>NC_141346.1:9041875-9787709 GCF_057382095.1 Aulonocara sp. 'chitande type north' Nkhata Bay
CTCTGAGGAAAATATTGTTATTACATGAGCGGAAAGACAAAAATACCATCACAGTAAAATAAGACTCCGTGTGTATAACATTTAAGGGTTGTCTCAGTCCACTCTGATCTGCTGTTACTTCTATGTAGGGTTGGCAACTGTCCTGTTTTATCTGAGTCATCCTGTATAATGAGCAAATTAAATACTTAAGTATGCGAGTCTGTACCCGCGTTCTCACTAGTTCACACAGGGGTCCAGACTTCCCAAGAGCGCAACGCGTGACTACATCACAGCTCCCGAGTTTTTGCTGCCATTCCCAGTTAATTTAACTGTTTGCTCATATTATCTCCACTTATTACCATGCTGTTTTTAGACTTGATGTATAGCATGAATAATCTGCTCGCTGTACATAATCATGTGCAGTTCCACATGGTTATTAACAGACAAAAAGAAAACATAATAGTGATATATAGAAGTAGTTTTGTATACAAGATCGCTGCAAAAAGCAAGAGCATCTGGCTACAGCCACTGGGGAGCGCCATATTACGACCTCCACACTAACTGGGAACACGTGACCTCCACAGTAATCGGAAACACGTGACTTCAGTTAAATCCACTTTGACAGCGAAAACTAAATTGTATTTTTGTTACTATTGATGCTGCTGATAAATAAATTTGATTCTAAGTGTTTTCTTAGCAATCTAGGTTTATTAAAAAAATCACCATCCCTTCAGCTTGTTCGTTGCCAAAAGTGTCCATGTGTTATGTTTGTGTTTCTTTGCTACTTTTTCTGCATAAAGTTTTTTCAGAAATATAAAATAGTCATTACTTTTTACATTTTTAATCCTTCAAACACCCTTTTCTAGTACAATGCACTTGTTTGAAGACAACCTCAAAACTCACCATTTCATATATCAGCACTGCTACTGGAAATTTTTGTACAGAGGTCCCTCGCTATAACGCGGTTCACCTTTCGCAGACTCGCTGTTTCACTGATTTATTTATTTTTTAATAGCAAATTGTTTTGTGTGTTCTGATTGCTGTAGACTATTGTCAATCAATCTAGTGCCGTGTCTTCTGCACGGCAGCGGTCCCCAACACCCGGGCCCGTTTGGTACCGGGCCATGAAAGTTGAGGCTCGGGTGTGAAGTGTATGATTTTCAGGGTTTTTAATCGTTAATTCTGTTTTCCTGGGTCTTTTCCCACGTTGTAGTCGTGTGTCTTATTTTGAAAGAACTATTTACACGTTACCATAGCGACCAGAGAGTATCAAGAAGCAGAGAGGAGGATGTTACTCTCAATGTTGTTGGTGCATTTCAGGAGGACGCTGCTCATAAAGTTACACAATCACACAGTGAATTCACGTTTATTATTATATTTACAAAATACCACCGTTTTGTCTTTGTCATTTTATTTTGTTGTATTTATCCGCAACACCTTCAAGGCCAGTCCGTGAAAATATTTTCTGACATTAAACTGGTCCGTGGTGCAAAAAAGGTTGGAGACCGCTGCTGTACAGTACATAATGAGTTTAGTTTGTCAAATTTATATAAATCTTCGATTGCTAGCAGTGTAACCCTGAAGTACTGTATGTTTGTGCGTTTTCTCCCCAACAAACACAACAATGCCGATGAAACATTTTGCACGGTTTCATTTTATAATGGACTTATGTTTCTACGAAGGTTTGAACTTTAAGAGTGTTTAAACAAAAGAAAAAAAGTGTGAAAATGTTCGTGCCTGTCTGAGGAAAGTGTATAAAGCATGTAGTGGGGGTTTTACAATTTTAAAACAGCTACAATAATTGTAAAAAATAAAGTTCACTACTTCGCAGATTTCACCTACCGTGGGTTATTTTGAGAACGTAACACCAGCGATAAACGAGGGACCACTTTTTCTATTATCAGTAGAGTCATCTAATTGATTAACATCAACATTGATTATTGTGCACTATTATTTTTGTTCAAGGAAAGCAAAAAAATGTTATGTTCACAAAATGCTGTAAAGTGTATGTTTCTGTTCCCTGTCCAGTGTACTGTTTGTTTGTATATTTGTCTTTTTGGCTGCTGTTACAACCAAATTTCCCCTTGTGGGACAATTAAAGGATTATTCTATTCTATTCTATTCTCTATTCTAAAATGTATATTTATTAAAACATTTATCTACTTTTACAGACTTTAAACCGACACTTTAAATTAGCACCAGTCCTTTTCATAAAAAACAAAATTTTATCTACATTCTGTTTTTTACACTTTAAATCCCAGTAAGGTTATATATTACCAGTAGCTTTTCAGATAAAACAGTAATCAAGTCCTAATGGTTTCATAAATCTTCATAGTTTTTTTCATATAAGCATCAGGGACAAGGCTGTCTTGCAATTGTTGAGGTCACTAGTGTGCGCCCTATTTCTTCCAGGATCACTCTTCATTTGTAGGTTTTAGTGGACTCCTACTATTGTGAAGTGGTTTTCATGGGACAGGGGCTTGTATTCCAAGATCTGGGAGATTGTAGAGATGAGCAGTAATTCCCTTCTTGCCATCTTTCCAGAAATATAAGTGATCTGGAAGCTGTTAGGCTTACTTACAGCAGCAGCACTTTTTGCACCTGCAGAAACTCCAGGACACATTTACTAACAGTGTTTGTTCCTGTGTGTGCTGCAGCTTTGAATTTTTTTTTGAGCGTTAATATTTTGGCTATGGTGTCTTGTTATGAAATAAGAGTAAAAGTGAAAAACAAACTGAAAAACACAGAGGAAGAAGTCCCTCTACACAAAAAACACTGCAGATGACAGGCCAGGCAAACATCTATTGACCTGTTTGAATGCCTCCTCATCATGTGAGCCTTGAAGTTTTTTTGTAAAAAGACTAAGACCACAGTGAGGGCGTTTAATTTTCATGGACTTTCCACAAGCCACAGTTTCATTTAGCACAGAGGGTAGAGCACATGAATGTTCTACCCAAGATTCAGAAAATTGTTTAGATGCTGGAGACAAGACATCGAGAGGGAGATGGGGCCAGTGTTGCCAACTCCTCAGTAAGGAAAATCGCTATTGGTTGTCCTAAAAGTCGCTAAATGACGTCATCGCCTAATTTGCATAATTGGTCATGCTAATGTAACTGTAAACTATGTTGTTGGAGAGAGAAATAACATCGTGGAAGAGACATAAAGTGAGTAAAAAACGTCCTAAATGCATTTAGAGTTTATTTAGAACTACAAATTAAATTTCTTTTAGCAATTATTGTTTTTTTTAATGTCACAATTCCAACCCTGCTCCTTTACCCGGGCTTGGACCGGCAAAAGTGACCCGAAATAGGCACTCTGGTTGAGTTACTTTGTATGTGTGTGTTCATAAGTACTTTTAAATAGGGCTGGGTATCGTCACTGATTTCTAGAATCGATTCAATTCCGATTCAAAAGGTCCCGAATCGATTCGATCCACGATTCGATTTAATTCGATTCGATTTGAATCTGGGAAATTTTGACAGTCAGAAATATTATAATTCAGATCAGTACATTTACATATTTTTGTATCTATAAAAAGGAAGCTGACACACGCAAGACTTTATCAAAGGTGTAAGCATCACAGCAGATGCCTTTGTGTCAAAGTAGCTGAGGATAAAACAGAAAAACATGAAGGTGATTTTCCTGGCCTGGGATTTTATAAAAATATTCTGCAGTACATCAAACACGGAAGAAAACCGTTAATCAACATATGAACATTACCTCTGAAGTTACAGCGGTTTTATTAGAGACACGGCTAACCGTTTTGCATTTTGCATAATTTTAAAAAGTTTAAATTTGTTCAGAAGCCTATTGAACGGCAGAAATTAGGTTTTCTTTTCAGAAGTATATAAAACGGAAAAAAAAAAACGTCGGCCGACAGCGCTGTGGTAGACTTGTGCGTAATAAGCAAGCGAATAATGAAGAAAACAGATTTTTAGACGGGAAACTGTTCTTGAAGTACAGAGAGAGAGAGAGAGAGAGAGAGAGAGAGAGAGAGAGAGAGAGCTGCGCAACGTGGTGGAAGCAAAACAGTAAAAGTCAGAGTGAATTCATGACGATGTTTATGTGAAGCGTTTGGATCTTCTTTTGCTGCTGGTTCGGTCAATATTGTTTGGAGAGACATCAAACTAACAGCTTTAGAATCGGCGCATAAAGGGCGTGAACACAAAGCGCGGACCCGCCCACAGATCAGAATCAGCGAGCTGTCGGCTTTCAGCCCGGACCGTGAGAAAGGCGACATCTAACTGATTCTGATCCGCCGGTTGCGTTGTGTGTCTAAGTCTTTGTGTAGAATCCCTGTACCTGCTCTCATTTACTGTCTTAACTGTTTGGTGGTTGTTGAAATTTTGTGATCTTTCACCAGAGATTCTGGCATTTCGGGCAAAATAAATTTATATTAAAAAAATCGATTCAGGATTTTAATGAATCGATTTTACGTTATCCAAGCCAGAATCGATTTTAATCGATGAATCGATTATAAAAACCCACCCCTACTTTTAAACCTTGTGATCCACAAAACAGCATAAGAGTAAGAGAGTAAAACAAGAACTGACTGCGTTACAGCACCCGCTGCTTGTTGAGTGTAAAAGCGATACGCGCTTTCACGTCTTTTTAGCGACTTTTTTTAGAGAAGAAGTCGCTAAGGGGTCTGAAAACTCGCTAAATATAGTGACAAAGTCGCTAAGTTGGCAACACTGGATGGGGCTCCACGGAGAGTTCAGTGGGGAGCAGTCCTGAATGCTGACATGACAATAATTGCCTTGCCATATCCCCACGCTGTATGACTGTCATGTTACAGACAGGGCAGTGAAAGTACACCGGCATATCATTTTGTCTGTAAGAGAGAAAAAAAAATAGAAAAAACAACAACATGTAATTTAAATGCAGTTTTATAGGATGCAGTGAGTTTATCTAACAATCAGATTGTACATATTAACAAAAATATCCAAGCCATGCTCAATAATGAAAGCAAAATAGTGTGGATCACAAGAGCTGTCAAGAAATGTGGTGAACAGGAAAGATTTTTTTAATGAAAACACTTTTTTCTCTCGCTGATGAATGAACTGAACTGAACAGTACAATGTGAAAAGCAACTTTTAAGTCAACAAAGAGAAAGAAGCTAAAAAGAAGTGCATATTTACAACTTAAACTGTGAGGTATATTTAATACCAACATACCTTTGAAAGGCAAAGCATTTTTAATGTGTCCATTTATATGCTCCTCAATCTTTGCCCTGACAGTAGGGCTGAGAGTGGGGCACAGAGGGCAGTGAAACAGCCAACACGTGGTGCATTCCTGCAATTCTGACTTGGAGGCACAACTCCAAATTGATATTTGCATCTAAAACAGAGAGAAAAACAGATAAACACCATAAATACTTTTAAGTTCAGGTTTTAGCAGAAATAATATGTTAGTTATGTAAGAGATTTGGGAGAAAATTCTTTACACAAACATAATTTACAAGACACTTATTTGTGACATACTTATCTATTGACATAACAGACAATTTAAGGCTAACTAAAATCTGGGCAATAAAAAGCAGAACAGAATGTAATAGACAATAATAGTATTTATAAATATATAAACGTCTTTGTGATGAACTTTACAGTGTTTTTGCAGGTGGAATGACATGAATAAAGTGCAATATGCAGTAAATGGAACAATGTGCATTGGTGTTACAGATAGTGAAAAGTAGTTCAATAACAAGCAAAACTCAAATACGTTTGAAACTGACCACTAAATGCTAACCAGAGGTGTCAAAAGTGCACACATTCCTTACTAAAGTTTAGATACCTCGGGGGTATGACCGTTGTTGTAACAAAGTGCCTACATAATAAGTGTAAGCAAACTAGATGATTCCTAGAATTATATAATTATTAACTGCAAATTTATACATGAAAGACTCTGTCCCAACCTTCACGATCCACTTGCAAGGTTTCCACAGTCGATGATGCACGCAGGAACGCATTTCCCATATTTGACAGTGGGGGTGGTGTGTTCAGAGTGATGTGCAGTGTTAGTTTTCCGCCACACATAGCGTTTTGCATTTTGACCAAAAAGTTTGGTCTCATCTGACCAGAGCACCTTCTTCTACATGTTTGCTGTGTCCCCCACATGGCTTGTGGCAAACTGCAAACAGGACTTCTTATGGTTTGCTGTTAACAATGGCTTTCTTCTTGCAACTCTTCCATAAAGGCTAGTGATGTGCAGATCGATCCTGAAATATCGATTCCTCCGATACCCGTCATTTATGTTCTAGAATCGATTCTCACATTAAAATATCGATATTTTAGTCATTTAGGGTAAATTTCTAGTTTATCATCAACAGGAACACAGTGGAAAGAAACTATAACATTCGGATTATCTACATTTGAAGGAACTACTTCCTCTTCCGCCTTTCATAGTCATGTGCGAAATACGGCTGTATAAATGTCTCGCAGCCCCTTGGCGTGCGCACTCAAAACAATGGCCGAACGCAAGCGAAGTCACGTGTGGACACATTTTACCTCCACAAACAGCCAAGACGCGGTTTGTGATGTATGTGGCAAGACAGTGAGGTGTTGTGGCAACACCACTAACCTCGTAAAACACCTCAGAATTAATCATAACACAGAATATGATGAGGTCATGTCGAGGCGAACCGAAGAGGAGGAGAGGACAGGGACAGGTGCTGCTAGGGCGAGACAGGCGTCTCTCACGGAGTCATTTAGTGCTGCAGGCAGGCACTATGCAGGTACAGAGGAGGAAAATGCTGGGTACATAGGCTAGGTCGCATTAAAATATACAGAGTACTTGCAGTAAAACAGGCATTGTAGTCTTTAAAACATAAAAATTCAGTTGAAGATTATTTCATAGATAAGAGAAACATTTTATAGATACTATTATTATCTATTAGCTTTATTATTATTTTCACTCAGTTTAATTTTTTTGACTGAGTTATTTGAATATTTTAAAATGCAGGTATTGACAAACTTATTTATTCCTTTAATTATGTATTATACTGACAATTTCATTCACACAGCATTCTATGTAAAACAGCAAGTATATGTAAACTATCAATTCCTTTCCCTGTTAGGCTATTTTAACAGACTGCATACATGACTCTAAAAATATTAAACATTCAGTGCAGTATACCCCATCTTTTGTTTTGCCCTTTGTATTTTATTTTCTTTGTAGATGATTCCCCAAGAGCAGCAACACTCAAATCAAATCAAATCACTTTTTATTGTCACATCACATGTGCAGGCACACTGGCACAGCACATGCGAGTGAAATTCTTGTGTGCGAGCCCCACAAGCAACAGAGATGCCACAAGATGCCTTGTAGAGATGATTGTGAAGGACCTCCAGCCTCTGTCCATAGTGGAGGACCAGGGTTTCCAGGGATTTGTGAGAGCTCTTGACTCAAAATATCAACTCCCAGGAAGAAAATCACTGACTGAGACTCATCTTGTAAATTTGTTTGATGAATGTAAAGGCAAAGTAAGACCATCTTTGCAAAATGCTTCCAGTGGCATATTTGACTGTAACATGCCATCTCATTGAAAACTGGCAAATGAGAGAATTTGTCCTGGAAACACACTCTTTCCATGGGCAGCATACAGCAGATAATATCAGCTCAGCACTTAAGCAAATCACAGAAGAATGGGGCATAACTGAGAAGGTGGTTGCAGTTGTCAAAACATATTTGTTAACTTTAAGAGTAAAGAGAGAAACTATCTGTATTTCTTAATTGCAAATGACACCAAATTGTATTCAAAATTGAGCCACACTTATGGAGCTCCACAATTCTTTTCCAGGTGTTTTGGTTGACATCTCTTGATTTTCCCATTTCAAAGAAACAGGCTCTGTGTTTTGCCTTATATGCATCCACAGCTGTGCCACCAACTTACTCACATGGACTCTACTAACCTATCAGAAGCTTCTTCAGCTCAGAATGGAATCGTCTGCAGTTTTCTTATTAATTAACAATAAACTTAGTGTATATGTACTCCTAAATTATATGAAAGTGATTAAAATAGACAGCTCTCTCTCTCTTTATTCCAACATTTAACTAATTCAAAAGATATTTCAATATTTATTTATCTAAAACAAAAAATGTTTACTCTAAACTGATGTTTAACAGTAAAAAAATGCTCTTGTTTTTCCCTAAAGTGTATGAAAATATCTGGTTTCAACTGAGTTATTTAGCCGTGGAGGGTAACAACTGAAAATAAGAAACACACATGTAAGCTAAGACTCTAAAGAAACAGCATTGTTGTTGTTCAGCTTTTCATTTCGCCATTTGTTGGTTCACTCGAAGAGCAAGTAACGTAATATGGGTCAAGTGATCAGTTTGACATCAGTCTTTTGTGATACACCGTCATATTTACATTATTTGTACAGTACGAATGATTTTCTTTGGTACCTGGTCAAACTTAAACTCTCCTCCGTCTGCCCGGCTGCACTACAGCAAACTCGCAGCAGCTTCTCCCCCCTCGCTCACGTAAGTGCTGTGCTCAGTCGTGCCTGAGCTCGGATCGTACCAAAATTAGGGGGAATTTACGACTGTGCGCAATGTGCTTCAACTACTGTGAGTAGTTTTTGTTTTATACACTTGTGAGTCAGGCATCTAACTGTGAAACAAATTACACTCCAAAAGACCCCGGGCTTCTGAAAAAATGACCCGGACTTAAGACCAATACGCCCGCCCCCTTCCCCCGCTGCGCCGACGGGGTTTGGGAAGTTGAATGAAGCTCCGCCCCTAACGTCATTCACAAGCGACAAACAAGGAAACAGATTATTTTTCGTTTTTCAGTGCAGAGAGACGCACAGACGATCAGACTGAGTTCAGACCAAACTAGCAGCTTCCTCTGAGTGAGTCCAGCTACAGGAGAGAAACGTGGAAAACTCCAACACTGCTGCTTCAAGCTGCTGACGCTCCACACACTGAATGTGAGTTTGAGCAAAAACACGACTCAAAAGAAGTTTCAGTGAAGGTGGTAGAGGAGGGAGGGGAGCCAGGACTGACTGTACTTCCTGTCTGCTGTTTTCAGCTTCACTCACAGACTCAATGGCTTCCAGATCAGAGGAGGATCTCTGCTGTCCGGTCTGTCAGGAGGTCTTCAGAGATCCTGTTATTCTGTCATGTAGCCACAGCTTCTGTAAAGACTGTCTGAATAGATGGTGGATCAAAAAACAGATACGTGAGTGTCCAGTTTGTAAGAACATATCTTCAAAGGATGATCCACCTTTAAACCGAGCTTTAAAGAACCTGTGTGAGTCGTTCTTACAGGAGAGAGATCAGAGAGCTTCAGAGGCTCTCTGCAGTCTGCACTCTGAGAAACTCAAACTCTTCTGTCTGGACCATCAGCAGCCAGTGTGTGTCGTCTGCAGAGACTCAGAAAATCACACCAATCACAGATTCAGACCCATTGATGAAGCTGCACAACAACACAAGAAGGAACTTCAGGAAACTCTGGAGCCCTTAAAGAAGAAGTTAAAGGTTTGCAAACGAGTTCAAGTGAAGTTTGATCAAACAGCAGAACACATTAAGGTCCAGGCCCGACACACAGAGAGGCAGATTAAGGAGCAGTTTAAGAAGCTTCACCAGTTTCTAGCAGAGGAAGAGGAGGCCAGGCTGGCTGTACTGAGGGAGGAAGAGGAGCAGAAGAGTGGGATGATGGAGGAGAAGATGGAGGCTCTGAGCAGAGAGATAGCAGCTCTTTCAGACACAGTCAGAGCCACAGAGGAGGAGCTGAGAGCTGAAGACGTCTCATTCCTGCACAACTACAAGGCTGCAGTGGAAAGAGTCCAGCGCTGCCCCCTGCTGGATGATCCACAGCTGCCCTCAGGAGCTCTGATAGACCAGGCCAAACACCTGGGCAACCTGACCTTCAACATCTGGAACAACATGAAGGACATGGTCTCCTACACTCCTCTCATTCTGGACCCAAACACTGCTCATCCAAGCCTCATCCTGTCTGAAGATCTGACCAGTGTGGTAGAAGGAGATGAACAGCAGCTTCCTGATAATCCAGAGAGGATTGATTTTTACTACTCTGTCCTGGGCTCTGAGGGCTTTAACTCAGGGACTCACAGCTGGGATGTCGATGTTGGAGACAGTAAATGGTGGAGACTGGGTGTGTTGGCAGAGTCTGTGCAGAGGAAGGGAATCATACAGTCTGAATTATGGACTATATTGTTATATAAAGGTACATACTCATCATGTTCACCATCAACTGGATCCACTGCTCTCCCAATTGCGAAGAAGCTCCAGAGGATCAGAGTGAATCTGGACTGGAACAGAGGAAAGCTGTCGTTCTCTGATCCTGATACTAACACACACATACACACCTTCACACACACTTTCACTCACAGGATGTTTCCATACATTTGGGCTGATGAAGTGAAGGTGTGTCCGTTGAAGGTGTCAGTGTCAGTGCAGCAGATGAGTTGAGGATGATGATGTTTCTAATGTTGTTTCCTGTCAGTGAATTGAAGCTGTTAAACTGCAGCTGTCCTCCTTAAACATATTGTTGAAACCACAATCCATATTTGGCTTTCATTCACTTTATTCAAGCCAGTACTCGCTATAGGTCATGTTATGTAAATAATCTCCTCATTGAATACAGACTTCAACTGATCATTGCCTTTTCCCTGTTTTGCCTAGATTCTTGTTTTCTAGTTTTTAAGACTTTGTGTTCGAGGATAAAACCAGGGTTGCTACAGCTTAAAGGAAAGTTAGACTTATGAATTTTAATGTCAGCTTTGTTCTTGTTAGGAACAAGCTAATAGCCAACTTGCTCGAATGTGAGCTGGATTTCTTTTTCCATGACACAAAGTTTGAAACAGTTCATACACAACTATTCTTTGTATTTCATGACATGTCTTCATTGTTGTTTTGAATGTGTTGCTGTATGGAATATGCCGTTTTTATGAGCAAAGTTAATATAGTTAATATATTTTAGTATTTATATTTTTTTGTTAAACTTATTGTGTGTATTTAGTAATTTAATAAGTAAATTCATGGATATGATTGAACTAAATTTATTTTTACTCTATTATTGTTGGATTGGTTAAGTAAAACCATGAATACGTGTGCCTTAAAGGCTTGGTTTATAGTTAAAAACCCAGCATTGTGGATTTATGCAAATGATAACATGCGTTGCTAAAGGGGGGAGTGGGAGAGAAAAAAGTATAGCAGAGGCAAGATGCTGCAAGAGAGGAGGACAGAGCCACAGTTCTCCTACCATAGTTTTTTTTGTTGTTGTTGTTGTTGTTCTTGAGGATAACTTAGTCCTGATTATTCCTATAAGAAGATTTACAAGCTGTGGAATAAATTTTTGTTTATATCTTTTCACATCAGAGTCCTGTGGAAGTTTTTTTTTTCCCCCTCTTCGCATGAAGATTGAATTGATTGAAGCGTAGGAAAACTGGTCTCATGGCTATACACAGTGGGAATGTAAAGCAAGATGATGGTAATAGTTTTGTCCGGGTTCACTTTGCGTTGATCCACTGGTACTGCAGTATAGAATAGAATTCAACTTTATTGTCATTGCACATGCACAGGTACAGGGCAACGAAATGCAGTTTGCATCCATCCAGAAGTGCTTTAGTGATATAGATATATTACAATATATATTAGCAATGATATAGATATGTAAGTATATTACAGAAATGGGTCTATTATGTTATAATGTAGACGGTATGAAGTATGTTGTGAATATTCTATAACTATAAGTATGTACAGACTGTAGTGAGTACAAGCTATGAACAGGATATAAATATGAAAAACTATACAGAATATGAAATAAATAACTTTACAGAATCTGAGATATACAGCTATACAGAAATGTGAACTATGCAAGTTGTAAACAGTTGTAGGATTAAAGATTATTGAATGTACAGAATGATTATTTACACAGAGCTATACAGTAGTGCAGTTAAGATAAGTGGGGGTGTGGATAATTCCTACAGAGGCTATATAAAGTGCTAGTGGTTGTGAGTGGTGGTTCAGTCCATGTTATTATTGCGTGTTTGAGGGTACAGTTGTCCATTGTGGGTGTGTGTATGTTCAGTCCATGAGTTTAACGTGGGTCAGATGTCAGGAGGCAGAGTTCAGGAGTCTGACAGCTGTGGGGAAGAAGCTGTTCCGGTACCTGGTGGTCTTAGTCCGGAGGCTCCTGTAGCACCTCCCAGAGGGCAGGAGGGTGAAGAGTCCATGTGATGGGTGACTGGGGTCTTTGATGATTTTCCCAGCCCTTTTCAGACACCGCTTCCTGTAGATGTCTTTTATGGCAGGAAGTGGTGCTCCGGCAATGCGCTGGGCAGTTTTCACGACCCTCTGCAACGCCTTCCGGTCCGAGGCAGAGCAGTTCCCGTACCAGACTGTTATACAGTTGGTCAGGATGCTCTCGATGGTGCAGCGATAGAAGTTCACCAGGATGTCTGAGGACAGGTGGTTCTTCCTCAGAGTCCTCAAGAAGAAGAGGCGCTGGTGAGCCTTCTTGACCAGCTTGGAGCAGTTGGTCGTCCAGGTGAGATCCTCGGAGATGTTTGTTTTTGCTTTTGTTACAGTGCACTGAGATAAGAACATCTGAGAGGTGTGATCCACCGGTGGTGATATTTTGGTATTTTGTGAGTTCCTGATTTAACAAATCAGCTCTTTAATCCAGGCCTGAGAGATTGAACTTTAAAGCGCTATAAAATATTCTTATTGAAAACAGTCGCAAAGTATTTTTTCTCCATGATTATAATGAGCTTGGGAGAAAATTCACTTATATGGGACATTGATCCTGAAGCCTAAAAGGATTGCACCGAGTCAATCCAGTCCAAAGAAGGAAAAACAAACAAGGAGCTGTTTCCTTTAAAATGATGACGTCATCTTGCTGGTGATGGAGCCTCGAATAGGCTGCGCGTGAGACTCCATTATCAGCAACTTTTGGTATGAATGTGTGTGGATGTATGCATATGACTGACGACTAAAAGTCATGGACTGACGACTAAAAGTTTAACTGACTTGATACTGAGACAAAAACGGTGCCGACTTTAGGATTATTGAATGTCCACAGACAATTCACCCAGCCTGTAAAAGAAGGGTGGATGTTTTGTTTTGCTTTGTTTTGTCTGCAAGAACAGAAGAATGACAGAGACTAAAGAGCTGTAGCTTCACAGCAGTGTGAACTGCAGACTGAACCCTTTGGTTGCTAATTTTGAGCTACTGATGTTTGCATTAAGGAAATTGTGTTTTAGTAGCTGTGTTTTAATTAAGGTATTACATTATATTGTTGGGAATATTAAATGCTAAAGTGAAGAAAAGGTTTGATCCCACTCATGACTGAGCATGTTATTATTAACCATAGTGGGTCACTATAGAGAGTCAATTAATTTTAGAAAAAAAACAAACAAACAAAAAACCCTCCACCGAGGTCTATGAATAAGAGGGGAATGATAGACAGCCACACTCAAAATGGAGATATGTAATGATAAACACTGGTCCCCGTCTTTTGGGCGCTCTCTTGAAGTAGTTAACAATTTAAAAGTAAGATAAAATAACAGGGGCATGTGCTGAGGGGTGGTGCTGCACAAGAACAAGAGTAAAATAAAGAAAATATTGTTTTTAGAAGTGCAAATTAAAATGTACCATTACACTCAGAGGATCAATATGAAGCTTGATATTTGTTAATTTTGAATGAAGTACATGACTGGTGACTGTTCTGTCCTGAGCTTTTGTTTTTACAGCACCCGCTTGATCACACCAACAGTTTCTCGCCACCGAAGAGGGGTACTTGCAAAAAATAAAGAACGGGGAGGAATATCATCAAAACTGGAAAAAGGTAATCCCCAAAGGGGGTGATAACGCCATAACTTTCACTATGGTCAAATTCTCAAAATTTGACCCTCAAAAATTCTTCAAACATTTAGACACAAAGTGGAGATTTAGATAAATATAATGTCGTAAACCACATAAGCATGAAGTATTTGATTCAATAAGATGGTGAAATAACAAGCAGCAAAAGGTTGATCATGTTAATGGTGTTTATTCAAGGGTGCAGAGGAGATTATTATTATTATTAAAGACAACAAATGAAATAACGAAAAGTAGAAGTGGAAAAATTTGCGTTAACGGTAATAAAATCAAAAAAAGAAATACTAACTAAAACTGTACTGAATGTTCACAAAACTAACTAAAATTGACTAGATTTATAGCAGAATGTGTTTGGTTGCATTGATGTGTGCGTGCCCTGCTATAGTGAAATTAAGGTAGTACGTTAGTCGAGTCGTCTGTGTTGCTGCTCCGTTCACGCGCAGAATCAGGTCAGGCAAAGTCGGGAGACAGCGCCAGAATAGAATTGAGGATGATTTTAATATGACTGTTTTGTAGACATAACAAGAGTCTTGTAGTGGAGAGGGACGTAATGTCCTCCTGAGACCCAGAGAATAAGAAAAAACAGGGAGAAAATATTTTCGTTTTTTCTTTTTTCTTTTTTTCTTTTTTCTTTTAAATGAATCAAGTGTTATTAAAATAACAATCTCATAAGATGAAGATCAGGGACCAACCCAGAAGTCACTGACACTTCACTAGCTGTACACTATTGGTTTAGGAATAAGTGATGGCACTGAACTTTCTATTTCACAAAAGTCAATTTATTTAGGATATCTGAGGAAGTACTGATTTTATTTGGAGACACAAAGGAACATTTGGCACTTCCCTCATCTCACATCTGTTTCATTGTTGTACCCAATCATTCTACAACTGAAATGCCTTGGACTGCTAACCATTTCAGGCAAGTGGAGTGAACCATATTTTGCTAGACTCTCATCAGATTGGGGCTTCCTTTTATTGATCTTTGGAAAGAAGTCTTCATTACTGGTATTATTCAGGTCTTGTTCACATGTTTGTCCCAGGTTTCTCAGCCAAGAGGAGCTTAAACTCCAGATACTGTGAGTTCCTTTCACACATTGAGATCACTGATAACTCTCAGCAACGACGTGATCTCGTAGAAACAATTAGGTGTTATGGATTCAACTATAATTGCGACTCTTATTTTTTACTTTACTGGAAAAGATTTCTGCATTTTACCCATATTTTAGTTTTAACTCAAAATCAAAATTCCAGATTCTACTACAGGTTGGTTTTGCACCAGATAGGATGACAGATTTCAGGTGGCCCTGTGTCTTTCTCTATTACATCTGCCACTGCATCTCGATAATCTTCTCTGTGGCTTTTAGTGGGTCCTGACCCTCTCATATTTTGAAAAATCTATGTTTGAATCTCCCTTAATAATTGTGTTAAGAATTCTCTCCGCCTTTGTCAAAAGTTGGGTATTAGGAAAAAGTGAAATAAATATAAATATAAAGTCCCAATGTGTAGAGCACACATTAATAAATTAGTCATGTTCCCTGTGAAAGTAAATGAGCCTAATTCTTAAAGACCCCTGAAATTATTTACTAGATGTTTATTTTTTGAATAAAATAAAAATCTGAGTTTAACAAAACATTTTAATTGTAAATATCAAGCTTACCTTTCTTTCTTCCATAAAATGTGCTTGTGGGCACGCCAGCCATTTTGAAAAGGTGGGAAAAACAATTGGCAAGGCCACACCCCCACACATGGGATATAATTTTAAAGGTTCTGTTGTCCTCTCTAAGAAACATCAGGACTTAGAGGAGTGGCAAGTAGAGTATGAGAGCTACAAGCAAAAAACTAAATGTGTACTACAGTGCGCAAAAATGAATTACTGGGTCATCAGGGGGTCATGAGGGACATTTATAAAAAACAAAAAAAAATCCCACAAACCTTAAAAGTGCACTTGAAAAGCTCACACAAGAAGGTTAACCTAGCTTACCTAGAAGACCTCATCAGGGGGAGCACACTCCCCCTCTTTTTAGAGCTCACCCACTTAACTCGCATCCCAAGAAAACAGCTAACCCCAGATAAGGCAGCGTGATGTATCCCGAGATAACAGGACTGGGACATCTAAATAAAGGTGTGAAACAATCGCCTTCAAAAGGTTATCAATTAACTTTAACCAAAATTAGGACCACTCGGTGCGGCAAGAGTTAATAGTTATTAGTCTCAACACCCAAGGATAACCAGAAGAGCATGACTGATATGATGGAACTGAGATTTTGTTACACTTAACTTTTGCAAAACACAAATAAAACTAAATTGAAACTAAGGATTTTCAGAAAATAAAAACTAAACTAAACTAGCAAAGAATTGGTAAAAACTAATTACAACTGGCAAAAAATTGAAAATCTGGAGTCGAAACTAAATAAAAAATAAAACCTAATGAAAATGGCGAAACGTTTAAAACCCTGGTGCAGAGATTGGCAAATCTGACCAGGAAAAGTATGAGATGGATTGTCAGGACAGTCAGCGTTAAAGCCACTTTTGACAGTCCATACTAGGATGGCATTGGACATCTTCGGGGAGGAGGAGGGTTGGTGTGACCAAGGTGTGGTTTGGCTTGTTGTATGTATATTTGAGATCATATGGCTCTGGATGGACCGGTTACCAGGGCATGGAAGGAGGACAGACTCATTAAAGGAGGAGAAGGAACTTGCTGGGATTGGAGATCCTCTGAGTGAGTGGTTGATTAAAAGCATGCATAAAATAGAAGTTATTTGTTGTTATTGATTGGTAATAGATTGATAATTGGCCACATGTACAGCTGTATTGACTTGTTGTGGACGTAGGCGACTTCAGGTTTAAACACTCTAATTAACAGGTTGAAAATAGTGACATTAAAGGAAGAGTATGCAGCACCACCCTGTCAGACGCCAGTGATGGTGGAGCTCACTGATGAATCAGGTGAGCTGGATTCATGGCTGATTCAAAACTAAGATCCCCCTGCTGTGGTCAGTAAGGGGAGAAAAAGGGGGAAATAAAATTTAAAAGAGGCATTTATAAACGTTTAGGTGTCAAGTGAAACGGGACAAAAGGGGGTGTTTTACTGTTATTTTCAATGTCAGCATTATTATTGTATGAGAATCATGCAACAAACATTGCATCGATGATCATTTATTGAAGCTTTTGACCTTATACTAACATCTGTGTTCCTGTGATTGTTATAACCTCTGATGAATCTTCTATTTACAGGTGTTAGGATAATGATATAATTTTTCATTGCAGGTGTAACCATGATCATTTTTATACATATTGCAACTTGTTGCTCATTGTAGAGTTGTGCTCAAGTTAATAAGGGTTAAAAGCTACAGTCAGCGCGAATGTCTGACTGATCTATTGAGGGGAAAGGCTTCGAGCATGGAGGGCCGCACGCGCTTACAAAACACTGATATCATGTTATTCTTTGTGATCTTTTCTTAAATTATGTCTTTAAGGTTAGTTTAAATAGTGGCAGTTAATTAAACGAGATTTATTAAAATATTAAATACCTGAGTCAGAACGTTACACGCGGATCACCTTAAGAGTCTGGGAAACTTTGTAGCTTTACCGGTCGATCTACGTCCCTACCCTCACCTATGGCCACGAGCTGTGGGTAGTGACCGAAAGAACGAGATCGCGGATACAAGCGGCAGAAATGAGCTTCCTCCGAAGGGTGGCTGGCCTCTCCCTTAGAGATAGGGTGAGAAGTTCGGCCATCCGGGAGGGGCTCAGAGTAGAGCAGCTGCTGCTCCACATCGAAAGGAGCCAGCTGAGGTGGTTCGGGCATCTGACAAGGATGCCCCCTGGGCACCTCCTGGGTGAGGTGTTCCAGGCATGTCCCACCGGGAGGAGGCCCCGGGGCAGACCCAGGACACGCTGGAGAGATTATATCTCTCGGCTGGCCTGGGAACGCCTTGGTGTTCCCCCGGATAAGCTGGAGGAGGTGGCTGGGGAGAGGGAGGTGTTAGATTTGTATTGTTGATTGTCATTTATGCTTAGAAATATTTACTCATATATGCTTAGAAGTGTATATAATCATTGGTGGATTGAAAGGATGTTTCATCCTAAAGTAACAGCTCTGTGTGTTAGGGAGTGCATCCGTTCTTCTAGAGTGTCCTTGGTATAAATCACATACTCCCTAGGAGAGTTTCTCTTTTCTTGTTGATTTATGGTATAGCAAGCACACGTATATCTGTTTAAGTATAAGAGCCCTTTGTTCAGATGGACTGCTAGACTCCTGGCACCAGCTTTGGGGAGTCTTCACAGGGTCACATCTGGACCCCACACACACACACACACACACACACACACACACACTATTCTTTGTTCACATGTATACCTATGTAAGATGTCATATGTTAATGACCCTATGCATATTCATGTAACCACAATAAAAGGAGTGCTATGGGGAGCCTGGCTGAGAGTCTGACGGAGGCTAGGTGGTGGGACGACACTCGGCCCCAGCCAGATTTCCCTCATGCATGAGTAAACCAGCCTGCTTGTGTCTTGCTTTGCAGTGTAATTATATTGTCTTCAACGTTACAGCGGATAGGTACAAGCTACAAACCTATCAGGAGGTCTGGGCCTCTTTGCTTAGGCTGCTGCCCCCGCGACCCGGCTCCGGATAAAGCGGATGAAGATGGATGGATGGATGGATGGATGGATGGATGGATGGTTCCAATGCCGGAGAGATTGTCGAACGGAAGAGCCATAGAAGTTCCGTAGTGTGAAGGTATTTCAGCTATTTCAAGTCTGACAAAAAACAGAGTAGCGTGCACTGTAAATTGTGCCGAAAGCAAGTCTGGAAATACAATAAACTGGTGCATGCGTCACACTGTGCGCCACGTTATTGTTTCGGTGAAATGAATTTCTACAATACTGTTACTGTTAATTCTACTCTCTGCAGTGTTTAAATGCTTACATATACACACAGTTACTGTCCGTCCACACATACGACTCGGTTCTGCTTCTATGCCCCAGCTTTGTTTACTTTTTCCCACCGAGGCTTCTAGACTTCTGATTGGCCAACATTTCTGCACGGTTAGGAATCTAGCTCCACCTGCTGCTTTGGCATGTTCATAGCAGCGTTTTCCTTCATTTCTGCCTTTATGTGTGGACGGGATTATTTTTTAAAACGAAAACGGAAAATCTCCGTTTTTCAAAAACACCCGTGTACGTGTGGACGTAGCCTCAGTCTCTGACTGGAAGCGCTGATTCGTCATTCGGCTTTTGTCAGACTAAAGTAACTGTTAAAACTGTTTGAAAAGCTCAGCTATACAACAAGGAGAGATTGAGAATTTCCTTTTAGTTCTCAGTTTATTTGATATTGACAAAAGTTAGTCAGTTTTGTCTGTTCTTCTGTAAAACAAACTAAGATTTATTTTTAGAATTAATATTTTGTTTCTAAGTGGAATTGACAATTTAGTCTGTTTCATTTGTTCTATTTTGAAATTTAAACGCTTTAGCGGGTGCCTTTTGTGTAGTTTGCAATATTTATCTGAAAAATGGTAATGACCTGCATTTGTATAGCGCTTTTCTAGTCCATAGGACCCCAAAGCGCTTTACACTACATTCAGTCATTCACCCATTCACACACTGGCGATGGCAAGCTACATTGTAGCCACAGCTGCCCTGGGGCGCACTGACAGAGGCGAGGCTGCCGGACACAGGCGCCACCGGGCCCTCTGACCACCACCAGTAGGCAAACACGGGGTTAGTATCTTGCCCAAGGATATTTGGCATGCAGCCAGGGTGCAGCCTGGGATCGAACCACCGACCTTCTGATTAGTGGCTGACCTGCTCTGCCACCTGAGCTACAGCCACCCAAAGTCTCATGTTCCTTAAGTACATCTACCCTGTTGAACTTCATCCATCCATTCGCGTCCGCTTAATGGATGAACTTATTATGGGAAATAAATATTTAAATAAAAACAAGCTGCTGATTATTTCACATTTTACTTGTGAGCAACAGCACATTTAAATCTTACAAATATAGTTATTTGGCTTATATCATGATAGATATCGTTATCGCCTGAAATGAAAAAAACATATCGTGATATGAAAAAGGAGCCAGCTGAGGTGGTTCGGGCATCTGACAAGGATGCCCCCTGGGCGCCTCCTGGGTGGGGTGTTCCAGGCATGTCCCACCGGGAGGAGGCCCCGGGGCAGACCCAGGACACGCTGGAGAGATTATATCTCTCGGCTGGCCTGGGAACGCCTTGGTGTTCCCCCGGATAAGCTGGAGGAGGTGGCTGGGGAGAGGGAGGTCTGGGCCTCTTTGCTTAGGCTGCTGCCCCCGCGACCCGGCCCCGGATAAAGCGGATGAAGATGGATGGATGGATGGATATGAAAAAATCTGATGAGTGTTGTTTTCTCAAGGGGATGAGCTAAAGGAGTGAGAATCAGGCAGATGAACGACATTCCTCTTGAGGTATGTTAACTATTTAGACTTTAGGTAGCTTTGAAATGCACTTTGTTGGCTGTCTCCCATGTAGTTTGTACTCATACTTTATCTGTTTTTTCTTAAATAGCACAATACAACTGAAATACTCTGAGAAGTAGCCATCCGCTGCCCTATCTTGGAGAGAAGGAAGAGGACCTTTTCATGGAGTTTGGTGTAAGTAATTCAGCATCGTGTGTGCGTGTGCGTGTGTGCGCGCGCGCATGCGCTCCACTGATCATCTGAATTCATTAAGATTCAGTAAGTATAAAATTCTAATCTATAATACACTAACCTACTTTTTAAAATTTGCTTTACAAGGACACCGAAGAATTTAAGGCCATACTTGGAAGGCAGGTGATGAAAATGCTCATCATCAGTGTCCGGTACACCCCTGGATATAACCATAAGACTGCAACCATTGTGGGAGGGAACAAAAATCCTGTAGTGCCAGGATTTCCAAAGGTGCTGTGTGTTACTCATGGGCATAATATATGCTCTCAATCTGAGCTATTGCATGGATCTAAAATATACTTTTGAAGTTTTCAGAAGCTGTCCCTTGACCTTGATGACTGAGAGCCAGTCCAAAAGTAATAAGTCCCAAGAACAGTATTTTCTAAAGATGTCACTTGTTTTAGAAAACTAAGAGATTTTATTCAGATTGTGTTGCTTTGTATTTGGAAGTTTTTTTCTATCCAGTTGTTTTTGATATTATATTCAACAAACTGTGTCTTGACAGTTGTTGTACTACCTTTACAACTTTCCTTAAGACCTATCCTGTATTTAATCCTCAGAGAGATTTGCTGATGAATGAACCAGCATTATGTTAAAGATGTTGACTCTGTTTCAAAAATTGTTAACTGTTTTGAATCCTGTATATGTAACATTAATCTTAAAGGTGCACTGTGTAAAAGAAAGATGCTTGATCTTGTAATCTAAATTTCTGGTTATTTTTCACTATGTAAACATAAAGTGTTGAAATGCCAACAGTTAAAAAATAAAATAAAAACTTTCTAAAAAAAAAAATGTTGAATGAATTTATCTCTTAAATCTATTACAATAACAAAAATAAGAGAAAGCTAAAATTATGATAATAATGAAGAAAATCAGCAACTTAATATTTTAAATGATTAACTTAAAAAATGTTTTTGTAATTGTAGTAATTAATTCCATAACACTTAAAAATCATTGTAAATAATGTGGAAAAGTAATTGGAGGAGCATAATTTTTATGAGTAAATAACTTAAAAACAAGTTTTAAGCTACCAATTATTAAGTAAGTGGTAATTAAAATCACCTTTGATTATGGAGGAAAGGTTAATTCCCCTAAATCAATATAGTTTGTTGGTTCAATATAATTTCAACAGAAGTTATCGTATCTCAAAAAGAGTAATGGGAACTGTTCCGTTAATTTTTTTTGTTGAGCTTAAACAGTAGTTTTGTCACGATGAGTTGTGTGGCTGTCAGTGGCTGGACCCACGTGCAGGACTCGGAGACAAAACATTAACTTAAACGACAGCTTTATTTGCTGGAGAGTCACCCTTGGGCGATACATAAACAACAACTTAAACTAACTAGACAGGAGATGCTGAAGGTAGACGACAATGGACGGACGGACACACACACACACACACACACACACACACACACACACACACACACACACACACACACACACACACACACACACACACACACACACACACACACACACAACAAACGTGGAGGAGGCGACAACTTGCAGTGAAAAACACAAGGCTTAAATACATACTGAGGTGATTAGGGAATGTGAAACAGGAGGAGAGCACAGCTGGGACTCATCAGATATGACGAGGCAAAACTCAACACATTGACATAGTACACAGACTTTCAAAGTAAAACAGGAAACTGAACAGACGTGGACTAAACTAGGGGATACGGTGACAGAACAAGAGACACACTGACAGAGACGACTGTATACTAACAGAACACAGAACCACGACCCAAGAAGGAGAACACAAGAAATGCCCAGGACCTAGGAAGTTAGGAATACTAGCGACAGAAATCAAACCCAAGAGAATCAAAACACATCATGAAATCAAAGCTAACTAATACAAACAGAAAAACACTGAGTCCACAGACTCAGGACTGTGACAAGTTTTTAGAGTGTACTGAGATAGCAGTGAACATTTTACATAATATAACTTCAATAACAAGTCACACTGTTGAAACACTCAGTGTTTGTGCATGCCACTGTAACATCATACTACTAAAATACATTATTATTAGTACTATTATAATAGTTATTTTTAGATGTTCTATTTCCAAAAACAGGTCTAAGTTTGCTAGTGGATAAACAGTGTCTGGCTCCCTATGTTGAAAGTTGCAAAAAGGAGAATCATACACATCATATGTGACAGACATCATCTGATAGTTAATGGATTACAGGGATCTACAGGGGTTATGGTGTAGCCATTGCCATAGTCTGATAATGTAACTGTATCCAGTTTACTGACAATGCTAACACGGTGCAATCAGTCTCTCCACTTTAAAAATGACATTTTGTTAAGCCACTAACAGCTTGCTACCAGCACCTATGTTGTCTGTTCCTAGAACTTGTACAAGCTTAATTTAATAGGAAACAAATGGAAATAACTTGATTTTCCTAACGATTTGCATTTTGTTGAGGCAGAGTCACCTTTTGGTCACCTTCACATGTTTCTTTAAGCCCCGAGGCCTATCATTTTTGTTTCAGGGAATCATTGGTAGGGTCACATGACCATTGTTGGTCAATATATCTATTACATTGTACATTCCTGAAGAAAGGACAGAAGTGACATTCAAAAGATAAAATAAGATCCACTGTCTTCAGGCCAGGAAAGGTGTCTCATCCCGTTGTCAGAAAGTAAAGTTGTATTTGTGTTTTAAATAGGGACACCCAAATTCTGCAGAAAGTTCACTCCCTTCAGGTGTCCTAATTTGACAGTTGTCGGGTAAGTTGTAATTAATTTATTTCTCTGATTTAAACATTTTGAAATAGACACTCACGTTTTGGGTGTCCAATTGTGTCCAGACTAAAGATTTCTTAATTATAGATTTTAAATATTCAAACAGTATTGCATATAATTAATTTAGACATGTGCACCAAACTTGATACTAAGAAACCTATTATAAGGACAACTTGTTTTACTGGAGATAATGAATGTTAAAATTGGTGATAATAATTATGGTACAATAATAATGTTCACTATATCTGTTATACAGATGCCAAGAATGGAAGAAACCTGTTTACTGCTCATCCTGCTGCTCTCAGGTCTGTGATATTAATATCTTAAACATTTGAAATATAGCTGATCATAATAAGATAAAGTGATGTCATTTGGGTAATCAGATTACATGTTAATTTTTTAATGAAATATTTATTAACACATTTAACACAAGGACAGATAAACTCTTCATTTTCTGATACCACTATGCCTGCATTCATTTTAATTGTAAGTTCTTTATTTTTTTCACATTTAGATTTTTGATTTATTGAAAATCTTTGCAGTTTTTCCTATAAGAGTAACTCTAATAAACTTCATCTTCATTAGGGATCATTATGTATCTGCTTTTAGCTGTTTTTCTCCTGGGATAGGCCGTGTAATTCATAGCACGGCCCAGCCAATTCCAGTTTCCAACAATGGCGGCAGCTACTTATTTTTAATATTACTCTTTCTGGGTCACAAAATAAACTTTTAAGAAATTTTAAGGCGAGAATGTAGCTTGTTGGTTTTTGTTTTTTGCCCTTTATCCCCGTCCCTCTCATCTGCTGTTTTTCTTTCCCCCTTTCTTTCTCCCCTTTCTTTTCCCCAGTCAAGTCTGTCCCGTATTTAGCAATTAATTAAATTAATTAATTAAATGTGGCAATAATTAATTAAAATCAGAAATAATTAATTACATAAATATTTACGACACATGTAATTAATTAATTATTTCCACATTTAATTAATTATTTAATGGTGTATTTAATTAATTCATTATGGCAGTCCTGGCGTTCCATAGCGGACAGTGTAACAGTTGCTATTGTAATGCAGTGTATCACCACATGGCGGCGCCTCCTGTCTCACGACTGGTGTCACCTTCTTTTTGTTCTTCTTCGCACTCCTCCTGTAATGGATGCTCCCATGTGTACGCGGACTAGTGTGCTCTTTAGTAATGTGTGGTAGAGGTAGCACTTTTATTTTTGATATTGTAAATAAATGAGTACTTTTTGGAAAGTCAGAAGCTGTTGCCCATTCGCTATCCACCTGCACACCTCCGCGGCTGGCTTCATTTCCACCGCACGTTACAACAGCGATGCCGACGTTTTGAGGGTAAAATGATGGCTGCAGAGCGAACATTGTGGACACAGCAACAGTTTTAAGAAAAGATTTTAAGATAAATTCCCACCCCCCCTCCTCTCACTCTAGCAGTTGAGCTGTCTCAATCTAGCGCCAACATTCCGTCCCATACACACCCATTATAAACTCTGAAACGGCTGAAAAAAAGGATGAAACTTAAACTGGAACTGAAGAAAAAGTATAATAGATATTGAAAAGATAAATACAAGTTGAATAGTTTCAATGTCCATGTGTTTGTTTTTTTTATATGCTATGCAAGTGTTTTTGTTACAGTTTTTTTTGGTGTCACCTCCCTTCGGATTTATGATCGTCATGCGTTGCTAGCGATCAAATCTGCAATGGATAGCTTTCAGAGTCAACGAAACGAGGCTGTTTTCCTACTGCCGTTAGAGCGCGACGCAGCACCCGGTCTACCTCCACTCTTGCCGGTTAGCAAATTTTTGCTTCAGAGACCTCGTCGGAGCGGGGGAAGCGAGTCGGCCTTCACGTCCTCCTCCATCGTCTTCGGAAAGAGATGGACCTTCGGGGGCTCTATTCCTGGGTTGCTACCTGGGTTTCTACCGGTGAGATTCGGCTGAAACTTGAAACTTGAAACTGAAAGCCAAGCCTCATCGCGGCAGGAACCCTGTTTTGCTGCGCGGCTTACCGCATAGCGCAGACTCTGTCCTTGGAAACTCTACCCCTGTCCTGGTGAGTCGCAGCCTTAAATGGATGTTAATTAATGCCCACTCAATCGCCAATAAGTCTTATATTTTAAATGACTTGTTCTGCTCTGAGAAGCTTGACTTCATGTTTATCTCTGAGACGTGGCAACGTGAGAATGAAGTCTCACATCTTTTAGAGCTTTGTCCCGCTGACTGTTCATTTGTCTGTGCACCTCGGATATCTGGACGAGGAGGTGGAACAGCTGTAATTTTTAAAAAGACTTTTTTTTTATGCCAGATGATTTCTTCAAGCTGCTACAACTCTTTTGAGATGCTTATGATAAAAAACGGAAGAGAACAGCCCATATACGGCATTTTAATGTATCGTCCACCTGGGTCTGCTGCGTCTTTTTTGTCAGACCTACAAGACTTTTTAACTTCCACTATTAAAATGGGTAAGGTTATCATCGTTGGAGATTTCAACATTCACGTGGATGACTCAACAAACAGTACCACTAAGGAGTTCCTGAGCATTATGGACTCTTTCAACTTTGTTCAGCATGTAGCAGGGCCTACTCATAGGGCTGGGCACACTCTGGACTTGGTCTTCACCTGTGGTGTTTCCCTTGACCGCATGAATTTAAATGAAGCTGTTTTTAGTGACCATAAGTCAGTCTTTTACTGTATCTGTTAATTCAGAGTCCCATCCTCAAGGTTCTACTAGGCGCAGGCGCTTTATTGACGACTCTATAATTTCTGAGTTTTACTCTCTTTTTAATTTTAAAAGTTCCTCTAACGAGGTTGAGCTTTTAACTAATTTTTTAATGAACACTGGCTTGCCATTCTAAATCAGGTTGCTCCTTTCAAAACCAGTTATTGCTCTGTTAGTTCCCGCACACCATGGTTAAATAATCAGACTCGTGGTCTTCGACGCTCCTATTGAAAAGCAAAGCGTCTGTGGAAGTCCACTGTTCTGACTGTCCATCGTGAGCACTTTAAAGAACTACTTTACCTATATAATGAGTCAGTCAAAGAGGCCAAATCTTCTTACTTCAATAATCTTATAAATCGTCATAAAAATAATTCAAGAATTCTATTTGATACCATCAACAGTATTGTTTCTCCTCCAACCCAGCATGCTCTGTTGCTTTCTGATGAAGATTGTAACACTTTCCTTAATTACTTTGTAAATAAGGTGATGGACTTGAAATCCAAAATTTCCTCAAGTGCCTCCCCTTATGAAGATACCCCTTGCTGTCTTGGATCATTTACCTCCTTTTCTCCAATCACACCAAATTACTTAATTATAGTTTTAGGTAAAATGAAATCCTCATCATGCTCTGTAGATATATTACCTCACTCTGTCCTGTCCGGGTCTATCACCAGCATTGGTCCTACATTATGTTACGAAATCAGTTTTACCTCGGTTCTTTTTATTCCTCGAGCATCCAGAGATGGCACCGGACTCAGTAGTCATTTTCACAAAATCTTTATTCATCTTTACTCATCTTCATTTATCTTTACTCTTCTTCATTTAAGCATGCACTTCTAGAAGGGAAGATGAGGCCGGTGTCCCTCTGCAAAAATCTTCACCCCTTTGTTAGTTTCAGCCAGCTTTATAGAAGCGACCCCATCATAAAACCCCCTACGATGTGCTGCAAACGCTGTCTGTGTCTATGTGCACGAGCACATGAATGCCTACATGTGCGCGTTCCCATGTGTCTATGTGAGTGCTCGTGTGTGCCTGTGTACGCATACCTGTGTGTATGTGTGTGCACATGAGTGAGTGTGCGTGTGGATGTGTGTGCGTGACAGTTAAAACACTGTGGGTATAGGTAACTCCCTAGAGGTCATAAAACCTTTCCCTTCCAGACCACAGTTATCCAGTTACAAATGTTGAGACCCCTACCCCAAACATCCTCTGGGGAATTTCCACTCAGTGGGGGGAGGTCTCCTACACTCTACTCCTAAGTTCACGACACATTTATTACTTTAAGGGCAGTGTCTCTACAATAGTTCTACATTCTATGTTAACACATTTCTAAACTCTAAATTCAGCTAAACACTCCTACAATTACTATCCATCATTAAGAGTTCACTGAGGCAAGGCTGTGCTCCATCTTATTTTAAACATGCTGAGGTAACTCCTCGGTTAAAAAAAAAACAGAATCTTGATTCTAGCTCTGCTAGTGATTACCAACCTATTTCAAAATTGCCATTTTTAAGTAAATTACTTGAAAAAATTGCTGAAAATCAGTTCAGGTCTCTATTATGTAAATTACACATTCTTGACCCTTTTCAGTCTGGCTTTCGAAGGCAGCACTCTACGGAGACCGCTCTTTTAAGAGTCTATAATGATCTATTAATGGCATCTGACACAGGGAATTGTTCTGTGATCATTTTGCTTGATCTTTATGCAGCCTTTGACACCATCGACCACAAAATCCTACTTAACAGGCTCAAGGTTTTGGCTGGTATATCTGGCTCTGCCCTAGACTGGTTTTCTTCATATTTATCAGACAGGACCTTTTCTGTTAGGGCTGACAGGTTCACCTCTGACATTGCTGCCCTGACCTGTGGTGTCCCACAGGGTTCAGTTTTAGGTCCATTACTATTTTCTTTTTACATGCTTCCTTTAGCTGGTATCATTCAATCTTTTAGCGACCTGTCTTATCATTTTTATGCTGATGACATTCAGCCTCATCAGCTGGATAGGCTGTCCACCCTAGTCCAGTGCTTAACCCAGGTTTCTGATTGGCTTTCAAGCAACTACCTTGTTCTAAATACTAACAAGACCGAGACCATGATCATAGCTCCTCCTAAGCTACATTCTAAAAGCAGTCAGGTTCTTGTCTCTTTCTGTCCTTCTGTCAAGTCAAATATTCGAAATCTTGGAGTAATATTTGACTCTTCTCTGGGCCTTGACTCTCATGTAAAATCTTTGTCTCGTTCCTGTTTCTATCATTTAAGAAACATCTCTAAACTGCTACATATGGTTTCCTCAGCGGAACTGGAAAAACTCATTCATGCATTTGTGTCATCACGCTTAGATTACTGTAATTCCCTGTTTACTAGCTTGGATAAATCATCTCTCTCTCGCCTCCAGGCAATACAAAACGCAGCAGCCAGACTACTAACTCGCTCTACCAAGCGTGTTCACATCACTCCCATCTTATATTCTTTTTTTTTTTTTTGTCTCATTTGGATCTTTAGCCATCAGAATTGTTGTCTTAAGGCCAAGAAAGATGCCAAGCGGATTTATTTTACCAAGTGGATCATCATGGCCTTGCCATATTAGTCCATTTGATTTACCTTTATTATAATTATGTATTTATTTTACTTTCGGTTGCTACAAACGGGACAGACATGACTGGGGGATAGGACAGGGAGAAAGAATGAAAGAAAGAGAGGGAGATAAAGAAAAACAGAGGGGAGAAGAGACGGTGAGAAAGAGGGGAAGAAAGAAAGAAAAACAAACAAATCTTATATTCTTTACATTGGCTCCCGATAGAGTTTAGAATTCGCTTTAAAATTCTTGTTTTAACATACGGAGCACTAAATGGCCCCAGATTATTTATCCAAGCTTCTTATAAAATACACTGCTGCTCATCATCTCCGCTCACAGACTCAGAGTCTCTGAGTTGTTCCCCGTACACGACTGAAGACAAAAGGGGAGAGAGCCTTTCAGTCTGTTGCACCAAGGCTGTGGAACAGTTTACCACTACAATTACGTTTGCTTGACTCTGTGGATTCTTTTAAAAAACAGTTAAAAACTTTTCTGTTCAAACAAGCCTTTTGTTGATCTACATATTTTATATTTTCTACATTATTTACATTTGATCTTTTACATTGTGTATAATGTCTATTGATTTTATTGTTTATTTTAATATTTGTGTACAGCGCTTTGTGACTGTCTGTCTGTGAAAATTGCTTAATAAATAAACTTTACTTACTTACTTACTTACTTACTTACTTCGTTTTAAAGTTTGAATGGTGGCTCTAGGTCAACATATGTGGAAGTAGTTAGAGTTGAAAGAGGAATGAGTTGAAGGAGAATTTGAAGGATCTCCCCATTGAAATACATTATAATTTTTTTGAATAAAGTTGAATAAATTTAAAAATATAAATGTAAAAAAGGGGAAAATAGAAGCACACATGTCCAAAAGAAGAGGAATCTAACAGTGTTTGAATGGTTTTTCTAAGTTGAACGATTTTGAAGTAGTAGAAGTCCAAAAAACGTACCGAATAGATAATAAAATTTAAAAATAATAATAATAAAGATTAAAAGAACAATACATTCACATTAATTATTATATGTTAGCCACAGAGATGCCAAAACAGTCATATAGTTATTCTGCAGCTAAGTACAAATACAGATACGTATGTTTAAAAATAATCTGGTAAAAGTTGGAGCGGTGATTGAACTACTTTACTCTAGTAAAAGTAAAGAAAATGTTTAGACTCTGACATGTACTCCTAATGTACAGTTTGGAGGACATTTCTACCAGTTTTTGCCTTGTGCTATAATAAAATAATAATAAAATAATATTAGTCTAATATTAATTTTAATTCTAATTAATGTCCTCAGCTTGAACACAAAGCAGAGGAGAGAATTAAAAACAATGCTCTATTTTCTGTTGTCAGTGTGCTTTATATTGTAAAGTAGACCCTACAATAATACACAGACAAAAACCCAACAATCACATGACCCCATATGAGCAAGCGATTTGAATTGAATTGAATTGAAATTTTTATTTCAGTCAACAACAACAACAGATTATAATTTTACATAAAAGTACTCAAACAGAAACCGAAAAAGGAATAGGCTGAAGCCTTATGGCTTATACTTATCCTATCCCTTACCCCCATAGAAATAATCAAATCCTTAACCAAGAAAATAAATAGCATTGATAAATAAGTTGTATAACAGTTTGAAAAGAAATCAATGATAAATCAAGAAATTAAATCAACACAAAAAAATTTTAACAAACCAAATTTCTATAACCTTTTATAATACTAATTTTTAAAATCTTCCTGAAGAATGACAAAGAAAAACACATCTTCAGTTCATCATTAAGTCCATTCCATAATTTCACTCCCAAAACTGACACACATCTATACTTAACATTGGTTCTCATTTTAGGCATTTCAAACTTATAAGACCCCCTTAAATCACATTTTCCATCTCTTAGTTGAAACATACTTAAAATACAAATTGGAACATTCTTTTTCATCACACGATATATCATTTCTAAAGTTTTAGAATATATAATGTCCATGAATTTTAACATAGATGATCCTACAAAAAACTGGTTGGTGGACTCCCTATATCCAACTTTATTTATTATTCTAATAGCTCTTTTTTGCAATTTAAATATTGAATCCAAATATGTTTTGTATGTGTTCCCCCAAATTTCTGCACAGTAGGTCATATAAGGCAAACAAAGGGAAGTATACAATAAATAAAGGCAGTTCTTATTCAAAAAATCTTTTGTTTTATAAAGAATAGAAATAGACTTGGATAATTTTTGTTTCACATGTTCTATGTGGGGCTTCCAACAAAGTTTATCATCAATAATTACTCCTAAAAATTTTGTCTCATATACTCTTTCAATTTCAACATTATTTAAATTCAATTTTGCTTTAATATTACTTTTACTACCTCCAAATAACATAAATTTTGTTTTACTTTCATTCAATGATAGTTTATTAAATACAAACCATCTATTTAACTTCATGAGTTCTGTTTCCACTGTTTTCAGTAATTTCTTTATGTCTTTTCCAGAGCCAAATAAGTTTGTATCATCAGCAAACATCACATATTTTAAAGTATCACTGGCTGTACAAATATCATTTATATAAAGTAAAAATAACTTAGGTCCCAAAACAGATCCTTGCGGAACTCCACAAGTTACTTTTCTAAGTTTAGATTTCATGTTATTAATACTCACATATTGGAACCTATTATTCAAGTAACTATTTAACCAAAATTGTACAACACCTTTTAAGCCATACCTTTCACACTTCTGTAAAAGTAAAGAATGATCTATCGTATCAAAGGCTTTACGTAAATCAATAAACACACCAATTCCAAACTGTTTTTCATCCACAGCTGTTGCAATATTTTCAATAAATTCCATCACAGCTAGAGATGCTGAGCGATTTCTTCTGAACCCATACTGATGATCATTCAATAAATCAGATTTATCAATAAAAGAATCTAGTTTGTTTGCAAATAGTTTTTCAAGAATCTTTGAAAACTGAGGCAGTAAAGATACCGGTCTATAGTTTGACACAATCTGTTTATCACCAGTTTTATATAGTGGGATCACTTTGGCAATTTTCATTTTATCTGGAAAAATTCCAGTTTGAAATGATTTGTTACGAATATATGTTAACGGCTGAATTAGTGACATGTCAAGGTCGTCACAATCCATGGATTTTTTACTCTTGAATTTACTCACCACTTCTACAATGTCACTCTCACAGACTCCACCAAGAAACATTGAGTTACATTTACAAGAAGTAGAATCTACTTTATCATAATTTCCTCCTGGTACAGGAGGATGACAGTGTGGGGTAAGCCCTGGTGATAGACACAGCACAGGACTGTCTTTTATGTTTGTAAGTTACCTTGTAACTTCCCACCTCTGGCTAGTCTCCATATAGTTTGACTATTTAAATGGTTATACTTTTTATTTTTGTAAATTTGTCTTTTTCAGTGATTCACCCAGGAGTACAGTTTCCGCAATAAAAACCTTTGTTTTATTTTTCTCAGGGGGACTTTCCACTCTTCCTCCCCACTCCAGAGAATACCACTTTGTGAACCAGAAAATGACCTGGACTGAAGCTCAGAGTTACTGCAGAGAACACTTCACTGACTTGGTCACCATCTACAACAGCAACATCAACCAACTGCTTTTCTCAATGGCACCAAGGATCGATAACTGGGCTTGGTTAGGGCTCTATGATGATCGTTACAGCTGGAAGTGGTCCATGGAGGGAAAACTTTTTTATGTTGGCAGCACACATGAATTTTTGATCTGGGCTAACGGCCAACCAAACTGTGCAAATGCAAAGGAATACTGTGTGGCTCTTCAGGGACAAACACAGATGGATGATAGACCCTGTGGAGCTTCTTACCCTTTCCTGTGTTACAATGGTAGGAAAAAAGATTTGTTGCCCTACTTATCTCTAGATTTTTATGAGATTTATTTTTTCATATTATGTGCATGTTCTAAAAAAGTTTTTAATCTTTCACAGCCAGCAGTACAAGTTACATCTTAGTGATGGAGAGTCGCTCCTGGTCAGAGGCTCAGTCGTACTGCAGGACATACCACACAGACCTGACCAGTATAAGAAGCAAAGAGGAGAAATCCAACATCACGCTCACTTTGAAGGGATCAGGGGTTCAGTATGTGTGGATTGGTCTCTACAGGGATCCCTGGTCCCCCTGGTCTGACAACACAACCTCCACATTCACTAACTGGTGGTCTGGTCAGCCTGATAATGGAAATTCAGAGTACTGTGCACCAATGTATTTAATGACAGGGGAATGGGCTGATGGCTCCTGTACCAGCAGACACTTTGTTTTCTGTTTCAGAGGTGAGGTCCAGAATGCAAACACTGTAAGATCCTGTCATCATGTAAAACACTAATGTTTGTGTTTTTATATGTGGTTCATTTTTAGCAGTGACAAAGCAAACAGTGGTGAAAATGAAGCTTCAGTCAGAGGCAGACATGCACAGCACAGAGATCCAGCAGCAGGTTTCACAGCAGGTCAGCAGTTCAGTCACCAACACAAACTTGACACAAGTTCAAACTATGCTTCATGTTTTTCATCATCTGCACATTTTGTCCAGCTGTCAGGCCTCATGCTGTCAGAAGGACTGACAGACTTCAGGATTCGTTGGAGGAAAGTCCAGAGTTACCGTGACGACCAGTCAAAGAAGCAGGATGTGGACGGTGGCTGCAAAACTTAAGACTGACTGGACTGAACCACTTCATGTGTGAAGTTAATAACATGCTGTGCTGAGCTGTCTCATCCTTTAAACCTTTCAATATTTCAGAGTGTAAAGTTCCACCAAAAGCTCATTTGTTCAGCTGCAGTTGTAGTTTGGTAGAAATTCTTTAATCAAAGGTCCACTCACTAGTTTTTAGCTTCATCTTGAAGTTTTCCTGATAGGCTCTGGTGTCTTGTTGTTGTTTTTTTGGTTTGCAGTGTGTCTTTTTGATTTATTTATTTATTTATTTTTTCAGTTGTTACAGACGGGACAGACATGACTGAGGGATAGGAAAGCGAGAAAGAAAGATGAAGGAAAAGAAAAACAGAAGGGAAGAGGGACAGTGAGAAAGGGCATTTAAAAAGAGAAAGAAGAGAAAAAAAATCTCCTGGATCACCTGTTGAGAGAAAAAGAATAGAAAACAAGCAAAAACAAACAGAGCAACATACTAAACACAACACCATCACGTTAATCTAGCTAGTGTAAACAGCAGTAAACACTAAATATTGAATGTTGTTGTGTAGCAAGCAGGACCGACAGTGCACAATGTGCTTGGAAATAGCAGCCAATAGAGGTGTAGTTTATGTCTATGAACAGTGAACACTCGTGTACACACCTGCACTGTAAAACCCACACAGCAAAATCTCCAGTGTTAAATTAACACTGGAGAGTGTCTATATGGGTCCACCCCTCACTGAAAAAAAGGGACTGGCCATCTCTTGGATTTATGTAAGCATCTTGCATGTATTTAACACAATTGCCTCATGTTTTAAAGTTAAATGTAACTATATAGTGTAAAAACTACATGATATGCAGAAAGGGTGTATTAAATTGTTCATATCATGTTCAGGTGAAGTAAGTCAATAAGATAGCAACGTTAAATCTCGTGAAACCACGCGTGATTTCATCTCGCGGGCTTTGGATCGTGGTTTAAAAAAGGCATCCATCTCAGTCAAGTCGAGCAGCCAACTCTGCGTTTTTGGTATGTCTTGATTTTTTGAATTAATATTTACCATATTTCAGACAAATGTAGTTAAACGTCTAGAGTGTCGCCATGTAACATGCTAAAAAAGAGCCGTTAGCTTATTTGCTGTTTTATCTGTTGTCAAAGAATTGGCGCTTTTTCATTTGAATTTGTCTTTGGCACAAGAGCCGTAATATCACATTAAACCTAATTACGAGGCACTCATAACATAATTTGGTTTTCTGTGTGAATAGATTTGCCAACTGACTCTTCAGTTACATTGTGTATTTACTGCACCATGGTGTTAGTGAGATTTTGGACATTGAACAGCTTTAGCTAATATCATCAGCGGCATTATGCTAGCTTACATCCCTACCCCTCCTGGCCTCACCTGCTGTCCTTTTGTTTTTGTTTTTTTTGCTGCACATTGAGAGACGACCTCTATTCTGCATTTCACCAGGAGTCAGCTGATGGATTGTGGGTTCAAGGTGTTATGGTAAGAAAGTATATTCTATTTTCGTTTCTGTAACTTAATAATTATAATGGGTTTTTTATAATTATTAGGTGCATGCATACTCACCCTATTAATACAACTGAGAAATCCAAAATCTGCCATAGATTTAACTTATACCTGTATGTATTGCCAGAAAGGTGATTACTGGACTCGCATTAATGCACACTTGAACTGAAATGAGGTTGTAACTTGTGGGTTGTTGGGTTGCAAATCAGAAACAAACATCTTTGGATTTTTTTTAATCCCATAAGATCTGGAAAGACAGTTTTTATTCAACAAAACATTACTGATTAACCAAGCACAGTGCCTGCTGTTATTTCAAAATAATTTTATGTCATTTTAGATGAAATGCAGCATTCCAGTGCATCCCAACCATGCCTTTGCAGTCAAGGTTTCTGACGGAGCTGAGTTTCTCTCTGACAGTCTGCTGAAAGTGTTTGCAAAGTGATCGGGGGAACAGGGCACAAAGCTAAAGGATGTAGCTGCCATTATGACAGTAAGAACTTTAAAATTCTTTAACTACAAAGTGTATATGTATTGCATTAGGTCAGTAAAATTTTTATGCTACATCCATTGAAACCGTCAACTATTACCTGTGAGTAATGATTCCACTAAAAGGATGCCATAATTTTCGTCATGCATTTACTGGCCCACTGAGAAAAATTTATCTTTTTTTAAAAATAAATGTTCTGGAAACTATATATCCATAAAGTTGATGTCAAACAGGAACTTTTGATATTGCTTTGTAGATGCTGGTGTTGCATGTTGACTGGTTTAAGTTTTTGTCTGGGATCATTTTCTTCTGTGCTACTGAAAAGTTCACAAATCTCTGTTTTCTTTGTTATAATAGTCAAGGATGACATTAATGCTCGGAGTCCCTCATCAAAGTGCTCCGCATCTGTGTGAAAGACAATTGCAACATCTTGGTGCAGGAGTTCATGGTGAGTGTTTTATGAGTAGATTGTGGATTTGCAACCTTTAAAAATGCATTTAGTTATCCACTTGATCCTCATTGGACTGGTTAGGACCAGTAGTCCTCTTTAATAATTTGAAGTTCACATGAGGCCTGGTAGTGAACTCGGCCGCCGGCCCTTGAGGCCCCACCCCCACCCCTGTATTAGGGGTCACATCAGTGTGAAAAAACTTTAAATTTGTCATTCTAATGAACAAAGGAAAATCCCACCAGTATTTACATTAGCTTTTGTTTGAAAAAAAAAAAAAAAAAAAAGACCAACTGACCAACAGCTAACCAAATTGTGGGGCTGAAAGTCTAAATTCTAACATCTTCTGAGTGACATAGCCTGGATTTCTGATGGGCCGGTGTCTTTCTAACAAAAACTAATGTAAAGCATTTGAAATTATTATGTTTTTCACCCTCTCTTAGAAACTCTGTTAGACCATGAATGGCAGCATGGCAGGCCACTCTTTGGCTATAGCTATTTACTATGTTGCTTGCATTGGTTTAAATTACTCTAACATTAGAACTGGTAGATTCAAAAGAGATGAGTTTAAAAAGGAATCTTAAAGAAATGTTTTGTGTTTAACCAGGACTTGACTGAGGCCACTGCACAGATTGAGAAAACCACAATGAACATCTGTCTCCAGAGGATGCGGCAGGCAATGACTTTTCTGATGTTGTTCTTCAAGATCTGGATAACGTGACCTTTGCAGTAGCCATGCTGTTTGGACCTTTTTTATTCCTTCAACATGAGTTACCCATCACAACTCTGCTACACTTTTGAGGTGATTCAATGGGTGGTAATGGAGTTGGATGCAACTCAGCTCTCAAGAAAAGCTCACAACTAAGACAAAACTGCTCCTGCAACGAAGCTCACTGTTATGCATGTGAGGTGACCAGCTCTAGGTGAGAGGACATTTAAATCTCACACTTGTTCTGCTGTATTTTTGAAGCTCAATTCCAGGAACGGATCGCAGGGTTCATTTTTATATACTCTGCAACTGCCATGAGGACGAGCTGTTTTTTGTTGTTTGTTTTTCCTTTTGCTCTGTACAAGTTCTGTTTGTCTGTTTGGCAGCATTTTTAAATTTCTCTTTGTATTTTTTCTTTCTTTTACTAGTGAAGAGATGTAGCGTGAACAGTTATACAGTCTAAATATCCCATATGGGTCGTGTGAAATGGTATTTTCAGTTTCATTCAGTTGAAGTAAAGAACGTTGAATATTTCTAAGTGTGCTGTTTTGAACCAAGATGTCACAGTATGATCAGTGCTGTAATTTTTGACAGTCACTGTATCAATGTTATTTTTGCGTCTCTTGAATAAAGTTTTTGACCTGCAAGTGCTAATTTCTTTAGTTATTGGGGTAAAATGGGTAGTGTTAATAGGAAGGTGTTTGCCAATTCAGTAACCTAATTTAATGTTAATGGAAACTAACATTACCTCAAATTGTTTAGTTATAATTGTTGTTTAACTGAATCTTGATGTCAGAGGCCTTAAATAGAATGTTTTGTATTGTTCTTTCCCAACATTTTTCAAAAGAAACAGTCTAATTTCTTTGCTGCGATTGATTCCAGAGAACACGGAAGAACTGACATTATTTAACTGTTGATTTATATAGATTCAGTAGAGGAGTAATGTCAGTTTAATTCTTTACCTACTGCAGTGAAATTAGACATGTTGTTTTGAAAGGTTACTGGTGGATGCCAGCAACCATCTTGGAAGAGAACAATATAATCTGTTATAAGGCCTCCATTTGAAAATTGTGTATTTGATACTAGAATATAATAGCAAAATGTAATTTGAAGATAACATGTAGTATTTAAGTGACCAAGTAGTATTGGGTAAAAGTTATTGAATCGTGTTGGGATAACGTGAGAAAATTGTGAAGGATTAAAATATTCCAAGAGCTCAAATTACTTCATCAAAACATGTTTAAGTCACATTTTATCAACACAAATTGCACAGGTTTATTGAACATGAATAAATTGTGTTAATTTAACTCAATGGTTTAAGTTGCTGCCAAAGCAAAACATCTGTGTGCAACAAATGTCCACCATTGAATTAAGTAAATCCAACAACATATTTTTTTCAGTGCTCTGAGTGTTAAATACAACACTGTTGAGTGTTAAATTAACACTTTTGACAGTGTTATATGTTTAAAAGTAACCTAGTCAGTTTTGAAGATTAACAATGGCTAACACTGAGCAGTGCTGATTTGCTAACACTGGAATATTTCTAACATTTTGAGTTATTTTCCAGTGTTAGAAAATCAGCATTGCTCAGTGTTAGTTAATCTTCAAAACTGACTAGGTTACTTTTAAACATATAACACTGTCAAAAGTGTTAATTTAACACTCAACAGTGTTGTATTTAACACTCAGAGGTGTGGACCCATATAGACACTCTCTAGTGTTAATTTAACACTGGAGATTTTGCTGTGCAATAAGTTAATTTTACTCAAAACTTTTGGTGAAACTGATTACATAAAATATTTTAAGTAACTAAAACTTAAAACTAAAAGTTAAATAAACACACTTTATTTATTAGCTTTAGATAAATATTTTTAAGTACCATTGATAAATGTTTTTATGTTATGTCCACATTTTTGGTTTAGGACTTGAGTTTCAAGTACAAATCTAGCTCAAGTAACTTTAAGGAATTAATTTTTAGTTTCAAAATGTTAACCATTTTAAGCTAATACAACTCAAAAATTTAAAATACAAACGCTTGTAATATCCAAATCTACTGTGTTTTGAATTTGATATTAAAAAAAGTGCCCAAAATAATTACACTTGTAAAAACATAAGATATTTACATAAGATTTGTAAATATATTAGATAATATACACATTCTGTATTTTTCATATGAAAGAAACTATACTGTGGTGGGGCTTGCTAATTTCTTGTTTTTGATTTATGTATGTTATGTTTTGTTTTACTTCATATGTTTCATATGTTGTTTGTTTAATTTAAGACAAAAAAAAATTAAATGAATGAGAGGTAAAACTTGAGGGGGTAGGGACAAATAAGTAAATACTTCAGCCTACTCCTTTTCAAACAAATAATGGAATGATATTTTGTAATGATTGTGAAGGCACATGTTTGAAATGTTTGAAATAAAAATGAACTGAACTGAACATAAGACAGAAAATATAAATTCAAGTTACAAATTTATTGAGTTACTTTAACACATAGCCTTTCTAACAAAAAGCCCAAAGACATAAATCCACCACATTTTTTAGGGAATAATGTCGGAAATTTTGGCACAAGGTTACAATATTAGAAATAAAGAATTTCACAACATGTTTTAAGAGTATTCAAATTTGATTAACACATGAGTACGGCCTTTTTATTAAAAAACAAACAAAAGGAAAAGAAAATCCTGCATTATTAGGAGGGAAAACCGAATGAAAGTAATAGTATAGTATAGTGCAGCTAATACACTGAAATATAATTGGTAACCTTTTTAATATGCCAATACTGTGGTTATGCAAAATGCACATTTGTAGAGTGCAATCACAGTCTCAACAACAAAGCAATAAAACTTTAAATAGAAAAATACTTCTTTAGAGACATAAAACAAAGTGTTATAAACCTCCTTGGCGCCTTATGTCAGTTATGAGTAGTTCAGGAGGAACGTTTCTTAAGTGACATTCAAGATCCCACCTAGAAGCCAAAAATGTAGTGAGATTGTCCTTCATTTTCTCTATAGATTTACAGTTATCTGACTAAAAACACAATCAAAATCAACTAAAACACAAGTGATGTTGGGGGGAAAAAATAAATAAATAAAATAAAATCACCCCTTTTACTTTGTATGTGGCTTTTAGATAATGAAGTATGAAACAGAGTCTGCAAAGATTTCTTTATTCTATTCTCTCTTTTTATAAAAAAAAAACTTATCCAGACTTGGAAACATGATAAACTGAATTATTTGCTTTAACAGGCACTTGAGGGCTGTGGAGGAATCCTGGACATTATTCTGCTGCCAAAAGATCATTTTTAAGACTCAGCACTTTAGGCTTCAACTTCCCACCTCCCAGACCCATCAAAACTTTCTGAATAAAGTCAAAAATGTTGGCCAAACATTTTGGGTAGCTTAGGTGCAGGGCGTCGGTCAGTCCAATATTACTAGAAATGCATCAGCCAGGGTGGTGAAAACAATGATCATGTTACCCTCGACCAAAACTGCAGTCTTCTCAGGGCAGAAGAATGTTGCATCGCTGGAATTGGCTCTGATCAGGAGGAGTCCAAGTGGCACTTCACTAATATCTGGTCTATCAGAATGCATCATCTATAGAAAACAAAATTACTACATGTTAGTGCATTCCTATTTCTCTTAGTTTCATCTATACAAGTCACATTTCTGGATTATTACTAGCCCAGAAATCAATTGTTTGAACAACAAAAAAGCCACAACACACCAAAGATTTGAGAAAACAAACTGACAAAAATAGTACTTTTAGTAAAGCAAAGTCATACCTCTTCGTAGCAATAACAACAGAAAGTCAATAGGAGTTATATATTTTTTTCATTTGTACAGTGATGTATAGTTGGGCTAGGAACATTATAGAAGGTCTACACACATTAAAAACATGTAGTGTTTCCATTATGTGACATGGACACTGTTGTAGACAGATCCAAGCATGGAGATGCTTCTCAAACTGTCAAAGTGTCATAATGTTTTGAGAAATCTAAACAAGGATGCTACTAAGATATTGTTCACAACTTTGTCCAAAACTTACATCCCATGTTTTGATGAAGGTAGAGGTGTCTTTGTACAAATAGGCAGAGAGGGCATGAAGCACACCAGCACTTTGGGCATGGATATCAGCTTGTTCCTACATCACAAGAAAAATTTTATTTTAAATTATTGGCTAACCTAGTCAAGAATAGTAGTTAAAATTGAAAAATGGATCAAATTAATTAAAGCTCAAAAAACAAGACAAAACCCCACTAACCTGGAGATTATAGCTTCTGAAGAGCTGAGACAGGATATCAGACACGTTCCCTGTGCAAACAGCTTTCTTTCTGAATAAGCTCTGGAGCCGGGGAGCATGTTGGTCCAACACAGCATAAAAGTGGTTCTTCAGGTGAAGGTTTGTAATCCTGTGGAATTCTGCACAGATCTGAACACACAGGATACATTTGTGTTTACAAGTTTCAATTAGTCTATAAATCTTTGCAAAATACATCAAAATCCTTACACTCCAAAGGCATAATTTGTTCAGACAGGCCAGATAACAGGAGTTGATATAAAATACATTTTGTTAGTGTGAGATTATTCTGTTATCATATGTTACCTTATATATGTAATCAAAGTAGTTGAATTATGATAACAGCTGTAGGACATATATTATCCTTTAGTTTAGATGGTGTGCTGTGTATGTAGTTTAGTCCTCATTATACTTTTGGGTTAAAAGAACATAATCATTTTGTAGTTCATTAGATAAGTGTGCATCACTCTGTATCCTTGATCTGCTGTGAATGTCTTACACCATTTTCTTGACATGCTTTACTGCTGAATCATAAAAAGAAAGGTTGTATGCAGGAGACTTTGTGTCTAGGACAGGGGAGACAGACCACATTCCATACCCCCACCTTACAGAGAGCAGAGGAGCAAGGAGCCGAGGTCATAACTTAGGCGCCGTAAGAGAGAAAGAACGTGAATGTTTAGGCTTTTACGACTAGGTGGGGGCCACTAGGAGCTATAAGAGGCTGTGAAATCCGTCACCATTTAGAGACATGCTGTGACCCTCTGCTGGCATCTCTCCCGTCCGGACATTCTTATGCTCTTAAGTGTTGAATTCTATGGAAATAAATGATTGTTGATTAAGCATTGATACACCGAGTACTGTCCTTCCTTCAGCCCAAAGATTAAAAGAATTGGGAGATTTTCAACAACACACAGCATCCTCTCACACCAAACTCTCTTATTTTAAATTACAAAGACGTCTTATATTTACAACCACTGTCAGATCTGTCAGCTTTATCGCCTAAACAATTTCGACAAATTTAAGTTAACGGTCCAACCGATAAAGTCCAACTTTTTTGTGATCAATTAACCAGTATCTGTCCAACAGCTTCTGGCCTCATCTCTAAAATCCCCAAGTTAATTTAAAAGCGTCAACCAACCCAAACCTTGCCTGAAGCTCTATTTTTGGCGTTTCACAGCCAAGGCTTACCCCGAAGTTTTAAGTTAAAGTTACACGCCCGAAGTCCAACTTCTGCTGGCCAAAAAAGCGCAGACTACCGTTCCAAACGGTAAGGAGACTCTAACTCCTAGCTTATTCCAGGATGCCCTGTACCCCACAGTTAAGGCACACTGAACTAACCCTCTTCGCCGAGAGGTCAATGTCGCGCGTCCATGACAAGGAGGGAGCGTAAACTCCGGGCTATGCGCTTCCTAGCAGCCGCACTGCCGTTCTTGAATAATTTATAATACTTTGACACAACAGTCAATACCCCAAAACAAGTGTATGACTGACGCAGATCTAACCAGATGACCAATGGGGACTTTAACCTACAAAATGACCAACACAGGTCTGATCTGAAGACCAATCGTAACTTTAACCCACAAAATGACCAAATTCCCTAAATCCTACGTGTGCCTCGAACTCACTTTCACTGTTTTCCTTTTTCTTTCTTTAGGGACCCTTTCAAACTTCAACTTTCAACTCTCATGAAATTTTCACCAAAATCAAAGCAGACATTCACCAGTAATTTGAGTGAGTACACTTTAATTTGTAATGTCCAATTTGGCACCCTTTGGAAATAATTCAACAGGTAGTGCCTTACCTTTGGATAAGCCAGCTTATGCCCACTCACTTCGACCACTGGCACTCATGTCTGCCCGTCCGACCACCTCAGACCACCGAATTTCTCCGTCTACACCTCCAACTCTCTCCCTCCTCAACCACCGGACGAAGCCCCCAAATGGTTCAAATATTGAGGAGGAGAGTACAAACAACCAGGTCCAGAAGAGCTTGGTCAGACAATTGATTTTAATGAAATACACGCGTGGGAAGACCAGCTCCATTCGCAGACGGTGCTGATCTCCGACTTAATCAAAGCATTAACTGATATTTTATACCATCAGGGCTTAAATTTAATGATGCCCCCTCAATGTCAGATCCATTTCATACATAGGTCAGATCAAAACCACAATGACTTTTAACATAGTTTAAAAAGAACATTGTCTCTGTCTTCAGCAGATGTTTCCTGTCAACCTTCCTGATTAGCGCTTCTTCAAAACCGCAGACAATGATTTTGCAGTGAGCGAGCACTTCTGCAAGCCCACAATTACAAGCAAACATGATATGTCACGACCTTACGTGGCACTCTGTGTCACCTCTCACCTACTAACGCTCACAGTCAAACAGAGGCCACTGTCAGCAATTTACTAAAACTCTAGATGTAATATAAATTGAATAAATGTTTTAACCAACTGATACTACTTAAAACTCAATACAAAAATATGAACATATAAAAGATAATAAAAATGACCTGATATAAGTGCTTTGTAAGCATGTATTGCAATTCCTTCTATGTTCTAGTTTCCCTCAGCATGTATCACCTGGACAGTCACGCCAGTGAAGCTTAAGACCCTTAATGAACCGAACATCAACTCAAAATAAGCACAGATATGCAATATGTATGAAATAGTTATAACTGCATCTGGAATACAAGGTTAATATGATAACAGTATGCATAAACATCTTAAGGCCATCTTAAAGCTATCTGTTACATTGTTAAAGCAATGATCATACTGCAGATTATATTGTGCTGGTAAAATACTTTTGTTCATCCCCACAGGTGGTTAGCACTATAGCTTCACAGCAAAAAGGTCCTATATAACATCCTACAACCAGGTGAATAATGATCCGCCCCTCATGTCACTCAAATGCAACAACCAGGAAAATAAATCTTTTTCTTCCACAGTAAAGAGACACATGGACGATCAGACTGCATTTAATTCAAGAGAGCCAGAGATAACCCTCCCCTCTCTCTCTCTCAAAAGGGAAAGCTTTAAGCCTAATCTTGAAAGTAGAGATAGTGTCTGTCTCCTGAATCCAAACTGGAAGCTGGTTCCACAGAAGAGGGGCCTGAAAACTGAAGGCTCTGCCTCCCATTCTACTTTTAAATACTCTAGGAACAACAAGTAGGCCTGCAGAGCGAGAGCGAAGTGCTCTAATAGGATGTGTAACAGGGCAGCCCTTAGCGGCTGGAAACACAGTGAGATGGTCCAAGGCAAGTGTTGTGGAACAAAAAAAGCATTTCTTTCCTATACAGCTCTCCTTACAACAATTAATTTGTCAAGCTTCTTCACAGCACAAAAATCCACCTCTAATGACAACTGGCAGCCTTAAATATGTTCAGCTGTCACAGACTAAACCATTATTCCACTCTCAGGTAAATTCTTAAATCCCAACCTTCCACCACAGTATACCATATATCAATTAGAATAAATAAATACATTTTCACATTTACATATTAATAAATAGTTCACACTTTAATGTTACACCAAACCCAATATTATAAAAACCCAGAAACCCAAGCGCAAAAAGATTCACCACTCTCTTTACCAATGGTCTCTCCCGGAACCTTTAAATGGTGTCTGGACCCCCGGGGAAACATTTGCCCAAACACCTTGAAGAGGACACAGGCAAGAAAGGCGAGTAATCATTATCTCACAAACACTTATTTGCACCACTTTTATCCCTAGATTTCAAACGCATATTTGCATTAGTTTTCCTTATTGGTAAACCTTAATCACAATCTCAATCACCATTCTTCTCTCCTGACAGACAACCACCACATTCCTTGATGAGGAGCAGCTGTGCAGGATCTGAAATAAGGCTACCAACTGATTCTAAAATTCCCAATAAATAGTCAATAAATATTTAAACTTCTTGTGTGCAAATCCATGCTTAAAGTGCAAAGTGCTTGATAAGGTGCTTTTAATAGAGTGAAAGGTGTGCTCTAAAGTGCTATACAGATAATATAATATAAATAAATGCAGTAAGGGAGTCCTCTTCCTTACAGGGTGATATGGTACTACAAGGTCATTAAGATAAGATGGGGCCTGATTATTTAAGACCTTGTATGTGAGGAGCAGGATTTTGAATTCAATTCTTGATTTAACAGGAAGCCAATGAAGGGAAGCCAATAGGTTCAAGGTTCTTTATTTGTCACATGCATAGTTACACATGTATAAGACACAGTGAAATGTAACCTAGGGCCCAGATGGCTTGGGGATAGAAGCTCCTCTTGAGTCTCTCTGTCCTTGCCCGGATGGTGCGGAACCTTCTTTGTAGAAGTTGGAACAGTTTGTTGCCAGGATGGGATGGGTCCTTCAGTATCTGTGCTGCTCTAGTCCGGCACTTCCTGGGTGTAGGTGTCCTGAAGCGGTGGGAGAGCAAACCTGCAGCAGCGTTCTGCTGTACGGATCACTCTCTGGAGAAGTTTTTGGTCCTTAACACAGCTGTTCCCAAACCACAATGTGATGCTCTGTGTGAGGATGCTCTCCACAGTGCCCGTATAGAAAATCATGAGGATCTTTGGAGAGACTCTGAACTTCCTCAGTTGTCGTAGGTGATACAGGCGCTGCCTAGCCTTTTTGGTCTGAATGAATGAATGAATGAATGAATGAATGAATGCTTTATTGGCCATATGCAGGTTGCCCCACAGAGGAATAGGACCCCCCCCCCCCCCCCCCCCCCCGACTTACACACACAACAAAGACATCACATGGGAATACAGTCGGAGATCGGCAGCGTTGGGAGAATAACACTGAAAAAAATACACAACAATGGGAAAAGTACAAGAGGAAAAAAAGAGACCTCTTCTCACGCTGGGCACCTATGGGAGGACAGCATGAGAACAGGAAACAAAAAAACTCCTCTGCACAGAGAGCACATTAATGTCCACATTACAACATCAGAGCACATGACAAGCCACAGGGGATGGATAGGGTGGTGGGGGGTAATCCGAAGGAACACAGCAGTCGTCCTGCACCATGCTATCATTTCAGCGCGGCACACAGACCTGCTGTCTTCCCCCGCAGGAACAAGCATCGAAGGCGTTTGGAAGGGAGGGGGATGAGTGCGTGCTTATCAGTGTAAGTGTATGTGTGTGCGTGTCCATAGTTCAGCTGAGACAGTGTCCTTCGGCCTATCAGGCTAAGTAAACAGTCCTCCAGCCGATCCAGGTGTCCTTCATGGGATGGGAAGAATAGTCATCACACAGTCGTTATCAGGGAGTTGTTTTGGTAGGCTCCAGCCTTGGGCCTGAGCAGCTGGCGCCATGGTGTCCAAATGTAGAATATTGTTGATTTCTCCTTTATGCGAGCAGTGAATTTAGCACTCTGACACTGGGGCCTCGATTTCCCGTTGGAGCGCTGCGAGCCTCCCCATGATGGTATCAAGCTTCTGTTCCGTGGTGTTGTTATTCTTTTGATTCTGAGACCCCACAGCTGCAGTGAGCCGTTCTGCGATGTTATCCAACTTCCGCTCAAGGGTGTTATTGTGAGCAGGCCCCTCTCTGATGTATCCCATCATACGCTCAATGGTGTTAGTTTGAGTCTTCACGGCAGCTGTAAGCGTCTCCAAGGTGTTGACCATGCTGCGTTCGGTGTGGGAGGCCGCGCCTCGTCCCATCGCTTCAATTCCAGCGGTCAGCTTAGGGGGGGTTTGAACAGCTGGTTCCGCTCTCTTATTTCTCCGATAAGTCAGGGCCAAACCAGCTCCGATCAGCAAGAACCCTGTTATCATGGTTCCGAATAGGTAAATATCCTCAGCGTCCTCGATAGACAGTCCCGCCAGGCACAAGATCCTCCAGGTCTGCCACCCATCCATCGTGTATCCGGCAGGGAAAGTCCCTCCAGGGCACTCGGGCTCTCCCGAGCCCAGACTTCTCGTTGAGAAGAGGGTGTCAATAGCATTCAGAGACCAGTTGATCAAATCCATAATTCTCTGTTAGGTTTTAGAGAACGACAGTGAGAGACTGTTCCAGGGAAAAGTAGTGCACACGAGACAAGACAGGACACAAGAGGCTAAGCAGGGAAGATAAGGGGAAGGAGGAGAGGAGAAAAAGTGCGACCGCCTTCACAGAGAGCCAAGCAAGACCTGGACCTGAATGTGGGCAGTCCTTGTCAGGTCTGAGGAGATGTGGACATCAAGATACTTGAAGGACTACCTCCTCTCCACTGGAGCGCCATTGATGATAATGGGGGGCTCAGCCCCAGTGCAGGGGACCTCTGGTGCATCGGCCCTACTAGGGGGCTCTCTAACTGGTGGGGAGGTTGTTATATCTTTGCAGGTGGTCTCCTCACTACAGGAGCTCACTCTGCAGGTGGGGGGAGAGATATAGGAGAGGTGGAGAATGAACTCAACCTGGGTGTCTATTGTCTTGTGTAGTTTGGGAGATGATTGGATGATGGGGTGGGTGCAGTTTTCTCTGGGGTGGAGTCGGGTGGGCTGCCCCGGACTCTGTGGGGCTGGGTGGTGCTGCGGGCCCCGGTCCGGATGGGCCTGGGCCCCCTTGCCCTGGTGGGTTCCAGAGTGTGGGGGTGCCTACTGGGGTCAGCGGGGGAGCTGGCCCCAGGGAGGGGCCGCTTGCCCCTCCCTTTCTTCCCTCCCCATCTCCAGCTGCCTCCCTATTCCCGCTCTACCACACCCACCCACACACGCAGGGCTTGGGGTGCAGGTATGTCACCAGGGTGCAGGGGAGGCACTCCCCCTCTGTCCCCTTCTGGCCGCCTGTGCCTCAATTTTATTCTGCAACCTAGACATCCACATTACTCACACTCTCACATAACACATACATATAGGGCCTTGGGGGTGGGAATGTTTTACAGCATCCAGAGGATGGTCGGTGTACTCCAACACACCTCAGGCGCTGGTGCCCTACCCTCAATTTTAAATGCATATAGACACTAAGGGTTTTCGGGAAGAGCCGTGCTGCTCTCTGAGAGGAAGCTCGTACCATGCTCTCCTGAGTTTTAAATGCACTTTAGAACAGCACACAGCAACACTACATATGAGCGGCGTACTGCAGATAAGGAGGTGGTCCGCTTGCCTCCACCCCAGAGAGAAGGGTTACATCTCCTGGGTCTAGGTGCGGCTTGCCCCTCTGAGGGCGGGGGTACCTGGACCTGGGATATAGAGTATGTTTGGAGAGTGCGACTGTCTGTGCAGTGTCTATTTGTGTCTGTCTACACGTTGGGTGAGTGCCGAGTATTTGGTTGTGCATATGGGGTGGGAATGCACGTTTGTGTCCGCGTGCGCCTGTTCGTCTGTGTCTATATGTCAGGTTGGGTCTTAGACTCAACCTCTCTGGGTACATCTCAGGCCCTCTAAAGTACGGAGGCCTATCTCCCCTCACCACACTCCCTGCCGGTGGCTGATGCCCTCAGACGTTGGTGTGTTGGTGGGCGCTCATGTATGTACCGGCTCACTCCTGGTGGCCGATTGGCGGGGCCGGGCGCCTGTGGCCCGGCTGGGCCCCTTCCTCTCTGGCACAGCTGGCTGCCGGCAGAGCCCGCGGGCACGCCACTGCAACCCCCTCTGGCCTCTGCTCCGTAGCTGCGGGGTGACCTCTCCTTTGGGGCTCTACTCAGCTCTTCCCAGGAGGGTGGCACGGTTCCCCCCCCTTTTTGGTGGTCCTCCTCGGTCCTCGTACTCTGTGGCCTCTGGATATCTGGGGCCTGGATCTCCTCCATAGCTGCTTCATGCCCTGGGGGACAGGGCTGTGGCTCCCCACACTCCCTAGCAGATCATTACATGGAGAAACCTTTGGAATACAAGCATGCTGATCCACACAGGTGTGCACACAGGTGTACACACGGGTGTTCACAGATGCGGACTACAGCTTTCTTGGCTGCTGCCTCAAAGCACATTGTGCGCTGTCTATCTTGCGTGCTGCACAATATCGTTCATTATTTAGTATCTACTGTTATCTACTGCTAGATAGTTTTTTGTGATGGTGCTGTTTTTTTTTATTATGTTGCTCTTTGTTGTTTGCTTTCTCTTCTGTTTTTTTTCTCCATACAGGTGACCCAGGTGTTTTTTTTGTTTTGTTTGTTTGTTTGTTTTTGTTTTTTTTTCTTCCCCCCCTTCTCACCGTCTCTTCTCCCCTTTGGTTTTCTTTCTCTCCCTCTCTTTCTTTCATTCTTTCCCCCTGTCCTATCCCCCAGTCATGTCTGTCCCGTTTGTAGCAACTGAAAATAAAATAAATTCATAATTATAATAAAGGTCAATCAAATGGACCAATATGGCAAGGCCATGATGATCCACTTGGTAAAATAAATCTGCTTGGCATCTTTCTTGGCCTTAAGACAACAATTCTGATGGCTAAAGATCCAAACGGGACACAAAAAAAAAAGCACCACCAGCTCCTTGGTCTTGATGCCAGATTCTTCACTTTGTCCATGTAGGCCGCCTCATCGTTGTTGGAGAATACAGGAGAAATCTGCTCTCTCTTTCTAGTCCCTGTCAGTACTCTTGCTGCAGCATTTTGGATTAACTGAAGGCTTTTCGGGGAGTTTTTAGGACATCCTGATAATTACAGTAGTTACAATGCATTTGTGTTGCTGTACTTGAACAGGATTTAGTATTACCTCAGAACCTCAGGGCTCAAAAACTCAGTTGTCAGAGGATACATGCATTTGATAGTTAATGGATTACACGGTTCTACAGGGGCTTTGGTGCAGCCATTGCCATAGTCTGATAATGTAACTGCATCCAGTTTACTGACAATGCTAACACAGTGGTAATCTTCTAATGTAGACATTACTATATCTATTACTGTGTAATCAGCCCCTATACTTTAAAGATGACATTTTGTTAAGCCACTAGCACCTTGTTACCATCACCTCTGTTGTCTGTTCCCAGAACCTGCACAAGCTTATTTCCATTTGTTTCCTATTCAACTAACTTGATTTTCCTAATGATTTGCATTTTGGTGAGATGGAGTCACCTTTTGGTCACCTTCACATGTTTCGTTAAGCCCTGAGGCCTATCATTTTTGTTTCAAAGGAACTTTGGTAGGGTCACATGACCCTACAAAGTCAATATATCTATTACATTGTACATTCCTGCAGAAAAAATAGAAGCAATATTAAAGAGATAAAATAAGATTCACCGTCCTTAGGCCAGGAAAGGTGTCTCATTCTCTACTGTCAGAAAGTAAACTTGTATTTTTGTTTTAAATTAATCAGTTAGGGACACACAAATTCTGCAGGAAGTTCACTCCGTACACGTGTCCTAATTTGACAGTAAAATATGTGTGAAGAACAAAGAAAAACCTCTTTGAACATCAGCTTCAGTCAGCAGATGAAAAGATAAGTTGTCAGGTAAGTCGTCATTAATTTATCACTCTGATTTAAACATTTTGAAATAGACAGGCTTTGGGTGTCCAATTGTGTCAAGACTATAGATCTACAGATTATAGATTTTAAATATTCAAAAAATATTGCATGTAATTATTGTAGACATGCGCACCAAACTATGTACTAAGAAACCTTTTTTTTTTTTTTTCTTTTTTTTTTTAAGCGCTATACAAGTACAGACCATTTAAATAACAATGTCAAGCTAAGAGGATGCCAAAGAAGATGTACTAAGAAACCTATTATACATTACTTTGTTTTACTGGAGATAATGATAAGATAAGATAAAACTTTATTAATCCCTCGGGTGGGTTCCTCTGGGACATTCGGTTTCCAAAAGCACAGCACCGACAGAAGTTACAGTTACAGAATATTATATATATATATACACACACACACACACACACACACACACACACACGCACACACACACACACACACACACACATATAAATGCAGAGACATATATAAATAAAATATACGAAGGGGATAAATAGAATAAATAGGAATAAAAATAAAAATACAAGTGAATTGCACATTTCAAGTATGGAGTCTATTGCACCGTTGACTATTAACAAAAGGTATTGCACAGTGAGGTGAAGAGGCACTACAGCTTAGTTGTTCCCCCCTCCTTTGTCCTCCTGTCTCCCCTCCCTCTCCCCTCCAGAGAGGAGTTAAACAGTTTGATGGCGTGTGGGACAAAAGAGTTTTTAAGTCTGTTAGTTCTTGTCTTGGGGAGAAGCAACCTGTCACTGAACAGACTCTTCTGGTTGTTAATGGCCGTGTGCAGAGGATGCCTGGCATTGTCCATAATGTCCATCAGTTTTTTTAGTTTTTAATGAATCTTAAATGACAAGAATGGGTGATAATAATTATGGTACAATAATAATCATGATGACTATATCTGTTGTACAGATGCCCAGAATGGAAGAAACCTGTTTACTGCTCATCCTGCTGCTCTCAGGTCAGTAATATTAATATTTTAAACATTTGAATTATAACCCATGATCATAATGGGGAAAAAAACTGATGTTATTTGGGTAATCAGATTACATGTTAATTTTTTAAAATTAGATATTTATTAACACATCTAACACACAGACAGAGAAAATCTTTATTTTCTCATACCGCAATACCTGCATTCATTTTAAATATAAGTTCTTTATTTTTTCACATTTATATCTTTGATTTATTGAAAATCTTTGCAGTTTTTTCTGTAATATTAAATCTAACAAACTTCATCCTTCGGCTGCATCATTAGGGATCAATATGTTTCTTTTTCTAGTTGTTTTTCTCCTCATTCTAATTAGTACTGATATTAACCGCATCGCGAGGTATTGCTAGTGCTGGTTCCAAGCCCAGATTAAAGGGGAGAGTTGTATCAGGAAGCCACTGTGGTTGCCGTCAATCTCTAAAATGAAAAGACGTTTGAAGTCTGAGTACTCCAATACAGGAGCAGATACCAACTTTAACTTTAGGACCTCAAAACTCTCTTCATGCTCGCATGTCCAGGGAGTGCTCACGACCTCTCCTGATCCCCACTTTGACCTACTTGCCAGCCAAGTAAGCCATCAATTTATGTAGGGGAACAGCCAACATGGCAAACCACCGTACAAAGTGCTCGTAGTAACTAAACAACCGCAGCTTAGACACTTGGCGAGGGTGTTCCCACCTAGCCACTGCCGCAGCCACTGAAAGTGTGCACAAGCTTAGCCTTAACATCAGGTGCACACTGTTTTACTTGCTCAATCGAGGCCATCAGAGCCGAAGAAAACTCCCGCAATATCTTTCCCTCATGCTATTGACTGGAGAAAAAGGCTTGCTGCATGTAACATATGATTGAACATTACCATATAGCTCAGGCGTGTTTCCAATCAACACAACACGAACAGCAGAAAGGGAGATAGAGACAGAGCGGTGGAGTGGGGAGAGTAAGTATTGGGGGGCGCATTTTAATTAGATTTATCTGTTTTATAAAGTGATATTTTCAGTGTGAATTTATACAAACAGGAATTACTTTTGTAAATGCAGGATCAAATTTTTTTAATGGTGCTCTTTAGCCATTGATCTGAAAGATAACTGTTTGTGTTAGAAGCAGCTTCGCTGGATTTGTTTTTAACTTGGTGAAACATAGTGTGAACCTTTTTTTTAAATTCAGTATTTTTACAGGTTTTCACTGTGTCGTCTTTCTGGAAAATGTAGGCCAACTTGTGAAATGAGAGCGTGCACCGCTCTTCAGAACTGTTAGCTTTGCTCCTTTCATGTGTCCTCTGTTGATAAAACTGATTTTTTATGGATCTTAATGTTTAGAGACAATAGCGAGGTACTGACCTGTGTGTCTCAATAAACTGTAGATGTTTAATTCTACATATTATTTGTCTCGCACAGAGTTTGTTTGGCTATAAAGGCTCGGGAACTTTCCAAAATGATGTAGAGGCAGCTTTAGCTTGATCAATTTATTACAATTTCAGTTTCTGGGAAGTTTTCAGCTTTCTCTCCTGTGGCTATGAACAGTATGGCTGGTGCAAGTTTTTTTGTTTACTTCTGAAAATGAACGTGCTTGTGGACAATTCGTGTTGAAGCCCTTTCTTTAATTGTTATTTCTCTGGGAGCAGTGAAGACACAAACTAGGACTTACAACTTTTGCCGTGCCCCAGGGGACAGTGCGAGGTTGTGCTGCAGATCCCAGCATGAAAGCTGAGGGTCAAGCCAGCCGGTGGAAAGACGGTTGATGCCTGGGCGCGCGTTGGAGCCGATTTTGTTACCCAGACAGAGCGTTTCTGACAGTCGGTTGTTGTTTATGCAAAAGAGAATACCAACAATACAACGTGTTGCTCTGCTCCAAGACATCCGCGGTCCTTTCACACGGTAAGCATGTCTGTTATAGCCTGCGCTTCATAAATGTCTGTCAGCGCTGATTATTCAAACCGCGCTTAAAACGTGACATGTGTGTGTGCATGTGTGAGTGAGATGCTGCATGTGCTACTATGTGAGTGTGTGCTTGCAGAAGGAAGGTCATGGCAGGAGCTTTTTTTGAATGCATTTCCAATCAGCTTTTCTTTTACAAGAAGTGTAGTTCATATATCGAAATAAATGTATTTGTCACAGTTTGCCGAGGCAAACTGCGTGGAGTTTGAAGACTGGACCCAGGTGCAGACATTCTAACATCTGTTGTGTGGGAGAATATTGAGTTGATTTTTGTCAATCGGGTGGGTTTTCCAGCTTTGTGTTCTGGCCGTTTGCTTTTGTTTTGTGCGTGTTTATTATATCTGAAAACGGGAAAAAGGTAAAATGTCAAAAATCTGCTTCCATAATATAAATATCATTAAATAACTTTAGAAAAACTTCCACTTTACTCTTTACATGTAATGTTGTAAAAATATATATTTTATTGTTTAATTAATCTGAAAATGTTAGTCTGCCAAATGTGCAGCAATTTCATTTATTTATTCTCTTTAGCTGATAGTTGATGGGGCCCAGGTAGACTGTAAAACTGCATCTCTACCAGTTTCTGTGCACTCCAGCCTCCTCTGTTCCATGTGAAGGGATTTCCCTTAAGGCAGGAGAAATTATCTCCACGAAAAGGAACAGGTTCGGCCATCACACACTAGAACAAATTCCCTTCTTAAATAAAAATGGAAAAGGGCTACTTTAAATGCATCATGTTTTTAATTTCCAAGTTCATAAGCATTTTCCTTTCCATTTCACAATCAATTCTACCCCCAGGTCAAAAATATGTCTGGGAAAATTTCCCTAATATAATATTATTTATAAATACACCTGTCTAGCGGTTAATTGCACAAGTACAAGGAGGCAGGACCTCAGAGCAGAAGCATACTCCATAATGTGTTGTACATTATTATATGTATATTTTGTGTAATGTGGTATTTTTCAATTATTGTATTTACCAACATCAATAAGTCACAAGCAAAGAAAGACCACACCATGGTGCATGTTTAAACAAGGAGAGTTTACTGGTCAAAACTATTTATTAAACAAATAAAACACATTTTTTTAACCACCAAAGAATACACGTTCAAAGCAACACAACGGAGGCCCAATATCAGACAGAATTCCACTCTGTAGAGTGGGCAATCATAATGAAGCGGTTTTATTTTGTGGATTCAAGTTGCTCTTCATATTTTTGGCCACCAGATGTCACCAGAGAGGACTGTGTTGAAAAGCTTCGAGTAGTGAACTATTTTTCAATACAAGCTTCAGTACTTCAGAAAGCTTCATTTGGCCATCACTACTAAACATGGCAATGATGATGAGCATGTATATATATATATATATATATATATATATATATAGATAGAGAGAGAGAGAGAGCAGGGTGCAAGATGCTAGCAGGCAAGGCATACATGGAACGCCATAACCAAGTGGCCGGCATAGTGTACAGGAACATCTGTGCCGAGTATAACCTGGAAGTCCCGAGGTCAAAATGGGAGATGCCCCCAAGGGTGGTGGAGAATGACCGAGCTAAGATCCTGTGGGACTTCCAGATACAGACGGACAAAATGGTGGTGGCTAACCAACCGGACATAGTGGTGGTAGACAAACAGAAGAAGACGGCCGTAGTGATCGATGTAGCGGTTCCGAATGACAGCAATATCAGGAAGAAGGAACACGAGAAGCTGGAGAAATACCAAGGGCTCAGAGAAGAGCTCGAGAGGATGTGGAGGGTGAAGGTAACGGTGGTCCCCGTGGTAATCGGAGCACTAGGTGCGGTGACTCCCAAGCTAGGCGAGTGGCTCCAGCAGATCCCGGGAACAACATCGGAGATCTCTGTCCAGAAGAGCGCAGTCCTGGGAACAGCTAAGATACTGCGCAGGACCCTCAAGCTCCCAGGCCTCTGGTAGAGGACCCGAGCTTGAAGGATAAACCGCCCGCAGGGGCGTGCTGGGTGTTTTATATATATGAATGAAAACCTGAACGCAGGACTTGGCACGGGAACAACACAGACGATCCAACAAAGACTGAATGAGAACGCACAGACTAAATACACACAGGAGGCTAATGAGAGAAGTGGGAACACATGGGGGACAGCTGACACACATGAACATAACGACGTCACAGTGGAAGAGTAAAACTAAACACGATGAACACAGGAACACCAGACCTCTTCAAAATAAAACAGGAAACATAAGACGCAGACATGACAACCTGAACTACAACGTAAGACACAGACATGAAACACATGAAGTGCAAGGGACACTTAACATGGGTGGAAGACACAAGGGGAATCTAATAACAAAGAACTATAACAACCTAGGCATAATAAAAAATGAACTTAGAAAACCTGAAGGGTTTAAACATAAACTAAAACTCAAAACGCTGGGTCAAAAGACCCAGGATCGTGACAGTATTCTTTTCGATAGTTTATAAATATGAAACTTTTGAGTTCATGCACATTGTGAAACAAGAACCTAATGTTTTTAATAGATGACTCACAACACTAAACTCTAATTTCAGTGGTTTATTTTAGGTTTAAAGAATATAGCATCTGGTAAGACGATGAGTTTTACTTCTCACTGTCCGTGTTATGTTGTAGTATCCATTTATCATATATGCTACTTTCTTCTGTTGACTGTAAAATGTTTCATTGTATTCATGAAATAAATCAGAATTTCACTGTCTGCATCTTTTACTGTTTTGCTGCTTTTGTTCACTCCAAGTTTGACAAAACCTACAGACATCCAAAGTTAACTCACTAGCAACGTGGAGCAGTCTCAGTGTATTTAGCTGCTTTTTTCCCTAAACACAATCAGCTGACTGAGAGAAATGCCTGTAGTCCTCACTTTGGTCATTGTGAACGTTGAAGGAGATTTGTTCCATAGACACTGTATACTAGTGCTTCCTACACTTAATTCAACACAATGTTCTATTTAAATCCAGATTCCTTTTATAGTTTGCAGTGAAATGTGTTAAACCGTTGCTTAATGGGCCAGAAGTACAAGTCACTCTTTACTGAAACATTGTAGCTTTATATTGTAGGGTAGACCCTACAATAATACATTGTAACAAATTTGTGACAAGAACCCAACAATCATATGACTCTCTATGAATGAGCAAGCAATTTGGCAACAGTAGGGGTTGGAAAACTAAATTTTTTAACTCCAACAGAACCAGGATCAGGGAGAGGCGGCCATCTTTCAAGGAAAGTAAAGGTTGAAACCTAATCTTGAAAGTAGAGATAGTGTCTGTCTCCTGAATCCAAACTGAAAGCTGGTTCCACAGAAGAGGGGCCTGAAAGCTGAAGGCTCTCCCTCCCATTCATCATCTATCCCCAATATAAACTACATGTTTTTACCTCTTTCATCTGCTTGTGTGGCGTAAGCCCTGGTGATAAACACAGCACAGAACTATCTTTTATGTTTGTAAGTTACTTTGTAACTTCCCACCTCTAGTTAGTCTCCATATAATATGACTATTTAAATGGTTGTAATTTTTATTTTTGTAAATTTGTCTTTTTCAGTGATTCGCCCAGTTTCCACTATAAAAAACCTTTGTTTTATTTTTCTCAGGAGGACTTTCCACTCTTCCTCCCCACTCCAGAGAATACCACTTTGTGAACCAGCCGATGACCTGGACTGAAGCTCAGAGTTACTGCAGAGAACACTTCACTGACTTGGTCACCATCTACAACAGCAACATCAACCAACTGCTTCTCTCAATTTCACCAAGGATCAATGACTGGGCTTGGATAGGACTCTATGATGATCGTTACAGCTGGAAGTGGTCCATGGAGGAAAAACTTTTCTATGTTGGCAGTAAACATGAATTTTTGATCTGGGCTAACGGTCAACCAGACTGTGTAAATGCAAGGGAATACTGTGTGGCTCTTCAGGGACAAACACAGATGGATGATAGACCCTGTGGAGATTCTTACCCTTTCCTGTGTTACAATGGTAGGAAAAAGATTTGTTGCCCTTGATATCCCTACAATTTTATGAGATTCAGAATGTGTGTTTCAATTAATCCTTTTTTGCAGCCAAAAACACAAGTTACATCTTAGTGAAGGAGAGCCGCTCCTGGTCAGCGGCTCAGTCGTACTGCAGGACATACCACACAGACCTGACCAGTATAAGAAGCAAAGAGGAGAAATCCAACATCACGCTCACTTTGAATGGATCAGGGGTTCAGTATGTGTGGATTGGTCTCTACAGGGATCCCTGGGCCTTCTGGTCTGACAACACAACCTCCACATTCACTAACTGGGCGCCTTTTGAGCCTAGAAACTATTATCACACTGAGTACTGTGGAGCATTTTATTTAATGACGGGGACATGGGAAGATGGCCCCTGCACCACCAGATTCAGTTTTTTCTGTTTCACAGGTGAGGTCCAGAATGCAAACACTGTAAGATCCTGTCATCATGTAAAACACTAATGTTTGTGTTGTTATATGTGGTTCATTTTTAGCAGTGACAAAGCAAACAGTGGTGAAAATGAAGCTTCAGTCAGAGGCAGACATGCACAGCACAGAGATCCAGCAGCAGGTTTCACAGCAGGTCAGCAGTTCAGTCACCAACACAAACTTGACACAAGTTCAAACTATGCTTCATGTTTTTCATCATCTGCACATTTGTCCAGCTGTCAGGCCTCATGCTGTCAGAAGGACTGAGAAACTTCAGGATTCGTTGGAGGAAAGTCCAGAGTTACCGTGACGACCAGTCGAAGAAGCAGGATGTGGACGGTGGCTGCAAAACTGAAGACTGACTGGACTGAACCACTTCATGTGTGAAGTTAATAACATGCTGTGCTGAGCTGTCTCATCCTTTGAACCTTTCAATATTTCAGAGTGTAAAGTTCCACCAACAGCTCATTTGTTCAGCTGCAGTTGTAGTTTGGTAGAAATTCTTGAATCAGAGGTCCACTCACTAGTTTTCCCTGATAGGCTCTAGTCTCTTGTTTTGATTTGCAGTGTCTCTTTTAAAAGCTTTGACACTGTCCTTCTGCTTTTGCTTTGATGGTTGATAACTATAAAAATATCAGCCATAAATAGGTCCATGAGAGCCCCAAACCTTACCTGACTTCAAATTTGATCAGGATATCAGCTGTAATGCATTCTGGCTGTTCTCGTATCTGTAAAGTTAACTTCAATTGAACTTTAGTGGCTGGGAGCAAACTCTAGCATATTCAGAGTTATTGTTATGATAATAGTTTTTGCTGTCACAGTTCTGAGTCTTTCTGTTCTTGTGTTTTTTATATTATGGGTTATGTTTTGAGTCCTTTGTTGTACTGTGTTTGTTATTTCCCTAGGTTTCAGTTATGGTTATCATAGGTTTATTTCTTAGGTTTTGTAATATGGCTTCCCTGTGTTCCATGTTGTGTCTACTGTGCCTTTCTGTACCATGTTTCAGGTCCCTATGTTCTGTCTCCCCAGTTGCTGTTAAGTTTACATGTCTAGAGTTCAGTGTGTTTCCTGTTTTACTTTGAAGGTCCGTGCCTCATGTCAGTGTTTCTAGTTTTGCTTCCCTTGGCTCGTCCAGCCTGATTACTCCCAGCTGTGCTCTCCTTCTCTGTCTCATTACCTCGTTATCCCCCAGTATATTTAACCCCTGTGTTTCTCTTTGTCAGTATCATAGTCTCTCTCATGGCTGTGTTTCCCTGTGTGATAGTTATCCTTGTCTCAGTTTAGTTTTGTTATATTTTTTGTGCCGTTCTGCAATAAAGCAGCTTTTTGAGTTTAATTCCTGTGTGGTGAATTTTGCGTTTGGGTCCTTCTCCTGCGTGCACACAGCCGCGTTTTTGCCTTTTACCTTTTCCTCCCATATATGTTGGAAAATGTACCACACACTCCAGGTCTACTTTTGGTATTGTATCTTTCAGCTAATTTCAAATTATATTTAAAAGGTTATTGATAGTGATGGGCAGATGAAACTTCATGAAGCACTGAAGCTTTTCATCCAATTGGTTCATCCCAGCGCAAAGCTTCTTGAAGCTTCATTTGCTCTAGTAGGACACCTACTGGACGTAAAAATATTAGTTGGCATGAATTTGAAGAGTGTGGCCTTTTGCACACAGCCTGTAAATGTCAACAACAAAAGGAGTGTGTAAAACATGTATATTGTAGTGATGGCAGCATACTGTGTATATTTATACTGGCAGTATGGAAAATGATTATTTGGAAATGCTTAAAATGGAAATGATCAATGAGGTGTGGTTGGGGTGTGGACAGTGGTTGTGCTTTTTTAACGTTGAGGTATGAACAGCTACACAGTCCTGCCTGTTCAATTTAAATTATGTAAAAACTACATTTTCACTTCTTTTATGACCTTTTTAGTGGGGAAAAAATAGCTAGGATTTAATGATTTAACAAATCTTTTGAATCATTTGTCCTCCACAATGCTAAATGGCTGGGAGTCCTCAATCACCATGCTAACCAGGTCTCCATCTATTGGAGATTGTTCTCTTGAGGAAACACAATAAAGACAAAGCACAAATATAAATATCACACACGTAACTTATAACAGTTGTATAATATTGTTATATCATTTAGTAACATTACTGCATCCTATATTATCATTGCATTTGATGGCTCACCTGGTCTTGCTCCACAATCGGTGTCCCCCTTATTCTCATGCAAAGCTCTGTAGTGCCTAAGCATGGATGAGGTGTTGTTATATCCCAGCTCCCTGGCACATAGCAAACACTTCACCTCCTTTCCTCCACAATGCTAAATGGCTGGGAGTCCTCAATCACCATGCTAACCAGGTCTTCATCTATTTCAGATTGTTCTCCTGAGGAAAGCACAAATATAAATATCACACACGTAACTTATTACAGTTGTATAATGTTGCTATTAGTGATGGGTCGGTCGCAAACGAAATGGCTATTAGAGCCAGATCTTTGACGTGAACGACGCGAGCCATGGGTTTTTTTTTTCTTTCTCTCACCCTCTCTCTCACACTTTTTTCCCGCTTCACTCAGCATGTGAGCCTTGTGCTTTACGCTGGGAAGAGGGGGGAGAGGCGGTAGTTACACTGAGGCTACGTCCACACGTACACGGGTATTTTTGAAAACGAAGATTTTCCGTTTTCATTAATAAAAAAAATCCCGTCCACACATAAAAGCCAAAAACGAAGGAAAACGCTGCTAGGAACATGCCACAGCAGCAGGTGGTGCTATATTCCTATCCGTGTAGAAATGTTGGCCAATCAGAAGTCTCCATCGAAAGCATACTAACGTACTGCATAGGCGTATGGTACGCTAGCTGCACAGTGGCTCAGAGGAAAGCACTCCAGGGAGTAATCAACGCTGCCCAAAGGACAATCGGCTGCCCTCTCCTCAAACTGAAAGACCTACACAGTTCCCGCTGCCTCAAAAGAGCCCATAACATCATAAAGGACACCTCACACCCTGGACACTCCATGTTCGAACTGCTGCCTTCAGGTAAACGGTATAGAACAACACACACAAGGACTAACAGACTCAAACACAGTTTCTACCCAATTGCAATATCATGTCTCAATGCTACTAAAAGTAGATGACTTTCATTGCCCCTGTTGTCATTTGTGCCCTTGATGTTGGAATGCTTTCAGACACGTTTTGTTGGATGCGCTAACAAATTGACTGAGTGATTGATTGTTTGAGTGATATAGCAACTAGGTCGTATGTTGAGTGTCTGTATGGGGCCTTAGGCCTGGATTGCTTGGGTGTATTTACTGTATGAGAACACTGTATTTTATATGTATTTCTATCTTTTATATCATATCTCTTATAGTTTTTAAGTATTTATCTTTCGTGATGTTGCACTGACCGGAGACATCTTTCAATTTCATTGTACTTGTGACAATGACAATAAAGAATATTCTAAATTCTAAATTCTAAAGTCAGTAAGTCTGGGTGGGAGTAAACAAAGATGGCGCATAGAAGCAGAACTGAGTCGTATGTGTGGAGGGACAGTAACTGTGTGTGTATATTTAAGCATTTAAACACTGCAGAGAGTAAAATTAACAGTAACAGTATTTTGTCTACGTCCGCCATTGTAGAAATTCATTTCACCGAAACAATAACGTGGCGCACAGTGTGACGTCAAAAAATGAGCACACCTTTAACGCTGCGTTTTCTCTGTTGACCTCATCCACATGTAAACGCAAAAACAGAGTTTTTAAAAATACCCGGGTACGTGTGGACGTAGCCTGAGTAGCACAGGAACAGAGCAGGAGGGAGAGACAGAGAAAGAGCCAGGGACTAGTGATGTGCGGATCGATCATGAAATATCGATTCCTCCCATACCAATCATTTATGTTTGAGAATCGATTCTCACATTAAAATATCGATATATTAGTAATTTAGGGTACACTCAGAAAAATAAAGGTGCCAACTGGAACCAAAAGTGGTTCTTTAGACTGATGCCATAGAAGAACCTTTTTTGGTGCCACAAAGAACCTTTCAAACAATGGTTCTTTGAAGAACCTTTTCTTTCAGTGGTTCATTGAAGAACCTTTAAAGGTGCCCCAAAGAACCATCAAGAAATGGTTCTTTGGGGAACCTTTAATGGTTTTCCAAAGAACCTTTTTAAAAACGGTTCTTTAAAGAACCATTTTAAATCTTTCAAAATAAAAATGTATCATAAATTAAATTTGAGCAGGGTAAAATAAACACGAGCACAGCATAGACATATATTAATGGTTTATTGTCATTTTGTAGTTACCAAAAGACAAAAAGGCATTTTAACCCTCAGCACAACATCACTACTAATACATGTCACATATTAGTGTTTTAAACAGTAATAATTAAATATATTTGCTATACTATAAATAAATATATATAAATACTATAAATGGTAAATGGTAAATGGCCTGTATTTATATAGCGCTTTTACTAGTCCCTAAGGACCCCAAAGCGCTTTACATAGCCAGTCATCCACCCATTCATACACACATTCACACACTGGTGATGGCAAGCTACATTGTAGCCACAGCCACCCTGGGGCGCACTGACAGAGGCGAGGCTGCCGGACACTGGCGCCACCGGATAACACAACAATTAATACATGTATTGTTTAATTAATAAAACATCAGAAAGTGATAAAACACATTAGAAATAGCAATAGCTTCATAACAGACCAATAAATCAACACATTTTCATCAGCAGATGAAATAAAAATGTTCAATAAAAATATTTCAACAACAAGTTTATGATTAAAATGATCAATGAACTTCAGCCTAACGCTATGTAATGTACGTTTCATGTTGTACTCATGGTCCTTTGTTAGTCCAGTTTAGGATAATGTCTTGCTCCACAATCGGTGTTCCCCGTTTTCTCATGCAAAGCTCTGTAGTGCCTAAGCACAGATGAGGTGTTGTTGTTACAGTGGGGCAAAAAAGTATTTAGTCAGCCACCGATTGTGCAAGTTCCCCCACTTAAAATGATGACAGAGGTCAGTAATTTGCACCAGAGGTACACTTCAACTGTGAGAGACAGAATGTGAAAAAAAAAAAATCCATGAATCCACATGGTAGGATTTGTAAAGAATTTATTCGTAAATCAGGGTGGAAAATAAGTATTTGGTCAATAACAAAAATACAACTCAATACTTTGTAACATAACCTTTGTTGGCAATAACAGAGGTCAAACGTTTACTATAGGTCTTTACCAGGTTTGCACACAGTAGCTGGTATTTTGGCCCATTCCTCCATGCAGATCTTCTCGAGAGCAGTGATGTTTTGGGGCTGTCGCCGAGCAACACGGACTTTCAACTCCCGCCACAGATTTTCTATGGGGTTGAGGTCTGGAGACTGGCTAGGCCACTCCAGGACTTTCAAATGCTTCTTACAGAGCCACTCCTTTGTTGCCCGGGCGGTGTGTTTTGGATCATTGTCATGTTGGAAGACCCAGCCTCGTTTCATCTTCAAAGTTCTCATTGATGGAAGGAGGTTTTGGCTCAAAATCTCACGATACATGGCCCCATTCATTCTGTCCTTAACACGGATCAGTCGTCCTGTCCCCTTGGCAGAAAAACAGCCCCATAGCATGATGTTTCCACCCCCATGCTTCACAGTAGGTATGGTGTTCTTGGGATGCAACTCAGTATTCTTCTTCCTCCAAACACGACGAGTTGAGTTTATACCAAAAAGTTCTACTTTGGTTTCATCTGACCACATGACATTCTCCCAATCCTCTGCTGCATCATCCATGTGCTCTCTGGCAAACTTCAGACGGGCCTGGACATGCACTGGCTTCAGCAGCGGAACACGTCTGGCACTGCGGGATTTGATTCCCTGCCGTTGTAGTGTGTTACTGATGGTGACCTTTGTTACTTTGGTCCCAGCTCTCTGCAGCTCATTCACCAGGTCCCCCCGTGTGGTTCTGGGATCTTTGCTCACCGTTCTCATGATCATTTTGACCCCACGGGATGAGATCTTGCGTGGAGCCCCAGATCGAGGGAGATTATCAGTGGTCTTGTATGTCTTCCATTTTCTGATGATTGCTCCCACAGTTGATTTTTTCACACCAAGCTGCTTGCCTATTGTAGATTCACTCTTCCCAGTCTGGTGCAGGTCTACAATACTTTTCCTGGTGTCCTTCGAAAGCTCTTTGGTCTTGGCCATGGCGGAGTTTGGAGTCTGACTGTTTGAGGCTGTGGACAGGTGTCTTTTATACAGATGATGAGTTCAAACAGGTGCCATTCATACAGGTAACGAGTGGGGGACAGAAAAGCTTCTTACAGAAAACGTTACAGGTCTGTGAGAGCCAGAGATTTTCCTTGTTTGAGGTGACCAAATACTTATTTTCCACCCTAATTTACGAATAAATTCTTTACAAATCCTACCATGAGAATTCATGGATTTTTTTTTTCACATTCTGTCTCTCACAGTTGAAGTGTACCTCTGGTGCAAATTACTGACCTCTGTCATCATTTTAAGTGGGGGAACTTGCACAATCGGTGGCTGACTAAATACTTTTTTGCCCCACTGTATATCCCAGCTCCCTGGCACATAGCAAACACTTCACCTTGTACAAAAGTAACGACAGCTTAACATAAATTGTATTGTATCTGCTCCTTTTCTTGTTAGGGCCCGAGCACTAAAAGTGCGAAGGCCCTATTGTATCTGCTCCATTTCTTCTTCTTCTTCTTCTTCTTCTTCTTATTATTATTATTATTATTATTATTATTATTATTATTATTATTATTATTATTATTATTATTATTATTAGGTCATACCCATTGTGGGTATGACCTACATGTATGAAAGTTGGTACACATATCTAACGTTAGGAGACACACAAAAATGTCTGTTATGGCCATGTCCTAAACCCAACAGGAAGTCCGCCATTGGGACGTGAATATGACATTTTGGCTCTAATTTTGCCATTTCCATGCCTCGAACTTTTTCGAACTCCTCCTTGGAAATTGGTCGTATAAGCTTCATATTTGGTCAGTTTCAACTACACACCTGGGCCATGTTAAATTGCGGAGCTTTTGAGTTTTCACAATATGGTGAGGCCGTGGCGCCATGGCGAATTTCGATGACTCGCCATGAAAATCTTATTGCCTCTCATTCTGTCATACTTTACCAAATTTACCACCATCCCAGCCTTGCTATAATGGTCCAGTTGATTCACCTTTTATTGTTTATTTTATTTTCACTTGCTGAATACGGGACAGACTTGACTGGGGGAAAGAAGGGGAGAAAGAAAGAGGGAAAGAGAAACAGCTGAGAAGAGGGACGGGGGAGAAGGGCAAAAAACAAAAACCAACAGAACGGGCAGAAAAAAAGAAGAGAGAAAAAAAATGCATCTATCGATCACCTGGATCACCTGCTGAGAAAGAAAAAAGAAAACAAGCAGAAGCGAACAAGAGTAATAGAATAAACAACATCACAATGATATATGGGAATATGACAGTAAATACTAAATATTAAACATTATTGTGCAGCACGTAAGATCAACAGAACACAGTGTGCTTTGAGGTAGGAGCCAAAAAGGGTGTAGTTTGTGTGTGTGATCACCCGTGTGTACACCTGTGAGCATGGACGCGCTTGTTTTTTTAAAAGGTTCCTTCATGTAATGATCTGCTAGAGGGTGTGGGGGGGCCACAGCCCCGTCCTCCAGGGCATGAAGCAGGTATGGAGGAGATCAAAACTCCAGACATCCAGAGGCCCCCAGAACACAAGAGACCAAGGAAGACCAACAGAGGGGCAGCCGCGCCACTGTCCCGGAAAGAGCTGAGGAGAGTCCCAGATGAGGGCTCACTCAGCAGCCGCGGAGCAGAAGCCAGGGGGAGTTGCAGTGACGCGCCCGTGAGCTCCGCCGGCAGCCAGCTGTGCCTGAGTGACCGAGCCCCAGGCCGAGAGGCCGGGGGCACCACACCTCCGAAGTGGCCCGAGCGAGCCCCAGGCTCCAGGCCCCGATAAGCAGCCGCCAAGGAGTGAGCCGGTGTGTACCTGGACGCCCATCCCCGGACACAAAGAACCACCAACGCAACCACCAGTGCAGCAGCGCCTCCTGGCCCCACAGAGCCCGGGACAGTCCACCCAACCCCACCACAGAGAAAACTGCACCCACCCCACCATCCACTCATCTTCCAGACTACATAAGACAATAGACGCCCAGGCTGAGATCTTCCTCCACCTCTCCTGTATCTCCCCCTCCTGCAGAGAGTTCCTGAAGAGAGGAAAGCTCCTGCAAGATGTGACAACCTCCCCCACCAGTTGAAGAGCCCCCCAGGTGGCTCGACGCACCGGCGGCACCCTGCTCCAGGGCTGGGCCCCCATGCACCCGCCCGCCCACAACCCCGGCAACACACCAACCAGGACCCAAGCCCCCGAGGCCCGGCCAGGGCCCAAGCCCAGAGACGGAGCGCCCCCAGAACCTCACGCCCATCCCAGACCCACCCAGGGGCAGCCAGGCTACCAGGTCAGTAACCCACGTCCGTCAGCACAGACCCTCCCCTAGCCCCGCTGCACGCAGCCACGAGGAAACAGTCACCTGAGAACCAACAGAGCCTCTAACCGGACATGACCGCTACCCCGGGTTGAGCCCCCCAAGGAAGATGCCTCCGGGGAACCCCCCGACGCCCTAGGCCTGTCCCTACCCCCACACCAATCACAACAGTGAAGGCGGGACCAAACTATTACCCCCCCCACCCCCACTAGGTGATGGAGCTGATCAAAGGAGCCCAGAGCAATTGATCTGATGTGGTGGCAGAGGCTGTGTCAAGACTAATGTAATCTAATAGATAATTTCTATATTGGTTAGAATTAAGATTATTTTTATTTTTCCAGTTCATGTTAGCTGGTGCTTAAATGCATGAATTACATCAATGTTACATTACGGATGTGCTGGTTTTAGGTGTTTGGCGTGGCTCGGCGCGCAGGGGTGCGAGGGCCCTCATAACGCTGCTTGCAGCTTTAATTGTTGTTGTCTTCTTTATGTGCTTTCTGCGGTTTAATTCCTGTTTTGTGCTTTGCAAATCAGCAGCTATTTGCTTAAATGGTGCATCAGTGTAGGTAGGTATGCAAAAAGATAGGAAATAGGGAGAGGAGATAAACAACGTGATACAGCACTTTTGTAATTCCAACTCAGCCACTACTGAGTAAATCCAGTGAGACTTTTGTAGTTAGACTATCTCAATTACTCTGCTACAACCAGCATGATTTACATTTGTTTTTAAGGTCAAACAACCTAATTTCAGTGAAAAGCTTTTTTTCATTCAAATAAAAAATTTCCACGCACATTGTTACATAAATTTTATTATTAGCAACTGTACTTTACTTTAGTTAAAATAAATTACACATAGCAATTCCACTTTGATATTAACATTGTTTAATACAAAACCAATGTTCAAAATAGGCCCACTTCAAAAAACTTCAAAGAAAAAATACGTCCATACAAAAAACATTTCCTCTTGAACTTGATTCCAGCTCTGTACTACTGTGGGCTTTACCTTTGGGCTAGCTTTTAGACACTCCAGCTCCAGAAATATCTTTTTAAACACCTCAAATGTGTTTTTCAGTTCTTTGACGTAGCTGAGGTTGAGTGCATAGATTTGCCCTATGAGCAAGACCCAGGCTCTGGGAATATCCGCATGTTTCAGGACTCAGACTTGTTCCTTTTGAAACATTCTCATAAGATATTTAAGTTATACCCACTTAATACTGCTATATTTTTAAGTGAAGGGAAAATGTTTATGTACAGCTGATACATATTTAAGTTCAGCCAATTTTTCTTATTTTGATTTTGAACAACTTCTTAAAATAAGACTTCAACTCATTTTTATCAAAATGTTAAAAATTCTCCTAATTTTACACTTTCCTTACTAACGCTTTGGATATTTCTTTAGAGTTAAGAGACATACATTAAAACAGTAAAAAATAAAATAAAATATGGAAGCATGTTAGTTTATCAGCCTTCTTTTGTTTTGTGTAGCTCCATTTCTTACTTAACAACATGATTTCACATTTGTTTGTTTCTTTAGCTTAACTCAAGTGAACTAGAGATCATTAAATTAACAACTACAGTCCTGATAATTTCATTTTTTTTTCTTCTCTTAAACTTGTATGGTGTAGATCATTTGAGCTTATTTTTCTATTATCTATCAAATGAATGAGTCTTTCTGGGTTATACACTAACTGGTCTTACTGCTGTGAATCAGGTGACATCGCTACAGATCCATGAAATTAAAGCTACTTTTACACTAAAGTTTTTTTATTTGTTTTGTTTTTTCTTTCTATGCAAGTTTGAGGTCCGTGTTATAATCAGAGGTATTCACATGTAAAAGGCCTGAATGTGACTTCCACAATCTAAAAAAGAGCAGCTGTAGTGGAAACAGGAAGGTTTATCACCTCACATGATAAGAGACCTGACTGAAAACTCCAGAAAAAGATATATTTAGCTAAACTGGTATTAGGAAGTAAGTTATACGATAGTGAATATTATATAATTATATTCAACAACAGTAAAAGGTTCAATCCCAATGTCCCTACTCAGATATGGAAGCTCAAAGGTGTCTCAGAGTGAAACTGAAGGATTACATATGGTTAAAATGATTCTAATTCAGTGAGTATACACGTTTCATATCGGTATAGTCTATAACTATATTATTTTCTGTAGCCCACATAATTTCAGTTACATAAAACATGTGAATTTCCTTTTGTATACTGTATAGCCTGAATAATAAATACATATGTACCTTAATGAGTATAAAATCCTGACAACATGGGGCAGTTCATTTACAAACACAAGTCTAACTTAAGTTTCACACTGGTCTGCTTGCATTTATGCAAAATGTCAGAAATCTGCACTGTCATAACAAAAATTAAAGGGTTACGTTGAGGTCCAAAATATAATTGACCATTTCTGACCACCTTTGATTTTACCTTTATTTTTTGATGTTTTGCCTTGTTTTGTATCATTCTTTTCAGTACAATCTCACACTTATTTTTTCATTGACATACTGTATTAACACAATGAAACCATATAAAAAACACAAAATTCAAGGAGTAGTACATTTTTTTACTGTAAAAACCAAAGACATATTTAGAAAAAAATTACAAGTTGAAATGCAAATATAAATTGTAAATTTTGAAAACTTGTGCACAAATTTTGTAAACAACAAAGTTCGGAGTAAAAATACAATGATGCCAGAAAAGAGTATTGCACTTAGTGTTATTGCACTTAGTGTTATTGTGTGGATGTGTGTGTTTGATCAATTGGAGACTTTGTTGTGGAGTCTGACAGCAGTGGAGAGGAAAGACCTGTGAAATCTCTCCGTCCCACACCGTGGGTGCCGCAGCCACTGAAGGAGCTGCTCAGTGCTGTCAGAGTCTCCTGCATGGGGTGGGAGATGTTGTTCAACAGGGATGACAGCTTAGCCACCATTCTCCTGTCACTCATGACCTCCACTGGGTCCAGAGGGCATCCTAGAACAGAGCTGGCCCTTCAGATCAGCCTGTTCAGTCTCTGCCTGTCCCCAGCAGAGATGCTGCCGCCCCAGCAGACCACACCATAAAAGATAGCAGAAGCCACAACAGAGTCATAGAAGGAGTGGGCCCTCCACTCCAAACGACCTGAGTCTCCACAGCAGGTACAGCCTGCTCTGCCCTTTCCTGTAGAGGGCGTCTGAATTATGAGTCCAGTCCAGTTTGTTGTTCAGATGAACACCAAGGTACCTGTAGCTGTCCACAGTCTCAATGTCCATACCTTGGATGTTCAGTGGTTGCAGTGGAGGATGTTTGTGCCTGCGGAAGTCTACCACCAGCTACTTGGTTTTACTGGTGTTAATCTGGAGGTAGTTCAGCTGGCACCAGTCCACAAAGTCTTGGGTCAGTCCTCTGTACTCTTTGTCATCCCCATTCCCCACATTCACATACTGGTGATGGCAAGCTACATTGTAGCCACAGCCACCCTGGGGCGCACTGACAGAGGCGAGGCTGCCAATACAGTGTTTTGTTTTTTGTTTTTTTATCATAATTCTGGATTTAGTGGCCTGTCATTAAAATCTAAAAACTGGTGTATACTTTGAAGGTTGAATTTTCAACACAAGCTGAAATAGAGACTCAGTGTGGCTGCAGCTTAATGCTATGTCAGCTTAAATCAGTCATGTGATTTGGAAGTGCGGTGTGTCTGTGGACCCAAGAGAGTTAATAACACTCACCTTCATTCCATTTCCAGAATGCAGCAACCAACCACACAAAGTAGAGTTCATTGTACTCTAACTAGCGTTACATCCTTTTAATCCTTTTTTTATGGAGTGAACCACCACTCACAACCACTAGCACTTTATATAGCCTCTGTGGAAATTATCCACACCCTCACTTATCTTAACTGCACTACTGTATAGCTCTGTGTAAATAATCATTCTGTACATACGATAATTTTTAACCCTACAACTGTTTACAACTTGCATAGTTCCCATTTCTGTATAGCTGTATATCCCAGATTCTGTAAAGTTATTTATTTCATATTCTGTATAGTTTTTCATATTTATATCCTGTTCATATCCTGTACATAGCTTGTACTCACTACAGCCTGTACATACTTAGTTATAGAATATTCACAACATACTTCATACCGTGTACATTATAACATAATAGACCCATTTCTGTAATATACTCACATATCTATATTATTGCTAATATATATTGTAATATATCTATATCACTAAAGCACTTCTGGATGGATGCAAACTGCATTTCGTTGCCCTGTACCTGTGCATGTGCAACGACAATAAAGTTGAATTCTATTCTATTCTATTCTATTCTATTCTATTCTATTCTATTCTATTCTAATGTAACTCTGAGGTTTAAAGTAATAGTAGTTAAAATTGAGTGTTAAAAAGGTGTGTTTCTATATCTTCTTGAGGTTTTACGATGGAGCCATTATCTCTTGACCTCTTAACTCTGAACTTCTACAGTGCCTATAACAGTAATAGAGTAAATTCACAGACTCCAGCCCCAGCATCACATGTTCTGACCAAGGCTGAAGAGAAGACATTTCTGAACATTTTGCTTACTGAAATGTATTGTTTGCAGCCAAATCCTGTATCGTTAAAAAAAAGAAAGAAAAGAAAGCTTGCATAAAAATATTCAGTAATTTTCTTGCTAACTCAAATACACCTAAAACAATGTTTAGATCATGAAACGTAAGCATAAAGTCATCACTGCTTCACTGCTTGAAGCCTGAAACCTACCCCCCACAAAAACCGAGCAAACAGCAGTAGCAGATGTGCTGACTGGGACCTACAGGTTAAAATTTAGATCCCTTGAGAGTTTTGTGCACACGGTTTAAATAAACATGAAAAAGACTGAGGTTTTAAATTAATTTTGGCATTAACTATTAATAACTGCACAATTTAATTTTATTGAATCTCCACACAGGATATATTTGCGAAAGTGGAATATGGGGGAAAGCAAAAGTAAGTCAAAGTTCCACAAAGTGATGAATGGAGGACATGCATATTGTACTGAAGGAAAGAGTGATGAGCATGCTGATATTTGCATTGACCAGCTCACCTATATCAGACTCTTTGAGAAACAATATTCTAATAAAAGCAACAGCATTTTTCCATATTGTTACATGTTCTAGAAAATGTTTTGAAATTGTGGTACACAGTTCAAAATAAAGGTTTTTCAGAAAAACATTGCATCTTTTTAATAAATATTTATTTATTAAAGTTCTTAAAGTTCAGAACAGTAAAATTTACACCGTTTAGAAATAATTAAAAGATAACTCTTGCGTAGTTAAAATAAAATACTCTATGAGAGTTAATATATAAACTCTTAACATCTAGTTAGCATTAATAGGATGTTAAATTATATGTTTCATATGAAACCGGAGGACTTGGACTTACATCTTATGCCATCAGCTTGCAGGTCATGGTTTCCTTCCACATATAGCTTTGCAAAAACTGCATAAAAAGCGCTTGCAGCAACAAAAACATAATATTCCAGAAACACGCTTTGCCGATCCGATCAGCTGTTCGTAACACTTCCTACGTTGAAATAGACGTCAGCGCAAACTATCGCATGCCCGCCATTACCTGCCCGAAACCGGAAGTGACGTCATTTTGCGGAAATGTAGTTTTTTTTTAATTTCAGGGTCTCATAAGCCTATACTGGTGGTTTTTAAAAGTTATCTTTGACTTTATGACTTTCTGTAACATTTCTGGGATACTTAGAACTCGAATTGCACTGCTGGAAATAGTTTTTCCTGCAGTATATAAAAATTGGTGTATTTCAAAAATAAAACTCGGAAGACACTCAAAATAAATTTCCTGTGGTAGGAAACTATTTTGTGCAACTTTTTTGTATTTACAGTTTTGAGGGATAAGCCTCTTAAATTTCTCTAACTAGAAATATATGTTAAAAAAAACAAAAACGATTTTCAAATTTTTTGTAGTTTATTGCACTTTTGTGCAATTTATGTTGTTACTATGCACTTAATGCATATATATTGTTAAAATTTGGGTTATAATGGTTGTATTGATGTATAGCAACTTGAAATGCTCCCAAAAATGGCTCCACAGCATCTAAAAATATAATATCTGGCGGACTTGGTTCTATGGTAGGTCTTAAAGGGTTAAACAAATAGACATATTTTTTTTTACCCATAAAAATAGATGTTCAAAATAACACAAGGTTTGCCCAGTATCAGACAGAATTGTGAACTCCACTCTGTAGAGTGGACAGTCATAATGAAGCAGTTCATTTTATTTTGCAAATTCAAGCTGTTCTTCATATTTTTGGCCACCAGATGTCACCAGAGATAACTGTGTTGAAAAGCTTTGGATAATGAACTGTTTTTCTACTCAAGCCTCAGAAAGCTTCATTTGGCCATCACTATCAATATATCACTTGCTTTATTCAGAATTCTACCTGAACCTCATTAGTCTCCACCATTAAGAAATAGGTTAGACCAAACAACACAATCTAAACAAAGAAATGGGAATAAAGGTCATTCATCCAATTGACAAACTTAATAATATGGGTAAATGGTTTGAAAAGTAAAACACTGCATACAGTACAACTCAAAAGCTTACTTTAAAGAAAATAAACAATACTACACAAAAGGAAAAACCCTTCATTTGGTTGTATCCAGGGATGCAATCGAAGATATCATATCCTTATATAAAGAGGAAGTGCTTGGTCGGCCCTTCGCACACATCTGTTTTGGATTTAGGCCTAGAAGAAAGGGACAAACAAAGGAGTGTGTAGCCAAAGCAATAAACAAACATAATGTACCAGAAATTTACCTGTCAACAGTAGAAAATTCAAATCACCTGATGGTTGAGTAGTATTTGTTTTAAAAGCGTATGCATGGATGTAAAATGTAATATGATGCTACTACAAACAAACTGAGGATGGTATCTAGAGCAAAGTTACACCAGCAATGTCTAAACTAAAGCATTATAACAACTGTAAAATAACATGAAATAAATTAGAAATATTTTTAAAGGACAAATGGTGAATAAGTTCAAGCCTACCACTTTTTCACAGTTTTATGTAGTGTGATAGTTTGTTTTTACTGCCTTGGAGCAACTGTGACCTCATCGTTTTCTCTGGGATTAATAAAGTATCTCAATACAACCCTGATGTACTCAAACTGCTTGGTTATAGATTTTAGGTACTTACATTTAACAAAAAGGCCTTAATCTTCAGTATACAGTTAGGATCAGCAAAGTTTTGGGCTGTTATCACATTGTTTGATGTGGTGAAAGTGCAGCCCCTAGTTTAGGCTTAAATGTTTCAGACCTTGCCAATAAAATTTTTGTGAGTAAACCTGGAGAAGTGTCAGCTCAAGATATTATTGTTGTCATTGCTGTGGATATTTACCTGATACACTGACTTGGTGAGTAAATGTTTACTCTTATTCAAACTGATTTTGTGGCTTCTCTTAGTTTAGCACCAGGTTTATAATCTTGCTAGCTAGTTAGTGTTAGCCTAGCAGTGCTGCTGCCGCTGGGCTCATGTTACTTAAAAATTAACACCACAGCCTTAAAAACCTTACATAAAAATATGTCTGTGAAATTTTCTGTTGATTGTTTGAAATAAAAAAGTGAGATAGGAGCCCAGACAAAATTCTTCGGGAGGTGCAGCCGTTAGGGGTGGGGTGTATTTTCAATCCATAGCCATAACTAAGTAGCTATATATATCGTGTTTAACCTGAGTAGCAAAAGACCGCAGGGGGTTTGAAAACAATACGCCACGAGTTAGTTGTGCTCGCGGACTCTATCAAGCCTTGACCTCCCGCTCAGCTGTCCCGCTGGTGGATAACTCTCCGAAAACGTGGAAGCACTTTTGCAAATATGTGATATTTTGATGAATTAAGTAGATATTTGAGCATTGCACAGCTACATTCTCATCTGAAAATATCTTCAAAGGTTATTTTGTGACCCAGAAAGGGTAGTCTGGGGAAAAGGAGGATCGCATTTGTCGGCCGCGGTTGTCAGAGCCTCTGCGTACTTGTAAGCGCGGCAATGGCGGAGGAGCGCAGCTAAAAACCCTTTAAATATTACTTTTTCTGGGTCACAAAATAAACTTTTAAGATATTTTCAGGCGAAAATGTAGCTGTGTAAAGTTCAAACATTTGTTCGATTTATCAAGACATTTGATATATACTTATAAGACATAAGATATTTGCAAAAATGCTCCAACGTTTTCGGAGAAGTCTATTTTTTTCATGCTTTGTGTCAGGTTTTGAACATCTGTGGCATCTATCAATGTCAAATCTAGCCTTTCTTTAACAACATAAGCAAACTGCTTTTATATTTAACTGACTTTTCTGTTTTATTACATTTTAAATAATAATAATAACAATAGTATTTATTTTGTTAAAAAATGTGTTTAAAAACAAGTTTTGTTGTGAAAGCTATAATCCAGATTTGTAATTAGTAATATAGCTTGTCCTTCAAAAGAATTAAGTTAAATTCCACAGTTGAATCATAAGAAACATGGTGTTACATATAATCCCTGCCATATGTTAGATCTGATCATTTTGCTTATTAGAAACTTTATATATTGGAAGTTAACTTTTAACAAGCATGTAATGATTATATTTGAATTAGGTGGTCTTTTTTCAAACACATATCTCTTCAGGCCTAAACTGACCGTGCCGATACCACACATTCAGACACAGTAGTAGATGGTGTTTTTAATACTGTATGTGTTAGTCTAATTTGGTTGTATGGGGTCTACATTGACCTTCTGTGTTGTAAGTTATAGTGATTGCACAGCCATTAAGGATCAAATCAGCTTCTAAAAAACGTTCTGTGTTTTCTCCTCTGCTTGCTTCTTACTGTCTTTGAGGCTCGGGACCAGCACTTCTGCTGTTGTAAGTATTTTGGTTTTCCAATATATTAGTCACTGTCAGTGACATTTATATTAATCAGGCTGAACTTTAATCATATGGAGAACTTCAAGGCATGTTGAGGATGTCATTTAACCATTTATATCAGTGTTGGATCAAGGACACGTCTAAAACCTGCAGGACACCAGCCCTCGAGGCCTGGAGTTGGACACCCCTGACCTATGTTGTCTGTTCCTAGAACTTGTACAAGCTTAGTTTAATAGGAAACAAATGGAAATAACTTTATTTTCCTAATGATTTGCATTATGATGAGACAGAGTCACCTTTTGGTCACCTTCACGTTTCTTTAAGCCCTGAGGCCTATCATTTTCATTTCAGGGAAACATTGGTAGGGTTACATGATCATTGTTGGTCAGTTGATTGTTGGTGAATGTATCTATTACATTGTACATTCCTGTAGAAAGAACAGAAGCAACATTAAAAAGATAAAATAAAATCCACTGTCCTCGGGCCCAGAAAGGTGTCTCATCCTGTTGTCAGAAAGTAAACTTGTATTTGTGTTTCAAATAGGGACACCCAAATTCTGCAGAAAGCTCACTCCCTTCAGGTGGCCTTATTTGACAGTAAAATATGTGTGAAGAACAAAGGGAAAAACTCTTTGAACATCAGCTTTAATCAGCAGATGAAAAGATATGTTGTCAGGTAAGTCATTATTAATTTATTACTCTGATTTAAACATTTTGAAATAGACACGTTTTGGGTGTCCAATTGTGTCAAGACTAAAGATCTCTAAATTATAGATTTTAAATATTCAAACAGTATTGCATATAATTAATTTAGACATGTGCACCAAACTATGTACTAAGAAACCTATTATAAGGACAACTTGTTTTACTGGAGATAATGAATGTTAAAATTGGTGATAATAATTATGGTACAATAATAATCATGGTGACTAAATCTGTTATACAGATGCCAAGAATGGAAGAAACCTGTTTACTGCTCATCCTGCTGCTCTCAGGTCTGTGATTTTAATATTTTAAACATTTGAAATATAGTCCATGATCATAATGAGATAAACTGATGTCATTCGGGTAATCAGATTACATGATAATTTTTTTAATGAGATATTTATTAACACATTTAACACAAGGACAGAGAAAATCTGCATTTTCTGTTACCACAATACCTGCATTCATTTTAAATGTAAGTTCTTTATTTTTTCACATTTAGGTTTTTGATTTATTGAAAATTTGGAAGTTTATTTTTGTAATAATAAATCTAACGAACTTCATGTTTTGGCTGCTTCATTGGGGATCAATATGTATCTGCTTCTAGTTGTTTTTCTCCTCGTTCTAAAAATTACTGATATTAACCACATCCTGATGTATTGCTGGTGCTGGTCCTAAGCCCAGATTAAAGAGGAGAGTTTTATCACGATGTTGTATCAAGATGCCCAAATAGACTGGTTCTTACAGTGGTATAAAATATTGTTTGCGTTCCCTCCGATTTTCTATTTTTATGTTTATCACACTTAAGTGTTTCACGTCATCAAACTAATTTAAATTTTAGACAAAGATAGCACAAGTAAACACAAAATGCAGTTTCTAAAAGGAAGATCTTTATTATTAACGGGGAAAAAATCCTGTGTGAAAAAATAATGGAACATGAACAACAAAGTAATTAAGATCTCTCAGGGCTGTAACTTTTTGCCACAGTGGTGCATCTAACTTCTTTTCTTAGGTGAACCAGCACAAAAGTTAAGTGCACCCAAATTTTTCAACCGCATTGCTTTACACCGCAGTTTTATGTGTTCACTTTTTTGCAGGGGAAAATTGTTGTCCATACAGACAATATTAATTTGTAAATGATTAACTAACAATCTTGTCAACACAAAGATCTTTATTTGGAGCACAGTTCTACAAGAAAGAGAAGTTACTTAAAAAGTGCTTGTGCTTTAATAATAATAATAATAGTAATAATGGACTGCATTTGTATAGCACTTTTCGAGAACCTCAAAAGCAGTACACAACAAACAGTTCTACTATTCAGTCATTCTCACATTCACACACTGGTGGAGGCAGCTACAGTTGTAGCCACAGCTGCCCTGGGGCAGACTGACAGAAGCGAGGCTGCCATATCGCGCCATCGGCTCCTCTGGCCAACACCAGAGTGCTTTGGCACTTTTTGGCAATATTGTAGACAATGTTAAACTTAAACTTAATCATCACATCAGCCTCCTCTGACGACCGGTTTGCTGCTGCCTGCCGCGGAAAAGCAGTGTGGAGAGAGGACATTTGGGCAGTGCATTTATTGCTGCATATAATGTTTTCTGGCTTTACTGTGCTTTTTCAAAGTTCAGAGGCTGATGGCTCCATGTCAGAGCACTGGCTATGAATTTCAGACAGATCAGGCCTTAACAGAAAAAGTTATGAAAAGTTCTTTTCATCTTTTCTTATTACCCACAGCTACATCCACTTCAGTTGGGGTTAGGCTACTCACTAGGGCTGGGTATCATCACTCATTTCTATAATCCATTCGATTCTGATTCAATTTTGCCTCAGACAGCCAAAAATATTATAATTCTGATCATTTATCAGTACTGACACTTGTGAGACTTGATCAGAGGTGTGAGCATCACAGCAGTTTCCTTTGTGTCAAAGTAACTGAGGATAAAACAGAAAAACATGAAGGAGATTTTCCTGGCCTGGCTTTTCATAGCAGATAACCTTAAAAATATACTGCAGTAGATCAAAAACGGAAGAAAACCATGTATAAAAAAAGAAGAAAGACAGTGGCCGACAGCGCTGTAAACAACGGTAGACTGCTGGGTAATAAGCAAGTGAATAATTCAAAAAACAGAGATTTGAGATGGGAAACTGTTCTTAAAGTACACAGAGAGGGAGAGCTGTGTATGAAGTGTGATTTTCTCATGGTGGAAGCAAAACAGCAAAAGGGAATTAATGACGATGTTTATCAAATGTGAAGCGTAGTTTGGATCTTCTTTTGCCTCTTGTTCAGTGAATTTTGGTTGGAGAGAGACAAAACCTGCATCAGAATCTAGCGCAAAAAGGATGTAAACACAAAGCGCGGTCCCGCCCCTGACCATCTCTGATTGGTTTAGTCCAGAGCTTCCCAAAGTGTGGTCCCGCCCCCTAGGGGGGCGCAGAGCCATTGCAAGGGGGGGGGGCACAGTATAAAAAGGAAAGAAAAAAAAACACTTGGACACTGCTAGCATAATTGACAGATTTTTGACGGGCACCCACACAAATGCAAAGCAGGAGATGAAGCATCCCTGAATATGAATACGAATACTTTTCTTGTAAAACAAAGAAAAAAGTTTAAGTTCGGGAACCACTGGTTTAGACCATGATATGGGCATAATGTGTCTGTTGTTGACCACACGGAGACTTGCAGAATTGCGGAGACTTTTTTTGTTTTCTTTTTACTCAAACAGCTGCTGGTCGCACCGGTACCACCTAGTATTTTTTTTTTTTTGAGGCACCACTGAAAAATTAAGTCGCACTTTAGAGCCCTGTCTTTCAGTCTGGAAAAGGACAAAAGACTAAAGCTGTAGGCCTCCAGCAAACCAAAGTGAGAGCCATTACACACAAATGGTGAAAACACAGAACAGTGATGAATCTTCCCAGGAGTGGCCGGTCGGCCAGAATTATCCCAAGAGCACAGCAACGACTCATCCAAGAGATCCAGTATGTATTCTGAAGGAACGCACTATGTAGCACTATGGAACGCCAGGACTGACATAATGAATTAATTAATACACCATTAAATAATTAATTAAATGTGGCAATGACTAATTAAAATTATAAATAATTAATTAAATAAATATTTATTACGCATTTAATTAATTAATTAATTATTGACATATTTAATTATTATTTAATTGTGTATTAATTTAATTAATTCTGGCAGACCTGAGCTCTCATCATAAATTTATTTTATCTGTCAGCCTCTCCCATCGAACTCAGGAGGTGGGGTTACCGCTGATCTAAACCAATGAAACCATTGCCTTGGCCTGATGGCCTTTTCTTTTGGAAGGTATTTTTGTTTAATAATCAGCGTGACCTGTGTTTAAACTTTATTAAAAGGTGTTTCCGCGAGTTAGTAACTGTTTGCTTTAACTGTGCAAAGGTTGTTCGACACTATGAAACACATATGGACTTCATGATGTTCGGCTAATATTTTTATCCATCCATCCATTCGCTTCCGCTTATCCTTTTCAGGGTCACGGGGGGCGCTGGAGCCTATCCCAGCTGTCATAGGGCGAGAGGCGGGGTACACCCTGGACAGGTCGCCAGTCTGTCGCAGGGCCAACACACAGGGACAGACAGCGATTCACACTCACATTCACACCTAGTGGCAATTTGGATTATCCAATTAACCTATCCCCACAAGTTGCATGTCTTTGGACGGTGGGAGGAAGCCGGAGAGAACCCACGCAAACATGGGGAGAACATGCAAACTCCACACAGAAAGACCCTGGCCTGATGGTGGAATTGAACTCAGGACCTTCTTGCTGTGCGGCAACAGTGCTAACCACCGTGCCACCATGCTGCCATATTAATCATGAGGGTAAAGGGTCCTGTACACCACGGAGAGAGGTCAGCATATCCATGATATCTTCAGCTCTATGAGTTTCCCAACTCGGTCACATGAAAGTGTTGGCAGCATCAAACTAATCTAACGGTCATCTACGAATTCACATTATTTTAATGAAAATCTTCTCTATTACTGTCAACAATTCCTGTAACATAATACATAATAATAAAATCAATAACATAATACACTGTAACAGAGATGAATGCATCAGTTTGTCACAGGTCAAAGTGGAATGAAATTGATTGGTTGAACAGGTTTTCGTGATCTGTGTTATCTGCATTTTCGTCAGTGTAAGAGACTCAGCAGCAGATTAGAATCAAGTATAATAACTTTTCTTTTTTTTTAAATAATTTACCAAATGAATACACATTGCTCCTGTGACAATACCAGGCACTGTTTGCGCAGAGCTCTTGCAAAAAAAGAAAGAAAGTGAAAACGTGGCATTTCCAGTTGATTTATGACAGAAACGATCAAACCTGCTCAAAACTTTGAGTTTGTATTCCCTCAGCTGCAGACTCGCTGCTATTTAAATGTTTGAGAGCGAAGATTAGATACAAAACACACGTCAAACACAGACTACGTAGCCTACACATTTGATATGAGGTCAGCACGTATAGTGGCTGCGTCCTGTTTTAAGATCATATATGTAAAATTGTTGTCTGACCTGTGTCGATACAGCCGCTAAGAGTCCGTGGTTACCATGGTTACTGCAAAAGCAGCTGTGAATTAAACAGCTGACACTGCGGAAATAACATGTTTAGTTTTAAAGACGCCTTCCTGCCTTTAGTCTCATTCATGAGCAGTATTAGTTTTCTTCTCGTTTTTTATGTCACAGAAACACAGAGACACAAGACCAGTCGGAAAGAGATGATCGTTCGGTGAAATAAGAATCTGTGTATGCAACATGTGGAACACGGAGAGTGGAATATGTAAACAAACTGGTTAACGTATAAAAAAACAAACAAACAAACAAACAAAAACTGTTAGGATTGAACACCGGGGCTGTGAGCTTGGTGCACTCTGTCAGCTGACTGTTAGCGGAGATAGTGACATCTCTGAAAACATCTGAGCAATTTTTCAAACATGTTCTATGTTGACAACCTGACCAGACATGTGAAGATTAAGCCACTACATTCGCGGCTAAAACACTATTAAAACTTTATGCCGCCGCCATTGCTACCTGTGATTTGAAATGCATTCTGGGATACCTGGCTGCCCCAAGTCCACACAAGCAATCAATTATCTAGGATCAACTTACTTTTCACGGCAACCAATCAGATGTTAGAGAAGCTGCAGTGGCATATGTCAGTATAACAGGTTGGTAAGAGACATGTAGAACCCATAAAAAGTAGTTTAATTAAAACATAATTGTTTGATTAAATTAAAACCACGGGTAAACCATATGAACTCAAGTGAACCTACAACTCACATGAACGAGCTGTTATCGGGACAGGTGCACACATACACACACGCACATGAACCCACACGGTGGGTGAGGGGGTAAGGTTGAAAGAAACGTTTCTGGCTAGGTAGCACAGCTCAATAGCTGGGGTTCCTCCTCCTCCACCTCTAGTTATTCTCCATATAGTTTGACTATTTAAATGGTTGTAATTTTTATTTTTTTAAATTTGTCCTTTTCAGTGATTCTCCCAAGAACCCAGTTTACACAATTGAAAACCTTTGTTTCATTTCTCTCAGGAGGACTTTCCACTCTTCCTCCCCACTCCAGAGAATACCACTTTGTGAACCAGCTGAAGACCTGGACTGAAGCTCAGAGTTACTGCAGAGAACACTTCACTGACTTGGTCACCATCTACAACAGCGACATCAACCAACTGCTTTTCTCAATTTCACCAAGGATCAGTACTGGGGCTTGGATAGGGCTCTATGATGATCGTTACAGCTGGAAGTGGTCCATGGAGGGAAAACTTTTATATGTTGGCAGTACACATGAATTTCTGATCTGGGCTAACGGACAACCAGACTGTGTAAATGCAAAGGAATACTGTGTGGCTCTTCAGGGACAAACAGATGGATGATAGACCCTGTGGAGCTTCTTACCCTTTCCTGTGTTACAATGGTAGGAAAAAAGATTTGTTGGCCTAGTTATCACTACAATTGTGTGAGATTTATGATGTGTTTTTCAAAATTCATCATTTTTTGAATCTTTCACAGCCAAAAATACAAGTTATATCTTAGTGATGGAGAGCCGCTCCTGGTCAGCGGCTCAGTCGTACTGCAGGACATACCACACAGACCTGACCAGTATAAGAAGCAAAGAGGAGAAATCCAACATCACGCTCACTTTGAATGGATCAGGGGTTCAGTATGTGTGGATTGGCCTCTACAGGGATCCCTGGGCCCCCTGGTCTGACAACACAACCTCCCCATTCACTAACTGGGGGTCTTCTGAGCCTAACAATGGAAATTCAATTGAGTACTGTGGAGATTTGAATTTACTGACAGGGGAATGGTATGATTGCTACTGTGATGTCAGACTCTCTTTTTTCTGTTTCACAGGTGAGGTCCAGAATGCAAACACTGTAAGATCCTGTCATCATGTAAAACACTAATGTTTGTGTTTTATATGTGGTTCATTTTTAGCAGTGACAAAGCAAACAGTGGTGAAAATGAAGCTTCAGTCAGAGGCAGACATGCACAGCACAGAGATCCAGCAGCAGGTTTCACAGCAGGTCAGCAGTTCAGTCACCAACACAAACTTGACACAAGTTCAAACTATGCTTCATGTTTTTCATCATCTGCACATTTTGTCCAGCTGTCAGGCCTCATGCTGTCAGAAGGACTGACAGACTTCAGGATTCGTTGGAGGACAGTCCAGAGTTACCGTGACGACCAGTCGAAGAAGCAGGATGTGGACGGTGGCTGCAAAACTGAAGTCTGACTGGACTGAACCACTTCATGTGTGAAGTTAATAACATGCTGTGCTGAGCTGTCTCATCCTTTAAATCTTTCAACATTTCAGAGTGTAAAGTTCCACCAACAGCTCATTTGTTCAGCTGCAGTTGTAGTTTGGTAGAAATTCTTGAATCAAAGGTCCACTCACTAATTTTCCTGATAGGCTCTAGTCTCTTGTTTTGTTTTGCAGTATCTCTTTTTGACCACTTTGACACTGTCTTTCTGCTTCTGCTTTCACTGTTTGATAACTATAAAAATATCAGCCATAAATGGGACCATGAGAGCCTCAAACTTTACCTGATTTCAAATTTGATCAGGATACCGGCTGTAATGCATGCTGGATGTCCTCGTATCTCTAATTATCTCTATTGACCTTATTTTCCACCCTAATTTATGAATAAATTCTTTACAAATCCTACCATGTGAATTCATGGATTTTTTTTTCACATTCTGTCTCTCACAGTTGAAGTGTACCTCTGGTGCAAATTACTGACCTCTGTCATCATATTAGGTGGGGGAACTTGCACAATCGGTGGCTGACTAAATACTTTTTTGCCCCACTGTAACTGAAGAAAAAAAATGGCATTTACTTCCAGGTACATTCTGGTGCTGATACTTCAGGTTTTTGTCCTTTATACCTCTTCCTTGAAGGGCATGAGTCGTAATACACGGTCCAGCTGTGTGTAAATTGTGCTTCATTTGTATAGTTTACACACTCAGCCAGCGGTGGAACTGTTGCTGCAGCTGTTGGTGCTGATGTCAGAAGGAAGAGGATCTATCTATTTAACATTCATGGTGTGAGTAAGACTAAAAACACACCCTCACATAATAAAAGTATTTCTGCTGCTGTGATATTTTTGTTAGTATATTGCCAGGGAAGCGTGACTGAAAAGTAATGAGTAAATAAGTGCTAGCAGGATATTGTATGGAATGAGAGGGACTAAATGTAAGGCAGAATTCAGTAAAAAAAAAAAAGCGAGCTATTTATTTCAGGCTGGGGAAAGTCATTAACAACAAAGTCCAAAAAGGTGAGCAAAGAGAAGACCAATAAAGCATGAGGGAAAAGAGAAACACTTGGAATAAACCAAGAATACTTCTAAGAAGCTTAAGCCAAATGCATCATTTGCACAGTGTACTGCCAGCTACACTTCCTCATTTTAACCCTCAGCTCCAGGTTCTCTATATATAAAAGAAGTTCAGACGTTGTGGAGCTTTAACCTCAGCTGACGAAAACTAAGAATGCACTTTAAACTGTCGAAGAAAAGGCAACAGTTCAATCAGACTAAATTAGAACTTGTGATTTTTGATTACGTTGAACCCTAAAATGTATCTTCTTTGTCATGTCGTATTATGTTGTAATTTCATTGGCTGTCAGAAACTGCTACACGTACATGATCCTCTGTTGGTTGAGTCTAAGGCTACGTTCACACTGCAGGCGAAAGCGCATCAAATCCAATTTTTTTTACCCTATGCGACCCATATCCGATCATGGTGTGACAGTGTGAATGGCACAAATCTGATATTTTCAAATCCATCTGGGTCACTTTCGTATGTGGTACTGAATCCGATACATATCTGATGTTTTAGAAAGCGACTGCTGTTTGATGGTCATGTCGCATTAAATCCGTCTTTTACGTCACTGACACAAGACAGACGCCAATTATCAGCTTTGACAAGATGTAGTGTATACTGTTATTGATGCATCTCGGCTCTTTCTTTATACTTGCACAAAAAAACGTTGACTTCCTGGTTCTTTTAGATTCGTGTATATCTAAATTCTGTTTCATTTGTTGTGCCGTAAACTTAACCAATCTGATCTATTGCAGCCATCGCCTCTCTTACCCCTGTGTTACATATTCACATAATCTTGTGAATATGTAGGTGGCTAATGTTTAACTTGGACGTTTCACTTATTTTTTGGTTTTTGGTTTTTTTGTATGTTATTTTTAAGAGGACCTGTTTTTGTTGTTGTTCACTTTGTTTTTAGCCAGCAATATTTGATCGACATTTTATTTGGTCACTAAACTGCCAATTCAATTTATTTCTAAAGCACCAAATCACAACAACAGTCACTTCAAGGTGCTTTATATTGTAAGGTAGACACTACAATAATACATACAGAGAAAAACCCAACAATCATATGACCCCCTACGAGCAAGCACTTTGGCGACAATGGGAAGGAAAAACTCCCTTTTAACAGGAAGAAACCTCCAGCAGCTCAGGGAGGGGCGGGGCCATCTGCTGCAGATGCAAAGACAAACAAGAAGCTCAGCTTCTAAACAACATCACCTTGAAGGCTCAACTTCTTCCTGGTGGTTAATGTTGTGGAGCAGGGAAATTATTTTACTGCTATTGTTAAAGAATAATCATCATCACCATTGCATTAATAATATAATCTGTAGTTTATATTGCATTCAGAGGTTGAACAGTGTGTGTCTTTCAGAAAGACTAAGTCACAGGCTGACAGGAAACAGGCTTGCAGAGAGTTTGCAGAAGTGAAACCAGTCTTAGGTTATTTTGAGCAGCAGGCCAGACGAGGCCATTTGAATTACTAGGTTATTCAAATTGATCATTGCTTTAACAATGTAACAGATAGCTTTAAGATGGCCTTAAGATGTTTATGCATACAAGTTATTATATTAATTTTGTATTCCAGGTGCAGTTATAACTATTTTATACATATTGCATATCTGTGCTTATTTGAGTTGATGTTCAGGTTCATTAATGGTCTAAAGCTTCACTAGTGAGAGTGTCTAGATGATCCATGCTGAGGGAAAACTAGAACATAGAAGGAATTGCAATACATGCTTACAAAACACTTATATCAGTTTATTTTAATATCTTTTATATGTTCATATTCTTGTATTAAGCTTTTAGTAGGGGTTCTTGATTAAAACATTTATTTAGTAGATGACACATATATAGTTTCAGTTGTTACATATCTGAGTGTGGCTTCTGCCTCTGTCTGGTTAGGGGTCAGGAGCTAGTCGGCGAGGTGAAACAGGGTGCAATTGTGGTTAGCACACAGACACACACACTCAGTTAGAGAGAATCATTTATAGGTAAAAGTTTAATTATGTTTTGCTTGGGGTTGCAAAAAGAGCAGTTTGTCGCAGAACTGCTGCTGAGGTGTCAAGATGACAAGCGAGCATCCGGCAGTGACAGGAAGCACCTGTTATGAAGATAGAAGACAATTGTTCTTTCAAATTGTGTCAAAAGTCGTTGTGGTTTTGATATTGACGTATGTGTATATATCCTGTCTGTGACGCATGAAGGGGGCGTCAGTAAATCAAACCCTGATGCTATAAAAATCTGTGTATGCTTTGAGGAAGTTGAAGACCAGTTCTTGTCTGGAAACGGAGCTGTTCTTCCCACACGTGTGTAGTCATTAAAATCATTGTTTGACCAAGAGCTTCTGGACCATGGGTGGTTTGTACTCTCCTTCCTCAATTTTGAACCTTAACAATGTGAAAGAGAAACATTTCTATTTTTTCATCACGATGTCAATTAGACCTGCAGGTTCACCAGGAGGACAGAGCGAGCACAGAGGAGGCCATACTAAATCTGCTGCACTATCACTTTTTCTTGTGCTGCTTGTTGTTGTCACTGCTGCTCCTGGTGGTTTTTTAATCTACAGAAACTGTAAAGGAGAACGGAGTAAGCCTCCTGCCGAGCAAGGACACAAACTGTCCCAGATGTCTCCTCATTCAGATGTCAGCACCTCCATCAGTGAGCTCTGTTATGTGTAACACATATACACTAAGATATACTTCATCACTCCCCAAAGCAACAACAGTAAAGACTATTAAAAAAGAAAACCAGAGTAGAAGAAGCTCTTTTACTGTCAGAAGGGGTCGCCACAGCTACACGTGTTTAGCACATGAAACTAAACATGTTTGATTTGGCAAACCAAAAGGATTTGTGTCACTTTGGAGAAGAAACACTCCAGAGAAACTTTAAACAAACTAGTGGAGAATCAGTATTAGAATATGATAGAAATCACTTTAAAAGAACCTGAAGATAAATAAGTAGAACTCTAAATAATATTACTTTGAAAACTGAGTAAAAAGCTAAATAAAACACAAAAGAGTGACATAAGGCTACATTTGCCCAATGTGAACGACTAAAATAAAACTTTATAGATCTGATCAGAAGCCATTGTTGCTTTTGTTCAACAGTGCAGAGTATGTGAGGCATCATCTACAGGAGTCGACTGAACAGTGAAATGCTGTTATGACCTGTTTATAAGTCCTCATTTCTCAGTTTGCACATCCCCGACTCCTCTTCCTCCCTCTCATTAGAGATGAGAGCTAAATAGCTGAGGAAGAAACAGGAAGGAGAGACAACAGATTTTGATCACACTGAGAAATCCTCCGCTCAAAGCTACACTATAAAAGTGATGTCTGGATTTATGATCTAAGATGTTTGGATGCTCATGATATTTTTTTTGCATTAAATATGTTTTTATCATCACTTTAAAGACAGAGAAAAGGTATATGAGTTGCATTACACATTCACTATGCATTATATTTGATTTCTCATTTAAAAAGACTTCAGAGCTCTGTCTGCTTGATCAACGTGGCAGTAAAATGTTGACTTTTATTTCACTTTATTGTCTCCTGTGCTATTGTATACATGTGTTTCTAGTACACATATGTTTGTGTATCTATTTACCAGATCTATCTGTCTGTGTGCTGTAAATAAGTTCACATCATGGCAGCGTGACCGGCATCAGAGTGTCTTTTACTCGCTGATGGAAACAATGACGAGCTGTTTTTTCATTTTATCATCACAGTCAATGTTCACGTGACTCAAACTTGGGTTGGGATGTCATCGATCAGGCCTGATGGTTTGTTTTACACACATCTGGTAGTTTGGCAGCTTAGATTTTTATACTGATGTCTCTAATTATTATTAGGATTGTTGTTTTAATTTTGAAATTAAAAAAAAAACATGCTGTGATGGGACAATAGAGAGGAATTGACAAACTCTGCTAAGTAAAACAATCAACCCTAACCTGATCGTCATTCACGAATTAGAAGAGGTGAAAATGTTTTCTCATATTTATTATCTCTTAAACTCAGTTGATCTCAGTGAGGTTCTTGGAGATTTGGATAGAAAGGGGTGACATGTTGCAGGAAAGCAGAAAATGTCATAATGTTGGAGTATTTAAAAAACTTTAAATTTTGTGCTGTTAAAATTTTAACTGAAGTTCAATGGCACAGCTGGCCAAATACAATTCTCGCGGAAAACAAAGAAGAGTTCTCAGCTTCCTAGAAGTGAAGATAAAACGCCACGACCCCTTTATTTCAACGAGTGTGTGTATTTACCCAGTCTGACCTCGAGGCGGCGCATTGTCATTGGACAGACGAGCGGTAGTGACAGGAAGCGGAATTGTCGTTGGATCATTGTGCTCTTGGAGCTGGCGGCGGGATAACTGTGCGGCTGCTGGTAGCTGTGACGGGCTTGTTTCTGAGTTTAAAACAACAAATCTCAGGTAAGAAAAACACCTTAAACTCAAAAATACGCACAGATAAAGTAGCGGGGCCGAAGCGGAGGGATACATCTCTGTGAACAGGTTCATCTGGCTCCGTGCTAACGAGCTAATTAGCAGCTGTTAGCTTCGTTAGCTATGAAATGCTATATGCTGCTAATGGTAGCGTTTGATTTGTCTTAGTGAAAACTTTTAAACCCTTAATATTTGCGTCTCCTAACGATCTGGGGCTGCCGGGAGTTTGCGACGAGCCTGTCCTTAAATTAAAAGCTTTTAAAGAACTCAAGGACAGGAGCTAGCAGGCTAATTAGCAGCCAATGTATCAGTGAGGAGTCACATAAACAAACAGAGTTTATAATAAATATTTCAAGATAAACTGTGAAAGAGCAGCGGTGTTTAAGCTGATACACACTGCTGCTTATGTGCTTTTATATTAGCAGAAGTGGAAGAGGGCATAAGAATGATTGTTAAGCAGAGGGGCGTTTCAGCTAAGGATGTTTATTTCCTCAGTAATGTTGATTTTCCTATCTCAGTCTTTCTGTGAGAGCAACAGACCGGTCAGGCTCTGTGGTTTCTCATTCAAGATCTCCTGCACGTCTCAGGAAAATTTGTAAAACCTGAAGCTAAAGTAAGAACATTAAACATTGAACCTCTTAGAATTCTACACAACGTGAATTGCATGAAAAGCACGTCAGTGAGTGAAGTAAACATATCAGCGCAGAAGCGGAGTTTGAATTAATATTTATAAATGGAAAATGGCCTGTATTTGTATAGCGCTTTATTTAGTCCCTAAGGACCCCAAAGCGCTTTACACATCTAGTGTACACCCATTCATGGTAAGCTACATTGTAGCCACAGCCGCCCTGGGGCACATTGACAGAGGCGAGGCTGCCAAACACTGGCGCCACCGGGCCCTCTGACCACCACCAGCAGGCAACGGGTGAAGTGTCTTGACTTCTTATGACAGCGGAGTTGTGGATATGATGGAGTCTGTCCAGTGCTTTGCTGGAGATTCAGAATATGGTTGAGGGTCTAATACAGAGTCGATGAGTGGTGGCCAAAGTCAAGAGACTAAACTGGATCATTAAATACAATTAAGCAAAATAGAATCAAAATATTTTCTGCTTCAATGCAGCGTTCACATCTGGTGTGAAAGAAAATTAATGCAAATATTGGAAACACAAAGTGACATTCAACAACCTCATTCGACTTTAAAGGAATAGCTGTGAGAGACTGAGGTGACCACCAATCCGAGTGAAGAACTGTTGATTGACATATAACGTGGTTATAATTACACTCACTACTATGTTACATGACAATCAGCTGGATTCTTTACCGTTATTGGTAGAGCTCACTTTTCACTCACTCACCTGAAAGTTTACCATGGGTCCCGCCCACTTCCCATCACCTATAGTTATTTTTCCCCTAATTTCCGGCTTCTGGACAGACTTTCCTCGCTGATAAACACAGTCAGGAACCGTCACAGCAGATGACATTAAAGTAGATCAAAAATCTTCATTCCTGATGTGAAAAATAAAACACAGTTCCTCTTAGTGGTGATGGTTTAGGACATTAAGTGCGCTTATTACCTGCAGCAGAAGGTATTAGGCTACACCCCTGAGAGGATTTCACACACCTTAAGGAGTCAGTGTGGGTTTAGGCGCTTAGAGCGTTAAACCTGCAGGCAGGAGGTGATGGGAGTCAATCTAGTGTGGGAGATTTGTGCTTCTCTTGGTCCTGCGTTGGTGTAAATTTATTGAATTTACAGGTTTTTCAGTCGCCACCTTCAGCCTCACAGAGCCTCTTAATGTGCATTAATTAACTAAACTCTCATAATTCTCTGAATTTATTTAAGGTTTATTTTGACAGTTTGAACAATTATTTATTTAAACACCTTCATACTTGGTGATTTAAAGTTGCTGAATGATGCAGAAAGAATCCCTGATGTCAATATCTGTTTGCTCCTTTAGACCGATGGGAGACAGCGATGACGATTTGGATCGGAGGAGGCGGGACAAGTTCAGGCGGGAACGCAGCGACATGGAAAGGTCACGAGAGCGCGAGGAGAGGAGGAGAGACGACTGGCCCGACAGGTGGGAGCTGGTGACCATTCCGATCGTTAAGTTATTCGTTTTTAATCCGGAGAGAAAGATCTGACGAGCCGACGCATCTGACAGTCAGAGTTCAGCCTAAACCTACAGAGGCTCATTTACTGCATCAAACTGCTGCAGAGCTGCTGTCACAGAGAGGCAGCTGCTGCCATCTAGTGGCATAGATGTAGTAGTGCAGTGATGTGGTCCTTTGTTTAACATTGAAAAGTTTCCCACACAGCTGTATTCTTTATGCACGCCGTACTTATCCCTAATCACATCTGACACATTTGTTTCAGAGTTCATACAGTTTGTTATCCAGCTGTAAACATCTGTCCTAACATCAGCGTATGAATGAGACATGTTATTGGAAACTGAGTCGTCAGGATTTATTATGGCTGAAGAAAGTCGCCGACTTCATCCCGACAGGTTTGTCCACTGTGTGATGTCAGCTCTCTGTTTGTTTCAGGGACTGGGACCGTGGCCGCGAGCGGAGGCGGGACTATGACCGCGGCCGCAGAGAGAGGTTTTCTCCGCCCAGACACATCAGCCCTCAGCACAAACGCATGAGGAGAGAATGGTGAGGCCTGTGTGAGAGAAGCAGCTGCAGACTTCAGGTTCTGCTCCGTGTTCCTGCTGTGGTTAATAATTCTCGTTTCACCCTCAGGGACGACCACAGGGGGGAGCCGTACCGCTACGACCTGCCATACGGAGGTGGCGGGGCTCCATTTCCAGGGGCGGGGCCTCAGGGCTGGCACCCAGATTTTCCTCACCTTCACCCACATCATGGAGGCCACCCTCTGCAGGGCAGGTGAGCTCAGTCAGAATCATTTCTGCCCCCTAGTGGCTCCAACAGTTTTCACCTGGATTATTTATTACCTGAGTTTTGTGTCTCAGGTTGGGGATGGTGGATCCAGACCTCCCTCCTCCCGGTCCTCCTACCATGAGGAGCTTTAAGGTGGGTCTCTGATTTAAAAAAATAAGGAGGCATCAAAGCGTCTGTTTGGCGAGGTTATGACATCACGTCTGTGATGCGTTTGCAGGAGTTCCTGTTGAACATGGAGGACAGCGTGGACGAGACGGAGTCCGTGAAGCGCTACAACCAGTACAAGCTGGACTTCAGGCGGCAGCAGCTGCAGGACTTCTTCCTCCAGCACAAAGAGCAGGAGTGGTTCCGCTCCAAGTACCACCCCGATGACATCGCCACGAGGAAGGCAGAGTCTCTGGCCGCCCTCAAAACCCGACTCGGCGTCTTCCTCTTCCTCATGGACAACAACTGGCTGGACAACGTATCGCTCGACATGGACCACGCCCCTGCCATCATTAAACTCCTCGATGCAGGTAAACTGGACAGGAAGTGAAGTGAAACGGGGTTTGTGTGTAATAAAGTCTTTAACCTGTGTGTCTCTGTGCAGCTGTGATAAAGATGGAGGGAGGAACCGATTTTGACCTGCAGGTCCTCGAGGTTCAGGTGAATGCAGCAGGAGCCGGTGGAGATGCGAGCGGAGGAGGAGGTGTAGGCGAGAAGAGTCAGGCAGATCCCAGCGGAGGAAGCGTGGGTGGTCAGACCAGCTCAGAGGCGACTGTAACTCAGACGAAGGAGACGGCGAGCGGTGACGCGGGCGATAACAAAGACACAGAGAAGGTGACGTCTTCGAATATCCTCAGCATTGTTCCCTCTAAGCTGTGCGCGTGCGCACTGCTGGCACGGTCTCTGCGCACAAAAAACATCTAACCTGAATTGAAATTAAAATTAAAACGTTAACAATTCTGTTTTGCAGTGTTAGTCAGTGAGTGACTGGCTGCTCCTGTATGGGATTAGAACGATGCCACCTTATCCCATAGTCCAGCCAATGAAGCGATTCACATTCGTATATACGCAGCTAATCAACGTGGTCGACAGGTTATGACAGCGTCCTTATGTGCCGACACTGGTGTTTTAGCAAAGCGGCTGATGTGGAGTGAAGCCACATTAATGACAACGTGAACAACCATTGGAGATGTGAGCAGGACAGACGAACAATAGACGGAAACAGTTTGGACTTTATACCAGTTTTTAAATTGTGTTGATCGGCCACGTAAAACCAGAGTTATGATAAAAATATGCAATGTTTGGTTTTCTTCCTGAATACTGTCGTTGTTTATATTTACTGCGGGAGAAACGGTAAAAACAGCGTTTTATAAGGAAAACGCTGGAAAGCGTGTGAGCAAAAACAAAAACAAAACCCAGCCTTTCCTATTGGTGGAAAAATGTACCATGTCGACCAATCAAAAATTGATATGGCAACGTGGCATCTAGTTGTTAAGAAACGGGGGGAAGTTTTAGGAGTGACGGCGGTGTTTTGAGATGTGAGAGATTTGAGACGTTTAGCGCAAATCTTGTGTAGTTAGTGTGTAGTTAGTGTGTAGTGTAGTCAGTAGTTTTGTTGTGTGTGTCAGAACAATGAGGCGACTGCTGAATGTTACAGGTGTTACAGCAGTGACACATCTGCTGTTGTCAGGCCTGCAGGTATCAGGCTGTTGTTCTCCTTCATCTCATAGTGGACAGAAATTATGTTTTGGAGCGGCACAAATAATTTGTGTGGCATCAGATCTGATGCAGAACAGCTGATTGTTCTGTAAATAGTTTGAAATGTTTATTTAAAAAACGCCTTGGCTGCTTTTTTAGGTAAACAGCTGCAAAAAACTTATTGTTATTGTTGTTATTTGCAAAACTCAGCTACTTTTTTGAAGAAGTAACTATATAATTAATTGCTCAACATTGGTCTTTATTTACTGTATTTTGCAGACAGAGTTACAGGACTCTCTCCCAGACTCAGACTCATGATACAAGTTAGAGCTGTAAAAGTTGTGTTTTCAAAATTGGAGTTCAGGTTATTTTTACTTCCAATAGTGTTAACATGCTACAGGTCATGAACAAGATCTTTTTAAATTTTCATTGTAAGTGGGCTAAAGCAGTTAATTAAAAGTAGTCTATCATAAATGTAAATGTTGTAATTTGATTATTTCAATAAACCAAGTAACTTGGATGGATTCGATGCTGGCGTGACCACAGTGCACACGTCTGCTGTGGCTCACAGTGGTCCAAGGGACGCTCAGGGAGTTTGTGTGTTCGCTCAGACACGTGAAAAATTAGAGGGAACATTGATCCTCAGTTTACTGAACTGGACCCAGTCTCTTCCTGTCTGGGTCACATGACTTATTGAATTATTAACTACTGTAGAGAAGAAACAGGTCACGGGTTGAGTGACAGTCTGTTCAGTGTTACGTTAAATAATCACATCCTGACACACAACGGCGTTCAGACTGACCTTAACCATCCTATTTTCTTTCCTCTCTCAGGACTCAGCTGACGCCAAGCGTAACGGGAAGAAGGAGAAGGACGACGAGGAGGAGGAGGAGGAGGAGGAAGAGGAGAAGAAAGAAGAAGAAGATGAGGAAGAAGACAAGAAGACCAAGAAAGTGAGTCGTTTGTCTTTTGTCGCTGATGCTGATGTTCCTTAATGTTACATCGCATTGTTAATCCCTCCTCTTTCTCTCAGGGCAGGAAGAGGAAACGCAGCCTCTCTGCTGACAGCGGCGAGGGCAGTGCCTCCGACTCTGACTCCTCCCACTCTGATGGAGAGAAGGATGAGGACGAGGAGAAGGAGGAAGAGGAGGATGACGGAGAGGATGGTATTTATTTTAAACTCTTTTTTTGAACTCTGAAATGTTGAAACACTTCTCAGACTTCAGTCTGAAGTGTTTTGCTGGTTTGTTTCAGAGCGTCGTAAAGAGCGAGGGAAAGAGAGGGAGAAGGAGGCTCCACCCAAGCCCCGCCCCCTCCACCTCACCACCTCCCTATTCATCAGGAGCATCCCGCCAGAGGTGTCCAAGGATGAGATCACAGCTGTAAGAAAACATGCCTTTACAGGGTGAAGCAGTTGTTGCTAAACTCAGACTAACATTTGAGGAACTGCAGCTCATTTTTCAAACCTATAGGTTGGCACTGTTTAGGCTCCTCCCTCCAGAGAGTAGGACGTTATTAAAATAAGTTTGGACAAGTAAATAATGACAAACCAACAAAGGAGGAAGGTTTTTAATTATAGTCGGAATTCAGCAAGAAAAATTAGGCTGTTTTTAATGAACCAGCTCTGCAATGTGTTCATGCTCCCTGGGAGAAATCTGACCATTTAAAACAAAACTGTGCAGAACTATGAAATACTGCACCATGAACTGGTTTATTTATTATTTAACTTATAAATAGTTCGAAGTAAAATATCATTTTTACCCAGAACATTTTTTTTAGCTCAGAAACTTTCTTTGTTTGTGGTGTTGAACCTGAAAGCTGTGATTTTGACTTACACATATGTGAACATCACATTTTGGGTTATTTAGACTAAAATACTCAATTTTGCTCTACAAGGGCCTGATATCCACTTACGAGGACTTTATACTGCAACTGTTCTATTGAAATTTTAAACGTATATCCTCATACGTGGCTCTTATTGTTCTTAGAAACAAAAATCAGGTAAAAAGAAAATCTGGTAATTCTTTGTTTTTACATTCATCAGGTCCCAATGTGCCCAGATATCAAAGAGGAATTAAAAATGCATGTCATGGAAGAGTTCGGGTCTTAGGAGGTTCAAGTTAGAACACACCTGTGCACATCACCTGGCTCTCTGCTAACCTCCTTCATGTGTTTGCAGCTGTGTCACAGATACTCAGGCTTCCTGCGGGTGGCGCTGTCGGACCCTCAGCCCGAGAGGAGGTGAGAACAAAAAAGTGCAGTCGCGACACCTGCATCAGCTCCTCCCAGCTTCATCTGCCATTAAAGGACTGATATGTAAAGTGTAGCAGATTGTTTAGTTGTTTATAAATAAACCAGACATATATATATATATATATGTATATAGGATAGGACATCAAACACCGTGTATTCTTATCAATGCATGAAACATGCAAGTTTATAATCTGTTGTCCTTCAGTAAAACGTTCCTAGAAAGCGTCATTTCACTTGCCGTTTGCATTTATACAGGAAGTCAGGTCTTTAGCGGCGTCCTCCAAAGAAAAACGATATTCTTCTCTAAGCAGGACGACACTGTTACTATAGTTCAGGAATCACATGAAGTTTTGTCCTGAAAGCACCAATTTTAATTATTTCTCCAGTAAAATTAGCATTTTCTAGCATGAATATGAACAACAATACAGTTTCACCACTCAACACTGCGTTGCCTATGGATCGAGACGTATTCACGTGTTTAAGGCGCTTTATCTAAGAACTGCCCCGCACCACGCTTCTTTTTGTTATCGAGCAGTTTTAAAAGCATGGATTTGGAAGCGTTGCTCTTTAAACTGAGCTTCAGTAAATATTTGTGCTTCAGGTTCTTCAGGCGCTGCTGGGTGACCTTTGACCGCAGCGTGAACATCAAGGAGACGTGCTGGAACCTGCAGAACATCCGGGTACACACACACACACACACACACACACACACACACACACACACACACACACACACAGGTGTGTCATGGGTGATTATAACCTCCTCTATGCTGTCTGCAGCTCAGAGACTGTGAACTCGCTCCGGTGGTGAACAGAGATCTGTGCCGGCGGGTTCGCAGCGTCAACGGTCTGACGCACCACAAACCGGTGGTGAGGAACGACATCCGACTGTCGGCCCGACTCGTCCACAGCCTGGACCAGAGAGGGGAGCTGTGGACCGGACAGGTGCGGACTTTAAATATGTTCAGGCTCAAGGGTTCAGAGTCAGAAGCACCAGTCAGTCAAACACTATCTGGGCACTGCATTACCCATAACCCCCTCAGGACTGACATCATTCCTCTGTGTGTGTGTGTAGATGGAGACCAACCCCATCCTGAAGAACATCACAGATTACCTGATAGAGGAAGTCAGCGCAGAGGAGGAGGAGCTCATCGGCGCCTCTGGGTGCAACACCGATGACGCCGGTGACGCCAAGGACCCTGCCTCCTCTGACGTCACCTTGGAGACAGATGATAAGCTACTGAAGGTGGGAGGAGCTTCATGTAGATCAGGCGCTGCCTGCTTCATGTAAGCGTGTATTTACATGTGCGTGTGTGTGTACAGGTGCTGGACCGCCTGCTGCTCTACCTGCGTCTGGTTCACTCTGTTGATTATTATAATTTCTGTGAGTATCCCGCCGAGGATGAGATGCCACACCGCTGCGGGCTGATCCACGTTCGAGGACCCCTGCCTGTGGGCAAGATCACCGCAACTGAGGGTACGCACACGCATACACTGCAGATCAGCCGTTCATGGTATATTTCTAGGAAAACAGGACGTGGTTTCCTAGAAACCAGAGACGCATAAAGTCCTTCTCACCTGTGAATAAGACACACTTACCTGGGGTGTGTCACAGCAGCCTTTGAACCTTTATGGAAAATTTCGCGGTATGATGATCTGTAACTCGAACACATCACAACGTGTTTTTAGTTTATTTAATCTCAAAACACTTCGAACTACAGCTCCAAATACACGGCTGCAAAGTTGACGTTAGTGTTGCTGTGCTCTGATTGGACAGTGAGTGAACACCAGCGGATGTGCGAGGAGCGCCTGGCTCCACTGCTCTCGCCCTCTGAGACTCTGAGTGAGGAAGAAGCGACCAGGCTGGGGAAGAAAGACCCGGAACAAGAGGTACGACACACCGCCCGCCAACAGATGTGTCCCACATGTGCAAAAGAAAAAGAAAAAAGTGCTACTTCCTGTTCCTTTCACAATAAAAGCCCTTCATATTATCCAACTACTGACTTTGAGATTATTAGACGACCTCCTGAGCTGCAGCTTATCACAAAACGATTCAGATCCAGTCTTGTCTTTGATTTTACAAGTTCTAATTTTGTTTTCTTAATTATTCCTCATCAACTACAAGAAAATGTTTTGGAAGAAGGAAGTAAATTCTCATAATTACTCATTAAAACAAGAAAAACACATGCAATGTTACCTTTTTATTATTATTATTATTTATTTTTTTGCTGTCAAAATAAAATTAAACATTGTATTGTCGGTGTGTATATCTCCACTTTAAGTGTCGTTAATTCAGGATTGTATTCATAATTCATTTGGCATTTCAGAAATTAAAAGAAACAATAGAGATTTGCAGCTATAGAAGGAATGACCTTTTAACAGCGTACGACCTTTTCATAGAAACCACCATAAACACAGTGTGTACATGTGAGTGTAAACAGTTGTCCCAATGACGAGCTCTCCTCCCTCCTCTGTGTGTCTCACCTGTGCAGGTGGAGAAGTTCCTGTCCTCCAACACTCAGGAGCTCAGCAAAGACAAGTGGCTGTGTCCTCTGAGCGGGAAGAAGTTCAAGGCTCCCGAGTTTGTGCGCAAACACATTCTCAACAAGCACGGCGAGAAGGTCACCGGTGTCCGGCAGGAGGTTGAGTTCTTCAACAACTTCTTGTTGGACGCTAAAAGACCTGCCCTGCCTGAGAACAAGCCCCTCCCACCGCCTTCACCAGGTTGTGCCCCTGGGACTCTGTTTTGCCTTCTATTCACGTTACTGTTTTTTCTTTTCTGATGCGTTTCCTTCTCTCCGCCTTTAGCCGCTCCTCCGGGTTTACCAGGATTTCCCGGACAGTCGCCGCAGCAGCAGAGCCTTCTGGGATATCCGCCTGGAGTCAGACCACCCATGCCCGGTTTCCCAGGTGTATATAAACACAAACATAATAGAATTTAATTAAGTATTTAAAATGAAAAAATTCAGCTTTGCTTTTTCAGTGCAGTGATGCAGTCTTTTAAGGTGTATGTGTGTGTGGGTGTTTTAGGCGGTGCACTCCACCATCCACCAAACCAGTTTGGAGCTGGGCGGGGTAACTATGACAACTTCAGAGGTCATTTAGGAGGCGGCGGGGGGTTTTCTGGGAAACAGCGAAACAGCAGGTAAAGAACATGCGCCGTGACGACAACACAGTGGAGTGTATGAATCACATCAGTTATCTCACTGTGTGTGTGTTTGTTTGCAGGGGCATGCGAGGCGACCCTCGCTCCATCATCGAGTACAGAGACCTCGACGCTCCGGACGACCTCGACTTCTTTTAAGCACCAGAAGCCCCAAGATTGTTTTTTTTTTTTTTTTTTTTAAATAAAACACTTTTTTATTCCTACGTTTCCCATGATGCCGTTCCTCTTCCTCATACCATTATCTTTTTTCCTACATAGGACAAACTGTAGAGCTGTGTGTGTGGGTGTGTGTGTGCGTGGGTGTGTGTCAGCAGGACCAGTGTTACTGTCAGTCATTAGTGATGATGATGATGATGATGCGTGCCACTTTTCCAATAAAGACCAGTACTGAAGGACTGATGAAGGCTCGTGTGCTGCTGTGAGAGGAGCTGCACCCTTTGAAATCTTATTTGGATGTTTCCACAGCAGACAGGCTGATGTAGCTTCAGTGGCTTAAAAGTGAAGATGTAAACACACAAACTTAATAAGTGAGAATTCGTGAAGTTTCTCTCTGTTGCGATGTTACGTTTCAAACCCTTTGAAGTGCCTGTGTGCTCTTGTGTTATGTCCTAGGTCACTGGACAAGGTGCAATACATGGATGATGTCCACACACGGTGACCAACAGCGCACACTCCACTAGTGCAGTTGCATAAACACAACATGTAGATTATGTGCTCAGAGCACCCTGTATGAAATAGAGAGGTGAGGCGTAACTTGAGAGCTAAAACGAAGTGGTGCTAATCTGCTGTGATCAATGTTTTCTACAGTCACTGGTTGTGATATTCTAGTATGTAGTTTATTTATTATACAGTTGTGATAAGTTGAATGCTTAATTATTTTGGTATAACTGAGGCATAAACGGTCCAGTAAACAAACTCAGTATTATTGATTAAACAATACAGTCACAGTGTAATCTTGTGTAGATCAAAGTGGTTTACAAAGTCAAATATGTGTGTACACAGCTCTACAAACACGAACAGGCTTCTGTGACAGGCTGGAAACGGAAAAATTTAAAATTTAAACCGCCTACTTTTAAATTCATGAATATTTAAAGCGATTGGTCTACAGATGTGACAGTTTTTGTTTTCCAAGTGTAAAAATGTTCAGGGGAGAGTTGATGCTTATCTCCAAAAGTCCACGGTGAAATAATGGCAGTGAGTCAGGCTTTGGGCTCAGACTCCTCTCACTTAAATAAGTCTAGATCAAAAAGTAATCACCTGTCCTCTTATGATTCCCATAATTATTTTTAACATGCTACTGTGCATGAGTGGCGATGGTGAGGGGGAAAAAAGCACGATGCACACATACTAGGATGGTGGTGTGGTGACTGCAAGCTCAAAAGCTTTACAAGGAAAACCCGACATTGCCATCCTGGGAATTTCACCCATATCTAGTTCAAAACTACAATGATTACCAAGGAGGCACCCAGGTCCGTTATACTTCAGACACACGTGGTTCAGAGCGTCTCACCTCTACACACTTTCACTAAGGTGCAGTCAAACCAGGCGTACGTGGATAACCACCGCACACAGAAGGTCCCATCACCAGGGTTCCCAGTCATGCCCACTTTGGGCTTTCAGCTTCTTAATAAGGAAAACATCCAAAACATGAAAAAAGTCACCCTCTGTAGTTACTGCAAAAACACTGGTTCTCTGCAGCTACAAGAGGACCTCCTGCCAGTGGTGTGACACAAAATTAAGAATTTTCACATTATTCAGAAACAAAATGTACAAAACACAAAATAAACTGCATCTCGAATTTAGAGCAAATGAATGATCTATTTAATCTATTAGTTAAACCGCAGTTGGCAAAAGAATAGATGTTCTGTACTTGAATTAAGGTAAAAAAAAAAAAAAACACTGTTAAAAAATACTCTAGTAAAAGTTGTAGTACTGGTTCAACTTCTTTACTCAAGTAAAAGTACAAAAGTACAGCTCTGAAATGTACTCAAAAAGTAGCTCTTTAGAGGACGTTTCTATTTTTGTGCAAAGCTAACTGAACCTTGTGCTTTATTGACATGATGATAAAATAAGGAACAGCTGTGGTCCACTCTTTCACTCATCCCTGTTCAAGGTGGCAAAGATCACAGGCTGTTAAGTATTGCAGACTGAATTCATTTCCCCTGGCAATCGCTTACTATGTATATCTGTTAGGGGGTGGTAAGTAGGATCCTCATGTATTATCTACAATTTGGTGTATAGTAGGGTGGACGCTGGATGACTATTTTCCCTCTTGTGTTACAGGCCTACACACTGCACTATCTTGTTGTAGCCTTGTTGTTGCTTTTCAGTCATTTATGGACTGGCATTGTTCCTTGTTTTATGGTCTTTTTTTTTTACTCTTAATTGTTTGTTATATTTTAATCATGCTTTTAAAAGGGGTTGATTTTCCTTTAGTGGAGGCACAGCCGCTTGTTGCGGTGGGCTACGCACTGTCACAGAGAGTAAAATGACTCATCCTACAGAAATTACTATCTCAGGTTTACTAGTACTATCACACCAGTGAACATCCAGGGTTTGGACATTGAAACAGTGGAGTACAACAAATACCTGGATGTTCACCTCTATAACAAACTGGACTGGTCCACAAACACAAATGCATTCTGAAAAAAGGGTCTAAGCTGTCTCCACCTGCTACGACGGCTGAGATCTTTCGGGGTGAACAGGACTCTCCGAAGGACATTTTACGACACTGTGGTGGTGTCTGCTATTTTCTATGCTATGGTCTGCTGGAGTGGTAGAATGGCAGAGAGGGACAGGCTTAGGGCATCGGGGGATTCCCCAGGAGCATCTTCCTTGGAAGGCTCAACCCAGGGTAGCGGTCATGTCCAATAAGGGGCTCTGTTGGCTCTTAGGTGACGGTCTCCTCGCGGCTGCGTGCAGCGGGGCTAGGGGAGAGTCTGTGCTGATGGACGTGGGTTACTGACCTGGTAGCCTGGCTGCCCCTGGGTGGGTTCGGGATGGGCATGAGGTTCTTGGGCACTCCGTCTCTGGGGGGGAGGCATCCCCTCCTCTGTCCCCTTCTGGCTGCCTCTGCCTCAATTTTATCCCACAACTTAGACATTCACATTACTCACACTCTCATTACACATACATATAGGATCTTGGGGGTGGGCACGCTACACGGCATCCAGAAGACCATCAGGGTGTACACCTCACCCCTGGTGTCGTTGCCCACCTCTCAATTTTAAATACACGTAGACATTGAGGGCTAGCAGGAGGGACTATGCGCTTACCTGCTGCTCTCTGGCAGGTAGCTCCATGCCCTCCTGGGTTTTAAATGCACCTTAGAACACACATGCATCAACACTACAATGAGCGGGTGGAGGGAGGTTTGGAGTCTTCTCACACCCCCATTCTCTGCGGCCTTTTGGAGCGGGGGGGGGGGGGGGAGGAGGAGGAGTTGGCCATCCGACTGGGGTCTCGAATGTGGGGCCTCCCTGCTGCTGTGGAGTCGGGGCGGTCTGCCTCCCCCCACCGCAGGGAAAAGGGTAACACCACCTGGGTCTGGGTGCAGTTCCCCCCTCCAGGGGCAACGGTACCTAGACCCGGTTCGTAGAGTACGCTTGGGGAGTGTGATCGTGTGTACAACGTCTCTTTATGTCTGTCTCCACGTTGGTTGAGTGTGGAGTAATTGCATATGAGAGCATGAGGGTGGGAATGGATGTTTGTATCTGTGTGTGCCTGTATGTCTGTGTCTATATGTCAGGTTGGGTATCAGACGCCACCTCTCTGGGGACACCTCAGGCCCTCCAAGGTTTGGAGGCCTATCTCCCCCCACCACCACTTCCCTGCCAGTGGCGGACTCCCTCAGGTGTCGGTGCGTTGGTGGTTCTTTGTGTCTGGGGGTGGGCGTCCAGGTACACACCGGCTCACTCCTTGGTGGCTGCTTATCGTGGCCTGGAGCCTGGGGCTCGGTCATTCTGGCAGAGCTGTTTGCCGGCGGAGCTCCCGGGCGCGTCACTGCAACTCCCCCTGGCTTCTGCTCCGCGGCTGCTGAGTGACCCCTCATCTGGGACTCTCCTCAGCTCTTTCTGGGACAGTGGCGCGGCTGCCCCTCTGTTGGTCTTCCTTGGTCTCTTGTGTTCTGGGGGCCTCTGGATGCCTGGAGCCTTGATCTCCTCCATTCCTGCTTCATGCCCTGGATGACAGGGCTGTGGCCAACTCAGTATTCTTCGTCCTCCAAACACGACGAGTTGAGTTTATACCAAAAAGTTCTACTTTGGTTTCATCTGAACACATGACATTCTCCCAATCCTCTGCTGTATCATCCATGTGCTCTCTGGCAAACTTCAGACGGGCCTGGACATGCACTGGCTTCAGCAGCGGAACACGTCTGGCACTGCGGGATTTGATTCCCTGCCGTTGTAGTGTGTTACTGATGGTGACCTTTGTTACTTTGGTCCCAGCTCTCTGCAGGTCATTCACCAGGTCCCCCCGTGTGGTTCTGGGATCTTTGCTCACCGTTCTCATGATCATTTTGACCCCACGGGATGAGATCTTGCGTGGAGCCCCAGATCGAGGGAGATTATCAGTGGTCTTGTATGTCTTCCATTTTCTGATGATTGCTCCCACAGTTGATTTTTTCACACCAAGCTGCTTGCCTATTGTAGATTCACTCTTCCCAGTCTGGTGCAGGTCTACAATACTTTTCCTGGTGTCCTTCGAAAGCTGTTTGGTCTTGGCCATGGCGGAGTTTGGAGTCTGACTGTTTGAGGCTGTGGACAGGTGTCTTTTATACAGATGATGAGTTCAAACAGGTGCCATTCATACAGGTAACGAGTGGGGGACAGAAAAGCTTCTTACAGAAGACGTTACAGGTCTGTGAGAGCCAGAGATTTTCCTTGTTTGAGGTGACCAAATACTTATTTTCCACCCTGATTTACGAATAAATTCTTTACAAATCCTACCATGTGGATTCATGGATTTTTTTTTCACATTCTGTCTCTCACAGTTGAAGTGTACCTCTGGTGCAAATTACTGACCTCTGTCATCATTTTAAGTGGGGGAACTTGCACAATCGGTGGCTGACTAAATACTTTTTTGCCCCACTGTATCATTGTGATGTTGTTTACTCTATTGCTCTCCTTTTCTTCTGCCTGTTATCTATTGTTAGCTAGTTTATTGTGATGGTGTTGTTTTTATTATGCTGATCTTTGTTGTTTGTTTTCTCTTCTGGTTTTTTATCTCCATACAGGTGATCCAGGTGTTTTGTTTGTCTTTCTTTTTTTTCTTCCCCCGTTTCTCACCATCTCTTCTCCCCTCTATCTTTCCTTCTCTCCCTCTCTGTCTTTCATCCTTTCTCCCTGTCCTATCCCCCAGTCATGTCTGTCTCGTCTTTAAAAAAACGAAAATAAAATAAATACATAATTATAATAAAGGTCATCCATCCATCCATTCGCTTCCGCTTATCCTTTTCAGGGTCGCGGGGGACGCTGGAGCCTATCCCAGCTGTCATAGGGCGAAAGGCGAGGTACACCCTGGACAGGTCGCCAGTCTGTCAAATGGACCAATATGGACCATGATGATCCACTTGGTAAAGTAAATCCACTTGGCATCTTTCTTGGCCGTCAGACAACAATTCTGATGGCTCAAGATCCAAACGGGACAGGCAAAAAGGAAAAAAAGGAATGGCAGAGAGGGATGGGGATACTTGATAAACTGGTCAGGAGGGCCAGCTCTATCCTGGACTGTCTGCTGCAGTCCACCAAGCAGGTTGGGGAGGAGAGGATGTTGTCTAAGCTAACATGCATCATGGACAACAGCTCCCACCTCCTGCATGAGACTGTATTAAAAATTCATCTAAAAAAATAGATTTAAAAATGTTTTCATTTAAAATTAAATTATTAAAATATAAGTTACTTTAGTAATGTTTGAATACATTAAAATGATTTAAAAAATATTACATACATGAATTTACAAATGCATTATTTATTGTACAAGTCATTATTTATGCACAGAATTCTTTATTTTGATGTGTGTGGCTCGCTAGATTGGCCAGACGGAATGCACTTCTCAGTAAGGAGAACATGACGGCACACCTGGAGTCATAATGTCATAATTCATTTTCCAACAGGACGACAAACTCACATATACAATCAAGATAATAAAGGAATGACTTTAGGACCACTCTGTGAATGTTCTTCAGTGGCCCAACCAGAGCCAACCAGGCTTTAACCCAAATGGGCATCTCTGGAAGGAGCTGTGGACTGACAGTCTGATCCAACCTGATGAGGTTCTGCAAATATGAATGGTAGAAATGGTGGAAAAATACGTGTGTCAAAAAATCTGTATAGTATATAGTTCAACACAGTTGTTGCTACAAAGTGAAAGTTGAATTGACTGAAACAGCTGTTTTTAAAAGTTAAAAAAAGAGCTTTGTGAAAGTTTAATGTAAAAAAATGGTGAATTTTACAGTAGCCTGAAATATGAATGAAGCAACATTAGTCAAAGGAAAGAAGCTCCACCTCTTACATGATTCAAATGCGACAAACCAGGAAACAGGAAGTTCTTCGTCCTCAGTGCAGAGAGACGCACAGACGATCAGACTGAGTTCAGACCAAACTAGCAGCTTCCTCTGAGTGAGTCCAGCTACAGGAGAGAAACGTGGAAAACTCCAACACTGCTGCTTCAAGCTGCTGACGCTCCACACACTGAATGTGAGTTTGAGCAAAACACGACTCAAAGGAAGTTTCAGTGAAGGTGGTAGAGGAGGGAGGGGAGCCAGGACTGACTGTACTTCCTGTCTGCTGTTTTCAGCTTCACTCACAGACTCAATGGCTTCCAGATCAGAGGAGGATCTCTGCTGTCCGGTCTGTCAGCAGGTCTTCAGAGATCCTGTTCTTCTGTCATGTAGCCACAGCTTCTGTAAAGACTGTCTGAAGAGATGGTGGAGAGAGAGACCAACACACGAGTGTCCAGTTTGTAAGGAAATATCAGTTTTTGATCCACCTTTAAACCGAGCTTTGAAGAACCTGTGTGAGTCGTTCTTACAGGAGAGAGATCAGAGAGCTTCAGAGGCTCTCTGCAGTCTGCACTCTGAGAAACTCAAACTCTTCTGTCTGGACCATCAGCAGCCAGTGTGTGTCGTCTGCAGAGACTCAGAAAAACACACCAATCACAGAGTCAGACCCATCGATGAAGCTGCACAACAATACAAGAAGGAACTTCAGGAAACTCTGGAGCCCTTAAAGGAGAAGTTAAAGGTTTGTGAAGAAGTTCAAGTGAAGTTTGATCAAACAACAGAACACATTAAGGTCCAGGCCCGACACACAGAGAGGCAGATTAAGGAGCAGTTTAAGAAGCTTCAGCAGTTTCTAGCAGAGGAAGAGGAGGCCAGGCTGGCTGCACTGAGGGAGGAAGAGGAGCAGAAGAGTGGGATGATGAAGGAGAAGATGGAGGCTCTGAGCAGAGAGATAGCAGCTCTTTCAGACACAGTCAGAGCCACAGAGGAGGAGCTGAGAGCTGAAGACGTCTCATTCCTGCACAACTACAAGGCTGCAGTGGAAAGAGTCCAGCGCTGCCCCCTGCTGGATGATCCACAGCTGCCCTCAGGAGCTCTGATAGACCAGGCCAAACACCTGGGCAACCTGACCTTCAACATCTGGAACAACATGAAGGACATGGTCTCCTACACTCCTCTCATCCTGGACCCAAACACTGCAAATCCAAAACTCATCCTGTCTGAAGATCTGACCAGTGTGAGACGAGGAGGAGAGAGGCAGCAGCTTCCTGATAATCCAGAGAGGTTTGAGAGTTATTGCTCTGTCCTGGGCTCTGAGGGCTTTAACTCAGGGACTCACAGCTGGGATGTTGAAGTTGGAGACTGTAAAGGATGGGGACTGGGTGTGTCAGCAGAGTCTGTGCAAAGGAAGCAGCACATATGGGCTGGATTATGGGAAATGGGGCTTGGTTCAGGTAAATATTCAGCATGGTCACCATCATCGTTTACTGATCTCTCAGTAGAGAAGAAGCTCCAGAGGATCAGAGTGAATCTGGACTGGAACAGAGGAAAGCTGTCGTTCTCTGATCCTGATACTAACACACACATACACACCTTCACACACACTTTCACTCACAGGATGTTTCCATTTATTGAAACTGGTGGTAAAGTGAAGGTGTTGCCGTTGAAGGTGTCAGTGTCAGTGCAGCAGATGAGTTGAGGATGATGATGTTTCTAATGTTGTTTCCTGTCAGTGAGTTGAAGCTGTTAAACTGCAGCTGTCCTCCTGCTGCCTCGTTGTTCCAAAGCTCTTTGTTTCTCTTTTAGTTCTCACTGTTTCTTTCTGTTTCTGCTGTCCACCTTTTCACATGCCATGGTAAGAAAAAAAAGTGAAAGTAAGTGAAACAACTTTAAACATAAACTGAAAGGAAGCTGAACTGAAATTAAGAAAAAAAAAACTAACCAGTGCCATAGTTATTCAATAACAGTGATTAAGTATACATCAAAGTACAGAAACTTGACTTTTCAACTCTCACATTACCTTAAATGTCATGCATCCATGGAAGTTTCACTTACTGTTTTTTCCATATTATTTCCAGCTCTGCCATCTTATTTTAGAAATCCTCTATCTTTGCATGATGTACAGTTTAAAATAATCAGTTTGTCTTGTATGGGGCCCTGGTGCCAAGGAAAGGTGGGCAGGAGAAGTGATAACGAACAATGAAAAGAGAAATGTGGTGCACTAAGGCTCAACACACCATTACACTAGTCTCTTCAAAGTGTGATGCCAGATGTTTGACATGTTAAAACTAAAATGTTGAGAAGATGTGCATCTTACTTCACCACTTTTTCTCACCCTATTGTTTCATGTGTGTCATTTAAATAAGAACAGATGTGAAAATTATCTCATCATCACATTTCTTTCCATTGTGTTTTATTAGGTGCTTTATAAATAAAGTTGGATTGGATATTGAATCTGTAATGACCAACATGAATACCACTGTAAAAACGCAGCTATTGATCAACCCATGTTAGTGTCATTCAAGTATCTAGGGTGGAACATGCAGCTCTCCTCTAGATAAATCTGGCACGCCACCTGAGTTTTAATCCTCAGAACCCCGTGCGCAGTAAACTGATAGTAATTTCTATCAGTGTATGTGTTGTACCTTACATCATACGAATTTCCTCCTTCAGGCTCCTTTCACTGATTTGAATTGCCTCACAGTTTACAGAGAGGAACACGTGTGAACATGTCAGACCTGACACTCGCTCCTTCCTCAGTTCTGCTGTTAATCTGCTGTTGAGCTGTTAGTTTGCTTCTCTTGCCAGAATTTTGATTCTTTGTGAATAAATTATTGTTGACTGTAGAAGATCACCCTGGGATTGAAGCTTCAGAAGCAGTCATTTGCCCCACTCAATCAATAGCCTATAAAATTAATTACTTTTTATTTTCTCATATTTTCCTGAAAAATAGTGATACGATCACTCATTTTGTCCTCCTTGTTTAGGATTTCTATGAACAAAATAAAATCCTCTCCTTGGATTACTTATCCCAGTGTACCTGAAGTAAATAATAATAACTCATGATAATACTGAAGGCTGCTATACAATAACGAACATTATATGCATTTCTGTGTAAATAAACCATGATTTAATCACGCATGCTATGAACATCACCAGAGGTGATTTTAGGTGAACGTGGTGGAAGCCAAAATTCTAAAATCATTCACTGAAGGATTTTCATGCATGTGGACCAGCTTCAAATAAATAACCAACAGACACTGAAAAGCAATGAAAACAAACATCTTGATGCATTCTCAATCATCCAGGTAAGTAAATCTCCAAAAGTTGATTCGGTTCATCTGGACATAGCATAACGTAGCGTTTTGTGGGAGAAAAGTTTCGTCACTCATCCAAGTGACTTCTTCAGTCTCAGCTGACTGCAGGTTTCCCCAAATCTTATAAACAGTTTTATAAACTGTAAACCACAAAACGCTACGTCCAGATGAACAGAATCAACTTTTGGACAATGAAAACAAAAGCTTTTAATTCTCACAGTTCAATTAGTCTGACCGTAGTACTTAGTTTGAACATGCTATCGACCAGTGTTGTTATTGGCAAAAGAGCTGTTTTAAATACAGTGGGGCAAAAAAGTATTTAGTCAGCCACCGATTGTACAAGTTCCCCCACCTAAAATGATGACAGAGGTCAGTAATTTGCACCAGAGGTACACTTCAACTGTGAGAGACAGAATGTGAAAAAAAAGAAAAAAATCCATGAATCCACATGGTAGGATTTGTAAAGAATTTATTCGTAAATCAGGGTGGAAAATAAGTATTTGGTCAATAACAAAAACACAACTCAATACTTTGTAACATAACCTTTGTTGGCAATAACAGAGGTCAAACGTTTACTATAGGTCTTTACCAGGTTTGCACACACAGTAGCTGGCATTTTGGCCCATTCCTCCATGCAGATCTTCTCGAGAGCAGTGATGTTTTGGGGCTGTCGCCGAGCAACACGGACTTTCAACTTTCACAGTAGGTATGGTGTTCTTGGGATGCAACTCAGTATTCTTCTTCCTCCAAACACGACGAGTTGAGTTTATACCAAAAAGTTCTACTTTGGTTTCATCTGACCACATGACATTCTCCCAATCCTCTGCTGTATCATCCATGTGCTCTCTGGCAAACTTCAGACGGGCCTGGACATGCACTGGCTTCAGCAGCGGAACACGTCTGGCACTGCGGGATTTGATTCCCTGCCGTTGTAGTGTGTTACTGATGGTGACCTTTGTTACTTTGGTCCCAGCTCTCTGCAGGTCATTCACCAGGTCCCCCCGTGTGGTTCTGGGATCTTTGCTCACCGTTCTCATGATCATTTTGACCCCACGGGATGAGATCTTGCGTGGAGCCCCAGATCGTGGGAGATTATCAGTGGTCTTGTATGTCTTCCATTTTCTGATGATTGCTCCCACAGTTGATTTTTTCACACCAAGCTGCTTGCCTATTGTAGATTCACTCTTCCCAGTCTGGTGCAGGTCTACAATACTTTTCCTGGTGTCCTTCGAAAGCTGTTTGGTCTTGGCCATGGCGGAGTTTGGAGTCTGACTGTTTGAGGCTGTGGACAGGTGTCTTTTATACAGATGATGAGTTCAAACAGGTGCCATTCATACAGGTAACGAGTGGGGGACAGAAAAGCGTCTTACAGAAGACGTTACATGTCTGTGAGAGCCAGAGATTTTCCTTGTTTGAGGTGACCAAATACTTATTTTCCACCCTGATTTACGAATAAATTCTTTACAAATCCTACCATGAGAATTCATGGATTTTTTTTTCACATTCTGTCTCTCACAGTTGAAGTGTACCTCTGGTGCAAATTACTGACCTCTGTCATCATTTTAAGTGGGGGAACTTGCACAATCGGTGGCTGACTAAATACTTTTTTGCCCCACTGTATTTGTTTCACACTTACATATTAAAACACATTCAAAACGTAATCAAACAATACATATACAGAGAAGCTGCTACAGAAAGTTTAAAAAGACACATTTATAAACATCTTTGTGTCCAAGTAAAACCTCATGGCAGTATATAAAAGAGGATTCGTCTAGAGCAGGGGTGGGCAATCTCAGTCCACAAGGGCCGGTGTCCCTGCAGGTTTTAGATCTCACCTTGGGTCAACACACCTGAATCACATGATTAGTTCGTTACCAGGCCTCTGGAGAACTTCAGGACCTGTTGAGGAGCTAATTTAGCCATTTCAATCAGCTGTGTTGGTTCGAGGACATATCTAAAACCTGCAGGGACACCGGCCCTCATGGACTGAGATTGCCCACCCCTGGTCTAGAGTGAGGTCTGAGGTCTGTGCGCTCCTGTAGAGTTATATGAGGAACATTATATTTTATTCCATGAATTCCTTGTAATGCTGTGAGTTTCTAGTGAACTAGATTTTTTCCTGTTTCCAGTATTTTCAGTTAACTGAGTCATCTCTACCCACATTACCTGCAGCTGGTCTCTTCCACCTGCTACTAGGTCACCTTCAGCATTGCTTCACTCTTTAAACTTGCTTTTCTAACTTATTGCAATATTTATTGCCTCTGGTATGCTCCCCAAATTAGCAGCGAAGGACACCTCTGTTATACAATAGAAAAGCTGCAGCTTGAAGCTGAGAGAACCCAAAAGCAAACTAACAGTTAAGTGGCTGATGGCTGATACCATCTGAGTCTGCAGACATCTGAGACATTTCAATCTACTACTTTTCAGTTCAGTAGGAGATTAGATTAACTTTTTGTTATACATTTTCTGTATAACATAAAACAAAGTGTGAATGATTTGGACCTCACACATCCACGCTTAAACCAGCGTTCCTCCCTTTCCAGGATGTGTACATTATCATCATTGAAAGAGTGTCCACTGGCCTGTAGGTCTAAAAAGACCACAGAGTTCTGGCCTGACGAGTTAGCTCTTCTGTGTTGTGCCATGAGCACATCCGACAATTCGCATATCAATGATCAAGAAACTGACCTTACAGCCTATTATTTGCCAGTGATACTAGTTTCAGTCATTATGCAAATGTACTCTTTATAAGGTTGGGGAAACCTCGTCACTTGGATGAGTGATTAAAAAGTTTCTCCCACTGAAAACACTACGTCCAGATGAACAGAATCAAATTTTGGGGATTTCCTTACTTGGATGATTGAGCAGAGCATCAAGACATTTATTTAGAGTGTTCTGTGTGACTCTTCTCTTTGCCACTGCAGGATCTTTATATTTGGTAAAATTTGGTTATTTTGCTACAATTAAGACAATTGAAAAACAAGCAGGTACATAATAATACACACAATCAGGGCAGAACTGGTAATCTGGAATACTAGGCGTTTAGATAACATCTTATTTCATAGTGTAATTTTGGCTTGTTTTATCCAAAGCACATTCTCTGTTGATTCACTCACTAATTATAGTCACAGCATTCACTCACTGTGTCTTTTGGGATTTTCTAGTTTAGCATAGCTTATAGCCGACTTGCTAACAGCATGCTTTTCACCTGTCTCTTTCTCTGCACTTTCCTGCTCTTTTATTTCAGATGTTTAGTTACTCCTTGGCCTCCTTTAGTGTAATAAATGTAGTAATAAATGTTTTTTGTTTTTTTTTTCTTCTTTGGCTCTCGGAGGAGGCGGACGCACTTTTTCTCCTCTCCCTTATCTTCCCTGCTTATGTCCTTGTCTTGTCTCATGTTTTTTTTTGTATTCTCCCAGGAACACTCTCTCACAGTCTGTTCTCTAAAACCTAAAAGAGGAATTATGGATTGGATCAACTGGTCCCTAAATGCAATTGACACCACTTTCTCAACGAGAAGTTTGGGCTTGGGTGAGCCTGAGTGCTGAAGATATCTACCTATTCGGAACCATGGTAACAGGGTTCTGGCGGATCGGAGCTGGCTTGGTCCTGACTTATCGAAGAATTAAGAAGAGCGGAACCGGCTGTTCAAACCCCCACAAGGCTGCCCCCTGGGATTGAAACGATGGGAAGAGGCGTGAGTTTGTCAAAATGGGCTCATTGAGTCAGCACGGATAAGATCTTGGAGAGGCTACGGCTCCTGTGAATACTCAGAATAAGATCTCTGACTGCAGACTGGATACATCTCGGAAGGGCTAGCCCGGAATAACATCTCTGGGTGCAAAATTGGATGACATCTCGGGGAGGCACACTGCCGTGAGTTCTCAGAATTTGGCTCCTTGAGCACAAGAAATGACAACATCAAAGAACGAAAGTATGGCGAAGCTCGCGGATCTCCAACGGGAGATTGAGAGACCAGTGTTGGACGGTAGAACTGCTTTGAAATTCATATGAGCTGTTCACACTAAAGTAAAAAAATAACATCACTTATGCGGATACCCCTTTGGCGCCAACTGTGGGCTCAAGGCCGGAGCTGAACAAAACACCCTGATAACGACTGTGTTTAGTCTGTTCCTTCCCATTCCATGCAAGGCCACCTGGGTTGGCTGGAAGACTGTTTACTTAGCCTAGCAGGGCGAAGGACACTGTCTCAGCTGAACTATGGACACGCACACACATACATATACTGATACTGATAAGCACTCACCGACGCATCACCCTCCCTACCCCGGATCCAACGCCACCTCCAACGCTTACCTCCCCCATGATGTGGACATCGGGTCAGCTGGAGGCGCAGTCGAAGATTGCAGCGGTCCCAGATCAGATGTACACACTGGAACTCTTTCCCATGTTGCTTGTCTGTGTTTATTGTGCTATGGTGTGTTGATATCTGTGCATTCCTGTATTATCCTTCTGTGTTACACGTTTCGATGTTTTTTTCCTCGCTACCTAGCCTGACTTGTCTCCCCAATGTGATGTTTGTGTGTTGTATGTACGGTCGGCAAGGTCTGTCATCTCGGTTGTGGGCAAAAGACCTGCAACTGACAAATAAAGGCCATCTCATCTCATCATCTCTCAGGCTATTTGCGGGGGGCCAGGATAATTGAACTGGGGATTTGCACCTTTGAAAAATGGGTACTTAGCCAGGCGCCTATAGCCAGTGAACCGCAGGTAGCGTAGGCCATGTTAACTTTCACAAACCAAATTGTCCCACTCGCTGACACATCTGCAGGGGGTCAGATAAAACAATTATTGTGCGTGATTTTAACAGCCATGTAGATACTAAAAAAACCACACCATTTAATTTGTTATTAATAACAGTTATTAACCGTCAATAACAGTTATTATCCGTTATTAAACTCAATCTCAAAATCTAAAAGAACCCACCCACCACTTTAATCACACTCTACACTGTATACTGTAGCTCCTCTGAAAAAGAGAGCCTTAGATCAAGAGAGCCTTGTCTCGCTGGTATAACTCTCAAACAAAAGCTTAAAGCAGATAACTCATAAGCTGGAGAAGAAATGGTGTATTACAAATTTGGAAGATCATCACTAAGCCTGGAAACACCGTTTGCTGCTTTATAAAAAAAAAAAAAAGGCCCAGAACATCTTATTATTCGTCACTGATTGAAGAAAATAAGAACAACCCCAGGTTTCTCTTCAGCACTGTAGCCAGGCTGAAAAAAAGTCAGAGCTCTGTTGACCCAACCATCCCTTTAACGTTAACTAGTAATGACTTCATAAACTTCTTTACAAATAAAATGTAACCATTAGAGAAAGAAATACTCATAATCAATGTTCCCTCTAAGCTGCGTGCGTGCGCAATTGCGCACTGCTGCCACGGTCTCTGCGCACAGAAAATCTGCATTGCGCACAAAAAAAAACATTAACCTGAATTGAAATTAAAATGAATACTTTAACAATTCTGTTTTGCAGTGTTAGTCAGTGAGTGACTGGCTGCTCCCATATGGGATCAGAATCATCAGAATCAGAATCAGAATCAGAATACTTTATTGATCCCTGGGGGAAATTATTTTTTGTTACAGTGCTCCATTTTAAACCAACATTAAGACAAGACAGACAGTACACTAACTAAGAATAGTACAATATATACATATATATACATACATACATACATAAGTCACTCATAAATAAATAGTTGGAAAAGAAACATGTGTAGCTGTAGCAGCAAACAGTGTGTTAAGTGGATGCGTTGTACAGGGAGATGGCCACAGGCAGGAAAGATTTCCTGTGTCGTTCAGTGGTGCTTTTCGGTAATCTCAGTCTCTCACTGAACGTGCTCCTGTGACTGACCAGCATGTCATGGAGTGGGTGGGAGGTGTTATCCAACATTGTCTTTATCTTGGACAGCATCCGCCTCTCCGACACCACCTTGAGGGAGTCCAGCTCCATCCCCACAACATTGCTGGCCTTAGGGATTAGTTTATTAAGTCTGTTGGCATCTGCTACCCTCAGCCTGCTCCCCCAGCATGCAACAGCATAGAGGATCGCACTGGCCACAACAGACTCATAGAAAATCCTCAGCATTTTCTGGCAGATGTTGAAGGACCTCAGTCGCCTCAAAAAATAGAGATGACTCTGGCCCTTCCTGTAAAGTGCTGTGGTGTTTTTAGCCCAGTCCAGTTTATTGTCAATGTGTACTCCAAGGTATTTATAGTCCTCCACAATGTCAACACTGACCCCCTGGATTGAAACAGGGGTCAAGTGTTTCCTGGTCTTCCTGAAGTCCACGATCAGTTCCTTGGTCTTTGCCACGTTGAGCTGCAGATGATTCTGCTCACACCACGTGACAAAGGAGTCGACCGCAGCCCGGTACTCTGTCTCATCATCCCTGCTGATGCATCCAACCACCGCAGAGTCATCAGAAAACTTCTGAAGATGGAGGTCTCTGTGCAGTGGCTGAAGTCTGTGGTGTAGAGGGTGAAGAGGAAGGGGGAGAGGACAGTCCCCTGTGGTGCCCCTGTGTTGCTAATCACCTTGTCAGACACACACTGTGGGAGATGTACATATTGTGGTCTTCCTGTCAGGTAATCAATAAGCCAGGACACCAGAGAAGCATCCACCTGCATCGCTGCTAACTTATCACCCAGGAGGGTCGGCCTGATGGTGTTGAAAGCACTGGAAAAGTCAAAAAACATGACCCTCACAGTGCTTGCCGGCTGGTCCAGATGGGTGTAGACACGATTGAGCAGGTAAATGATGGCGTCCTCAGTTCCGAGACTAGGCTGATAAGCGAACTGAAGAGGATCCAGATGTGGTCTTACTATGGGTCGCAGCTGGTCCAGGATGAGCCTTTCCAGGGTCTTCATGATGTGGGAGGTCAGTGCCACGGGCCTGTAATCCTGGGGGCCACTGGGACGTGGCGTCTTTGGTACAGGGACGAGGCATGATGTCTTCCACATCACCGGGACCCTCTGCAGACTCAGACTCAGCATAAACAGTTTATGAAAGACTCCACACAGCTGGGGGGCACAGGTCTTGAGGACGAGGGGACTCACTCCGTCCTCGATGGATTAGAAGGATTAGAACGATGCCACCGTATCCCATAGTCCAGCCAATGATGTGATTCATATTCGTATATACACAGCTAATCAACGTCGTTGACAGGCTATGACAGCGTCCTTATGTGCCGACACCGGTGTTTTAGCGAGCAAAGCGGCCATTGGAGATGTGAGCAGGACAGACGGAACAATTGACGGAAAAAGTGTGGACTTTATACCAGTTTTTAAATTGTGTTGATCGGCCACGTAAAACCAGAGTTATGATAAAAATATCTGCAATGTTTGTTTTTCTTCCTGAATACTGTCGTTGTTTATATTTACTGCGGGAAGAAACGGTAAAAACAGCGTTTTATAAGAAAAAAGGCTTGAAAGCCTGTGAGCAAAAACAAACTCCCTCTCCCTTTCCTATTCGTCCAAAAAAGTACCATGTCGACCAATCAAAAAATGATATGGCAACGTGGCATCTAGTTGTTAAGAAACGGCGGGAAGTTTTAGGAGTGACGATGGAGTGGCACAAATAATTTGTGTGGCATCAAATTTGATGCAGAACAGTTGATTGTTCTGTAAATAGTTTGAAATGTTTATTTAAAAACGGCTTCGCTGCATTCATAAAAAATAGCTGCAAAAAACTTTGTTGTTTGCCAAACTCAGTAACTTTTTTGAAGAAGTAACTATATAATTAACTGCCCAGCAGGACTAATTCTGTTTACATTATACACTCAACAAAAATATAAACTCAACACTTTTGTTTTTGCTCCCATTTTTCATGAGCTGAACTTAAAGATCTGAAACATTTTCTACATACACAAAGGACCTCTTACTATTAAATATTCTTCACAAATCTGTCTAAATCTGTGTTAGTGGAAACTTCTTGTTTTTGAGATAATCCATCCAACCTCACAGGTGTGGCATGTGCTGATTAGAAAGTATGAATATTGCACAGGTGTGCCTTAGACTGCCCAAAATAAAAGATCTCTCTGAAATATGCAGTTTGATCAAACAGCACAATGCTACAGATGTCACAGCTTTTGAGGGAGCGTGTAATTGACTGCAGGAATGTATACCAGAGCTGTTGCCTGTGAAATGAATGTTCATTTCTCTATACGCCATCTTCAAAGGCATTTCAGACAATTTGACAGTACATCCAACCGGCCTCACAACCGCAGACCACATGTAACCACACCAGCCAAGGACCCCCACATCCAGCATGTTCTTGTTGGTGAAAAAATGCACCATGTCGACGAATCAAAAAATGATATGGCGACAGGAGATTTGGTTGTTTAGGAAGAGGAGGAAGTTTTAGGAATGACGGCGAGCGAGAGAGAGAGAGAGAGAGAGAGAGAGAGAGAGAGAGAGAGCAGAAAAAGAGAGAGAGCGAGTTTTGAGACGTGAGAGATTTGTGACGTTTAGCGTGTTTGGAGTGTGTAGTTAATGTGTTGTCTTGTGTAGTTAGTGTTTAGTGTTGTGGATAGTTTTGTGTTGTGGGTCAGAACAATGAGGCGACTGCTGTCTCCAGGTAGAAACAGGAGTGATACACCTGCTGCTGTCAGACCTGCAGGTATCAGGCTGTGATGTTCTCCTTTATAGTGGACAGAAATTATTTTTTTGGAGAGGCTCAAATAATTTGTGTGGCATCTTACTGAATGCAGAACAGCTGATTGTTCTGTAAATAGTTTCAAATGGTTATTTTAAAAAATCAAGGTAAAAGGTAAATGGATGCAAATAACTTTGTTGTTTGCAAAACTTGTGCATAGGATTTTAAAATTGACAATTTATATTTGCATTTAAGGTTATTAAATATGATTCATTAAACATGTTTGTGGTTGTTACAGTAAAAATATCATTTTTTCTAGTCGGATTTTATGTTTTTTGTCTGATTTTAGATCAATAGTGTTAATACAGTATGTCAAAATTAAAACATAACTGTAAATTCAGACATGTGAGGTTGTGCTGAAAAGAATGAGACCAAACAAGGCAAAGTAAATAGTTTTTAAAGGTAAAATGTGGGAAAATCAAAAGTAGTTAAAATGATCAATTATACCCTGGACCCCAGAGGGATAAAAAATTTTTTTTTTTAAAGTAACGCAATAGTTACTTTTCAAGTAATTAATTACTTTTAGAATATTGTAACTCAGTTACTTTTTTGAAGAAGTAACTAGTAACTATAAGTAATTACTTTTTCAAAGTAACTTGCCCAACACTGTTGATGACTCCCCCCCCCCGTATTCCAGTCCGTTTCCCTCCGACACTCGACCCACAGTGGCGGTGTCATCTGAGAACTTCTGGAGATGGCAAGTGTCATTGTTGTAACTGAAGTCCGCAGTGTACAGGGTGAAGAGGAAAGGATTGAGTACTGTTCCTTGTTGGGCCCCTGTGCTACAGAAAACCTCCTCAGACACACAGTCTCACAGCCTCACATACTGGGGTCTCCTGGTAAGATAGTCAGTGGACAACTGATGGTCCACTCCAACTTCTCACTTAGCACTGAGGGCTGCATTGTGTTGAAGGCACTGGAAAAATTGAAACAACAAAACAAAACATGACTTTCACAGTGCACCTGGCACTCTCCAGCTGAGAGAAGGCCCAGTGCAGCAGGTAGATGACAGCGTCATCCACCCCGATGTTCGGCTGGTAGGTAAACTGCAGTGGGTCTAGATCGCTCCCGACTAGTGAACGAAGGTGGTGCAGTATGATCCTCTCCATGGCCTTCATCAGGTGTCAAGTCAGGGCAACAGGTCTGAAGTGGTTCGGCTCGTTGGGGTGTGTTGTCTTTGGGATCGGCACAATGCAGGAGGTTTTCCACAGAATGGGGACCCTCTGCAGACTGAGACTAAGGTTAAAGATGTATGTGATAACCTCACAGAGTTGATCTGCACAGTTCCTCAAAGGTCTGGGGCTAATTCCATCTGGATCTGTAGCCACAAACTGAATCCATCTTAACGCCATCTGTGTTTGAGCGGCTACATTATGTGTGATTCTTACTCTGAATCTGAATAAGTACGCGGACCACTGTGTGCGGTAAGACCAACTCTTTACTCACTGTATTACCATCTCCCCGCATGCATTGCCAGTGTGTAACACGTAATTACACAATCAAACAATGAACACATACTGCCCATACAACAAATATATCAGAGACGATTATGAACACCACATCTCCCCCTTTTAAACAAAAACAGAATGTTACTTTGCTCAGGACAGAACTTTCGACCAGACTACCTTTTGATTCTTTTTTTTTTCTCTCTTTTTCAAAGCCATACAAGAACATCTGGCAAACAATCTGCATTACATTTTTGACCTTTTGTTTTTGTTTCCTTTTTCCCCCCGTTTCTCTCTTCTTCTTCTTTTTTTTTTTGACAACTCTTTTTAGATTTAATTTACTGTGCTCTACAAAACCATTGTAACACAGTTATATAACAACTTCTTTTTTTCTCTCACAGATCTAACTTTTTAGGTTTAACTATTGCTCTCCCTGACTTGGTTCTGACCACATTAGTGTTAACAGTTGTAGCAAGGATCACACTGGGTGTTTGAGGCTTCTGCAACACAGGCACATTAGCAGGTTCATGCACTGGTGAACTTAAAGGAATCAAATGCACGCGATTACACCTCGCAGTCCCTTGTGGTAACTCCACTGTGTATGATTGGGGTGGAGAATGATTTTGGATAACAGTGCATGCAGTTTTGCTGCATAAAGGTTTTGCGTGATGGCGCCTGTTGAAGTTTGCCATGTCCATCATCCTCTTCTCCCTTTCCTTTTGAGCGAGCAGTGCGTCGTCCGGCAGTGTAGGCTCCAGCTGCGATGGAAGTATCGGCAGTTTGGTTCGCAGACGTCTGCCCATTAAAAACTCTGCGGGGCTGTATCCGGACTGTAGTGGTGTAGCTCTATAGGCAAGATGAGCTAAATAAGGATCAGCTGCTTTTTTCAGAAGATTTTTTACAGTCTGCACAGCAAGTTCTGCTTCTCCATTACTTTGCGGAAACTTGGGGCTGCTTGTGATGTGTTTAAAGCCGTACACTGCTGTGAAGTCTGTAAAGATTTGACCTGAATACTGCGGCCCATTATCAGACATGAGGACCTCTGGGATGCCATGACGGGCAAAGAAAGATTTCAGGTGAGTAATGACGCATCGTTTGATTTTGTTCTGTTTAACAAAGAAATCTCAACAAATCTAGAGTGATAGTCAACAGCGAGAAGGTAGGTTTTCCCCCAGCTCGAAAAGATCTGTGCCCACTCTCTGTCATGGGTGGGCAGGATATTCTGTTGGCATAAGTGGCTCACTGTTATTGTGTCTTTCTTGAATACACGTTTTGCACTTGAGCACCATCTCAGAAATTTGTTGACTCAGCCCGGGCCACCACACTGTTTGGTGTGCACGACCTTTACATTTTACAACACCTTGATGTCCTTCGTGTAGTTTTTCCAGTACCTCGTTTCTCATTGCTGAAGGAATAACAAGCCGTGTGTCTTTTAGCAAAAGGCTGTCTTCAACAGTGAGCGTGGCTCGGTCAGGCCAGTAATTTCGCAGTAAAGACTCTTGTTTTGCATGTTCTGGCCAGCCTTTGGTGCACATGTCCATGACGCGAGCACACACACTGTCGCTTTTCAGTTGTTCCTTCAGTGTTTGCATATATGATGAACTGACAGGCATGTGTGCTACAGTACTGTCCACATATATGTCTGTGCTTTCCATTAGCTCTTTGTCTGACAGGTTCATTGGTTTTTTCAGAGGTGAGCGGGACAAAGTATCTGCTGTCCAGAGCGATTTCCCTGGGGCGTACTGCACAGTGTACGAGTAACGCATGAGTCTCATTCTGAATCGCTGGATCCTGGGTGGCAAGAGATCCAGAGCTTGACTTCCCAGTAAGGAAACGAGAGGTTTGTGGTCCGTTTCAAGACAAAAATGTTTACCAATCAGGAAATCACGAAAACGGTCACACGCCCATCTAGACGCCAGTGCCTCTTTTTCCACTTGTACGTATCGCTGTTCTGTAGGAGAAAGGGACCTCGGTGCATACGCCACTGGTCACCATCCTTCTTTCCACAGCTGCAAAAGAACACCTCCGAGACCATAGGATGAAGCATCTGCTGATACTTTAATGTCTCTGTTGGGGTCATACATTGGGAGCGCTTGGGGTGAGGTCAGGGCATCTCGCAATGTTTTGAAAGCTCTCGCTTGGTCAGTTCCCCAATACCATGCGTTCTTTTTGGAAAGAAGATCTCGCAAAGCTTTGTCTTTTTCAGCTAAATGGGGGATGAACTTGCCCACTTGATTCACCATACCCAGAAAACTGCGCAACTCTGACACATTAGTTGGCTCTGTCATTTCTGTAATCGCCTCCGTTTTCTTCGGGTCAGGACTGATTCCTGTATCCGCTGTGATGTGACCCAAGAAAGCAACCTTGCTGTGGGAGAGCTCGCATTTTTCAGCATTCAGCGTTGTGCCTGCTTTTTCCAATCTTTGCAGTGTAGCATGGAGATGGGAATCATGCTCCTGATGGTTATGTCCCCACACCAACACATCATCAATGTGACACACCACTCCTTCGAGACCCTCGATGACCTCCGCCATCATGCGCTCAAAGTGTTCGGGCGATGAGTTGATCCCAAACGGTAGGCGGTTAAAGTGGAACCGCCCAAAGGGTGTGTCACAGGCTGGGTCTCCGACCCAGCACTCTGAGTTTTCTTTGTATTTTTTGATATGTTATTAGTTTGTGTTATTTCCTATTTGCCTTTAGTTTAGGCAGTTATTGTTCCTGGGTTTTCTATGTTTTGGGGTTTTCTATTTATTTCATCACGTATTAGGTCTGTTAAGTTGTGTTTTCATTTCCTGTTTTATTCTGACAATGTCATGTGTTCTTTGTTCATTATATTTAGCTTTCCTCTCCTGGTCCTGTCATTAGGTTTATGTCTGTCAGCTGTTCCCCCATGTGTCCCTACTTCCCCTGATCACCTCATGTCTGTATTTAAGCCTTTTGTTTTCTTCATGCCATTGTTGGTTCGTCTGTTTATCTCACCAGAGTTACAGTTATAGTCTTAGTCTTTGCCTGTTATTTTCCACCTCAGTTATAGTTATAGTTTTTGGTCTTAGTACCTTATAGTGTTTTGTTTCTTAGTGTTTTGCCTGTTTGTTTTAGTCTCTTGGTTCATTCCCTGCCGTCATCGCAATAAAGGTTCACTTTTCTGTTAATCATTACAATTCCTCGTCATCATCTGCTTTTGGGTCCTGTTTCCACACACATCGGCGCACCCCGCCGTGACAGAACGAACCGACCAGTCATGGACCCAGCGGATTCTGCTCTCACCGAGTGTCTGGAGGAGACTGCTCGGATCCAAGCGATCCTCGACCGCATCTTTACAGCGCCCGATTTGAAGAGCAAGCTGGTAATGATTAACGTTGCTGAAGCTATTATGGAGAGGGATCCCCGCCTTCTCCAGCTCCCGGACTCACCTGCCATAGTTGATGCCTTTACGAGGATAAAGGAGATGCTGCAGGCCCAGGGACTGTCGAGTCAGGAAATGGCTTCCAGCACCCACCAGTCACAACAACCCCACAATCAGTCTTCTCCATTGCTGCCTCCGGAACCTGAGTGTGTTCGTGTCGGTTCGCTGAGATTCGCCGCAGCGTCACCACCTCTCAGCTCACCAGTTTCCACGCCATCATCACAGTCTCGCCATACTCCTGTCACAGTTCAGCGCGAGGAAGCGCCGCACACCATAGACTTGGACGACGACGAGCGTCAGTCTATATTCTGCGCTCTCTTGGAGGAGGAGCTCCGGTGGAAGCCGTGGCTCATTCCGGAGCACGAGCACTCTTTCCGGGGAACTCGACTGGCTCTCGGGGGACCTCGGAGTTATCAGGGACTTCCACCCATTGCTCCGCCATCTTCCACTCCTAAGAAAAAGCGGCGTGCGCGCCACCGACGCTCCGTATCACAAACACAAGTGAGTGACTATATCTTGGCTCCTCATGTTTTTTCTCCGGAGGTTTTTGAAACTGACACTGCTTCTCCGGTTCATGAGCCCGGCTGCAAAGAGACTGTTTGCACAGGAAATGCTAGCCATCAGGCTCAGCTAAGCTGTTGTGGGACTGCAAACCAGGCCGTTTTGGAGCCGGGGACGGAGGTACAGCTGGTGCAGCCAATTTCAGTGTCAGTCGGAGGGCCCGGGGAGCCCGTCCGGCCTCATGTTTCGTCTGCTGGAGGTTCAGGAGAACCCAGCCAGCTTCATGCTTCGTTTGCTGGAGGTTCAGGAGAACCCAGCCAGTTTCATGCTTCGTCTGCTGGAGGTTCAGAAGAATCCAGCCAGCTTCATGCTTCGTCTGCTAGAGGTTCAGGAGAATCCAGCCAGCTTCATGCTTCGTCTGCTGAAGGTTCAGGAGAACCCAGCCCGCTTCATGTTTTGTCTGCTGGAGGTTCAGGAGAACCCAGCCAGCTTCAAGTTTCGTCTGCTGGAGGGCCCGAGGAGCCCGTCCAGCCTCACGCCACGTCAGCTGGAGGGCCCGAGGTGCCCGTCCAGCCTCACGCCTCGTCAGCTGAAGGGCCCGAGGAGCCCGTTCAGCCTCAAGCCACGTCAGCTGGAGGGCCTGAGGAGCCCGTCCGGCCACCTTCTGCTTCACCACCTGTGGCTGTAGTGCCACCACCTGTGGCTCCCGTGCTGCCACCTGCAGGACCGCCACCTGCAGGACCACCACCTGCTGCGCTACCGCCTGCTGCTTCTGCGCCTCAGCCTGAGGACGACACCTCGCCTGGTTCTGCTACACCTCAGTCTGAGAACTTATACAAACTCATTTCACCCACTATAGACTGTGTGTTGCTGCAACTTACACAGCCTCCTGCCACGTCAGCTGGGGGGCCTGAGGAGCCCGTCCAGCCACCACCTACGGCTGCCTCACTGTCACCTGGTTCTGCTTCTGTTTCGCCTGGTCCAGCTTCAGCCTCAGCTTCTGCTTCGCCTGGTCCAGCTTCAGCCTGTGCTTTGCCTGGTCCAGCTCCAGCCTGTGCTTCGCCTGGTCCAGCTCCAGCCTGTGCTTCGCCTGGTCCAGCTCCAGCCTGTGCTTCGTCTGCTGCAGCTCCAGCCTGTGCTTCGTCTGCTGCAGCTCCAGCCTCCGTGTCTTCAGCCTCGTCTGGTCCAGCCTCCGTGTCTTCAGCCTCGTCTGGTCCGGCTTCGTCAGAGTCTTCATCTTCGCCTGGTCCGGCTTCGTCAGAGTCTTCATCTTCGCCTGGTCCGACTGCGGCCTCTGCTACGCCTGGTCCGGCTGCGGCCTCTGCTACGCCTGGTCCGGCTGCAGCCTCTGCTACGCCTGGTCCGGCTGCGGCCTCTGCTACGCCTGGTCCAGCTTCTGCTTTTGTTTCGCCTGGTCCGGCTTCGGCCTCGACTCCTGTTTCGCTGTCGTCAGTTCCGGCCTCGGCTTTTGTTCCTGCTTCGCCTCTGCCTGGTCCAGCTTCGGCTTTTGTTCCTGCTTCGCCTCTGCCTGGTCCGGCTTCGGCCTCTGTTTCTGTGTCGGCCTCGCCTGGTTCTGCGGTTGTGTTGCTGTCGCCCAAGCCTCGTTTTGTCCCTCGGGATCGCCGGCCGCTTTCCGGGCCGTCAGCTAGACATCATTGCCGTCGGGTCGGCCCCCTGAACCTTTGACCTCCGACCTGCTGTGCTCTCGACCTCCGGGTCGACCTCCTGAACTTTTGTCTTCTGACCTGCTGTGCTCTCGACCTCCGGGTCGGCCCCCTGAGCTCATGGGTTTTGGACTGCTGGACCGTTGGCCTCCTGGTCGGCCTCCTGAACTTTTGAACTTTCTTTTGTTTTGCTGTCGACCTCCGGGGCGGCCACCTGAACCGCTTCGCCATTCGCTCCTGTTCTGCCGGGTTCATGGTCGCCCTCCTGAAGACGGGTCTCGGACTTTTTGTGCCTTTGTTGTGTTTGTTCTGTGTGTTTTCGCTTCTTTGTTTTTTGTGGCCTTGTTTCTGGCCCTCCGTCCTGGGCCCCCGCCGCCCGCCCTTGGTGGGGTGTTGTGGGTTTGTTTTCTGGGTGTTTTCGGGCATCTGGAATCCGCCCTTAAGGGGGGGGGGGGGGGGGGGGGGCTCTGTCACAGGCTGGGTCTCCGACCCAGCACTCTGAGTTTTCTTTGTATTTTTTGATATGTTATTAGTTTGTGTTATTCCTGGGTTTTCTATGTTTTGGGGTTTTCTATTTATTTCATCACGTATTAGGTCTGTTAAGTTGTGTTGTCATTTCCTGTTTTATTCTGACAATGTCATGTGTTCTTTGTTCATTATATTTAGCTTTCCTCTCCTGGTCCTGTCATTAGGTTTATGTCTGTCAGCTGTTCCCCCATGTGTCCCTACTTCCCCTGATCACCTCATGTCTGTATTTAAGCCTTTTGTTTTCTTCATGCCATTGTCGGTTCATCTGTTTATCTCACCAGAGTTACAGTTATAGTCTTAGTCTTTGCCTGTTATTTTCCACCTCAGTTATAGTTATAGTTTTTGGTCTTAGTACCTTATAGTGTTTTGTTTCTTAGTGTTTTGCCTGTTTGTTTTGGTCTCTTGGTTCATTCCCTGCCGTCATCACAATAAAGGTTCACTTTTCTGTTAATCATTACAATTCCTCGTCATCATCTGCTTTTGGGTCCTGTTTCCATACACATCGGCGCACCCCGCCGTGACAGGGTGTGATGAAGGTGGTGAGTTTGGCAGACTCATCGGAAAGGGGAATCTGCCAGAAGCCCATTTTGGCATCCAGTTTGCTAAACACTTTGGCTCCTGTGAGCATTCCGAGACTTTGTTCAACCGATGGCAGCACATATTTTTCCCTGCACACATACTCATTTAGTCCGGTAAAGTCTACGCAAAGTCTCAGCCTAGGGCTGTTTTTCTTTGGAACAACAACAATGCTGGCACACCAATCTGTTGGTTTTTCTTTGGAACAACAACAATGCCGGCACACCAATCTGATGGTTTTTCTTTGGAACAACAACCATGCCGGCACACCTCAACTCGGGTAATGACACCAAGCTCTTCCATTCGTTGGAGTTCCTCCTTTACCCTTCCCATTAGAGGCAGAGGAAGCCTTCGCGGAGTTTTGAGCGAGAATGGCACAGCGTTCGGTTTGAGTTTAATGTGATAGGCCCGCTGCACTTTCCCTAGACCATTGCAAGTAAGTAGTCTTCAGAGTGTCCATTAAAACCGCGTCAACTCGCACCAGCAAGCCAAGAGCTGTAATGGTGGGCAGGCCTAGCAGTAGAGTGCTCAGGTTTCTTACAACATAGACCTTCTCTGTTGTCTGTTTTGATCCGTAGTTGAGCTGTAGCTTTGTAAAACCAGCAACGTCCAGTGGTGTTTATCCAGGGCCTGACAAAGGTTTTTCTGGCTGCTGGAGAACTGGTCTGTGTTCGTTAGCAAAAATCTTTGATAAGTCCGAGTCAGCTACTACAGTCATATCTGCTCCAGTATCCAGTTTGAAAGTGAGTTTTGCATCTTTCACTTGTATGATGGCTGTCCACGCCTGGCCGTCACTGGAAACTGAGCCTAGGAAGAAACCTTGCTCCTCTCCCTCCTCAATACTTTGCACTGTCTTGCTTTGTCTGCAGACACGCTGGTAGTGACCTTTTTTTCCACATAAATGACATTTTGCATCATTCGCTGGGCACTCAGGTTTCGGCTGTGGAGAGCCTCCGCACTTGTAGCATTTATTACTTTGTCTCTTGCTATACTGCTGTTTTGTTTTGACAGTTTTACTTTTGAACATGTTGAACTTCGTTTTGTCGTGCTTTTGTATCACTCTGTCAACTGTTTTCGCATTTATTTGCATTACATTTGTTTCACTTCTCAAAGCTGACTGTTGCTTTTTGATTTCTTCTGACTGCCTGGCCATATTTATAGCTTTATCCAAGTCCAAGTCTTTTTCCATCTGCATGCGCTCAGACAGCCTCGTGTCGACCAAGCCCACTACTATTCTGTCTCTTATCAGCTCATCGTGGAGCGGTCCGTAGTTACAGTGCTCTGCTAATGCATGCAAGGCAGTCACGAATGCAGTCTCATTTGGCTCTTGTTTGCGCATATTAAAACGTGCGCGCTCATAAACAACATTTTTCCTGACAATGAAAAAGTTGTGGAAGCTATCTCTCACTTTAGCATAGTCCCGCTGGTCTACATCACTACATAACTCGAGTCCGCTCAGGACGTCATCCGCTTCGTCTCCCATACAATATATGAGAGTGTTCACTTGATTTTGCTCCGAGCTCGCAGACAGATTACTTTCCTGATGGAATCTCTCGAAGCGACGGACCCATCTTGTCGATTCGTGTGGTTTGGTAAAATCAAAGGGCTTCGTCATCCGGACAGTGTGCGCACCGCGGATGACGTCAGTGCGCACACTGTGTCTGAGGAGGATGTGCGGAAGTGCTTCAGGAAGGTGAACGCGCGCAAAGCTACTGGTCCGGACGGGATTCCTTGCCGCGTCCTCAAGTCATGCGCGGCTCAGCTGGCTGGAGTGTTCACACACATCTTCAACCTTTCCCTCTCTCTGTCTGTAGTCCCAGCCTGCTTCAAAATGGCCACCATCATCCCTGTACCCAAATCCTCCACCATCTCCTCATTGAACGACTGGCGACCTGTAGCCCTGACCCCCATCGTAAGCAAATGCTTCGAGAAGCTGGTCAGGGACTTCATCTGCTCTGCACTACCCGACTCACTGGACCCTCTACAGTTCGCATACCGCCACAACAGGTCCACTGATGATGCCATAGCCCTGACACTACACACTGCCCTGTCACACCTGGAGAAGAGAGACACGTATGTGAGAATGCTGTTTGTAGATTACAGCTCAGCATTCAATACCATCGTTCCCTCGAAGCTGGACAGGAAACTGCAGGATCAAGGACTGAGCAGCTCCATCTGCAGCTGGATCCTTAGCTTCCTGTCTGACAGACGCCAAGTGGTCAGACTGGGCAGCATCACCTCATCCCCCATCACACTGAACACTGGTGCTCCACAGGGGTGTGTACTGAGCCCTCTCCTGTACTCACTCTACACCTACGACTGCACAGCCACTAACAACTCCAACATCATTGTGAAGTTTGCGGACGACACTACAGTGGTGGGTCTTATCACCAACGGTGATGAGACGGCTTACAGGGAGGAGGTCAGCAACCTGACCCACTGGTGTCAAGACAACCATCTCACCCTCAACGTCGCAAAGACAAAGGAGTTGATAGTGGACTTCCGGAGGTGCAGAGAAGTACACACCCCCATCACCATCAACGGCGCTGCTGTGGAGAGAGTGAGCAGCTTCTGGTTCCTTGGAGTACATCTGGCTGAGGATCTTACGTGGTCAGTACACATAAACAAAACAGTGAAGAAGGCGCAGCAGCGCCTCTTCTTTCTCAGGAGACTGAAAAGATTTGGCATGAACCCCCGCATCCTCAGGACCTTCTATCGCTGTGCCATTGAGAGCATCCTCACTGGATGCATCACCACCTGGTACGGCAACAGCACCGCCTACAACTGCAAAGCTCTCCAGCGAGTAGTGCGGTGCTCTGAACGGATAATTGGAGGTGAGCTTCCCTCCCTCCAAGACATCTACAGGAAGCGCTGCCTGAGGAAAGCGGGGAGGATAATCAAGGACTCCAGTCACCCCAGCCATAAACTGTTCAGACTGCTTCCATCAGGAAGGAGGTTCTGCAGCATCCGGTCCCGTACCAGCAGACTGAGAGACAGCTTTTTCCATCAGGCCATCAGACTGCTGAACACTTCATAGACACCTCAGCTTCACTACTGGAACTTCAACATTATGCACTCCATACTGTACAGTAATGCCACTGTTTTGCACATGTCTCAACTCTGTATATTTTATATATTTTATTTTATTTTTACTCTATTTAATTTGTAAAAAATGTGTATACACACACACACACACACACACACACGTAGAAAAACATTTAGTATACACATCCAGAAATGCATATACTGTTATATATTGTACATATATTTATTAGTTTCAGATGTAGCCATTCTTGTATTTTGCTTGTTTACGTTATTGTATGTTGCACAACTCTGTTGCTTGTGAAGCTCGCACACAAGAATTTCACTCACATGTACTGTACCAATGTACCTGCACATGTGATGTGACAATAAAAGTGATTTGATTTGATTTGATTTGATTTGATTTGATTAGTTGGATGCTCAACGTAGCGCTGGGGGTGCTAGCCGCGGTGCTAACTCCTGCTCTCGGACGATCGTCTACGTCGTCATTCGGCATTTCGTTTCCACCTTCCCCTTCTCCTCACACTCGGCAGATGTATGGAGTCTTACAAGTCACACAGCACATCTGACACCATGTGTGATTCTTACACTGAATCTGAATAAGTACGCGGGACCACTGTGTGCGGTAAGACCAACTCTTTACTCACTGTATTACCATCTCCCGGCATGCATTGCCAGTGTGTAATTACACAATCAAACAATGAACACATACTGCCCATACAACAAATGTACCAGAGACGATTATGAATACACCACACATTATACAACCATTGCTGGAACCTGACAAATAACCAGATAAAAGTCTGGAAGAAAATCTGGCAAACAGCTGCACGACTGAGTCACAATTTTCTGAGCTTCAGAAAAGGCTTTATGTTGTGACATGTGAAACTGAAATGGAGCAAAACCTGTTTTATACCTTTGATGTAAAAGAAGGATGACAGTTAAACACTGGAATTAACATACCTGAGATTCAGGTGAAAAGAAACATTTAACAGAAAGGTGCCATGAAGATCCACCCATCACCTGACACACCTGGGAAAAACCAGTAAATAGGATGTTATTCAACCTCAGTAAAGAGAGACGCACAGACGATCAGACTGAGCTCAGACCAAACTAGCAGCTTCCTCTGAGTGAGTCCAGCTACAGGAGAGAAAAGTGGAAAACTCCAACACTGCTGCTTCAAGCTGCTGACGCTCCACACACTGAATGTGAGTTTGAGCAAAAACACGACTCAAAGGAAGTTTCAGTGAAGGTGGTAGAGGAGGGAGGGGAGCCAGGACTGACTGTACTTCCTGTCTGCTGTTTTCAGCTTCACTCACAGACTCAATGGCTTCCAGATCAGAGGAGGATCTCTGCTGTCCGGTCTGTCAGGAGGTCTTCAGAGATCCTGTTATTCTGTCATGTAGCCACAGCTTCTGTAAAGACTGTCTGAAGAGATGGTGGAGAGAGCAAATAACACACGAGTGTCCAATTTGTAAAAGAAGATCTTCAAGGGAAGAACCACCTTTAAACCGAGCTTTAAAGAACCTGTGTGAGTCATTCTTACAGGATAGAGATCAGAGAGCTTCAGAGGCTCTCTGCAGTCTGCACTCTGAGAAACTCAGACTCTTCTGTCTGGACCATCAGCAGCCAGTGTGTGTCGTCTGCTGTGGCTCAGAAAAACACACCAATCACAGATTCAGACCCATCGATGAAGCTGCACAACAACACAAGAAGGAACTTCAGGAAACTCTGGAGCCCTTAAAGAAGAAGTTAAAGGTTTGTGAAGAAGTTCAAGTGAAGTTTGATCAAACAGCAGAACACATTAAGGTCCAGGCCCGACACACAGAGAGGCAGATTAAGGAGCAGTTTAAGAAGCTTCACCAGTTTCTAGCAGAGGAAGAGGAGGCCAGGCTGGCAGCACTGAGGGAGGAAGAGGAGCAGAAGAGTGGGGTGATGAAGGAGAAGATGGAGGCTCTGAGCAGAGAGATAGCAGCTCTTTCAGACACAGTCAGAGCCACAGAGGAGGAGCTGAGAGCTGAAGACGTCTCATTCCTGCACAACTACAAGGCTGCAGTGGAAAGAGTCCAGCGCTGCCCCATGCTGGATGATCCACAGCTGCCCTCAGGAGCTCTGATAGACCAGGCCAAACACCTGGGCAACCTGACCTTCAACATCTGGAACAACATGAAGGACATGGTCTTCTACACTCCTCTCATTCTGGACCCAAACACTGCTCATCCAAGCCTCATCCTGTCTGAAGATCTGACCAGTGTGAGACGAGGAGGAGAGAAGCAGCAGCTTCCTGATAATCCAGAGAGGTTTGATTTGTTCTGCTCTGTCCTGGGCTCTGAGGGCTTTAACTCAGGGACTCACAGCTGGGATGTTGAAGTTGGAGAGAGTACAGGGTGGGATCTGGGTGTGTTAGCAGAGTCTGTGCAGAGGAAGGGAGACAAACTGTCTGGATTATGGATAATATGGTTGTATAAAGGTAAATACTTTGCATGGTCATCATCAGCTGGATCCATGACTCTGTCAGTACAGAAGACGTTCCAGAGGATCAGAGTGAATCTGGACTGGAACAGAGGAAAGCTGTCGTTCTCTGATCCTGATACTAACACACACATACACACCTTCACACACACTTTCACTCACAGGATGTTTCCATACATCAGCACTGATGATAAACTGAAGGTGTGTCCGTTGAAGGTGTCAGTGTCAGTGCAGCAGATGAGTTGAGGATGATGATGTTTCTAATGTTGTTTCCTGTCAGTGAGTTGAAGCTGTTAAACTGCAGCTGTCCTCCTGCTGCCTCGTTGTTCCAAAGCTCTTTGTTTCTCTTTTAGTTCTCACTGTTTCTTTCTGTTTCTGCTGTCCACCTTTTCACATGGAAAATCATTTCACTGTTTCTCACTGAATGACTCCCCAAACTAGATTTGAAATTCTATCAAGTTTCTAATCATTACAAGTGATTCATGTTTCTATTTGATGTGTAAATGGAGATGATTTAGTTTGCTGGGATATGGACTGACATGTGTTGAATGGGAGGAGCAGTTTGTTGTTGTCTTCTTGTCTGTTTATGACAACAATAAATATGTTGTTGAAACAATGATTCATGTTTAACTCCATATATGAAATGTTTCTGATCTTTGAATTCTGTTTGATTAAAGACTTTCTTCATGACACAAATGAGATTTCAGTGTATTAATAGAACTAAATAAGCTCAGAGTTGAAAGGCTGGAGTATTATGTACGTGCTTCACTGTCAGGATCTTCAGGGGGATTCAAAGTCATGAGATAAATTAGTGAAATCAACCATATTCACACGAAGGATGACACTGGATCAGGTTGTACAGTTTTATACCCGAGCAACAGCAAGTATTATTATGACTATCTTCTTCCAGAAGCGACATGGCAGTCTCCCTACAGGTCTTCTCTCCGTTCACGTCCGACCTTGCCTTGTATCTTCTCTTTTCCCTATAAGAAACAGAAAAAGATAACACCTCCCTTGCCTAGCCTTGATTATTAATATTATCTTACTGATTCTATTTATTTTCTAAGTTTGGTATATTCTGTTCAAACTCTCTTGGTCCAGAAAATATTATCATGACCAGTGTGATGTGTAAGCATGTTGCAAAAACTGTCATTCTAGGTTAATCGCAATATTTCAATTCATTCATAGCACTGAATGAAGCTTTTAACCCTCAAAACATGGGATGCCAACACTTTAATAGCACATCAAAATGTGTATATATATATAAAAAAAGCTTTATTTAATTATTATTTTCCTAACACATTAGCAGCTTATTTAAACTTTACTAGCCACATACCCACATAGCAGACAACTCTGGCCCGGATCTGGTGTCAAGCCGGCACTGCTGGCTGACTTTGGGCATGGCAGGGTTTATGTCAACCAGATGTGGGCCAGGTCTGGCAATGATGGCACTGTTTATGTGATGGCATGCCATATCTGGCCCGATTGTGGTTTGGTTTATGTGACCCAGTCTTATAGAAATCAGGTCTTACCCAGATCCGGCAACAAGCTGGCACTTCTGATTGACTGGCGTTGTAACAGGGCAGCCCTTAGCGGCTGGAAACACAGTGAGACAGACCAAGGCAAGTGTAGTGGAACAAAGTATTTATTTGCTATATGGCTCTCCTTACAACAATTAAATGGTCGAGCTTCTTCACAGCACAAAAAAAATCCACCCTCTAATGACAACTGGCAGCCTTAAATATGTTCAGCTGTCACAGACTTAACCATTATTCCACTCTCAGGTAAATTCTTAAATCCCAACCTTCCACCACAGTATACAATATATCAATAAGAATAAATAAATACATAAATACATTTTCACATTTACATATTAATAAATATTTCACACTTTAATGTTACACCAAACCCAATATTATAAAAACCCAGAAACCCAAGCACAAAAAGATTCACCACACTCTCTTTACCCATGGTCTCTCCCGGAACCTTTAAATGGTGTCTGGACCCCCGGGGAAACATTTGCCCAAACACCTTGAAGAGGACACAGGCAAGAAAGGTGAGTAATCATTAACTTACAAACACTTATTTGCACCACTTTTATCCCTTGATTTCACACACACATTTGCATTAGTTTTCCTTATTGGTAAACCTTAATCACAATCACCATTCTTCTCTCCTGACAGACAACCACCACATTCCTTGACGAGGAGCAGCTGTGCAGGATCTGAAATAAGGCCACCAACTGATTCTAAAATTCCCAATAAATAGTCAATAAATATTTAAACTTCTTGTGTGCAAATCCATGCTTAAAGTGCAATGCTCATAAATTGCTTGATAAGGTGCTTTTAATAAAGTGAAAGGTGTGCTCTAAAGTGCTATACAGATAATACAATATAAATAAATGCAGTAAGGGAGTCCTCTTCCTTACATTTCCTCCTCCCTCTCTTAAGCGCGAAGTGCTTCAGTCCTCTGTCATCCTAGATAAACAATCAGCAACCACATTTGACTTCCCCGGCCTATACTGGACCGTAAAGTCATAAGGCTGCAGAGACAGGTACCATCCTGCAATGCGGGCATTCGCATCCCTCATGCGGTTCAACCACTGGAGGGCACGATGATCAGTCTCCAGAGTGAAGTGACGTCCCAGAAGATAATACCTCAAGGCCTCAATAGCCCATTTCATGGCCAAGCACTCTTTCTCCACCGTCGAATACCTCGTCTCCCTGTCGAGTAGTTTCCGACTCAGAAACACCACAGGCCTTCTTTCACCATCCACCTCTTGCTGAAGGACAGCACCAAGGCCAACTCCTGAAGCATCAGTTTGCAAGATGAATGGCTTGTTGAAGTCTGGACTGTGTAGAACTGGATGTGTGCAAACTGCCTCCTTGAGGTCTCTGAATGCTTGCTCACAGTCTTCTGTCCAACGCACTTTGTTGGGGGCTGAGCCTTTTGTGAGGTCATTCAGTACAGTGGATCGCTCTGCAAAAGAAGGTATGAATTTCCTGTACCAGCCTACTAGACCCAGAAAACCTCTCACCTTCCTTTTTGTTGTCGGAACTGGGAAGGACTGAATTGCTTCAATCTTTCCAACCTGCGGCTTTATCTCCCCAGAGCCAACTACAAAGCCCAAGTACTCCACTTCTCTCTTGGCTATGGAGCACTTCTTGGGATTGATAGTCAGTCCAGCCATTCTGATGGAGTGTAGCACCTTCTGCAGGTGAACGACATGTTCTTCCCAGGACTGGCTGTACACCACCACGTCATCCAGATATGCTGCAGAGAATGCTGACACATCTCTCAGTACATGGTCCATTAATCGTTGGAATGTCGCTGGTGCACCTTGAAGCCCAAATGGCATGACTTTAAATTGGTACATACCAAAAGGAGTTTTGAAGGCTGTCAGCTCTCTCGCTTCTGGTGCCAAAGCCACTTGCCAGTATCCTTTACACAGATCAAGTGTTGTAATGTACCTTGCTGATCCAACTCTCTCCAGCAGGTCACCCACCCTGGGCATTGGGTAGGGATCAAACTTGGATACTGCATTCAAATATCTGAAATCAATACAGAATCTCAGGGTGTCATCTTTCTTTGGTACCAAAACAATCGGGCTGCACCACTCACTACTTGACACCTCAATGATTCCCAGGTCCAACATCAGTTTTATTTCTTTCTGCAGCACTGGCACCAACCGTTCTGGAATTCTATAGCTCTTTTGTCGAACGGGTGCATCCTCCTTCACCCGTATCTTGTGCTGAACCAGTGATGTGAAGCCCGGTGTTTCTCGAAAGAGCTGTGGGTCCACAAGTGGTTTTATATCAGCCTGCTCAGTAGGAGACAAATGAGAAAGGTCAACTGAAGCACAAACTTGAATGTTAGTTGGAAAGAACTTCTCAGTCACCTCCTCATCCTTAACTGAACGCACCAGTAACTGATAGACCGGCTCTTGTCGGCTGTGGAATTCCTTCAACAAGTTCACGTGAAATGTCTGATATTTTTTAACTCTTTCTGGCATATTCAGCTCATAAGTGACTTTACTCACTTGTCTGACGATCTCGTATGGTCCATGCCATTTTGTCAGCAACTTGTTATCGCTAGTGGGAAGCAATAACAGTACTTTCTGACCTGGAAGGAAGACCCTATCCCTGGCCTTCTGATCATACCAAGTCTTTTGATGTTTTTGTGCAGCTTTCATGTTGTCTTGCATCAATGATGCCATTTTCTCCAACCTCCCTCTCATGGTGATGACGTAGGCTGCGATGTTTTCGCCCTCTGCTTTGGATTCCTCCCAGCAGTCCTTAAGCAGATCCAGGGGGCCTCTCACTTGGCGACCGTATAAAAGTTCAAAAGGCGAGAAGCCAGTGGAAACCTGCGGGACCTCCCGGTAGGCAAACAGAAGGTAGGGCAGCCATTGATCCCAGTCAGCACCTGTGTCAGAGACAAACTTGCGCAGCATACTTTTGAGAGTCTGGTTGTATCTCTCCACTAGCCCGTCCGTTTGGGGGTGATAAGGGGTGGTCTTAAGTCCCTTTATCCCTAACAACTTATAAACCTGCTGCAACAACTTGGATAGAAAGTTCGTTCCACAATCCGTCAGAATTTCTCTTGGTATGCCTACCCTAGAGAAAAGCTGCAGAAGACAATTAGCAATGTGACGAGCTTTAATTGATCTGAGTGGGAAGGCCTCAGGAAACTGTGTTGCATAGTCACATATGACTAATATGTAGCGATGACCGGTGGAGCTCCTCTCTAAAGGGCCCACGATATCCATGCCTAGCCTCTCAAACGGTGTTTCAATAATTGGCAGTGGTTGCAACTGGGCTCGTGCTACTCCTTTGCCTGAGGTCAACTGACATTTTTCACAGGAACGGCAAAACTCAGAAACCTGGACATACATCCCTGGCCAAACAAAACGACTGCTGATCCTATTCAGTGTTTTGTGAAAAGCCATATGACCTGCCCATGGAATTGAATGACCCAAATCCATAACTTTGTTCCTGAACTGTTGTGGGAGTGCCACAGCTTCGCACTTCCCCTTTCTCTGGTACAAGATGCCTCCTTTAATCAAGTAAACAGTGTCTGCAAGACAGCTTACCTGACCTTGACTAGCCCCCTCTACCTCTGTTACCTTCTCAAACCAGGGTTTTAAAGTAGGGTCGCTTCTTTGGAGTGCACCTAAATCTGAGGGAACATCAAACTCAAGTTGGTTATTTGGCTTAGGGAACAATGCTGTACCTTTTTCCCCTGAGCCTTTGAACTTTTCTCTTCTTTTCTGAGCCCTAGACTTCCTAATCTTCCCTGGCTCTGTTTCGAGAGACTCCTCAAAAAAGGGTAGTTCTTGCATCATTTCCTTTGCACTTTGTGCTCTTGTGACTACATGACATGGTTTAAATGGTTCAACTGTCATATCTAGAGGAAGTGAGCTTCCAGATTCATCACCTAAGCCTTGAATGTCTTTCTCAGCACTCACTTGAGGGTCATAATCTGACTGATGTATTAGATCAAAAAGAGTGGGGATGTCATTACCAAGTATCACTGAATATGGCAAACTGGGAACCACAGCTACCACTAACAAGTAGGTTTGACCTCCCACTGTCAGGTAAACCTCAGCAGTGGGGTACCTGTGTTCGTCTCCATGCACACAACTTATTGTAGCCCCAACCGGACTTAGCTTTTCTCCTGAAATTATGCTAGAATGTACAAGAGTTTGGAAGCACCCAGAGTCAAGCAAAGCTTCCTCTTTACGCCCATTAATTAAAACAGGGACAGTACAAGCTTTCCTTCCTACCGGCTCTGTGGCTGGTCTTGGAACTGCACACAAAAGAGATGGTTTTGACTTAAGGGCAGGGCAAAATTGTTGTGTATGGCCAAAGTTATGACAGTGATAACATTTAATATCCTGAACTGAAGACTTAAAGGATTTCTTCACATTGTGAGGTCTATGGGAAGGGAGCTGCCTAGAACTAGAAAGATTTCTAGCCTGAACTTGACCAGAACCCTGTTCACCCCCAATGGACTTACTTGGTTGGGCGTAGTGGGTCTCCCGGCTGAAGTAGGTGCTCTTGCTTCCTTTTCTGGCTGAAGTGAAAACCTCTGCTGCTTCCTTTGCCGTCTTCGGGTCATGCTCACGTATCCAAATCTCCAGCTCTGGGTTAACCATTCTCAAAAACTGCTCCAGAATTATCTGCTCAGATATTTCTTCTACAGTTGATTTTTCAGGTTTAATCCATCTTGAAAACAGGTCTTTCAATCTAACATAAAGTTCACGTGGCGTTTCACCTGGCTCAACTTTCAGAGATCTGAAGCGGCGTCTGTAGGTGTCAGCAGTGATCTCATATTTTGCCAGAATTGCCTCTTTCACCTTATCATAATTCTCAGAGTCTGTTAAATCCATAAGAATGTAGGCTGTGCGGGCTTTACCTGTCAACAGGGGAACCAGACGAATAGCCCACTCATCTCTGGGCCATCGACACACGTTTGCCATTCTTTCAAACGTAGTCAGAAAATGTTCAATGTCATCTTCTGGTGACAGAGGAAAAAGTTTTGGTTCAATTAAAGACCTGGACCCACTGGCCACTGGAATGTCTTCACCATTGAATCCAAGTTCTTGTTCTTCAGATGTTGTAGGGGGCGCTAGTGCCTCTGGTGGATCAGGCTTATCAGTTACAGCATTAACTTGTAGCTGGATTTGCTGAAATTGATGCTGCATGCCTTTCCACCTTTGCCCCTGATGTGACAAATCCTTCTCCCACTTTTGGTCTCTGGCTGCTTGAGACCGCATAAGAGATTTCACCAACCCTGTTAACTTCTCCAATTTGTCCTCAGGGCTTGTTGCTGCCATGGCCTCTAGCTCAGATGAAGCTCCAACTCCTTCATCAGGCTGCTCCTCTTGGCCTGGCTTTCTTCCACCTCTTGTCATCATCTTCTCACTGTGGCATGAGTGACACACTCCTGACACCACTTGTAACAGGGCAGCCCTTAGCGGCTGGAAACACAGTGAGACAGACCACGGCAAGTGTAGTGGAACAAAGTATTTATTTGCTATATGGCTCTCCTTACAACAATTAAATGGTCGAGCTTCATGGCAGGGTGTATGTCAACCTGATGTGATTCACTGGCAAATAATAGGCTGTAAGGTCAGTTTCTTGATCATTAATATGCAAATTGTCAGATGTGCTGATGGCACAACACAGAAGAGCTAACTTGTTACTGCAACTTTCACTGCTATGCAGATGACACGCAGCTCTATCTGTCCATGAAGCCAGATAACACACACCAATTAGTTAAACTGCAGGAATGTCTTAAAGACATAAAGAGCTGGATGGCCGCTAACTTTCTGCTTCTTAATTCAAAACTGATGTTATTTTACTCGGCCCTGAAAATCTTAGAAATATGGTATCTAACCAGATTCTTACTCTGGATAGCATTACCTTGACCTCCAGTAATGCTGTGAGGAACCTTGAAGTTATTTTTGAACAAGAAATGTGCTTCAATGCACATATTAGACAAATATGTAAGACTGCTTTCTTCCGTTTGCGCAACATCTCTAAAATTAGAAATATCCTGTCTCAGAGTGACGCTGAAAAACTAGTTCATGCATTTATTACTTCCAGTTTGGACGACTGCAATTCATTATTATCAGGATGTCCACAAAACTCCCTAGAAAGCCTTCAGCTAATCCAAAATGCTGCAGCAAGAGTACTGACAGGGACTAGAAAGAGAGAGCACATTTCTCCTGTTTTGGCTTCCCTTCATTGGCTTCCTGTTAAATCCAGAATTGAATTCAAAATCCTGCTCCTCACATACAAGGTCTTAAATAATCAGGCCCATCTTATCTTAATGACCTTGTAGTACCATATCGCCCTATTAGAGCACTTCGCTCTCGCTCTGCAGGCCTACTTGTTGTTCCTAGAGTATTTAAAAGTAGAATGGGAGGGAGAGCCTTCAGTTTTCAGGCCCCTCTTCTGTGGAACCAGCTTCCAGTTTGGATTCAGGAGACAGACACTATCTCTACTTTCAAGATTAGGCTTAAAACTTTCCTTTTTGCTAAAGCATATAGTTAGGGCTGGACCAGGTGACCCTGAATCCTCCCTTAGTTATGCTGCAATAGGCGTAGGCTGCCGGGGATTCCCATGATGCCCTCGCCGCACTGAATCATATCTGTTATTCATCTCTGTCTCTCTTCCACAGCATGTCTTTATCCTGTTTTCCTTCTTTCACCCCAACCGTTCGCAGCAGATGGCCCCGCCCCTCCCTGAGCCTGGTTCTGCCGGAGGTTTCTTCCTGTTAAAAGGGAGTTTTTCCTTCCCACTGTCGCCAAAGTGCTTGCTCATAGGGGGTCATATGACTGTTGGGTTTTTCTCTGTATCTATTACTATGGGGTATACTATATAATGCGGCTCGGTTCACTCTGGCACAGCTGACTGCCAACACACACTGCAGCCCCCTCTGCAGTGCCCCCTCTCTCACACTCTTGGGGCCTCTGGATGCCTGGGGCCTGGATCTCCTTCATGCCCTGGGGGATGGGGCTATGGCTCCCCGCACCCTCTTGCAGATCATTACAAGGAGAAACCTTTTGAATACAAGCCCGCTAATCCACACAGATGTTCACTGTTCATAGGCACAAACTAAACCTTTCTTGGCTGCTACCTCAAAGCACATTGTAAAAACAGTTGTCGGAACCATACTGAATTTAATCAGAGTAAAAAAATACACAGTGCTATCCTCTATGCTGTTGTATGCTGGGGCAGCAGGTTGAGGGTCACAGATGCCAGCAGACTAAATAAACTGATACACAACACCCATCCCCCAACCCAAGGATAACCAGAACATAACCTAATAGACCTACACCTTAGTTCACAGATATGCTTTGTCTAGACTTTATTTCTGGGATTTCGCACAACCCACCCTGTTTTTCTTTTCCTTCCTCTTTTTCTTTCCCCCCTTTCCTATCCCTCAGCTATGTCTTTCCCATCTGTAACAACTAACAATAAAATAAATAAATAATAACAACAAAGGTCGATCCACTTGGTAAATTAAATCCATTGGGTATCTTTGTTGGCCTTCAGACAACAATTCTAACGGCTAAAGACTCAAATGGGACAAGTAAAAAAAAGGAAAGAAAAAAATGATTATTGATCAAAGGCCATGATTACCATTTGGGGAATCGCTGCCACCACAGTATTGTAAGATGGTGAAAGATGTACCCTTAGGCCGATTCGATTCCTTTGTTATTGAAGTTTTCATTTAATAAAGCCTGCAGACAAACTGTGAGCGGTAGCTACCATCCTTTAATAAAGAACAAAACCAAGTTTGGTGAGAGCAGCCATAGCAGGGAACGTGACCAGCAGACTCTCTCTCTCCAAACATTGCTGCCAGGCTTCCTGTGTGAATGTCCCCATTTCCTTACCAGAACCCCACCATCTATCTGACTGCTTGAATAGGGTGTGAGGTAGACACCCCAGTGGCACCAAAGCATTATACAATAAAACATTTTGACCAATACATAAATGAAAGAAATTCCAATACACCCTTTTCACGTAAATGGTGTCCTTGACTTACCACTCAAACCAGTGTTCCTCCCTGTCCAGCATGTGTACATCCTCATCTTTGAAAGAGTGGTGTGGTAGCCGATATCTTTTCTCATGTATTAATCACATATTTTAATCATATCGCTTTAGTATAGCAAGATCTCTCCTGACACCAAGTGTGTGCATGCATATCGAATGTTATCACATGTGGGACTGAGGTTTTATTGCACCTGCACAGAGGGTGTATTATAGATTTTAAGATTTCCAGACAGCCTGTTTTTAGGGAGGTGACGGATGGTCAAACTCTTTAAAGTGGCAGAGGGGCAAGGATGAGCTAGACTGAAGATGTAGAGATATATGATACCCACATAGCAAAATTGGTATGGTCTGGATCTGGCCCACACAATGTGCTTACACATGGACCACATACTGCAAAGAATGACCACCCTTTAGTGGCCCATATCTGGTTTGCCAAAGGTGGCCTACGTGTGGGCCAGCACAAGGCTAGCTGCAGACACACTAGTGGCCCTTTGCTGGCCCATGTGTAGATTACCTCTGGCAAACCCGGTCTGGGCCACCAAAGGGCCATCATTCTTTGCGCTATGTGGGCCATGTGTAAGTTGTGTGCAGCCACGGGCCAGTTGCAGACACACTGCTGGCCCTGTGCTGGCCCAGAACAGTTTAAGCTCTGGCCCCAGATGTCAGCCTAATGTGTACCTTAATTAAGCCATGTAATAAAAACATGTGCATAATAGTCCAAAAGCACATGACAAAACTCTGTTTGAACAGTGAATGGTCTGATTCTTATATAGTATTTTTCAAGCTCTCCCAGATTACTCAAAGTGCTCTATACAACATGCCACATTCACCCAACCACACACTCTCTTATCTGAGTGCTTCCTAACTACATTCATACACACTCACACTGTCGACATGCAGACTGGAGAAGCCATGGATCAAACCACTAACCTTCCATTCAATAGGTGACCTGCTCTAAGGATGAGTAAATCCTCTCTAGGTTTTGGATAAAGTACACTCACAAACCTGTCAAACCTGTATTTGAAATGTTGGCAACCATAGCAGTATAGTATTACAACATGGCATTTGGGTCTTCTAACTAAAATAGTAAAATAGGAACATAAATAGTGCCTCATTGCCAGATTTGGCCTGCATCTGGTTGACATATACTCTGCCATGACACAGTCAGTCAGAAGTGCCAGCTTGATGCTGGATCCGGGCCAGACCTGTTTTGTATGAGCCTGGGCCACATAAACCAAACCACAATCGAGCCAGATATGGCATGCCATCACATAGACAGTGCCATCTATTCCAGACCTGGCCCATATCTGGATGACATACGTCTTATCATGCCAGATGTCAGCCAGCAGGCCAGACCTGCTTGCTATGTTGGTATGCTGTGGAGTGTTCTTTCTTTGAGAAGTGTTCTGGGAAGGTATAGTTCAGGGGGGTGTCCTTCCTCAGAAAACTGTTTGGTGTTTGATCTGAACGTTTTATCCTCTGCAGTGGTTTTCTTTTTTCCTTCTTCTGTAATAAACCTCACTTCAAAAGACAAACTCACTAGCTAGTTGCAGTTTTATTTAAGATTTTCCACAACATTAGCCACAGGCCTGTGGGTGTAAATACACTGCGGAGTCCCGGCCTGACGAGTTAGCTCTTCTGTGTTGTGCAATCCGCTTCACCAGGTGTTGTTTGGTTTCCCCAATGTATAAATCAGCAGCGGTCCCAAACCTTTTTTGCGCCACGGACCGGTTTATGCCCGACATTATTTTCACGGACCGGCCTTAAGGTGTCACGGATAAATACAACAAAATAAAACTAGTACCGGTACCGCAAAAAAGAAGATTTATTCATAACACACCTGAAAAGACCCAGGAAAACCGAGTTAACGATAAAAACGATAACAAAATAACGCTGAAAGCCAATAAAAACCCTGAAAAGCATATATTTCACACCTGAGCTTCAACTCTCGTGGCCCGGTACCAAATGACTCACGGACCGGTACCGATCCGAGGCCCGGGGGTTGGGGACCGCTGCTGTAGTGGATAAACGAACATCTGGACAGCAGCAGCTGTCCTTCTTTTCTCCTGGATCACCTGAAGTTTTCTTTAGGTGCCTTCCTAATTTGACAATTGTCCAGATGGGATAACCATATTTACTCTTGATATGATTTTTTTCTACTTCTCTGGCCGCTGTATCTGTGGGGATGGTGTTCGCTCTGTGTTGGAGTGGCCTGATGACATCCAGTTTGGGCTTGAGTGGATGATGAGTGTATGCGTTGGTTTGCTGTACACATCAACTTTTAAATATCCCCTATTAGTGATGGAAATTCCAACAGGGTTTCCTGTTGAGTGTCAACTCTTTATGAATGGTTCTCAGGTTCCTGAAAATAGTGTCATTTGAATGCTAGCAATACTCTATATGGGGCTATAATCTCAGCCCTGTCCTTCAAACCTTCTCTTCAAAGAGAAAGTTACGACTTTGTTTTCCACTTAGTCTTCACCTAAAGATTTACATCCCGAATCCCCCCCATCCCAAGATAAGGACAAGGAGTCTCACTAACTGCTTAATATCTCCCATGAGCTTACAATGCCCCACTGTGTGTGTGTGTGTAGAACACCTTTGTCATGCTCTCCTATATGTATATAAGTGACACAAAAGTGATATTACTTCGCTGGGGTGACCGTGGCTCAGGGGGTTGGGAATCGCATCTGTAACCGGAAGGTTGCCTGTTCAATCCCTGGGCTCTCTGTCCTGGTCGTTGTGTCCTTGGGCAAGACACTTTACCCTACTTGCCTACTGGTGTTGGCCAGAGGGGCCGATGGCGTGATATGGCAGCCATTTGTATTTATCACATTTTAGTTATTAAGTTAGCTAAAGAGTTGGGATGCTGTGTAAGACATAAATAAAGCTAAAATACAAAGGTTTGGACACCGTTTTGCATGTTTCCCTACTGTAGGGGTCTCTGCAAGCATACAGAGGGGGTACTCTGAGAGGGTCCAAATGACAACTTTGGAATTCTACTAGAAACAGTCGATCATATTGGTTGTCAAAGCTGAATTCAGGGCAAACTACGCTAAATTAGCGTTTTTAGCTAGCAGCTACAATAAGCATGAAAGTTACCGTACGGCTATGATTTGTTAACATGACGCTTGTTCTTATACATGTAATATATTTATTACCAACCTGAGAGTTTATCCGCTGGTCATTCGACATGACGAATGACTTCTGAAGTCTTAATTCAGCTCAAGATGCTGTAGATTCCTGTCGGTAACACTTTCGGTCCGCTAGTAAAACGTAGTTCTATTAATCTGCGCTTGAACCGGAACCGGATGTAAGTTCCAAAAAACTGAATTTTGGAACTGAAATTGAATTGTAGAACTGAAATTGAATTGTAGAACTGAAACTGAATGGTGAGAAGTGAAACTGAAATTATTCGAGAGCTGAATCTTTAAAGGATAAAATGCAGTTTCAAAGCAAATCAATTCATTTTCAAAATATAAAATTCAATTTCAATTTAGTGATGATCATTTTCAAACCATAAATTCAATTTCAAATTAGACTAATTCAAATTCAGTTTTCAAAAGCATTTATTCAAGTTACAATTCAGATTCAATCTGAGCAATTCAAATTTAACTTATTCAAATTCAGTTTCTGATGGCAAAGATTTCTGCCCATACCTCCACCAGTGTATGAATGTGAGAGTGAATGAATAGTGGTATTGTAAAGCGCTTTGGGTGCCTTGAAAAACGCTATATAAATCCAATCCATTATTATTATTATTACTAAAATGTGATAAATACATAAAATAAAGAGATTTCAATCATAATCCCATAGAGAGTCACCAGCAAAGGACCCCCACACGATCACACCTTTCACCTTTTCCGTTTTGCACAAAGACATAAAGAACTTTGGTTCCACCAAATATCTCAAATTTGGACCAGAGCACAGTTTCCACTAGTCTAATATCCATTCCTTGTGTTTCTTGGCCTAAACAAATCTCTTCTGCTTGTTGCTTTTCCCTGGTAGTGGTTTCTTAGCAGGTATTTCCCACATAGCTGAAACAGTTCTGGGCCAGCACAGGACCAGCAGTGTGTCTGCAACTGGTCTTGTGCTGGCCCATGTGTGGGCCACCTCTGGCAAACCATATCTGGGCCACCGGAGGGCCATCATTCTTTGCGGTATGTGGGACTAGATCGTGGCCATACCAATTTTGCTATGTGGGTATCTTCCTGAAAGAATTCCAGCAGAAAGTTTTAAACAACATTAATTAAAAAGCTCAAATTGATTAAACTGTGCTTCAGAAAGTAAAAAGGAGGACAAAGGTTCATCTACAGCTGTTGTTTGTGTCAGACAGAATTTGATGTTGGTCTGAAAAGTAGCTGCAGTTAAAGTAACTCAGGGGTGGGCAACTCCCGGCCTCAAGGACCGATGTCCTGAAGGTTTTAGACGTATCCTTGATTCAACACAGCTGATTTAAATGGCTAAATTACCTCCTCAAGATGTCTTATACTTCTCCAGAGGCCTGGTAATGAACTAATCATTTGATTTGTGTGTTGACCCAGGGTGAGATCTAAAACCTGCAGGACAGCAGCCCTTGAGACCTGGAGTTGCCCACCCATGCAATCCATTTAACTTTTACAGGTCTGTAACAAAGTGAATCCACCTTAACACCACCTGTGTTTGTGTGACTGCATTACACCCCCACTGCTGTGGAATCTTACAAATAACCAGAACAAAGTCTGAGATAAATCTGCCAAAAAGCTGCACCACTGAGTCACATCTGAGCTTCATGCTGTGATCTGTGGACATGAAAAGTCTGTTTTATAAATTGTGAGCAAGAGGCAGGATGACAGTTTAACTCTGGAATGAAACTAAACTATGTTACAGGTAAAGCAACATTTTTCTCCTCCCCTCACGTCACTCACCTGAGAGAAACCAGGAAACAGGCTGTTCCTCTTCCGTCAGTAAAGAGAGATGCGCAGACGATCAGACTGAGTTCAGACCAAACTAGCAGCTTCCTCTGAGTGAGTCCAGCTACAGGAGAGAAAAGTGGAAAACTCCAACACTGCTGCTTCAAGCTGCTGAAGCTCCACACACTGAATGTGAGTTTGACTCAAAGGAAGTTTCAGTGAAGGTCGTAGAGGAGGGAGGGGAACCAGGACTGACTGTACTTCCTGTCTGCTGTTTTCAGCTTCACTCACAGACTCAATGGCTTCCAGATCAGAGGAGGATCTCTGCTGTCCGGTCTGTCAGGAGGTCTTCAGAGATCCTGTTCTTCTGTCATGTAGCCACAGCTTCTGTAAAGACTGTCTGAAGAGATGGTGGATCAAAAAACAGATACGTGAGTGTCCAGTTTGTAAGAACATATCTTCAAAGGATGATCCACCTTTAAACCTGGCTTTAAAGAACCTGTGTGAGTCGTTCTTACAGGAGAGAGATCAGAGAGCTTCAGAGGCTCTCTGCAGTCTGCACTCTGAGAAACTCAAACTCTTCTGTCTGGACCATCAGCAGCCAGTGTGTCTAGTCTGCTGTGGCTCAGAAAAACACACCAATCGCAGATTCAGACCCATCGATGAAGCTGCACAACAACACAAGAAGGAACTTCAGGAAACTCTGGAGCCCTTAAAGAAGAAGTTAAAGGTTTGTGAAGAAGTTCAAGTGAAGTTTGATCAAACAGCAGAACACATTAAGGTCCAGGCCCGACACACAGAGAGGCAGATTAAGGAGCAGTTTAAGAAGCTTCACCAGTTTCTAGCAGAGGAAGAGGAGGCCAGGCTGGCTGCACTGAGGGAGGAAGAGGAGCAGAAGAGTGGGATGATGGAGGAGAAGATGGAGGCTCTGAGCAGAGAGATAGCAGCTCTTTCAGACACAGTCAGAGCCACAGAGGAGGAGCTGAGAGCTGAAGACGTCTCATTCCTGCACAACTACAAGGCTGCAGTGGAAAGAGTCCAGCGCTGCCCCCTGCTGGATGATCCACAGCTGCCCTCAGGAGCTCTGATAGACCAGGCCAAACACCTGGGCAACCTGACCTTCAACATCTGGAACAACATGAAGGACATGGTCTTCTACACTCCTCTCATTCTGGATCCAAACACTGCTCATCCAAACCTCATCCTGTCTGAAGATCTGACCAGTGTAAGATATGGAGGAGAGAGGCAGCAGCTTCCTGATAATCCAGAGAGGTTTGATTTGTTCTGCTCTGTCCTGGGCTCTGAGGGCTTTAACTCAGGGACTCAGAGCTGGGATATCGAGGTTGAAGATAGTACATGGTGGGAACTGGGTGTGTTAGCAGAGTCTGTGCAGAGGAAGGGAGACAAACAGTCAGGGTTATGGACAATAGGGTTTGATGAAGGCAAATATTCAGCATGTTCACCATCCACTTATACTGATCTCTCAGTAAAGAAAAGGCCCGAGAGGATCAGAGTGAATCTGGACTGGAACAAAGGAAAGTTGTTGTTCTCTGATCCTGATACTAACACACACATACACACCTTCACACACACTTTCAATCACAGGATGTTTCCATACATATGGACTGGTGATAAAGTGAAGGTGTGTCCGTTGAAGGTGTCAGTGCAGCAGATGAGTTGAGGATGATGATGTTTCTAATGTTGTTTCCTGTCAGTGAGTTGAAGCTGTTAAACTGCAGCTGTCCTCCTGCTGCCTCGTTGTTCCAAAGCTCTTTGTTTCTCTTTTAGTTTCACTGTTTCTTTCTGTTTCTGCTGTCCACCTTTTCACATGGAAAATCATTTCACTGTTTCTCACTGAATGACTCCCCAAACTAGATTTGAAATTCTATCAAGTTTCTAATCATTACAAGTGATTCATGTTTCTATTTGACGTGTAAATGGAAATGATTTAGTTTGCTGGGATATGGACTGACATGTGTTGAATGGGAGGAGCAGTTTGTTGTTTTTTTCTTGGCTGTTTATGACAACAATAAATATGTTGTTGAACTAAATAAGATCAGAGTTGAAAGGCTGGAGTATTATGTACGTGCTTCACTGTCAGTATCTTCAGGGGGATTCAAAGTCATGAGATAAACTAGTGTAGAGGAAAATATCGGAGCTTTATTTTGTATCAAAGCAGAGCGTGTCGTCCAGCCGGAGGAACGTCTCTGACTGCTTCACATAGAAACATCAGCAGGAAGTTCGACGGAGCTCATTTAATCAATTTTTCCTTCATTACAGCAGAAAAAGAACTGAAAGTGTGTGTGTGGATACAGAACGCTCGCTGTCAGGTCGAATAAACAATTTCAAAGTGTCATTAAAACAAACAGTTCAAAGCAGGAAATAAAGTGTCTGTTCACAGCACCAACAAAGCAACTCTTTACAAATAAAGTTGCTCCACCATTTTCCTTCATGCTGTCCAACCACTGTCAGAAGATTTAGACCCCACTGTGTCATTTTCAGCTGTGAACACCTTATCACCACATAGACGTTCAAAGTGATTTGATAGAAACCTCGATCCACAATGAAATCCCAGCCACAGAATCTCAGTCATCTCTTCTTCCTCCTTTTCTGGGAAAACCATCAAACTCTACATTACACTCTGCATTTTTCAGGGTCAAGTCCTCCACTGATATCTGTGCAAACCTAACACACTGCTGACTGTTTTATCACTACATCCACTTTGACCTTTGACCTACTTCTGTCTGTTTTTGTGGAAAGTATCATAATAATTATTATTTTGACCTTTGGGCCCTTTCATTTGACATGTTATGTGTGAAGAGTATCATTATTGTTGACTCCATAATTCTCAATTATTCAGTGTGTTTAGCAAGATCAAAGCTAGCAGCTCAGTTATACCAAAGGAACATCTCTTTCTAAACACATCTGACTGTGTGTGTGTGTGTGTGTGTGTGTGTGTGTGTGTGTGTGTGTATACATGTTTAGACATCTTTGTGAGTTCAGAAAATTGGCATGCTACTGTACTTGTGGGGACCAACAGTTACTTATGAGGACAAAGTGCCGTCCTCACGACTTTGAAAGTACTTTTGAGACTCAAAATATGGTTTTAGTGTCAGGGTTACAGTTAGGGTATAGTTTTGTTTAGGGTTAGATTAGAGAATTAAATAAGTGAAAACTCAGAGTTGGGGCACTACATCATCATTCATCGTATTTATTTGTGGATATTTGCTGCCATCACCTGGAGAAATACAGGAAGTAAAAATTGGAGGAGGGTCAGAAACTAAGATCCATCAATTTGAGCCATAAAAATGATCCAAACCAATCTTAGGGCCATTCATTAATACAGGTGACAGGAGAGAAAATATATTACAGTGATGAAAAATGTAGAAACAAATCAACCTATACACACAATTTATTTTTACATCCAAACCAAAATTAAATGTCTTATCACATTTTGAATCCCAAATAAAACACACCAAAAGAGAAGAAATTATTCTTTAAGATAAAAAAGATGAAAGTGAAAAAATGAACTTTGATTTATTTTCCTCCTGACCTCCACAACCAGAATTTGTCATAAAATGTCACAGGAAAGACCGAATAAAAAAATAACCCAAAAAAACTATAAGTGGGAATAAGGAAAGTAAACAAAAGTACAAACACAGAATAAGAAAATTAATTTAGCTGTAAAATATCAGGGAACAGGGAAAGAAAGGTTCGAGAAAGAAATAAGATAAGGATAAGGGAATGAATGAATTTACCTCTAAAATAAAAGGGAAAAAAGGTTTAAGAAAGAAACAGGAAAAAGGGTTAAGGTTGGAAGGAAATAAGAAAAGAAAAGGCTAATTTTGCAAAACTCTTCACACAAATAAGAAAACCTGTCACCCAATCATCAAAACATTGTAGTTCTCTTGCAAAAGCAAACACAGCTAGATTAACTCTTCACACCTTCGTAAAAATCGCGTTTCCGTATCAAACAGTACACGCAAGCCATCATCTACTAAGCACACAATGCGCCAACTGCACACTGATGGTATGAATACAAAACACATCTGGCTTTTGCTTTCTCTGTGCACAAGGTAGGCTATGTCAGTTTGAGCTCATACTTCTGTCATAGATCCATAAGCATAGAGGGATCCAAACTTCAAGTACTGGTGTTTATTCAAACACATCAAAACAAACACAAGTGTTTATTTCCAAGCATAGGATTATTTGCAATCGCCATAATGACTATATGGGTTACTTGGTCTGCAGTGAACATGCTTCCTCTGCCCCCAGCATCTGGTCATCTAGCAATTCTGTAAAGTAACAATTTCAGTATTTTTACATCAATGGTATTGGTGTGTTTCTCATTGGCATATGGCAGTGCTACAAATCTTTGTGCGAAGTGACTGTACTAACATATTCTCATTTCAAGATGTCCTTATGGTACTTGCTACAGTGTAGCGGCTCGAGTTAGGCTGGACCCGTTGGCCAGCTACCCTCAGGGTCATTCCACGGTTGATTACATGGTCCACTATTGTAGCTCTGATGTCATCAGCAATTCTATTTCTTACTCTTCTTACCCTTCCTAAATTCAAATTCAAATTCAAATTCTATTTGTCACGTACACAGTCATACACAGTACGATATGTAGTGAAATGCTTGGACAACTGCTCGTGACCTAAAGAAAACAAGAAAGGAAAAGATGTTTCCCGTCAGGATGCTCTCTATGGTGCACGAGTAAAAGTTCCTGAGCACCTTGGAGGGCAGTTGGAAGTCTCTCAAGTGTCTGAGGTGGTAGAGACGCTGACGGGCCTTTTTCACCATGGTGTTGATGTGACAGGACCATGACAGGTCCTGCGTGATGTGAACTCCGAGGTATTTGAAGCTGTCCACTCTCTCCACTGGGCACTCGTTGATGACAAGGGTCTGGTAGTTCCTCTCCTGCTTAGTGCTGAAGTCCACTATCAGCTCCTTTGTCTTACTGACGTTTAGAAGGAGGTTGTTCCTCTGGCACCAGTTTTCCAGATTCCTAATCTCCTTCAGGTAGGCCGTCTCGTTGTTATCAGAGATCAGGCCCACCACGACGGTGTCGTCAGCAAACTTGATGATGGTGGTGGAGCTGGTAGTGGCCACCAGTGTTGGTCAAGTTACTTGAAAAAAGTAATCAGTAACTAATTACTGATTACTCCCCCCAAAAAGTAATCCCGTTACTTTACTGATTACTTATTTTCAAAAGTAATTAATTACTTAGTTACTTAGTTACTTAGTTACTTTTTAAAAACACGATTTACAACCTGAAGAGGTGATAAAGTGATAGATCTTTCAGCCCAATTCTACTTTTTCTACATAATCCATCATACAAAATGTAATCAAATGGAAAAGTCTCTTTTTTTAACTTGTTTTATCAGTTTTAATCTTTTAACTTTATGCATCAAGCAAAACATTTAATTATATGCAACATTCTCTGACTTGAATAAATTAGTTTAACATTTAAACCTATTTTCTACACATTCCAGCACATAAAATAAAATATTTTTTGTGTTTTCACTCACTCTTTCAAACAGATGCAAGTAAAACACAGCAGAAAATAAATAAATCAGAATCAGAATCAGAATCAGAATACTTTATTGATCCCTGGGGGAAATTATTTAAGACTCAGCGGTCCTTTTGCTCTATTTTCACCTGTAAAGCAGGAGCAGGGTAGGCGGAGGGTTACCCTGGTGTAGGTGTGCTGCGGTCAGTTGAAGAATCCGCGCGAGTGTCTCTGTGAGTTTCCCATCACGTCGTAGCTACTCGGTGCTTGCTCGGAAGTTTAGGGGGTTTTTTTCGCTGTAAAAAGAAGTTTTCTTCCCATGCACGATGGACGCTAATGTTTTTGTCACTTTTTATGGAATCAAACTCAAAGTAAGGTCAGTACTTCCACACTTTAAACGCTGCACGCTCATACTCTCTCCCGCACTCGATATATTATCCATTGTTGATCTGCACACAGCTGCTGTCACCAACGTCGCACTTGCTTACGTCACTGTCATGAGACATTCTCGCAAAAAATATCACGGTTTTAGTAACGCAGTAACGCAGCGTTCCTACGGGAAAGTAACGGTAATCTAATTACCGATTTTGCAATAGTAATCCCTTACTTTACTCGTTACTTGAAAAAAGTAATCAGATTACAGTAACGCGTTACAAGTAACGCGTTACTGCCCATCTCTGGTGGCCACACAGTCATATGTGTACTATGTCCTATCCCCCCTCCTCATCCTCCTCTCCCCCCTCCTCGTCCTCCTCTTGCTCCTCCTTGTCCTTGTTGTCCTCTTCATCCTACTTCTTCACCTCCACGTCCTCTCCCTCGGCCTCCTCTGATTCTCACTCTTCTCACTCTTACTGCTCCTTCCATTGTACTCCACATAGATAGCTTACCTGTGGCCTGTTTATAGTGCTTAGGCTGATTGCAAAGTGGACTAATTATCTAAAACAGTTTTCACATGTGAAAGTGTGCCAGACAGTTGGCAAATTAGTGTTAATGATAGCCATACATGTGTATACTTTTGCTAGGAGTGTGTTGGAAATTTGGTAATTGAGTGTTGTGCAGTGAATTGTGCCTACAGTTTTACAAAGTGTGTGTTACAAAATTGCAAACTGAGTGCAAAGCAGTTTTTGTGCTTTTAGTTTTGCAAACTCAGTGAGTGGTTTTGCTATAAGTCTGAATAGTTTTAGAGATTGTGCTACAGGAATCACAGTTAGGGTTTAAGCATTCAGAAAAAACTGTAAAGGGTTAAAGATTTTATCCACTGCCAGTAAGCCCAACCCTGTGTCTATGTTGGTAAAGACGGACTCCACATTTATTGTAAAAAGTAAGGTATCATATGGATCATTCACATCTTTCAGTTTGGCAATAAAGTCATATGTATGTTTTCATGTTCTGTGCAATTAATACCATCCGGCCTTGTATGCTTCAAGAAAAACTGAACAGGATGGAGGTGGACCCCTGCCTGGTGGCTTGGATCTCCGACTACCTCACCAACAGACCACAGTACGTCAGGCTGAAGGACATCACGTCTGACACTGTGGTCAGCAGCACAGGAGCACCACAGGGAACTGTGCTGTCCCCTCTTCTCTTCACCCTGTACACCTCTGACTTCTGCTACAACTCTGAATTATGCCACATTCAGAAGTTTGCAGACGACACAGCCATCATGGGGTGTATCTGGGATGATCAGGAAGAGGAGTACAGAAGTCTGGTGAGGAACTTTGTCGCATGGAGTCACACAAACCACCTGCAACTCAACACCTCAAAGACTAAGGAACTGGTTGTGGACTTCGGGAGGTCTAGAGCAGGTCCACTGCCGGTTCAGATAGAGGGGGAGGAGGTGGAGGTGGTCAACAAGTACAAGTACCTCGGGCTGTGGGTGGACAATAAACTGGACTGGTCATGCAACACAGAGTACCTGTATAAAAAAGCCCAAAGCCGACTGTACTTCCTCAGGAGGCTGAGGTCTTTTAACATCTGCAGGAAGCTCCTGAGGATGTTTTACCAGTCGGTGGTTGCTGGAGTACTTTTCTATGCTGTGGTGTGCTGGGGGAGCAGCACAGCAAAGAAGGACTCATCCAGGCTGGAGAAACTGATCAGGAAGGCTGGCTCTGTGGTCGGCATGAAGCTGGACACTCTGGTGACAGTGGCAGAGAAAAGGACATTAAAGAAACTGATGGACATTATGGACAATGCTGGGCATCCTCTGCACACGGCCATTAACAACCAGAAGAGTCTGTTCAGTGACAGGTTGCTTCTCCCAAAGACAAGAACTAACAGACTTAAAAACTCCTTTGTCCCACACGCCATCAGACTGTTTAACTCCTCTCTGGAGGGGAGAGGGAGGGGAAACAGGAGGACAAAGGAGGGAACAACTAAGCTGTAGTGCCTCTTCACCTCACTGTGCAATACCTTTTGTGCAATACTTTTGTAAATAGTCAACGGTGCAATAGACTCAATACTTGAAATGTGCAATTCACTTGTATTTTTATTTTTATTCCTATTTATTCTATTTATCCCCTTCGTATATTTTATTTATATTGTCTCTGTATTTATATATATGTGTGTGTGTATAACTCTGTAACTTCTGTCGGTGCTGTGCTTTTTTGGAAATCGAATTTCCCAGAGGAACCCACCCGAGGGATTAATAAAGTTCTATCTTATCTTATCTTATCTTATCAATATTTTTGGCTCATGTGCAATTATTTTGGTCTCAGTCTGCTTCAATGTTTTCAACACATACACCATGTATATAGTTCCACTCACCTATGTATACATATACACTGCTTTTTATTTTATTCTATTTATTTAATTAAGTATTTATTTATTTATTTATTTTCCCACCTTCGTTGTATATTGGTTTCTCTTCTTCTTAATTTAGCACCTTTGTGGTCCAGCTACCCAATTTCGCTGTGCAAGAAACTGCACAATGACAATAAAAAGCTGTAAGTCTAAGTCTCTAAGTATCTTTCACATAACTGGCATTTAGAAAAGAGTCTATATATGCTGTGATTCTGTGATTTAGAGTCACAGTCAGTAACAATTGGTCATCCTACAGGGATTTTAAATGCAACATACCTGGAGAAGTCTCTGGAGATTTATGAATCTTTGGTCAAAGAAAAAATAAGCGAGGACGAGGAAAAATTGGAGCAGACATATATTTTTCCTGAAATATAACCCTCTTTTCTTAGCTCCCTCACAATACTTTTGACAAGATTCTGAGTCTCTGGTTTTAATGGAGCTTGTAAACATTTTAATATTTTATGTCTTGTAATTGTCAATAGACTTCCTGTAAATAATCCTCTTTATCCAGATTACAGATTTGACCAACCTTATCTGCATTTTTTATAACAATGTGCTTTTCTTGTATAAGATTTTTCAAGGCATCCTGTTCCACAGATGTTAAATTATGTAATTTATCGAAAGGTATTGAGGTAATCATGTATGGGATCTGTCCAAGTTTATTTGATCCAACCTGATCTCTGAGCTGGGCTGCTCTCACTCAGTGTTGCGTGAGGTGGCTTAAAGGCCTCCAAAATACAACAAGGACTTTGTGAATAACTTCGCTGACTTCTTGGCAGAATACAGGTCAAAATGTGACAAAATTTATTGTTGGGGATCGTAATATTCATTGTGTTGTCCTGATATGCCCATGGCAAAGGGTTTTTTAAACCATATTGATTCTTTTCATCTGGTGCAATGTGTGCCCAGTTCCACACATGAACGTGGACACACTTGATCTTTTTTATCTCATTATTTTTCTGTTTAACGTTGAGATTTGTGATGCTGTTTACTGACCATAGTCCTGTGATGTTTGAGGTTTCTCTTGCCTGTACCTTAGTTAAACCTTGTGCTGCTGCTCAGCACTGTCTGTCATGGTTCTGGGTCAGTTTCGAACCAGTATTTTGAGTTTTGATTGTTAGTTTATTTTTTGAATGATTGTTGTGGTTTTGGGTGCGATGATTATTATTATTGTTAGAGTTCCATGTTTCTGTTTATTTGGGTTTAAGATTTGTGCCCTCATGTTTTGTGTGGGTTTAGTTTCATGTGTCATTTTCTGTCTGTCTCTCTATGTCGAGTCTGCGTCTTAGTGTGATGGTTTCTTGTTCCTGTTTTATTGTGAAGGTCTGCGTCTCATGCGAGTGTGTTCAGTTTTACCTCTGTCTCGTCTTGTTGATTATTCCCAGCTGTGTCCACCACCTGTGTGTAATTCCCCTGTGTTTCTCTGTGTGTATTTAAGTCGTGTCCTCTGTCATTGTAGTTGCTGGTCCGTCTGCGTATCCACCATGTTTCATCCGTGTGTTCCCTGCCGTCATCATCATGTACCAGCGTCTTCCTTCCTTTATGTTCAGGTTCGTGTTCGTGCTCAGTAGTTTAGTTGTCCCAGTATAGTTTAGTTCTCCGTTTTGCCGTTTGCCTCTCTTTTTGTGTTCAATAAATCACCTTTACACCTTCACGACTGCCTGCGTTTGGGTCCTCCTTTTCCTTTTCTACACGGCTCTTTTCACTCGCCGTGACACTGTCGGTTTTTTTTTTAAACTCATTTACTGCCCCACATAGCAGACAGGTCTGGCCTGGATCTGGTGTCAAGTCGGCAATGCTGGCTGACTGCTGGTATGATAAGTGGTATGTCATCCAGATTTGGCCAGGCCTGGCAATGATGGCACTGTTTATGTGATGGCATGTCACATCTGGCCCAATTGTGGTTTAGTGTATGTGGCTCAGGCTCATAGAAAACAGGTCTGGCCCAGATCCGGCATCAAGCTGGCACTTCTGACTGACTGGTGTCATGGCAGGGTATATGTCAACAAGATGTGGGCTAGGCCTGGCAATTATGGCACTATTTATGTTTCTATTTTCCTATTTTAGTTAGAAGACCCAAATGCCATGTTGCAATACTATAATTCTATGGTAACCAATGTTTCAAATGCAGGTTTGACAGGTTTATGAGTGTACACTTTATCCAAAACCTAGTGAGGATTTACTCATGTTTACCACAGGTGGCTGTAGCTCAGGCGGTAGAGCAGGTCACCTATTGATCGGAAGGTTAGTGGCTCGGTCCCTGGCTCCACCAGTCCGTATGTCAAGAGTGTGAATGTGTATGAATGAAGTTGGGAAGCACTCAGTTTAGAGAAATTGTGTCATGTTGTATTGAGCACTTTGAGTAATCTGCAAGAGTAGCAAAGTATTATAATAGAATTAGTACATTCACTTTCTGAACAGAGTTTTGTCATGTTACTTTTGCACTATTATGTTCCGGTACAGGTTGTTATTACATGGCTTGATTAAGGTACACATAAGGCTGACATCTGGGGCCAGAGCTGAAACTGATCTGGCCCAGCACAGGGCCAGCAGTGTGTCTGCAACTGGCCTTGTGCTGGCCCATGTGTGGGCCACCTCTGGCAAACCAGATCTGGGCCACCAAAGGTTTATCATTCTTTGTTGTATGAGGCCATGTGTAAGCACATTGTGTGGGCCAGATCGGGGCCATACCAATTTTGCTATGTGGGGATGAGCAGTTTTGGAACAGTTTTTAACCAGAACTGTAAAATCCTGGAGTTTTTATGCAGCCAGACTGAGGAAATGTTTTATTCTACTTGTTCCACTTCTTTGGATATTAGGTAGCATAAAACGAAATCTGAGCCCTGGCTGACTGACATGACTTGAGCTGTCAGACGTGAATGCCATTGAGTTAAGCGCAAGTGAAAAAAGGACAACTTACAAGTGTCATTCCAGATGCAAAAGAACTGTTGGCGTCAATATCAAACAGCTGTAAAAGATGCCAAAAGAAAACACTTCACTGACATTATTCTGTCAAACTGTCACAACCCGCATTTTATTTAAGACATACTGACTGCATCGAGCCCTCCATTCCAGCCTGTGAACATTTTTTTACTTTTTTATTAAGAAGGTTTCCTCCACCAGGGCTCAAATCTCTAATTCTGCTCATGACCTCTTAGTCTCTATTCCTTGCTCTGTTGTCTTTGATAGGTTTAAGCCAGTGACTCTGTCCTCTTTATAGGAGATTTCTGGTTGTTTTAAGCCTGCGGGAACTTCAAATTATGTTTTCCTTCTACGACTCTTAAAATAGGTGTTACCTACATTTGGACCTTTGGTTTTTGAGATGGTAAACCACATGTTTTTGTCAGGTGTAGTCCATAAAGATTTTAAACATGCTGTACTCAAACCTCTGATTAAAAACCTGCTCTTGATCCCACATTTCTTGCAAAATAAATCCCTTCCTCCAAAGTACATTTTCCTTCAAAACTTCTTGAAAATATGTCTGTGAAGGTTCTCAGTCATCCAGGTCATCGTAGTCAAAGGAGCTTGCAAAGAAAAGCATCTGGACTTCTTTAAGTTGCTTCAAGACGTTTCACCTCTCATCCCAGAAGCTTCTTCAGTTCTAAGGTCAAATGGTGGGGAGTCCCAGATTTAAACCCAGTGGGAGTGACCCCCCACAGAGGGACAAAAGGACCCCCTGATGATCCTCTAATCGCCTGAGCCAAGGTGTAAAAATGGGTGTGGGTCCCAATCAACCAGGGTTTCGGGTGAGCTCATTGTGAAACCTGGCCCCACCTTATCATGCGAATTCCTGAGGTCAGATGGCCCATGGCTCTGGGAAGGGAACTCAAAACAGGATTATAGATGGCAGACAGTTGGTGTCATAAACCCCCGCCTCTGTTCAAAGATGGTCGCTCACAGTGGACATAGATGCTTCTTTCACTGCTCTTTCAAACCATCTGTCCTCTCTGTCCAAAATGTGAACATTGGCATCCTCGAAAGAGTGTCCTTTGTCCTTAAGATGCAGATGGACTGCTGAGTCTTGTCCTGTGGAGGTGGCTCTTCTATGTTGTGCCATACACTTGTGAAGTGGCTGTTTGGCCTCTCCAATGTAGAGGTCTGGGCATTCCTCGCTGCACTGTACAGCATACACCACATTGTTACGTTTGTGCTTAGGAGTTTTGTCTTTCGGGTGAACCAGTTTCTGTCTGAGCGTGTTGCTGGGTCTGAAATACACTGGGATGTCATGCTTGGAGAAAACTCTCCTGAGTTTCTCTGATACACCGGCTACATAGGGGATGACAATGTCGTTGCGTCTGTCCTTCTTATCCTCCCTTGCTGGTGTCAGATCTTCTTTTCTGTGCCTCTTTGCTGACTTTATGAACACCCAGTTAGGATAACCACATGTTTTGAGTGCTTCCTTTACATGTGTGTGTTCCTTCTTTTTTCCTTCAGGCTTAGAGGGAACATGTTCTGTCCGGTGGTGTAGGGTCCTAATTACTCCAAGTTTGTGTTCCAAAGGGTGATGGGAGTCAATGAGGAGGTACTGCTCTGTGTGTGTGGGCTTCCGGTAAACTTCGATGTTGAGGTTGCCGTTCACTTCAATGTGCACAGCGCAGTCCAGGAAAGGCAAACAGTTATCCTTTGTGTCTTCCCTGGTGAACTTGATGTTTTTATCCACAGCGTGGATGTGCGCAGTGAAGGATTCCACTTCTTGTGTCTCGATTTCGACCCAGGTGTCGTCTACATATCTGTACCAGTGGCTGGGTACTCTTCCTTTGAAAGAGCCAAGAGCCTTCCTTTCCACTTCCTCCATGTAAAGGTTGGCTACAATAGGTGACACGGGGGAGCCCATGGCACAGCCATGTTTTTGTCTGTAGAAGCCTTCGTTGTATTTGAAATATGTAGTGGTGAGGCAGAGGTCTAACAGTGTGCAGATCTGATCGGGTGTGAAGTTGGTCCTGTCTTCCAAGGAGCTGTCTTCTTGTAGTCGTTTTCTGACAGTCTCCACGGCCTCCGTGGTGGGTATGCAAGTGAAGAGAGAGACTACATCAAAGGACACCATGGTTTCATCTGGATCCAGGGTAAGTTTCTGGACCTTTTCGGTGAAGTCGGTGGAGTTCTTGATGTGGTGTGGGTTGTTCCCCACAAGAGGAGCAAGGATGGTAGCAAGGTGTTTTGCAGTGTTATAAGTGGCTGAGTTTATGCTACTGACTATGGGTCTGAGTGGGACATCTTCCTTGTGGATTTTAGGAAGTCCGTAAATGCAGGGTATGGCATCCCCTGGATAAAGGCGATGATATGTAAGGCGGTCAATGATTTTGTCATTTTCAAGGTCCTGAAGGCAAGCTATAACTTTCTTTTTGTAGCCGCTTGTGGGGTCTCGCTTTAAGGCTTCGTAGGTATTGTTCTTGAAAACATAGTTCACAGCTATATTTACTGACCTTTCTGGAAAGGAAAATGTTTTAGAGGTTTTCCAATCTGGTTTTAAATCCTTAAAATCAGCACTGAATCAGCCCTTTTAAAAGGTTTTAGGTTGGGATATAAAGTAATTACTCTTCACAGTTTTAAGGAATGACAACGCCACCCTGGGAATTTCACCCAGAGAATACTGGAAATAACACTAAATCACCGAAAAGGCACTTAGGTTCGCTATACTCAATCCAGAGACGAGGTTCAACAATAAACAAATTGACAATTTATTAATAATTATTTAAAACACCATATAAAAGCACAATCATAAATATTCAAGTACAAATATGCTTAAAAAGGTATTCAGAGCTGAGGCTTACCAGTGGAGGGGCAGGGATGCCACACACAAACTAAAGAAAGAAAACACACCAACACACAGGTGCAACACACTGTCACGGCGGGGTGCGCCGGTGTGTAATGGAAACAGGACCCAAAAGCAGATGATGACGAGGAATTGTAATGATTAACAGAAAAGTGAACCTTTATTGCGATGACGGCAGGGAATGAACCAAGAGACCAAAACAAACAGGCAAAACACTAAACAGTACTGAGACCAAAACCTAAACTATGACTGTGGTGGAAAATAACAAGCAAAGACCATGACTAAGACTAATAATACATAACAGACGAAAACTAGAACTATGACTGAGGTGAGGTAAACAGGCTAAGACCATGACTATAACTGTAACTCTGGTGAGATTAAACAGACGAACCGACCATGGCATGAAGAAAACAAAAGGCTTAAATACAGACATGAGGTGATCAGGGGAAGTAGGGACACATGGGGGAACAGCTGACAGACATAAACCTAATGACAGGACCAGGAGAGGAAAGCTAAATATAATGAACAAAGAACACATGACATTGTCAGAATAAAACAGGAAATGACAACACAACTTAACAGACCTAATACGTGATGAAATAAATAGAAAACCCCAAAACATAGAAAACCCAGGAATAACACAAACTAATAACATATCAAAAAATACAAAGAAAACTCAGAGTGCTGGGTCGGAGACCCAGCCTGTGACACTATCACACTAATAAACTAAACAAGGCGGGTGTGTACACTCAAGGGATCCCACCACCAAGGCACCCTAGTCTCCTCCACGTCGGCACTCCGCATCTGAATAAAAGAAACAAAGAAAATTTTAATATATTACAACAAACTAATGTGTAGCACCGGGGGATAACCCTGCAAGACCACACTGGTGATCTACAGCTAGAAAAAGGGCCTCCCACCAGTGGTGTAACAAAAATCCAAACTACAAATCAAAAGCAATAAAACAACATACAATCTGGATAAAACTCTAAAATCTGGAGCAAACGGAATCGCCGTACTGCTCCAACTTGCCGTCACACGACGACAAGTTAACAGTCAATCAATATGCACGCCAGCTGACTCCGATAACCGGCATGCATATGGCCGTTGTCCACGCCGACGTCCACTGTAAAAGCTGACAGCAGCAGGGAAAGAAATCTCACAACGGGAACAGACGATAAAAGCACAGCAAGGCAAAACAGCAGCACTTCAGTTTGCGTAGCTTGGCGCAAAACTAAGGCCCACACTTCCTGCGAAACATAATAAATAATTACTATAAAAGAACAATAGAAGGCAGAATAGAAGGCGTAACAAAAGTTGATTACGTACCAAGTAAGCCGTGTCATAGAACGTAAGCAGAATAGCTCAGAGGAGGCTTCTATAGCTACGACCAGCCGCGATGGAGACTTCAGAGGAGTAACCCGCAAATGATCTCTACCACACCAAGAGGAAGTCAGGTGACCAAAAAGGAGATCACAGGCAAGCGACCCAGGGACACTCAAATGGCCACTATTTATACCAGCGCCCCCTAATGGGCCAGGCTGAAAGTGGGTTGGACCGAGGGATAACATTCATCCTGCCACATACTGTTAATGTAAATGTGACCTGTGGAAGACGCTGTTTAAATAGGAAATGAGCCGCAGGAATGCAGTGAGTTCACAAGATTTAATGCTAATACAAAACAGTCTTTTTATAGACATGGAAGTAGTTCCAAAGAGACAACGGATCTACTTTATTAAATACATTCAAACTTTAAAATTGTAGTACTATTTTATTGTATCTATTGTACATATTACCTGACATCTGTGTGTGGACAGCAGAGAAAGAATTTCATTGTACAGAGAAATGCTTTGTTTTCTTGGTACACATGATGATAAACACGTTAAATCTTGATAGTACGAGGGAGACAGGATAAGCTGTTTTTTATGGTGCTCATAAACGGCGCGGCGAGATGTACAAAGTGGCGTTTAATGACCAGGAAAAACATTGCTTTTTACGTCCTGGACCTGAGAGCAAAGCTACACATGATGGGAGGTTGTTATGGGAAAATTTGTTCCAGGCCCAGGAACATCAGCAGTGCCTGTACAACAGAGGGGCGAGACTCACTTCTCTTTAGTTTCTGTATGAATCATATCAGGTTTTCAATGCATGGAGACATAAGTGATGTAAGTCTCAGGTAAAACTCTCTTATCTCTTATCTGCTGCATCATTTACAGACCAAAACTTCAGCACAGCATGGTTGAGTCTGTGTCCTCACCACATTTCACAGGCCAGACGTTTGGTGAAGCTTCTGCTTGGTTTAACCTAAAAAGTTTAAGTACGTTTGGCTTCACACCAACAAACAGACCCAGCTTCAACAGATAACCAAACTAACTAACTGGTTCTATTTATTATCTAAGTTCAGGACATTATGTTCAGACTCCCTTGGCCCAGAAAATATCCCCCTGACTTTAACCAGTTATGATGGCAATATAGCTTACCATCACCAGTGTGTGAATGTGTGTGTGAATGACTGAATGTGTAAAGCGCTTTAAAAATACAGGCTATTTACCATTTATAATGTGTAAGCATGTTTTGCAAAACCCTCTGCACTTCTAAATGTTAATCACGATAATTCAATTCAGTAATAGCACTCACTGAACCTTTTGACCGTGCTTTAATGTAGTGCCAAATCTTTAATGAACACATAGCAATGTGTATATAAAAATCATAAAAAATAGCTTTATTTAATCATTTTATTCCACAAATAACCAGAACAAAGTCTAAAAGAAAAGCTACCAAACAGCTGCACCACTGAGTCACAATTTATTACCTGAACATGCGGTTTCACAGCTGCTGGCAGGTAAACGACTGAACTCTGCAATGAAACACACTCTCGTTTTTGGGTGAAACAAAACCTAAAAGGCAGTTGAATTAAGCTCCGCCCCTCACGTTATTCAAATGCGACAAACCAGGAAACAGGCTGTTCCTCTTCCTCAGTGCAGAGAGACGCACAGACGATCAGACTGAGCTCAGACCAAACTAGCAGCTTCCTCTGAGTGAGTCCAGCTACAGGAGAGAAACGTGGAAAACTCCAACACTACTGCTTCAAGCTGCTGACGCTCCACACACTGAATGTGAGTTTGAGCAAAAAGTTTTTACCGGTCTTTGAACGCCGCTTTTTACGTCGCACAGCAGAAAACTGCGTTCAAATATAAAAACGGTGTTTTTTCTGGTGTTCCGTGTCAGCTGTGACGGTGTTTAAAACGCCCTTTTCTTGAAATCATGCACGGCCTTCCCCATGGTTCTCTCATCCAATTACTTTCAACTCCTTTCACTCAGTCAAAGAAGTGCAGGCCACTGCCTATTCGGTACCAATGCGTGTCACAGTTTGTACTTGTATTATAATCCCAACCAAACAAGCAAACGACAGAATGCTTTTTCTGAAACAAGTGGAGGCCTTAACTGTGTCTGTTACAGCAGCTCAGCTCATTTCTGATCTTCTTTCTTATTTTCCTCTTCAGTTCTCTTAACCTTTAAATAATAAAAATAAAGAACGAATACCTCCAATGTATTAAATCTGCCCTGTTTTGGTTTATGAGTCATTTAGGTGAATGAGCTGAATACTTAATTTAAAATATTGCATACAGAAATGGAGGACATGATATAGATATCTATATATATATGACATAAAGTAAACTTAATTTATCTAAACGTTACAGCAGTGGATATTGATAAACACAGCTATAAAGCATTTACAGCAAATGATTAAATGAAGAAAAAACTGTATAGTAGGTTTCAGTATAGTGTAGTGGACATAGAGGGGTTTAGTGTTCGGTGTTGTGGCAGTGCACAGGTCAAAAAAAGTGTTAACATTAGAGAGCAGATTACTTTTTTTCCCAGGCAGATACATCTGTCTGACAGGACTCCTGTGTAAAAATATAAATTTAAAAAAAGGAAGCAGTGATTTGCAAATCTCAAAGTCGTAATTTATTCACAGTGGAATATGGAAAACATGTCAAATGTTTAAACCTAGACTATGTCGTTAAAATAACTCCTTTTGAATATGATGTTTCAAAACAGTTGGTATGGGGCAAGGCTGGAAAAATAAGTGGTTCTAAAAAGGAAAGGCTGGCGGGACATTTTAAAAGTAATTAGGTTACTTGGCAACAGGTCAGTAACATGATTGAATATTAAAAGAACATCTTAGAGAAGCAGAGATGATCTGAAAGAAATACGGGGGGAGGTTGATCAATCTGCAAAAAACTCCATTAACAAATTGTGCAACAATTTCAGAATAATTTTCCTCACTGTAAAGTTGTGAAGACTTGAAATATTTCATCCTCTGGAAGCATCAAAATACATTTTATCAAAAGATTCAGTGACTCTGGAGAAAAAATGAGGCTAAGGGTCATGATGTCAGTGATCTTCAAGCGCTCAGAGGAAACTGCATTAAACAAACATGATTCTGTCATGGAAATCAGTGCATTTCCTGTATCCTTTGGAGCTACACACCTGAGTCACTCTTTTAGAGAAGTACGTGTCAAATCAAATCAAAATCAAATCAAATCACTTTTATTGTCACATCACATGTGCAGGTACATTGGTACAGCACATGTGAGTGAAATTCTTGTGTGCGAGCTTCACAAGCAACAGAGTTGTGCAAAATACAATAATGTAAACAAGCAAAATACAAGAATGGCTACATCTGAAACTAATAAATATATGTACAATATATAATAGTATATGCATTTCTGGATGTGTATACTAAATATTTTTCTACGTGTGTGTGTGTGTGTGTGTGTGTGTGTGTGTACACATATTTTACAAATTAAATAGAGTAAACAATAAATAGAATGTATAAAATAAAATATACAGAGTGAGACATGTGCAAAACAGTGGCATTACTGTACAGTATGGAGTGCATAATGTTGAAGTTCCAGTAGTGAAGCTGAGGTGTCTATGACGTGTTCAGCAGTCTGATGGCCTGGTGGAAGAAGCTGTCTCTCAGTCTGCTGGTACGGGACCGGATGCTGCAGAACCTCCTTCCTGATGGAAGTAGTCTGAACAGTTTATGGCTGGGGTGACTGGAGTCCTTGATGATCCTCCCCGCTTTCCTCAGGCACCGCTTCCTGTAGATGTCTTGGAGGGAGAGAAGCTCACCTCCAATTATCCGTTCAGAGCACCGCACTACTCGCTGGAGAGCTTTGCAGTTGTAGGCGGTGCTGTTGCCATACCAGGTGGTGATGCATCCAGTGAGGATGCTCTCAATGGCACAGCGATAGAAGGTCCTGAGGATGCGGGGGTTCATGCCAAATCTTTTCAGTCTCCTGAGAAAGAAGAGGCGCTGCTGCGCCTTCTTCACTGTTTTGTTTATGTGTACTGACCACGTAAGATCCTCAGCCAGATGTACACCAAGGAAGCTGCTCACTCTCTCCACAGCAGCGCCGCTGATGGTGATGGGGGTGTGTACTTCTCTGCACCTCCGGAAGTCCACTATCAACTCCTTTGTCTTTGCGACGTTGAGGGTGAGATGGTTGTCTTGACACCAGTGGGTCAGGGCGCTGACCTCCTCCCTGTAAGCTGTCTCATCACTGTTGGTGATAAGACCCACCACTGTAGTGTCGTCCGCAAACTTCACAATGATGTTGGAGCTGTTAGTGGCTGTGCAGTCGTAGGTGTAGAGTGAGTACAGGAGAGGGCTCAGTACACACCCCTGTGGAGCACCAGTGTTCAGTGTGACGGGGGATGAGGTGATGCTGCCCAGCCTGACCACTTGGCGTCTGTCAGACAGGAAGCTAAGGATCCAGCTGCAGAGGGAGCTGCTCAGTCCTAGATCCTGCAGTTTCCTGTCCAGCTTCGAGGGAACGATAGTATTGAATGCTGAGCTGTAATCTACAAACAGCATTCTCACATACGTGTCTCTCTTCTCCAGGTGTGACAGGGCAGTATGTAGTGTCAGGGCTATGGCATCATCAGTGGACCTGTTGTGGCGGTATGCGAACTGTAGAGGGTCCAGTGAGTCGGGTAGTGCAGAGCGGATGAAGTCCCTGACCAGCTTCTCGAAGCATTTGCTTACGATGGGGGTCAGGGCTACAGGTCGCCAGTCGTTCAATGAGGAGATGGTGGAGGATTTGGGTACAGGGACGATGGTGGCCATTTTGAAGCAGGCTGGGACTACAGACAGAGAGAGGGAAAGTGTGATGTCCCACTCTCTGGTGTTAAGTTTAAAATTCGTGTAAGACTTCCAGAGTACTCAGGTGACATTGAGAAGGACATTTCCAGTTTACATGGAAAACAATTCTTTTTTTTTTTTTTTTTCTTGAGATTACTTATTTACACCACAGTTCAGAAAACGTGCATACAGGTCTGTTTTAAAACTGCATATCTGTTTTTTTTAATGCATGTTGAAAGGGCAAAAATATTCCTGAGATGCTGTTAATATTTTTAAAATCGAAGGCTATTATCCAGTGGTATTACTTTAAACTAAGCAAAACAGTGGTTTGATAAAAGTTTCTGTCATTTATTTGCTTGATCATGCTCTCCTTCGACCATCTCTGCACTGTGTGGGTGATTGGTGGCTCCCTGCGTACGACGGTCTCGTACACAGGGACATGGACTACATGGACTGTATGCCTCTTTTGCATTGGCGTACAGTAAGTATCATGTTTTAATGCCTATGGCGGGGCAGGTCACATACTGGGTGAAGGTCGGCAGTGTGGAGTCCAGCGATGCATCTGGAGATGAGCCCAGTCTTATTCTAATGACTGATCTAAAGAATTCCACACACAACAGTCCTGGTCTCCTCCCTGTACAGTAAACACCCCCACAATGGAAAAACACATGCACAGTGACCCACTAACCCCCATCTCCTTTTAAGGTAATATCCGTTTCCCATTTGTCTATCCCTCACCCTAAGTAACTGTTGCTACCTGTCCTGCACCCTAGTTCTTTGTTTACATTCCAAAGCTATTATTCTATATGTTTTCTTACCCCCTAGCAACCGCCATATTATAATATGGCAAGCAATGACAAACTATAGTCCCTGTAACTCTTATGTATATTAAGCAATCTATTATCCTCAACAGGAGCGATCTCACATTTCCAATGATTACAGAAGGAGGAGATGGTCTGTAACGTCTCCTTCTTGGGCGACGACACTCCACTTGAATGACCAGAACTAACATGAAACCACAGCAATTAGATTCTGCCATCATGTACTAAGACTTAAGTTAAAGGTTAAGAGAAGTGAAGGGGAAAATAAGAAAGAAGATCAGAAATGAGCAGAGCTGCTGTAAAAGACACCGTTAAGGCCTCCACTTGTTTCAGAAAAAGCATTCTGTTGTTTGCTTGTTTGATCGTGCTTTAAACACATCAAAATGCACAGTGGGATTATAATACAAGTAAAAACTGTGACACGCATTGGTACCCAATAAACAGTCACTTAGCAGCAACAATCTGTGATGAATTATTGTGGTCTGCGCTTCTTTGATTGACGCTGAACACTGGAAAAAATGCCATTTTTATCTTTCATCTTTGAACACTGTTTTCTGCTGAGTGACGTAAAAACTGCGTTCTCTTCAGCTGCTCAGAAGGGGTGTTCAAGGCGCCACTCTCTGGCATAAAATACGGCATAAGGCCGTTTTATTTTTGTGTTTTTTTTTGTTGTTGTTTTTTTACAGCGTCCTGAATTATTAAATGGCATTCTTTTTTTTTTTTCTTTTTTCTTTTTTTTTACACCATTTCATAACCAGACGTGTTACAAAATTCGCGATATTTGGCTGAAATGGCGTGCCATTCTGTTGCAATTTAAAGTACGCGTCAAGCCGAGAACGTGAAAAATTCCCAGATGTGTTCTCGTTCTGCTCGTTTTATCGAGCATGCGTTGGTGGTGATTTGTGTGTACTTGGTACAGCTAAATATCCCAGGATGTATTTTGTCCAAAACTGAAATGGGCAATGGCGGAGGAGTGTGGCTAAAGACTTTTAAATATACTCTTTCTGGGTCACAAAATAATCTTTGAAGATATTTTCAGGTGAGACTGTAGCTGTGTAAGCTTCAAATATCTGCTCGATTTATCAAGATATCACATATTTGCAAGATCTGACGTTTTCGGAGAGGAGCAGACCGGGAGGTTGAGGCTCAGGTTAAACATGATATGTAAGTCTCCTAAATATCTTCTAAATCTGTTTGGTTTATTTCAGTCTTTTATTTGTTCCTGAGTAAATCAGTTTGGCTGAGATTAAAGTTAAGCTTCATACCATATTAATCGCAGTTAGATTAAGGGGATGGCAGTAAAAACTCCGGAGCTGTGACATCATCAAGTACGCTGGTGTTCCAATTGTACAAATCGCAACTCCATACTCGCATTCTCGCCAAGTCCGGACTCCCGTGTGGACTTACAAGGTCCAGACTAAGCGAGAATGTGAATACAGACTCGCACACTTGAGAACTGAGATAATGCTTCAGTGAAGGTAGTAGAGGTCGGACGGGAGCCAGGACTGACTGTACTTCCTGTCTGCTGTTTTCAGCTTCACTCACAGACTCAATGGCTTCCAGATCAGAGGAGGATCTCTGCTGTCCGGTCTGTCAGGAGGTCTTCAGAGATCCTGTTGTTCTGTCATGTAGCCACAGCTTCTGTAAAGACTGTCTGAAGAGATGGTGGAGAAAGAGACCAACACACCAGTGTCCAGTTTGTAAGAGAAGATCTTCAATGGATGCACCACCTTTAAACTGGGCTTTAAAGAACCTGTGTGAGTCGTTCTTACAGGAGAGAGATCAGAGAGCTTCAGAGGCTCTCTGCAGTCTGCACTCTGAGAAACTCAAACTCTTCTGTTTGGACCATCAGCAGCCAGTGTGTCTCGTCTGCAGAGACTCAAAAAAACACACCAATCACAGATTCAGACCCATCGATGAAGCTGCACAACAACACAAGAAGGAACTTCAGGAAACTCTGGAGCCCTTAAAGAAGAAGTTAAAGGTTTGTGAGGAAGTTCAAGTGAAGTTTGATCAAACAGCAGAACACATTAAGGTCCAGGCCCGACACACAGAGAGGCAGATTAAGGAGCAGTTTAAGAAGCTTCACCAGTTTCTAGCAGAGGAAGAGGAGGCCAGGCTGGCTGCACTGAGGGAGGAAGAGGAGCAGAAGAGTGGGATGATGAAGGAGAAGATGGAGGCTCTGAGCAGAGAGATAGCAGCTCTTTCAGACACAGTCAGAGCCACAGAGGAGGAGCTGAGAGCTGAAGACGTCTCATTCCTGCACAACTACAAGGCTGCAGTGGAAAGAGTCCAGCGCTGCCCCCTGCTGGATGATCCACAGCTGCCCTCAGGAGCTCTGATAGACCAGGCCAAACACCTGGGCAACCTGACCTTCAACATCTGGAACAATAAGAAGGACATGGTCTTCTACACTCCTCTCATTCTGGACCCAAACACTGCAAGTCCAGAGCTCATCCTGTCTGAAGATCTGACCAGTGTGAGTTATGGAGGAGAGAGGCAGCAGCTTCCTGATAATCCAGAGCGGTTTGATTACTACTGCTCTGTCCTGGGCTCTGAGGGCTTTAACTCAGGGACTCACAGCTGGGATGTTGATGTTGGAGACAGTATACGGTGGGGACTCGGTGTGTTAGCAGAGTCTGACCACAGGAAGGGTCCCATACGGTCTGGTTCATGGAGAATAGGATTTTATAATGGAAAATATTCAGCACGCTCTCTATCAGGTCCAGAAACTGCTCTCTCAGTACAGAAGAAGCTCCAGAGGATCAGAGTGAATCTGGACTGGAACAGAGGAAAGCTGTCGTTCTCTGATCCTGATACTAACACACACATACACACCTTCACACACACTTTCACTGAGAAGATGTTTCCATACATTAATACAAGGAATGAAGTGAAGGTGTGTCCGTTGAAGGTGTCAGTGTCAGTGCAGCAGATGAGTTGAGGATGATGATGTTTCTAATGTTGTTTCCTGTCAGTGAGTTGAAGCTGTTAAACTGCAGCTGTCCTCCTGCAGTTTGTCATAAATTTTCACAGGTTTAGTCTTTGTTTATGGAATTTCTGAGCACAACCAGCCTGAGGAGACTTAGTACATCTGCTAATTAACAACGAGTAAACTATTATCATGGTCTTTCCAACAGTAATTTAATTGATTTTACTTATTTTAAATATTCAGAAAATGTTAATCAATTGTAATTACTATACACTGTTATAAGAGATCTTATCGAGTATGTACTGATTGATCCAATATGATTAATGATAATTTTGTGTATTTATTCATCATGAACATTGAAAGATCTGGATGTGGCATTTTCAGTGGGAGAAAAATTTCGTCACTCATACAAGTGACTTCTTCAGTCTCAGCTGACCTGCTGCGTCCAGATGAACTGAATCAACCTTTTGGATCTGCTTACATGGTTGATTGCGCATGCATGAACATTGCCATATAGGCAGTTGTTGCATGGCCTTGATCAAAATCAAAGTGAGAATTTTAAAGGCAACAAATGTATTTACTAACCATGGAAATGGTCCCACCCTGTATATGGTGTGGCTCATATTATAGTCAGCTATTTATAGTGATTGTTATACATACCTTTTCTGATATTTGTAACCCTTAAAATACCTACAAAACATAAGCCTAAACAGCTTAATCATCATTCATTATAGAGGACCAGAATTTTCACATGCACCAAATAAATCATTTTGTGCTTTAATAATGAATTGTGCAATAAAGTATGCATCAGTAAATTCACTTACAATTTTATTTTTGATTGTTTTACTTATTTAGACATTTAATCTATTCTCTTTCGCTTATCCTTGTGAGGTTTGGAGCCTATTCCAGCCATCTTAGGGCAAGAGGCAGGGTGCAACCTGGACAGGTCACCAGTCTGTCGTAGGGCTAACACGTAGAGACAAAAAACCATTCTGTCACAAAACGGCTGTGTGTAGGCAGGAGAGGACCCAAATGTAAAAGTCACCAAGACGGAATGTGAACTCAAAAATGCAGCTTTATTTGCTAAAAACAAGGCAAAACGGTGGAAAACCAAAGTGGGAAAACTAATAATAAATCATAGATTAAAAACACAGGGAGAATCACACAGCTATCAGGGAGGACGCGAAACTGAACACAGGAAATACACACATGAGATGATCAGGAGAAGTGGCAACACATGGGGAAAAGCTGAAACAAATGAATACAACAACGTCACAAGGGAAACGTAAAACTAAACACAATAAACACAGGACCTCTTTCAAAATAAAACAGGAAACATGAAATGGACAAGGAAGACTTAACAAATGGGTTGAAAACACAAGAGGAAACTAATAAACAAATTAACTTAGGAAACCCAATGAACTTAAACATAAACCATAAACATCAAAATAAACTAAAACTCAAAATGCTGGGTCAAAAGACCCAGGATCGTGACACATTCGCACTCACACCTATGGACAATTTAATTCAATTAAACTATTAATGCAAAACACATTCCAACAATTTTTGAATTCCAATGTAGAAAACAGGTTTTGGAAGTCTTTTTGAAAAGGAATGAAAGTAAATAGATTTTAAAAGCAAATTATAGATACAGTTTTATTCTAGGAGGAGTTTGGGAACATCTGGAGACACACACACACATGAAAATTATAGTATGATGATGATTAAAACTTGGTGGTTGCATGGGAATTTTGAGATTTTTGGTTTACAATGACAAATAAACAATTTATCAACATGTTGCTTTAACTGTTTATAACCCATAAAGTCATAAAAACACAAAATCTGAGACTTTTTTGTTGTTGTTGCCTGTCCCGTTTGGTTCTTTTGCCATCAGAATTATTGTCTAAAGGCAAAAAAAGATTCCCAATGGATTTACTTTACCAAATGGGCCATCCCAGCTTTGCCGTATTGGTCTATTTGATTCATTTCTGCTTGGCCGTCACCTAAGGATTTACATCCCTGATAAGCAGAAGGAGTCTCACTATCTGTTCAATGTCTCCCATTACAATGGCCTCACTGTGTTAACATTCCACATGCATGCAAACTAGTGACAGGAGTGCTCTTACTATAGTAAAGTGAGAAAGTGTTATTACTATAACTAATGTGATATGATTAAATATGTGATTGATACGTGAGAAAAGAAATTTGCCTTCACAATGCACAGAGGTAAAAAATAAACATCCAAAATTCTCCAGAGAACAGGGAGTACATGACAGGAGGCTAACCTACAAAATGAAAAAGAGCATAGGAAATACCTTATAAGTGCACAAAAGGGAAATAGTGAAATCTTTCTGATTGGTTGCAAAATTATTTAACCCTTTCACATTTTACTGTTAAATAACCTGATTTTAAAAAGTATAGTAAATTATTTTGATTGCATTTTTCATGACTGTCGAGAGACATGGGACATAGATAGATTGTGTGCTTTTACTAATAGTAACTTTATTCTTTATTCTTAATCAAAAGAGATAAGGTGAAGCAGTGTGTAAGGAAGACTGTGAATAAGGGTGTTCTTCAGGAACTCACTCTGCACCCATCTAAAAATGAAATTGATCTGTTTCTTGACAACGTAACTCTCCCAAAATTACTAGACAGTCAAGCAATGGAACTGGATTCGCCACTGACGCCAAGTGAACTCCAGGAAGCCCTGATAAGTATGCCCAATAATAAGGCTCCAGGTCCAGACGGCTTCCCTGCAGAATTCTACAAAGCATTCTGGACAATTCTGGCACCAGTATTCCACGGAATGTTGCAGGAAATCGAGGAAAATGGCAGACTACCACCAAATATGAATTCTGCCAACATTAGTCTCCTGCTAAAACCAGGCAAAGACCCTTTATTTCCCTCAAGCTATCGTCCAATTTCTCTTTTAAATGTAGACCTTAAAATAATCTGCAAAGCTCTCTCAAAGAGATTAGAGAAAATAACCCCCCTCTTAATTCATCCTGACCAAACTGGTTTCATAAAAGGTCGGCACTCCTCAACAAACACTCGTAAATTACTTAATTTAATAGACTACTCATACAATAAAAACATTGAAACCATAATATTATCTCTAGATGCAGAAAAAGCATTTGACAATTAACTGGAAATTTTTATTCGCAACTTTACACAAATTTGGTTTTGGAAACTCTTTTATAAACTGGATAAGAATATTATACAATTCCCCAACAGCTCATATCAGAACAAATGACCAGACATCTTCCAGCTTCTGTCTCCTGAGGGGCACCAGACAGGGATGCCCACTCTCCCCTTCACTTTTTGCAATTTTTATTGAACTTCTAGCAGCAGCATTTAGACAGGCTACAACAATTAAGGGCATAAAATGTAAGAACATAGAACATAAAATCAGTCTCTATGCGGATGATGTGTTGCAAAATACTGTTAATCTGACCATCTTCAGGTTTTACACGCTTACATACACACAGTTACTGTCCCTCCATTTACAAAGGCAGAGGCGTCACGGTGTGATTATTTTACATGTAGTTGTTTTTTTTTTTCCTGTGTAATAATGTTCAACATTGTTAGCAATATATTTTTCAAAAAATGCCTCTCTGTGCAAAATGGGTTTAAAAACATAAACAGCTGTGGGATACTGTTAGTCCGTGATTTGAACCGGGGGAACAAATCGTGGCAGGATCAGCCTGATGTTATTTGTATCCCGCTGTAACTTTACTGTATAAAGAGCAAACATCTCCAACATGTCAGGAGTAGTTAATCATTACAATAAGTGTTTGTGAACTAAAAATTATGAATGTAGGATACTGTTTGTCTGTGATTTAAACAGCCCAGCGCTGCTCCTGACGCAGGGAAGACCAATTCTGCAGGGAGACCTACCTCGGCACTTGTGCAGGTGAAGCCAAAGGGAAGATTTGCTTCACCATATTTTCTAGTCTTTGGCTTAGAATGAAGTTGGTTTGGAAACATATTCAGCGATGCTTCATCTCCTGCTTTGTGTTTCTGTAGGCGCCCGTGCTAGCAGTGTCCAAGCGTTTTGTTTTTTCCCCCCTTTTCATCCCGCGCCCCTCTGTCATGGCTCTGCGCCCCCCCTAGGGGCGGGCCCCACACTTTGGGAAGGTCTGCCCTGGAGGACGAGGCTGTGGCCCCCCCGACACCCTCTAGCAGAGCATCACATGAAGGAACCTTTTAAAGACAAGCGCGTCCATGCTCACAGGTGTACACACGGGTGCTCACACACACAAACTACACCCTTTTTGGCTCCTACCTCAAAGCACACTGTGCGCTGTCGATATTACGTGCTGCACAATAATGTTTAATATTTAGTTTTTATTGTTACATTCCCATAGATCATCGTGATGTTGTTTATTATATTGCTCTTTTTTTCTGCTTGTTTTCTCTTTTTTCTTTCTCAGCAGGTGATCCAGGTGATTGATATATGTATTTTTTGTCTGCTTATTTTGATGTTTTTTGTTCTTTTCCCTTTATCGCTGTCCCTCTTCACCGCTGTTTTTCTTTCCCTTTCTTTCTCCCCTTTCTTTTCCTCATTCAAGTCTGTCCCGTATTTAACAAGTGAAAATAAAATGAAATAAACAATAAAAGGTGAATCAAATAGACCATTACGGCAAGGCTGGGATAGTCAATTTGGTAGAGTAAATCCGTTGGGCATCTTTCTTCGCCTTGTATGTAAATTGCATAAAATGAATGACACATGAAGTGAAGCCTACTCATATGTGACTTAATGTTCATATGAAATGGAATTTTCTATATTGAGAATGAGACTGAAAATAAGAAAATGTAATGGCATGATTTTTAAGTTTAAAGTTTTAAAATCAAGTATGTGAGAAAAAAGGTAGAGATAGAATAACAGGGTGGGGCTGGACATGGGATGAACTTATGTAAAAAAGGTGATTGAATGGCTAGATGAAGGAGAGAGGAGGGGGCGAGTAAGCACTAGGCAGCACATTAGTTGGTGGTTGCGGTATTGGTATAAAGATTTTTTTGTGAAAGAACTCTAGGAGAATTTCCACTGAATGCCCCACTGAATGGGGATGCTTCCTGTTGAGTGATTATCATCAACTCAGAACTCAGAGATAGATGTATCTTCGGATTCAGTAGTGCCTATTCTCTCCAAAAAAATCAGCATTAACTCAGAGCAAATTAATTAGGCAAGTATAATGGATGTGGTTTCATTATTGTTTTGTGATTATTGTTTTCATTAAAGCAACATTGCTTTAATACAATTTCCTGCAATTGAAGTCTAAATTTTGGATATGCCACTTTTTAGGTCTTTGTGAAACAGTAAAAGTAAAAATCTGAATATTAATCCTTTTTAGTGTGATTAGCTCTTACAGGTTACTCCAGCCCTTTAAAAGTAACAGATCCATGATGCCTATCCTAAAATCAACCCAGATTATCAATTGCAACAATCGAGAAGGTTGCTGCCTCTAACAGGTGTGGCTGTTAACAATAGACCTGCAAAGCTACTCAGCTCCCTGGCTCTTATCAGAGGAGGCAGGGAAAAAAACCTGGACTTCAGTGTGGTCAAAACAATACTAGAAAGGGGGGGACCCAAGTGACAACGGTGGAATGATTAATAAATATGAGCCTTTATTTTGGAGGCTGAACAAAAACATTAGGTGTGTCACAAAACGTAGGCTGCATCCTCCTGAGGCGGCATTTGTAGACCAATTATGTCACAGTGTGTGTGTGTGTGTGTGTGTGTGTGTGTGTATGTTTGTCTGTGTTTGAGCTGGGCTACTCTCACACAGTATTGTGTGCGATGGTTTATCGACCTCCAAAATACAATAATGACTTTGCTGACATATTGTCAATAGAAAATTGTACTTAGTAGTCAGTATAATCTTTAAATCTTTAATGATATAAGTTTGCATATGGTAGAATACTGCATGTAATCATTTGTGTTTAGAAGTATATAGTTGGTGGCATATTGAAAGAATGTCTCATCCTAGGAAGTCTGTAACAACGGTGTGTACTTTCCAGGGTGTTCTGGCTTCACCCCCACATCCTAGGAACATGGGAAAGGTTGTACCTTGTCTTATTGTTTTACGGGAGGATTAACGTAGCTATGTCAGCTATGTCAACAACCATGCCGGCACACCAATCTGTTGGTTCCTCAACTCGGGTAATGACACCAAGCTCTTCCATTCGTTGGAGTTCCTCCTTTACCATTCCCATTAGAGGCAGAGGAAGCCTTTGCGGAGTTTTGAGCGAGTATGGCACAGCGTTCGGTTTGAGTTTAATGTGATAGGCCCGCTGCACTTTCCCTAGACCATTGCAAAGTTTAGGGTAAGTAGTCTTCAGAGTGTTCATTGAAACCGCGTCAACTCGCACCAGCAGGCCAAGAACTGTAATGGCGGGCAGGCCTAGCAGTGGAGTGCTCAGGTTTCTTACAACATAGACCTTCTCTGTTGTCTGTTTTGCTCCTTAGCTGAGCTGTAGCTTTGTAAAACCAGCAACGTCCAGTGGTGTTTTTCCAGGGCCTGACAAAGGTTTTTCTGGCTGCTGGAGAACTGGTCTGTGTTCATTAGCAAAAATTTTTGATAAGTCCGAGTCAGCTACTACAGTCATATCTGCTTCAGTATCCAGTTTGAAAATGATTTTTGCATCTTTCACTTGTATGATGGCTGTCCACGCCTGGCTGTCACTGGAAACTGAGCCTAGGAAGAAACCTTGCTCCTCTTCCTCCTCAATACTTTGCACTGTCTTGCTTTGCCTGCAGACGCGCTGGTAGTGACCTTTTTTTCCACATAAATGACATTTTGCATCATTCGCTGGGCACTCAGGTTTCGGCTGTGGAGAGCCTCCGCACTTGTAGCATTTATTACTTTGTCTCTTGCTATACTGCTGTTGTGTTTTGACAGTTTTATTTTTGAACATGTTGAACTTCGTTTTGTCGTGCTTTTGTATCACTCTGTCAACTGTTTTCGTATTTATTTGCATTACATTTGTTTCACTTCTCAAACCTGACTGTTGCTTTTTGATTTCTTCTGACTGCCTGGCCATATTTATAGCTTTATCCAAGTCCAAGTCTTTTTCCATCTGCATGCGCTCAGACAGCCTCGTGTCGACCAAGCCCACTACTATTCTGTCTCTTATCAGCTCATCATGGAGCGGTCCGTAGTTACAGTGCTCTGCTAATGCATGCAAGGCAGTCACGAATGCAGTCTCATTTGGCTCTTGTTTGCGCATATTAAAACGTACGCGCTCATAAACAACATTTTTCCTGACAATGAAAAAGTTGTGGAAGCTATCTCTCACTTTACCATAGTCCCGCTGGTCTACATCACTACATAACTCGAGTCCTCTCAGGACGTCATCCGCTTCGTCTCCCATACAATATATGAGAGTGTTCACTTGATTTTCCTCCGAGCTCGCGGACAGATTACTTGCCTGACGGAATCTCTCGAAGCCACTCCCATCTTGCCTGAAATGGAGCAAAACCTGTTTTATACCTTTGATGTAAAAGAAGGATGACAGTTTAACACTGGAATTAACATACCTGAGATTCAGGTGAAAAGAAACATTTAACAGAAAGGTGCCATGAAAATCCGCCCATCACCTGACACACCTGGGAAAAACCAGTAAATAGGATGTTATTCAACCTCAGTAAAGAGAGACGCACAGACGATCAGACTGCTCAGACCAAACTAGCAGCTTCCTCTGAGTGAGTCCAGCTACAGGAGAGAAAAGTGGAAAACTCCAACACTGCTGCTTCAAGCTGCTGACGCTCCACACACTGAATGTGAGTTTGAGCAAAAACACGACTCAAAGGAAGTTTCAGTGAAGGTGGTAGAGGAGGGAGGGGAGCCAGGACTGACTGTACTTCCTGTCTGCTGTTTTCAGCTTCACTCACAGACTCAATGGCTTCCAGATCAGAGGAGGATCTCTGCTGTCCGGTCTGTCAGGAGGTCTTCAGAGATCCTGTTATTCTGTCATGTAGCCACAGCTTCTGTAAAGACTGTCTGAAGAGATGGTGGAGAGAGAGACCAACACACGAGTGTCCAGTTTGTAAAAGAAGATCTTCAAAGGAAGAACCACCTTTAAATCGAGCTTTAAAGAACCTGTGTGAGTCGTTCTTACAGGAGAGATATCAGAGAGCTTCAGAGGCTCTCTGCAGTCTGCACTCTGAGAAACTCAAACTCTTCTGTCTGGACCATCAGCAGCCAGTGTGTGTCGTCTGCAGAGACTCAGAAAAACACACCAATCACAGATTCAGACCCATCGATGAAGCTGCACAACAACACAAGAAGGAACTTCAGGAAACTCTGGAGCCCTTAAAGAAGAAGTTAAAGGTTTGCAAACGAGTTCAAGTGAAGTTTGATCAAACAGCAGAACACATTAAGGTCCAGGCCCGACACACAGAGAGGCAGATTAAGGAGCAGTTTAAGAAGCTTCACCAGTTTCTAGCAGAGGAAGAGGAGGCCAGGCTGGCTGCACTGAGGGAGGAAGAGGAGCAGAAGAGTGGGATGATGAAGGAGAAGATGGAGGCTCTGAGCAGAGAGATAGCAGCTCTTTCAGACACAGTCAGAGCCACAGAGGAGGAGCTGAGAGCTGAAGACGTCTCATTCCTGCACAACTACAAGGCTGCAGTGGAAAGAGTCCAGCGCTGCCCCCTGCTGGATGATCCACAGCTGCCCTCAGGAGCTGTGATAGACCAGGCCAAACACCTGGGCAACCTGACCTTCAACATCTGGAACAACATGAAGGACATGGTCTCCTACACTCCTCTCATTCTGGACCCAAACACTGCTCATCCACAACTCATCCTGTCTGAAGATCTGACCAGTGTGAGAGGAGGAGAGAGGCAGCAGCTTCCTGATAATCCAGAGAGGTTTGATCGTTTCTATTCTGTCCTGGGCTCTGAGGGCTTTAACTCAGGGACTCACAGCTGGGATGTTGAAGTTGGAGACAGTAAATGGTGGGTACTGGGTGTGTTAGCAGAGTCTGTGCAGAGGAAGGGAATCATGCTGTCTGGATTATGGAGAATAGGTTTCTTTTTAGGTAAATATTCAGCGCGTTCACCATCAGCAGATTCTGCTCTCTCAGTAGAGAAGAAGCTCCAGAGGATCAGAGTGAATCTGGACTGGAACAGAGGAAAGCTGTCGTTCTCTGATCCTGATACTAACACACACATACACACCTTCACACACACTTTCACTCACAGGATGTTTCCATACATTCAAACTGATGGTAAAGTGAAGGTGTGTCCGTTGAAGGTGTCAGTGTCAGTGCAGCAGATGAGTTGAGGATGATGATGTTTCTAATGTTGTTTCCTGTCAGTGAGTTGAAGCTGTTAAACTGCAGCTGTCCTCCTGCTGCCTCGTTGTTCCAAAGCTCTTTGTTTCTCTTTTAGTTCTCACTGTTTCTTTCTGTTTCTGCTGTCCACCTTTTCACATGGAAAATCATTTCACTGTTTCTCACTGAATGACTCCCCAAACTAGATTTGAAATTCTATCAAGTTTCTAATCATTACAAGTGATTCATGTTTCTATTTGATGTGTAAATGGAGATGATTTAGTTTGCTGGGATATGGACTGACATGTGTTGAATGGGAGGAGCAGTTTGTTGTTGTCTTCTTGTCTGTTTATGACAATGAAAGGCTGGAGTATTATGTACGTGCTTCACTGTCAGTATCTTCAGGGGGATTCAAAGTCATGAGATAAACTAGTGTAGAGGAAAATATCGGAGCTTTATTTTGTATCAAAGCAGAGCGTGTCGTCCAGCCGGAGGAATGTCTCACCAACAAAGCATCTCTTTACAAATAAATTTGCTCCACCATTTTCCTTCATGCTATTGGGTGGCTGTAGCTCAGGTGGTAGAGCAGGTCATCTACTGATTGGAAGGTTGGTGGTTCGATTCCCGGCTTCCCCCTAGTCTGCATGCCAAATATCCTTGGGCAAGATACTAACCCGAAATTGCTCTCCGATGCATTCATCGGAGTATGAATGTGTGTGAACGTCAGTTGTGCTTGTGCGAATGGGTGAATGCACAAGTTGTGTAAAGCGCTTTGAGTGCTCAGAAGAGTGGAAAAGCGCTATATAAGAACTAGTCCATTTACCATGCTGTCCAACCAGTGTCAGAAGATCTAGACCCCACTTTGTCATTTTCAGCTGCGAACACCTTATCATCACGCAAACATTCAAAGTGATTTGATAGAAACCTCGATCCACAATGAAATCCCAGCCACAGAATCTCAGCCATCTCTTCTTCCTCCTTTTCTGGGAAAACCATCAAACTCTACATTGCACTCTGCATTTTTCAGGGTAAAGTCCTCCACTGATATCGGTGCAAACCTAACACACTGCTGACTGTTTTATGACTACATCCACTTTGACCTTTGACCTACTTCTGTCTGTTTTTGTGGAAAGTATCATAATAATTATTATTTTGACCTTTGGGCCCTTTCATTTGACATGTTATGTGTGAAGAGTATCATTATTGTTGACTCCATAATTTTAAATTATTCAGTGTGTTTAACAAGATCAAAGCGAGCAGCTCAGTTATACCAAAGGAACATCTCTTTCTAAACACATCTGAGTGTGTGTGTGTGTGGTTGTGTGTGTGTGTATACATGTTTAGACATCTTTGTTAGTTCAGAATATTGGCATGCTACTGTACTTGTGGGGACCAACAGTCACTTATGAGGACAAAGTGCCATCCTCACGAGTTTGAAAGTACTTTTGAGACTCAAAATATGGTTTTAGTGTCAGGGTTACAGTTAGGGTATAGTTTTGTTTAGGGTTAGATTAGAGAATTAAATGAGTGAAAACTCAGAGCTGGGGCACTACATCATCATTCATCGTATTTATTTGTGGATATTTGCTGCCATCACCTGGAGAAATACAGGAAGTAAAAATTGGAGGAGGGTCAGAAACTAAGATCCATCAATTTGAGCCATAAAAATGATCCAAACTAATGTTAGGGCCGTTCATTAATACAGGTGAAAGGAGAGAAAACATATTACAGTGATGAAAAATGTAGAAACAAATCAACCTATACACACAATTTATTTTTACATCCAAACCAAAATTAAATATCTTATCACATTTTGAATCCCAAATAAAACACACCAAAAGAGAAGAAATTATTCTTTAAGATAAAAAAGATGAAAGTGAAAAAATGAACTTTGATTTATTTTCCTCCTGACCTCCACAACCAGAATTTGTCATAAAATGTCACAGGAAAGACCGAATAAAAAAAAACCTAAAAAAACTATAAGTGGGAATAAGAAAAGTAAACAAAAGTACAAACACAGAATAAGAAAATTAATTTAGCTGTAAAATATCAGGGAACAGGGAAAGAAAGGTTCGAGAAGAAATAAGATAAGGATAAGGGAATGAATGAATTTACCTCTAAAATAAAACAGAAAAAAGGTTTAAGAAAGAAACAGGAAAAAAGGTTAAGGTTGGAAGGAAATAAGAAAAGAAAAGATAAATACAAAAAGGTGGAGAAAGGGAAATGGCTGAGTTTAGAGAATAATAAAGGAGAGTACTTGTTTAAAACTCATCTAAATTATTTAAAGGCACAGGATTCAATTTATTGTGTACCAGCATATCCTTTAGATTTCTACTTCTTCTATAAGCTGTAATGGTTTTCAATTGCTGTAAAGGAGGAAGGGCTTGTTGGGTCATCAATAAAGAAGTATTAAGAGCTCGATTCAAGACTCCGATGTGTCTAAAAAAAGGTGACTGCAAACAGAATCAAATGACTCTGATTATTGCTCCTGACTGATGGCTGATCCTTATTAAAGCGTGTTCTCACTTCACTTTTAATATGTGGTAAGAAGCAGGCTGAGTAACCTCAAGGTCTTAAAGCCTTAAACAACACTGAAGTAGCTTCTTCCATACGCTCCTTAAAGAGACAGATATGATGTACTCTAATCGACTGAGATTTAATAATGCTCCTGAAAACATGGTAGGATCAATGTTCCCTCTAATTTTTCATGTGTCTGAGCGAACACACAACTCCCTGAGTGGACACTTGAACCGCTGTGAGCGACAGCAGACGTGTGCACTGTGGTCACGCCAGGATCTAATCCATCCAAGTTACATGGTTTTCATTAAAATAATCTAATTACACTTACAATGAAAATTTAAAAAAAATCTTGTTCATGACCTGTGTAGCATGTTGACACTATTGGAAGTAAAAATAACTTGAACTCCAATTTTAAAAACACAACTTTTAAAGCTCTGACTTGTTTCATGAGTCTGTGGTCTGGGAGAGAGTCTGTAACTCTGTCTGCAAAATACAGTAAATAATGTCCAATGTTGAGCAATTAATTATATAGTTACTTCTTCAAAAAAGTTACTGAGTTATGCAAACAGCAAAGTTTTTGCAGCTGTTTACCTAAAAATGCAGCCAAGTTTTTTTTAAATAAACATTTCAAACTATTTACAGAACAATCAGCTGTTCTGCATCAAATTTGATGCCACACAAATTATTTGTGCCACTCCAAAAAAATCATTTCTGTCCACTATGAGATAAAGGAGAACAACAGCCTGATACCTGCAGGCCTGAGAGCAGCAGGTGTATCACTGCTGTAACTCCTGTAACATTCAGCAGTCGCCTCATTGTTCTGACAGGCACAACTAAACTATTGACTACACTACACACTAACTACACAAGATTTGCGCTAAACGTCGCAAATCTGTCACATCACACGCTGTCACTCCTAAAACTTCCCCCCTTCCCTAAACAACTAATGCCATGTTGCCATTTCATTTTTTGACTGGTCGACATGGTACATTTTTCCACCAATAGGAAAGGCTGGGGGCAGGGGTTTGCACAGGTGGAGAGTGCTTTTGAGCGTTTTCCTCAGCGTTTTGAGCGTTGTGACCCCGATTCAAAGCTGGGTCACAGCCTGCAAATATAATCAGCAAATAAGCATTAAAAATATACATTTAAATTTCAACATGGCCAAAGTGACGAAGGTCAAGTATGATGGAGGGGCTGAGACAGATCCACACTGGAGTCCAGAGAGCAGGAAGATGATGGAGTCTCTGGGAAAACTGGCTTTTGATCATCTGCAGAAAGGAAACCTGATCTTCTATGAATCAGACCTGACAGAGTGTGGCATCGATATCAGAGCAGCCTCAGTGTACTCAGGAGTGTTCACACAGATCTTTAAAGAGGAGAGAGAACTGTACCAGGACAAGGTGTTCTGCTTCATCCATCTGTGTTCAGGAGTTTCTGGCTGCTCTTCATGCCCATCTGACCATCATCAACTCTGGACTCAATCTGCTGGAACAACAACAAATGATGTCCAAGTGGTTTAAATTGTTTGGAAAACAAGAACCACAAAAATATGTATATTCTGTAGAGAAAGACTTCTACCAGAGTGCTGTGGAGAACGCCTAACAGAGTATAAAATGGACACCTGGACTTGTTCCTCCACTTCCTCCTGGGCCTTCCACTGCAGACCAGTCAGATTCTCATACGAGGTCTGATGTCACACACAGGAAGTAGCTCAAAGACCAAACAGGAAACATTTCAGTAAATCAAAGAGAAGATCAGCGAGAATCTGTCTGCAGAGAAAAGCATCAATCTGTTCCACTGTATGAGTGAACTGAATGATCGTTCTCTAGTGGAGGAGGTCCAACAGTCCCTGATATCAGGAAGTCTCTCCACAGATAAACTGTCTCCTGCTCAGTGGTCAGCTCTGGTCTTCATCTTACTGTTGTTAAGAAATAAATATATATTCTTAATGCTTATTTGCTGATTAGATTGTTTTATGAGAGGCCCAGACTTGACTAGGTCACAGGCTGACAGGAAACTGCATGTTTTTGCAGCATATGAGGAGTAGACAGAGAGTGAAACTAAGTTCAGACGAAGGGTGACAGGTTGCACTGCACAACAGACCTCAGAAAAGGGAAGTTATTGCAAGCTGCATAGGAAGTAAGACACAAAGAAAAGAGGAACGGAGTAAAAGGAGTTGTTTGTATCGAAACTATGTGACGTGTGAAGTACCAAAATAACACCTACATGAGACTCATGTTGAGCTTCTAATGTTAGAGATTCTGCAACTGGCTTTGGGCTGTGCGGGGCTCTCTCTTCCGGAAGATGATTGAATAAAAATATATAAATGTTTTGACCACTCTGAGTCAGGTTTTCTCTGTTCTATCATGGGGATCAAAGAATCTGGTTTAATATTTGGTGTTTCCGCCCAGTTCCTTTGTAACAGAGAGAACAAATGTGGCTGAAGGTGGCTGAGCTTTTCCTGTATTGATCAGCGGAGTTAGCCTCTGGCACCAGATAATTTAGCTGTGGAATCCCCACAGTGGTGCTTTTAAATGTATTTAAATTCATCCAGAATAGGAGTTAGACTCCGAGGAGCGTGGTTGCTCAGCGTGTGAGGCTTTTAAATTAGTCCTTGGTGATTGCCTTTCCTTTGCGCAATTGGATGGACATGCTGTTTGTAGCCATGTGTGTTTCTGTTACAAACTGTGCAAAGAATAGGTAGCTTTTCCTGTGCTATATCTGGTGGTTGCATACAGGTGTCTAGAACAAGACCAGGTCGAAGTTCCTCCTTTTTCTTTCTTCATATCTTGTAATGGCTCTCCATTACAAAATACATGTAATGGCCATGTATTTTTTCTGTCTGCTTCGAAAGTCAGTATCTGTGTTGTATCTTCGGAACACATATTGTTTCTTTTTGGTTCGAAAGCTGACATCCGTAATTTACTTCTGAACCACATATTTTTTTCTGTCTGATTTGAAAGTCAGGATCTGTGGTATATCTTCTGATAATGTAGTCTCTCTTTTTTTGTTGAAAATGATGATCATTTTGGTATCTCTTCACATTGTGGGCTTTTATCTTCTCTTGAATATGAGGATTTACATAATAATCCTTGGCTGATAACAGTTTTTGTTTATGGTGATGATAGTTTTCAGCATATTGAGTTTTCACAGTCTGTAATTTTTTAATTCGAAATTCATGACAGCAGGCATATTGTTCCTTTTCGTGTCTTTTTTTGTTTATCTTCTTTGCCACTTCTTCAGATGAAGATTTTTCTTTATCTTTTACATGCTGCTTGTGACTTTTTTGAGCTTGACGAATAGCTTTCCCACGTTGTCGTTTATTTAATTTGCACACATTTCTTGCTTTTGGGGGGTTTTATCTATGACTTTATCTCTTTCATTATTGAATTCAAGATTTTCTTGTTGTTCTGTCCAGATGTTGCTTGTTAGATCAACAGATGTTTCAAATTGATGTTCACAAATTTGATTTGAAGCCATTTTGTCTTGTGGTGAGTTTAAAGCATTTTCTAACATTGTCATGTAGGTTTGGGCTGATTCTGGTTGAGGCACTTGCACAGTGAGATTTGTGATTTGTGGTTCATCATTTTGTGGTGATGATGTAGCTGTTGCTCCTGGTGTTGCCCAAGTTGACTGTGCAGGCTGTTCATTGTGAGTGCTGACTCTTTGGAAAGAAACAGGCACAAACTCATATCTTGCATACTTGCCTTGATTTTGAAAAAGGTTATGCAGGTGGGTGATCAGGTCATTCACATGAGTGAAAGTGAGCATGACTGCTGTTCCATTTGGCTGGGGTAAACCTCCTGCACTTCTTGAATGTGAATCAAATAATCCATACCTCCCAGGTGAGACCATGAGCAAAGCATAGTTCACATCTGTTGACAGACATACAAGGCGACTAGCAAGAGGCAACCACCACTTTTTTTTTTTGAGGACTGTTCTCTGCTACTTCCAGGTATCCATAACTTATGTCATCCATTTTCACACTGTAGACATTTATGTCAGTATGAAGTTCTTTGGGTAGGTCCTCCATGGTCAGATGATCCTGTGTATAATGCCTCTCCTGCAGAAGAATTGTTTTAATCCAACAGTATAGAAATATAACGTCATTTGGTTTGTTACATTTGCCTGAGTTTTGTTTCTTTGAGCTCAACATTTATTACTTTTGTAAATCTAATTTTTGGGGGTTAAATAAATGAAAAACTATTTTTCTAATAATTCCTGGGACTCCTCCTGTTTTTTAACTTGGTCCATCACAATGGTCATATAAAGAGAACTTTACATTTTTCTATGAACAGAAAGTATCTGTTAATGAGACAGAAAATCTACTGTGAATAAATGCAAACATGTTTGTGATTTATATTGAATAGAAACTTGATGACTGATGTGAGATCATATTTAAATGGTTTGAGTGATGAACCGACATGTAACTGAGTCTGAGTCCCAGTTTAAAACCAGGGAAACCTGTTCCACCATAAACAGTCTGATAGAGCAGAGCTAACAGTTCATAATAGTGTGAAACAAAGTCACACATGTTTCATCTACTTTGGAACTCCATGTATGAAAACCGAGAAAATCCCTCATGTTCCTCTCTCTATCTCCAGCTGTTTACATGAACATAAAGAACCAGTTAACTTTCTCTCCCAGCTCAAGACACACAGCTGATGCTAGCCAGGAAAACATTACACACTGACTTTAATACAAACACACACAGTGTGTTGTGTGAAGAAATCCAACATGAGCTGAACAAACAGTGAAGTTCCTAAAGACAAACTGTTAAAGGAGGAAACAAAGCAAACTTACAGTTTCTTCACACAGAGACACCAACAACAAGCTCCACTCCACAGCTGTGGACTTTTTTAAACACCATCCTGTCTTGACTTATGTTATTCTGCCTTTAAACGCTCTTTGCTGTGTTTCTTTCTCCTCCAATGAGAAATCAAATCAAACAAATGTTTGCAGGATTAAAATGGTACAATATCATATTTGTCATTTCCCAAACTGCACACGCTTGATTCGTCCCCTCAACAGCAGGATTCAACAAAATAAGACGTCCTTCAGACTTTAAAGTGCTGTCAATGAAATATCATAAACAGTTTGATTTCACCATAACTATTCCTTACTGATGATGTCACAGCTAACTGTTCATGACACTTTCATTAAATGGACAAAGTGGCCTCAGTAAAGGGCAGAAATGTTCATCATCCTAAATATCTGAAGCAAGTTGCATCATTTTGATGACTTAATTTCATAAACTGTCACTGTTTTTAAATCAATGCTGAATTCTTTCCAGCAGAGTTTCTTCAGTGGTTTGGATTTGAGCTTTGAGTGGATCCCTGAGCAGGAGAAAATGACACAGATGATTTCATTGAATAAGTTAGATGGAGGAGCATCATCAGAGCAGTCCAGATTCCAGGACTGATCCCTGAATCCAAACGCTCAGTCATTACTGAATCCTTTCCTTCTGCTTCTGCTGGAACTCACTGATATAGTGACAACTTCACAGATCAGTGGAAGAAGATTTAAAATTTACAATTTACACTTTCATTACAGGAAACTTTATTAAAACAGTTTAGCAAAATCAAATGATAATAATCAGATGACTTAAACTCTACTGATGTAACTAAGCTACTCTGAGTTTGTTCTTCTCTTTGGTGAGGAGAGGTCAGCCAGGCCTAAAGATGCTCTTATCCCCGAGTTCTGTGTTCATGATAATCCCCCAGCAGGAGAGCAGCTGGGCCTCCAGTGGAAGTGTGATGTCATCCAAATCCTACTGAATGAACCATCTAACACAGCAACAATGAGCAGATGAAGCCAAAAATCACACAATCAGTTGACAGGTTCACAGGTTGGACTGAGGTTCCCCCTCTAGTGTCTCTGCTGGAGTCTTCAACATGAACCTTAGATCCAACCTGCTGACCTGCTCCTCTCACAAAGGACTCATTTATCTTTGATTAACAATAAAAATTCTTTATTATTAGGAAACAGAGAAAAGTTCTGTTTCAGCACTCTGATCATATTTAATCACATAAAGCTGGACATTAAGACCTTTGAACCTCTGAGCTGTGATGTAGACGCAGTCAGGGAGGACTTCTATATCTTTCTCCCCCAGGTCACATGACACTCCTACATTTGATTGTGCTATAAAATGATTGTAGGCCCATTTATTGACTAGTAATTATGAATAAAGCAGAGCTGTGTCTCTCTGTACTCACACAAACACCTGAGGAAGTCTCTGAATGAGGGATGTGAGGATCCACTGTTCTGAACCTCGGCTGACTCGACTCAGACTGAAGGTTGATTTAGACTTCTGTGAGTAATCTGAGTAACTTACGCCGTAACCTTCCACGTGACCTGACGTGCACCTCCTGACAAACGTAACTATGCGTTGGGTGGACACATGGTGACTTGAATGGCGTGGAAGGTTGCAGTGTCAATTCAAGTTAATCAATTCGACAATTTTGTTAGGTGCGCTTACCTGAAGTAAACTGCTATCTATGCTAAGAAAGAAATTTTCTCACCTACTGGTGGTTGAGGTGAGAAAACAGCACCCCAGGTGCATACCCAGTGGGGCTAAAATAGATAAGCACAAAAGAGTGCAGAGAAAAGAGGTCCCATACTTTAGCATTGGCAAGTTGAATTAACCCCATGTTTGGGCTAGTCACTGCTGGCCTTAAGACATTGTTTCAAACAGTATTGATCAACATGTGTTCACAAAGCAAATGGCATAAAGTTTTATTAATATAATTGTAGATAATATTTGACCTTTGGGTCAAATATTATTGTACTAGGACTTCCATATTTGACCTTTGGGTCTTGTGATTTCAGCATGTAGGTTAAATGCTCAGTGATTCCATCATATAAAACACTCAGGTGTATGTATATGTATGGTGTATACAAGTATATATGATTACATAGTATATATGAGAGTATATGTCATATATTTCATTAAAAAATACAAATAAAAAATCAAATCGGGACACAGCTCATCCTCTCTCACCGTCCTGTTTACCATCATCAGCTCCACCTGCAGAGAGAAGAAGGAAGAGCAGAGGAGATAAACGAGTGTTTTTAGAGACTCTTCATCAGCTGTCAGTCAGTGATGCAGCACATCCAGTATAAAGAGCAGCAGGGACGTCAGTGCTGGGACTGTACTAGGACTCATTGTTGCTTCACTTTTTCTAATCTTTGGATTTTTATTGAAGTTAATGAAAATTTTTCTCACTTCTATGTTTTTTGGACTTTCATTCATTAGAATAAGATAAGACAAGATAAGATAAGATAACCTTTACTAGTCCTACAAGTTGAAAATTTATTTTGTTACAATAGAAAGTGGACAGTGCAAAATTATATAGCAAAAATTAGAGAACACTGGAATAGAATAAGAATAAGATAATGTACACAAATTTACATAATACAATAAAATAAAATACTATATACAATAAAACAAAATAAAATATTATATACAATAGGATAAAATAGAATACAAATGCTGTATGAAACATTTGTATTCTATGTTTTGTATAGCAGTCTGACCAAGGTTATTGTAAAAACACAATAACCTTGGTCTTTCAACTCTGAGCTCTTAAGGAACCCCAACAATCCAGATGGACGGTTCCAGCTGTTAACTGGAGGAATTCCATCCAAACATCTGCTCTCACTAAATTCTTCCTCACCTACAGACTGTGTTCTTCACTGCTTTAAACTTGGAAATGAATGCAGCCATTGGTCTGTGTGCTGCTTTTTTCAGAGAGCTGATTAGCTGTTGACAGTGTTTGATCAGAGTGTGTCAGCCGTTACTATAGTGACCATTAAGGCAGAAACAGGAAGTGTTTGTTTCCAATCAATAAGCTACTGACCTCAGAGTCTCCAGTCTGTAGTCTGGACTCTGCTGAAGGTCAGACAGCTGCTTCACATCTGGATCCTGCAGCTTGTTTAACCACAGGTTTAGCTCTCTCAGATGGGAGGGGTTGGACTTCAGCGCTGCTGCCAGATAATCACAGCTGATCTTCGACAAACCACAGCTTCTCAATCTGTACAAAGAATGAAAGATGTAAGTTTATTAGACAAAGTATGTGCTTGAAATCATTCAGTGTTTCATCATCTGTTCAGAGCTGAAGAAGGTTCAGAGTGTAGAAGTTTAGAAAATGGAAACTCCAAACAGCTGAAGCCAACAGGAAGCAGCTTCAAACAGGAAACTGTGCAGACTTTTCAGACTATATGCCCCGATGCCGCCAGTTTGAGTTTGGAGATTTAAATCTCTGTTCTGTGACTAAGTCCTTGAATCATTTCTTCCAGTTGATCCAATAAGACAGATTAAGTATTGGACGTGTGTAGTTGCTCCATTAGGGGAGCTTCTAAATGTGATGTGATGGCCCCTCTGGGTCTGTCAGATCACAGGACTGAAGAGAGCTCAAACTGGGCACACAGTTGTTCCAGTCTGGACCAAAGACTCTATACTGGGACTGAGGGACTGCTTTGACTGCACCCACTGGGACTTTTTAAAGGCTCATGTTCTCACTTAGATCATTGATTTCTACTTACATTTCTTTCTGGGGAAAAATGGGGATTACTTTGAAAACAGGAAGTATTTTCCCAATAAGCAGCCATGGATTAGTAAATCACTCCAACATGTTCTCAGGCAGAAGAAGCTGTCTTGTTATGAGGGAGAGAAGAAAAAGATTGAGGCACATAAACTTGTTCAAAGAGAGATAAAGCAGCTAAAAGGGGGGCAGGGATAGCTCAGTAGACAAGGTTATTGCTCCATTGTCGGAAGGTTGGTTGTTTGAATCCATTGAATGGCTACCCTGAGGTACCCATGAGCAAGGTACCGTCCGTACTCAGTGCTCCCGCTGTGCCTACTTAGTGGCTCCCCACTGCTTCATACATATTTCCCCACAGGGATCACTAAAATTCACAAAATTATTATTTAAAAGTAAAGCAGAGGATGAGCTGAATAAAGGACACTCAAGGCTGGCTTGGAAAGGAATGAAGTCCATGGTGGGGATGCAGAACAAGGACCAAAGATGAATGTGACACTGAATCAGCATAAGACATGGGAGGAAAATGATTGAAGTGTGCTGTGAACTGACTGGGAGATTTTCACACATTTTCCAGTCCTCCTTAGAACAACAGGAAGTTCCTAGCATATGGAAACACAGGTTAAGTGTACTACATACAAACATGGTGACTGACCTCACAATTTCAAGTCTACATCCTGGACTCTCCAGAAAACCACACAGCTGCTTCACTCCTGAATCCTGCAAGTTGTTGTTTCTAAGGTCCAGCTCTCTCAGATGGGAGGGGTTAGACTTCAGCGCTGCTGCCAGATAATCACAGCTGATCTTTGACAAACCACAGCTCCCCAGTCTGTATGAAGAATAAATGTAAGTTTATTAGACAAAGTATGTGCTTGAAATCATTCAGTGTTTCATCATCTGTTCAGAGCTGAAGAAGGTTCAAAATGTAGAAGTTTAGAAAGTGGAAACTCAAAAAAGCTGAAGCCAACAAGAAGCATCTTCAAACAAACACAACAAAAGATAAATCTCTGCATTTTCAAATTAAAGTCCTAAATTTATCACAAAAAACATGAAAAAGTCGTGTTTTTCATTCCAGGAACCACATGGCTTCACCTTTAAAAGTAAAGTTAGGAAGAAATGGACATATTTTAAGTCCAACACCTTTTTCCAGTCACATCATTAAAGTAGACAAACTACAAGCTCCTTTTCATTCCAACAAGTCATCTTCTGACCTGGACTAACAACACTGTAGACGGTCCCTGAGCACTGGTCTCACAGCCAGCTGCACATAGAGACTGTGGAGATTAGAGAAATATTTTCCTGCTATTGTTCATAATCATTATCATTACCCTTCCATTAATAATATAATCTACAGCATTGATATTGTATTCAGATGTTTAAACATATTGGCACCCAATTAGCCTTTATTACAGGTGCAGTTATAACCACTTTAAACTGTTGAGTTGAATCTATAATCTTAAATGCTTTTGAATGCTTTTCATAATCTTAAATGTTTATATGCAGATTATATTGCACTATAAAATAAAGGCCCAACTCTGAGTATAGTCTGGGCCTAAAAATCTTGACAGGAAACTGTAGGTTTGCAGAGCATGCTTTGCATCCAGGAAGTGAAACTACGTTAACCCTGATGAATCAAAAGCAATCTGAAGTGTCTTTTTGGGCGGAGATCTACAGCTGATGTTATGCAGTGTACATCTCACCACATGTGTTCATTAAAATCAATTGTTTGACGAAGCTCTTCTGGACCATGGTTGTTTATACTCTCGTCCTCAATATCGAACCCTTAACAAGACCAAAGTGCAACAGTGAAAGAACATCAGACACAAATTTGTTTCTATTGCTTTCACATAAACATCTACTGTCATTATTTTTACTCAACGCTGTGGAGTCCTTTATTGGAAATTCAAATGTGATTTTTTTCAATCTGTTAGCATCTCCCAAACTCAACTATGTGACTTCCAAATGAATAAAAGCAGCAGAAGTGGCTTTACAAATGAAAGAGGAAGAAGAAGAGAAGAGGAGAGGGAGAGGAGAGGAGAGGGAGGCCACCCTCACCATCACTCCAGCTGAAAACATCACACTTCCATTAAAGTTGGTGAGAAAATGTTGAGCAGGATCAGCTGCTGGCTAATCTGGAGGCTGTAGCAGCTCACAATCACAATGAATTTCCACTCATGAAAAAGCTCAAACTGCTTTATTTCATTACCATATTCCAGTGATGCCTCCATAATGATTTCAGCTTTTCTGTAGACACACTGTGTGTCCTGTATGACTAATTATTGAAGAAGGAAAAGAAGCTGATCATTCAAACTCAGGTGGCGAGGGTCCATCACAAATCTCACTGACAGCCAATAGAAATAAAGAAAAATTCAGACCGACAGTCTTTATGGGGTTAGGCAGTGAACTGCTCACGCTGCATTCAAATGCATCTCAAACTATTGGAATTGGATTCAACTTTTTGAAGAAGATTTCTTCTCAGCTGCTGTTTGGAACATTTCTAATTGATCATGAACTGTATTAAACTCTGTAAATGAACTGAGAACTATTTCTACATTTGAAACTAGGGATTCATTTTCCATTCACTTCTGTATGTTAGTGTATAAATGAATGTTAGACTGGGCTCCATGGAAACACTGGTCTCGGCTGCCTTCTTTCTGTAGTCATTCCAACAGAGTCCTTTCTCTTCTCCAGCTTCTGTTTGAAATCGTTTCGCAGAGCCTGAATCCTGCTTTGTTGTCATGTTTGGGCCTGTGTTAGGCTGCACTGTGTTCCTCTGCTTTAACACACACCTAACCTGGGTTGTCTTAAGCAGCCATATCAGCTTCTGATACCATGAACATCATCACAGCTCCAAACTTCACCTTTGTTAGCTTTGACATTCATGTCTTTCTTTTCTCTCTCTCTGCTTCCACAGAAGCTCAAAGTCTCTGCAGCCGGTTTTTATCTGCTATCATCAGATCTTCAGCAGCCTCACTCTCATCACTCACACACTCTACAGCCTCATCAGTACTGACCTGATCTTCACTGACTGATGGAGCACAACATGAACCTGTGGAGGCTGAAAAACTGTCCTGTCAAACATCTCTCTATCACCACCCCGCTTCTGTCAGCCTTTAAATGAACCCTGATCAAGTATGTCGCTTCTATTTGGAGCAAAAAGGAAAAACTGTTGTTCAGTTATTTGGAAAGACACAACATTTCTGAAAGGACTCAAACTTCTTCACATTTATCTTCAGACACATTATTAACCCTATTCTTTAATTGCCATGATAGAACAGAGAAAACCCTACTCATAGTGGTCAAAACATTTATAATTCCATCCATCCTCATCCGCTTTATCCAGGGCCGGATCGTGGGGGCAGCAGCCTAAGCAGAGATGCCCAGACCTTCCTCTCACCAGCCACCTCCTCCAGCTTATCCGGGCGAACACCAAGGCATTCCCAGGCCAGCCGAGAGGTATAATCTCTCCAGTGTGTCAGGGGTCTGCCCCGGGGCCTCCTCCCGGTGGGACATGCCTCACCTCACCAACACCTCACCTAGGAGGCGCCCAGGAGGCATCTTTGTCAGATGTCAACTGGCTCCTGTCGATGTGGAGGAGCAGCGGCTCTACTCTGAGCCTCTCCCAAATGGCAGAACTTCTCACCCTATCTCTAAGGGAGAGGCCAGCCACCCTTTGGAGGAAGCTCATTTCTGCCACTTGTACCTGCAATCTTGTTCTTTCGGTCACTACACACAGCTCCTGAACATCGCTTTTACACTCAGCTCCCTCTTCCCCATGACAGACCGGTGCAGCGTCCACATTACTGCAGCCGCAGCCCCAATCCGTCTGTCAATCTCTGGCTCCCTTCTCCCATCACTCACGGAAAAGACCCCGAGATACTTGAACTCCTCCACTTGGGGCAGGAACTCATCCCCGACCCGGAGTGGGCACTCTACCCTTTTTCGGCTGAGAACCATGGCCTCAGATTTGGAGGTGCTGATCCTCATTCCCGCTGCTTCACATTCGGCTGCGAACCGCTCCAGTGCGAGCTGGAGGCCTTCACTTGATGAAGCCAACATAACCAAATCATTCGCAAAAAGTAGAGATGAGATTCTGAAGCCACCAAAGTTAAAGCCCTCCACCTAGAAATCCTGTCCATAAAAATTATGAACAGAATCGGTGACAAAGGGCAGCCTTGGGGAAGCACATCACCCACCGGGAATGAGTCCGACTTATTACCGGCAATGCAAACCAAGCTCTTGCAACGGTTGTATAGGGATCGAATGGCCTGTAGCAATGGGCCAGACACCCCATACTCCCACAGTACCTCCCACAGGACACCCCAAGAGACACGGCCGAATGCCTTCTCCAAGTCCACAAAACACATGTAGACTGGTTGGGCAAACTCCCATGCACCCTGCAATCGTGGCACACACTGCAAACAATTCGGGTCTCAGCGCAGCTGGGAATCAGTGCTATGTATGGCCTGTGATCTGGGAGAAAAAGGGAAGTGGCACAAACAATTAAACAAAAAAAACAAAAGGGAGGTTAGTCCGCCCTTACACAACTTACTCTCAATCAATAACCGCCTTTACGGCTGGACGGACTAATCAAAACAAAATTACAAATCAATCAAAAGAACGAAAAAAGGACAGCAGAGACAGCACAGCTGAAAAACAAACAACATTATCAATTAAAATATTACCCAATAAAATAGCAATTTTATAAAACCATTCAAAATCATGAAGCTAAAACAAACACTCAATATACCTACAATATTGATCAGTTTCCCTGCGCGCAGTCGATCTAGGGCTTGATCAATTCTTCTATTAAAATTCGTGGTCACACTAAAAAAGTCCAATGACACATTAAAAATAGGCACATGCAATAGCAAACGATCCAAACAAAAATGGCAAAAGTCTCTTACCGACAGTATACCCACTCGCACCTGAGTGAATTAATTGCCTCTGGTTTTTTCCACAGAAGAGCGCTCACTTCACCCCACACACCCACTACCTTTTCACAGCTCTTCAGCCAATCACCTGGCAGAAAGCAACAAACTGCCAGGTGACACTTGTTACACTACAAACCTATTGTTAAGAAATTTATTCTAAAACACTTCTTCAGTAAAGACTCAGAGAAGAGAAACACACAGAACTTCTTGCTAGCAAGGGCAGCCTCCAGAACTGAGACTCGTGCTGAGGAACTGCCCCGGCCTTTATTTATACTTCAGTGAGCGTTTGTTCTTTACATTAAAATGTGGAGGTGTACGTTTGTGTGTGTGTGTGTGTGTGTGTGTGTGTGTGTGTGTGTGTGTGTGTGTGTGTGTGTGTGTGTGTGGTGCTGCTGATCAAAGGGTCATATAACATAAAAGCACAAAAGGAAACATCCTTGGTCAGGAAGAGGGTAGTCTCCCCCTCACCCTAGATGGTTTACCCTGGATAACACAGTGAAGAAGTCCAGCAGTTCATCTAAACAAAAGGCAGTTAGACTAAAACAGACATAGCTACGTTAAAACAATAAAACAATAAAACAAGGTACGACCTCTCCCCATGCTCCCAGGATGTGGGGGTGGACGCTAAAACACCTTGAAGTGTTACAGCCCCCCGAGGATGAGACATTCTTTCACTATGCCACCAACTAAACACTAATGATTACATGCAGTATTCTACCATATACAAACTTATATAATTAAAAGATTATACTGACTTTTATGTACAATTTCCTATTGACACCTATCATCCAGTGTTCCGCGACCAGGACGAAAACCGCATTGTTGTTCCTGTATTCGAGGTTCGACTAGCGGACGAACTCCTCTTTCCAGCACCCTGGAATAGACTTTCCCAGGGAGGCTGAGGAGTGTGATCCCCCTGTAGTTGGAACACACCCTCCAGTCCCCCTTCTTAAAGATGGGGACCACCACGCCGGGGTGCCCAGGGGTACTGCCCTTGATCTCCATGCAACATTGTAGAGGCGTGTCAACCAGAACAGCCCTGCAACATCCAGAGCCTTCAGGAACTCGGGGCGGACCTCATCAACACCAGGGGCTCTGCCACCAAGGAGTTGTTTAACTGCCTCAGTGACCTCGCCTCTGGAAATTGGCGGGTCATTCCCCTCATCCCCTGACTCTTAATTTCACTGACATGTCTTCCAGCTCCCCTCAGGTTGGGTTTAATAAATGCCAGATCGGTGGCGAATAAGACCTTCATCCTGAAGGATTTCTTTTCTTCCCATGCATTGGATTTCCTCTGTTTGACTGAAACCTAGAGTTCACCCGGTGAGTTAAGCGTTTTTTCTGAACTGCTGCCCGCTGGCTGTGCTTATTTTAGTGCTCCAAGAGCTTCTGGTCATGGCGGGGGGTTAGCTGTTTTTTTAAATCACACTTTGAGTTTAAGCAACTATCCTCATGGACACATCACACCAGCTTTGAACTTTGCCTGTGTGAACTGGGCCACTCGCCTTCATTGCTGTGTGCAATAGTTTATCGGCCTCCTAAATATAACAAGGAGTTTTTATCTGAGTTTTCAGAGTTTCTCGCTGACTGTGATTTGGAGTTATCATATGGATTATCTGTCTGTATCTTACATGTGGCGCATGCTGTATTCTCTGACCATATGCCCATTCTATTTGACGTTGTTCCTCTTAGTCCTGTTGTTAAACCGGCTGCACCTATGCGATGCTATCGTGCCTTCGGCTCAGATACTGCTGAGGATTTTCCAACACTATTTGAACAACTTGTGTCCAGTCCCTCTGAGTCGTCCTCCGTAAATGGATTACTATCTCACCTGGACTCTGTTTGTAAATCTGCCCTTGATGTTGTTGCACCTCTAAGACTCAGGCAGTGTAAACCCAAGTCCAGCCCTTGGCTAACCGATTTTACTCGAGCCATTAGAAGAGAATGTAGGAGATGTGAAAGACGATGGAAAAAGGACATGCTCTACGTTTCTCTGGAAGCTCTTAAGACGAGCTGGAAAGCTTATCAGAGGGCAGTAAAGACTGCCAAAAACTCCTATTTTTCACAACTTATTGCTGTTAATTCACATAACCCTCGTGTTCTGTATAATACCATTAATTCTGTACTGAATGCACAGGATCATGTTCTTTTGCAATCTTCTGAGGTGTAATAACTTTATCTTCTGTTGGCCCGGCTGTGCATGTTCCCTGTTTAAATTTTCTTATTGCTTTCCAACCAATTGTTCTACCTGAACTAGAGAAGCTTGTGTTAACTGCTAAACCATGCGGTTCTCCGAATGATGTCGTTCATCCCCGTTTTCTGAAAGAGGTGTTTCCTACTGTTGGACCACATATTCTGAACATAATCAATACCAGCCTCTTGTCATGTCAAGTACCAAGTGAGTTTAAGCATGCAATTATTTATCCCTTAAGCCAGGCTCAGATATTTCAGTAATGTCAAATTTTAGACCCATCTCTAAACTTCCTTTTCTGAGTAAGATCTTGGGAAAGGTTGTTCACACTCAGCTGATGGATTATCTAAACAACTCTCAAATGTTTGAATTTTTTTAGTCCGGCTTTAGGCCATTTGATAGCACAGAGACAGCTCTCATAAAGGTTATAAACGATATCCTGGTAGCGACGGACTGTGGTAAACACGTAGTGCTTATACTACTAGATATGACTGCTGCATTTGACACAGTGGATCACGACCTTCTGATCTCTTGATTACAGCATTGTGTGGGCCTTTCTGGCTTGGCACTCCTGTGAATAAAATCATATCTCTCAAACAGGAGCTTCTGTGTTAAGTTGGGCTCGTCATCGTCCTCTGTGGCCCCTCTGTCATGGGGTGTACCACAGGGATCTATTCTTGGGCCATTACTGTTTTCATTATATCTCCTGCCACTGGGTGCGATCTTTCGTAAACACAAAGTTGCATTTCATCTATATGCTTAGTGATGTTAAGTCATGGATGGCTCAAAACTTTTTAAATTTTAATGAACGTAGAACGGAAGCAATTCTGTTTGGCCCGAATCGTTTCTCTGACATCCCTGATGTTGACCTTGCTGCTCTGACCCCTTACCTGAAGAGCTCGATTACCAATCTTCGGTTAAAAATCGACTCTGCACTTACCTTTGATCGCCATGTGAATGGAGTGGTGAAATCGTCATTCTACCAACTCAGGCGTCTGTCGAAGGTTAAACCTTTTCTTTCAAGGAGACTGTTATCCACGCTTTTATAACCTCACGCTTGGATTATGGTAACTCCCTTTTAATAAGGGTTGGACCGGAAACTCTGACACGCCTGCAACTAGTACAAAATGCTGCGGCACGGTTTTTATCTAGTAAAAGGAAATTTGAGCACATTACTCCGGTCCTGGCCTCCTTGCACTGGCTTCCAATTCAATTTAGGATTCATCTTAAAGTTCTTTTATTGGTTTTTAAATCTTTAATTGGTCTGGCACCTGTGTATCTGTCTGATTTGCTGAAGCCCTATGTCCCCACTCGTTCACTCCGGTCAGCTGAGCAGCTGTTGCTCTCAGTCCCCAAATCACGGCTGAAACTGAGAGGAAACCAAGCATTCTCCATTGTGGCTCCTACGCTTTCGAATAATCTTCCTCTTCACATTAGGCAATCGACATCAGTGATGGTTTTTAAATCCAGATTGAAAACACATTTGTATTCACTGGCTTTTGACTCTGTGGTTGACTAACTTGTATTTTATTGTTTTTGCTATATTCATTATTTTATCGTATTTATTATTCTTATGGTAACTATTATGTTTCTATTGTTCAGTACTTTGGTCATCCTTGCGTGTTTTTAAAGTACTATATAAATAAACAATGATGATGATGATGATGATACAAACACTGCTTATATGGTACAAGTTCCTCTTTTTTGTCTGGCTTCCTGTATTTATTAATATGCTAGTATAGCTCTATACTAACTTCCTGTTTTTCAGTCTGGCTGAGCACTTAGTTTGTGAGTCACAAGTGGCCTTGCTTTACAACCCTTCATTATTAAAGTACATAAAACAATATAATCAGAAAACAAGCACTAAGAGTATATTAATTACATGACAACATCCTGAACATTTATGAACATCAATCAAAGATCTGAAATATAGAAAAACAAGAACATCTGCTGTCAGTGAACTCACCTCAGAGTCTTGAGTCGACAGTTGGGACTCTCCAGTCCAGCACAGAGAAGCTTCACTGCTGAAAACGTCAGGTCATTTAAACTCATGTCCAGTTGTGTCAGATGGGAGGGGTTGGATTTCAGAGCAGAGGCCACAACTTCACACTGAGTCTCTGAGAGTCGACATTGAGTCAGTCTGTGATTAGAAAATATAAAATGTGTTATTATAAAAGAGGAAATTCTGCATTATAAACAGACTGAATGTACATGAAGACAAAACGGAGTGACGTCACAATCTGATGAACGTCTGCTCTTTACATCTGTGCTTCAGCTCCTCTTACTGTGTTTGACATGACACAATGACTCAGTCTCTCTCAGACCTGCAGACTTTTAATGAGCATTTTTGTTTGGCTTTAATGTGCAGATGAAGGAGGGAAGATGGCATCACTTTAAGGCTTCCATAATGTTCACGGTCTGTCAGTCAGATCTGATCCAAAGTCAGACATTTGGACTGTTTCCTGTTTTGAATCTGACTCCAGAACATTTTGAATGAGTTCAGCTCAGTGAAGAGTTCCAGCCGGAGAAAGCTGATCTTTGTTTGCTACCTGCTGCTGTCAGGTACGACTGTTCAATTTGACATGCAGGAAAAATGTGGTAACTGTTACCAAACGGAGCAGAAATCTCATCACTGGACAATAATGACAACTGAACTCAGAGCTGCTGATATCATATCTGATTTCAAGTGAACTAAAAAAAGAAATGATTAGCTCATTTTATCTTTCTTTTTTTTTCTCTGTCACGATTTTTAACATTATAGTTCATTTCACTACAAAGATTCTTATTTCTGTCTTCTCTATAACAGGAGCGTCTGAATGACCAACAACAGCAGCCGCAGATTTAAAATACTGCCCCCAAATGACACAACACATGAACTACATGTAGAAGTGAGTCTACAATACACAGCATATGACTACCAATGCAGGATAATGCACATACACATTTCCTGATAAACAGAAAATATAATTTTATCTGAGAAACTCCAACTAATGAGAGTTACTGTGTACATCTGAAGAACTAAACTACTAATCTACACTAATAAAGTGTGTTAATGATCACATCTGGACTCACCGAGCCTTTTGGCAGTTCCTCACAGCTGGAATCAGTCTCAGTTGTCCCTGCTCTGATATGTTGTACCTCCGAAGGTCAAACTCATCCAGAACCACCTCTGACATCTGCAGCATGAAGGCCAGAGCTGAGCACTGGATCTCAGAGAGTTTCTTCTCTGATCTGTTCTCTGACTTCAGGAACTCTTGTATCTCCAGATGTACTGAGAGGTCGTTCATCTCCATCAGACAGTGGAAGATGTTGATGCTTCTATCAGGATACATGTTATCACTGTTCATCATCTTCAGGTTGTTGATGACTCTCTGGATGATTTCTGTACTGATCACTGTTTGACCCAGCAGACCTCCTAAGAGTCTCTGGTTGGACTCCAGAGAGAGGCCATGAAGGAAGCGAACAAACAGGTCCAGGTGGCCATTTTTACTCTGGAGGAATTTCTCCATGACTCTGTTCAGAAATGCATCGTATGATCGGAGATCCCTTCCAAAAAGCTTCTTGGTCATAGAAGTTATCTTTTGGAAGTAAATCATCTGCGTTCTCATCATAGTGCTCTGGTCCCAGACCTCTCTTGGATCCACGTAATCATTCACCAATCCTTCATCATCACTATAATTATCAGTATCACTATCATCATCTTCATACTCTTCCTCCTCATCCCAGATGAAGTTTCCCACCTGGGGACATAAGAAGTTCTCCACCACCTCTGTCTTCCTGTTGGTGAAACAGTGGAACATGTAGACTGCAGCCAGAAACTCCTGAATGCTTAGATGAACAAAGCAGTAGATTGGTTTGTGGAAGATCACACACTCTCGTTTGAAGATCTCTGTACAAACTCTTGAGTACAACGAGCCCTCTGTGACACCCAGACCACACTGTTCCAGGTCTTCTTGGTAGAACATATTTCCTTTCTCCAGATGTTCAAACGCCAGCCTCCCCAGCTTCAGAAGAACTTCCCTGTCAGCCTCCGTCAGCTCCTGTGGACTTGTCTCACGTCCCTCATCGTACTTGTTCTTCTTCCTCTTTGTCTGAACCAGCAGGAAGTGTGAGTACAAGTCAGTCACGGTCTTGGGCAGCTCTCCTCTCTCCTCTGTAGTCAACATGTGCTCCAGAACTGTAGCAGTGATCCAGCAGAACACTGGGATTCTACACATGATGTGGAGGCTCCTGGATGTCTTCATATGGGAGATAATTCTGCTGGACAGCTCTTCATCACTGAATCTCCTCCTGAAGTACTCCTCCTTCTGGGCGTCAGTGAAGCCTCGTAGTTCTGTTATCCTGTCAACACATGTAGGAGGGATCTGATTGGCTGCTGCAGGTCGGGAAGTTATCCAGACGAGAGCCGAGGGAAGCAGATTCCCCTGGATGAGGTTTGTCAGCAGCTGGCTGACTGATGACTTCTGTGTAACATCAGACAGCAGCTTCCTGTTGGTGAAATCCAATGAAAGTCTGCTTTCATCCAGGCCGTCAAAGATGAACAAAAGCTGACAGACAGCCAGCTTCTCTGCTGTGACCTTCTGTAATGTTGGATGGAAAACATGGATCAGCTCCAGAAGACTGTACTGCTCATCTCTGATCAGGTTCAGCTCCCTAAATGAAAGCAGAACCACCACACTGACATGTTGGTTCTCCAAGCCCTCTGCCCAGTCCAGAGTGAACTTCTGCACTGAGAAGGTTTTTCCAACACCAGCCACGCCGTTAGTCAGAACCACTCTGATGGGGATGGGTCTCTGTTGGTCAGGTAAGGCTTTAAAGATGTCCTGGCACCTGATTGGAGTGCCATGGAGGGCGTCCATCTTGGAAGCTGTCTCCAGCTGCCTCACCTCATGTTGGGTATGAACCTCTTCACTCTGTCCCTCTGTGATGTGGAACTCAGTATAGATCCTGTTGAGGAGGGTTCTACTTCCTGTTTCATCACATCCTTCTGCCACATGTTCACATCTCCTCCTCAGACTGATCTTATGTTCATCTAAAAGCTCCTGCAGACCAACAACTGCTGAAAGAAAGAAAAACAGAAAGAAAACTCTTCAATGTGTGAACAACACAACAAAAAGTCCAGTTTTCAGAAACGAGTCCATCAGCATACAGATGTTTAGTCTTACTTTGGACACAGCTGCTTTGACTGGCTGTCTGCAGTCCAGCTCTGGTTCTGGATCTTTCTCCACACTGGGGACAGGAGGAGTCTCCTGATGAAGCAGACTGGTCCCAGTATGAGGAGATGCACTGTCTGCAGAACCAGTGTCCACAGCTGGTACAGACTGGATCCTTCAGGACGTCCTGGCACAAAGCACAGCAGGGCAGCTGCTCCTCCTCACAAACGCCACTGTTCTTCCTCTCTCTGTGAACACATTTCTTTATCACTAAAATCATTTACTGACTTTTGCACAAAATATCCAAATTTAAAAGATGGTGCAGAAGTCCTGTGGGTCAGAGCATTCAATCTGGAAACAAAGTGATGATTCATTGATTTCATCAACACTATTGAACTCATTTTCTGTCTGCCTTTCTCATTAAACATTCAGCAATCTGCTTGCAGTTTGCTGTGACTGCACATTTCCCGCAAAGACTTCACAGTAAAAGCCTTCCTTTGGAGGGTGCTGTTTATATCCTTCATGTTTTCCAGTCAGTGTATACAGATTATCTTTGTTTAGTTAATAATTGTGATTACTTTACAGAAGTAACTGATTAGTTACAGAAACATATCCAAGGTGAGCAGGTACCCCTCCAGCATAAACTCTAAGCAGCTAAAACATGAATGAATGTAAAAGGTGTCCCAGCTGTCAGTCAGACTGTACTCGGTGCCACATTAGAGATGTGGTTTCTGACAGCTGCTCCAGCTGCAGGATCAAACAGAAGTCCAAACATCTTTGCCTTTGTTGCTTCTTATTATTGAACAACACAGCTGAGCATTGGTTGAGCATCTGCAGCTCAACGTGGCAAAGACCAAGGAACTGATCGTGGACTTCAGGAAGACCAGGAAACACTTGACCCCTGTTTCAATCCAGGGGGTCAGTGTTGACATTGTGGAGGACTATAAATACCTTGGAGTACACATTGACAATAAACTGGACTGGGCTAAAAACACCACAGCACTTTACAGGAAGGGCCAGAGTCATCTCTATTTTTTGAGGCGACTGAGGTCCTTCAACATCTGCCAGAAAATGCTGAGGATTTTCTATGAGTCTGTTGTGGCCAGTGCGATCCTCTATGCTGTTGCATGCTGGGGGAGCAGGCTGAGGGTCGCAGATGCCAACAGACTTAATAAACTGATCCGTAAGGCCAGCAATGTTGTGGGGATGGAGCTGGACTCCCTCAAGGTGGTGTCGGAGAGGCGGATGCTGTCCAAGATAAAGACAATGTTGGATAACACCTCCCACCCACTCCATGACATGTTGGTCAGTCACAGGAGCTCGTTCAGTGAGAGACTGAGATTACCGAAAAGCACCACTGAACGACACAGGAAATCATTCCTGCCTGTGGCCATCTCCCTGTACAATGCATCCACTTAACACACTGTTTGCTGCTACAGCTACACATGTTTCTTTTCCAACTATTTATTTATAAGTGACTTATGTATGTATGTATGTATGTATATATATGTATATATTGTACTATTCTTAGTTAGCGTATTGTCTGTCTTGTCTTAATGTTGGTTTAAAATGGAGCACTGTAACAAAAAATAATTTCCCCCAGGGATCAATAAAGTATTCTGATTCTGATTCTGATTCTGATAATGCAGCCTTTAACATTAGCATTGTTAGCATATATGCAACAGAAATGTGGTCAGAAACTGGTATTGAGGGGCTGGCATAGCGAGAGGAGACGATCGCTGTTCCCACTCTCAAGTATTACAACCAACCCACCGCTGACTCGGTAAGAGTCAGGGGGTCATGCAGTGGGCCAACCCTCTCCCACTCAGTCTGAGGGAAACCCACACTGCACACTGGTCCTAATGTCAAACCACACAACAATTCCAAGGAAGGAGGAGAAGAAAGAAAGACTGAGGAAAGGAAACAATCAAAGGGAACATTAACAGATCAGCTTCTGTAGCGTCTCCAGGTTCTCCTGGTGACCAGCCGCTGTGTCCACACTGGCTCCAGTAGCTTCTCTTAATCTATTTAATCATTTATTAGTTAGGTGTGTAATTCTCATATTCTTTTCCCCCAACCTCATTTTGATCAGGACAAGTTTTTCTCTGAGTTAAACTAATAAGACTAGACATCTCTGTTCAGCAGCTGTGAGATGAAGGCTCCAGGACATCTTCAAGGATACTAAATATTTCAGAATAAGCTTCACCACAATCATTTTCAGAGCTCTGGTCTCTGCTATCAAACTACAACTGTTAAACTAGAACTACAGATTTCAAAATTTTATTTTAGAAACTTATTCTCAAAGGACAACATGAAAGATTATATCATTTTTTTTCAAATTTTTTTTCATAATTTTTAAACATTATTACATATATTTTGAATGAGTTGTATCCATGAAGTAAAGAAAAAAAACATGTTTTAGAAGATCAGTCATTGCAGTACAAAACATCTATGAGATCAAAGACATTTATGAAACATTGCTGACAGTATCTCCTGTGACAACTTTGTGCAGCAACTCTAAACATTTTTGTAACTGTTGATCGTTCATGTCAGTTTGAGTTTGTTTGGTGCTTCTAAAACATTTTCTTACGTTACTTTGACGACAATTACTTGTTTGCTTTGTGTCTGTCTTGCTTTCTCCTGACATTTACTTCATATACACAATATCCTTCTGAGAACCAGCCTATACATTAATGTGATCTGTAATGGACATTTGTTTTTTTTATCTATATCTTTTGAGTTATTCAAGCTGCCATACTAGTCAAAGGAGTTTGCAAAGAAAAGCGTCTGGACTTCTTTAAGTTACTTGAAGACGTTTCACGTTTCACCTCTCGAGGTGAAACGTCTTCAAGTAACTTAAAGAAGTCCAGACGCTTTTCTTTGCAAGCTCCTTTGACTACGATGACCTGGATGACTGAGAACCTTCACAGACAAGCTGCCATACTAAATCCTGATGTACTAGATAGAGGATATCCTGGGCTTTCCATTGATATCTCATATGTTTGGTCGCCTCTTTTAGCTCCAAATAGGCAGGAAATCACAAGAAATGTTCAATGGAGAGATTATTTTTTTGGAGTCAGTGGATACTGAAGTGCAAAGTTTCTGCAGAGCCTATCACTACTTCATTTGGCCATCAGATTAGTTCAAGAACAAAGCTTCATGAAATAGGTTTCCATGACAACCAGCTGCATTCAATCCTGACATCACCAAGCACAATGGTCCAGTGGTGTAGAGCACATGGCCACTGGACTCTGGAGCTGCGGAGATGTGTTCTCCGGAGTGACCAATCACACTTCTCCATCTAGCAATCTGATTCACAAGTATAGATTTGATGGTTGCCAGAGCAAACCATCCAGAAAATTTGATTATTTTTTCACAGCTGAAAAACAACATTTATTCTCTATTGGAATCTGCATCGTCCAATCCAAAGGTTACAATCTGAAGGAAACATCTGGTTTTGTTTCCTGTGATTAAATCTGAGCATCAGTATCGTGGGATTTATCCACTACATCCACACCACTGTTGTTCAGTGTTGTCATGATGGCAGTCTCATTAACAGCAGCAATTATGATCCAGGCTTTAGCTGCTTTGGTTGTCACATTAAAAAATATAACTTTTTGTATTCGTATTTAAGTTTTTTGTCTGATTCTAGATTCAAAATGAAAACATAACTGTAAATTCAGACACATGAGGTTGTGCTGAAAAGAATGATACCAAACAAGCCAAATAAAAAGTTTTTAAAGGTGAAATATAGATCAATAAAAATAAATAAATAAATATAACCACTCAAAAGTCATTAAAAATGTCCAATTACACCCTGGACCCCAGAGGGTTAAACATTTTTTTAAAGTAACGCTATAGTTACTTTTCAAGTAATTACTTTTAGAATCTTGTAACTCAGTTATTAACTAAGTTAATTTTTTGATGAAGTAACTTGTAACTGTAAGTAATTACTTTTTCAAAGTAACTTGCCCAACACTACTCAGTACGCACTTTCAGTATGACATGAGCATCACTGTCCTCAAACAGCAAATAACCAAGTATAATATTTTGATCTTTTCTCTTTCATTGTTTTCTTTTTAATGAATCTTTGTAACAATCTAAGGATGTTTCAGGTCATATTTATCCAGGAAAAGACAAACATGTAAAGGAGTCATCACAGCTCTCTGACCTCGTTGGTCCAGGTTCACCACTGACGTTTGGATTTTCAGGTTTGGACCAGTCACTCCTCACAGACGGACAGCTGGACCCTGCAGACTGTGACCTCTGACCTCTGCAGACACAAACATGATTGAAGCAGCTGTGATCACACAGACTGCAGATAATGCAGCTGTTTCCTGTCAGTAACAGTCCTCTTAGATTAGAGTTCAACTTTTTACAGGAAAACTGGACAAAACTGAGTTTTGTTAGAAATTCATTTTCATTTCCTCTCAGCTGACAAACACAGTCAGAAATTCAACCAGAATCAACACTAATTATAATGTCAGTGCAGAATTATTTCTGTTACTCAGTGAGTTCAGCTCTCTGACCTCGTTGGTCCAGGTTCAGTACTGAAGTCTGGAGGATTATCTCTGGAGTCGTCACTTTCACAGCTGAATCCTGCAGACTCTGCTCTGTCCTCCTCTTTCTCCATCATCATCTTCTTGTGGACTTTAGTCAGTCTGAAATCACAAACACTCCGTGAGTTCACATTAACAGAAGTAACTGAGTTACAGTCGCTGACCTCTGACCTGTCATGTAACCTAGAAAAAAGGTCACATGATCCAGAGCAGCGATCACAGAAACATGATCTCACCTGCTGACTTAGAAATTTAAGTCATTCCGAAACACAAAACGCAAGACAATGACTGAACATTACGAACAGCTCTGAGTGTGATACAGTCAGCTCACTGCAAACTCTGACCTCAGTATGAATTAAAGCTCTTTTATGGCCACTAAGACACTTTAGGATCACATGATGTCCACACATGATATCTGTGACTGTCGTAGTTTAACATGTGAACTTCATACATGTAACATTCATGTTGATGCAGATCTCAGTCCCACATCAGCTCTGCTGAATAATCTAAAGTTTCTCTCTGACATCAGGATTCATGTCATGTCATGAACACACCTCCATGTTTCTGTTTCTCTGACACACTGAATTCAAACAGTCTAAGGAAAAACGATGAATTTAACCCTTTAAGACCTACCATAGAACCAAGTCCGCCAGAGCTTATATTATATTTTTACATGTTGTAGATAGGGTTGCCAACCGTCCCTTAAAATACGGAATCATCCTGTATTTAGAAACAAAAGTACACGTCCCATATTGAGCTAATAAGGGACGCACTTTGTCCCGTAATACAGTGAGAGTCAAAAGTAGTCTATAACTTTTAATGGAATTAACGCTTTGTTTGAAAACATAATTCCCTGCTTTGTGACCAATGAGCAGACAGCACACTTATGACAATTCGATTATGACAATTCAGATTACCGCTCATCTCATTGGTCGAGGAAAGGTCGCTTACGGAGAAAATACCGACAACTAGACAAGACAACAAATGACCACAACAAGAAGCATGGCCAACAGGGAAACAAACGCCGAGACTGCGGTGCAAGTCTCGGACGACAGTACACCTAAAGCTGGGCAAACACTGTGCGATTTTTTTCAGTCGCATTATTCAGCTCCGGCTCACAATGCATGATTGACTCGCAGGGGTTAGAAGTTGGTAGGTCACGATGTACTCTCACACTATACTGCCTGATGCTCTGATGCAACCTGAGAGCTCACACTGTGCGTCCATAAAATTAAGGTTATAACAGAAAATCTGTCGCTCTCTCTCCCTCTCACACAGACACACCACCACCATAAACTTTGCTAAATCACTGATCGGGCAGCTAAGTGCATATGAGCGCATGAGGGTGGGAACGGATATTTGTATCTGTGTGTGCCTGTATGTCTGTGTCTATATGTCAGGTTGGGTATCAGACGCCACCTCTATGGGGACATCTCAGGCCCTCCAAGATTTGAAGGCCTATCTCCCCCCACCACCACCACCACTTCCCCTACCAGTGGCGGACTCCCTCAGACATCGGTGGGTTGGTGGTTCTTTGTGTCTGGGGGTGGGCGTCCAGGTACACACCGGCTCACTCCTTGGCGGCCGCTTATCGGGGCCTGGAGCCTGGGGCTCGCTCGGGCCACTTCGGAGGTGGGGTCCCCCCGGCCTTTCGGCCTGGGGCTCGGTCACTCAGGCGCAGCTGGCTGCCGGCGGAGCTCACGGGCGCGTCACTGCAACTCCCCCTGGCTTCTGCTCCGCGGCTGCTGAGTGAGCCCTCATCTGGGACTCTCCTCAGCTCTTTCTGGGACAGTGGCGCGGCTGCCCCTGGTCTTCCTTGGTCTCTTGTGTTCTGGGGGCCTCTGGATGTCTGGAGTTTTGATCTCCTCCATACCTGCTTCACACCCTGGAGGACGGGGCTGTGGCCCCCCCACACCCTCTAGCAGATCATTACATGAAGGAACCTTTTAAAAAAACAAGCGCGTCCATGCTCACAGGTGTACACACGGGTGATCACACCCACAAACTACACCCTTTTTGGCTCCTACCTCAAAGCACACTGTGTTCTGTTGATCTTATGTGCTGCACAATAATGTTTAATATTTAGTGTTTACTGTCATATTCCCATATATCATTGTGATGTTGTTTATTCTATTACTCTTGTTTTCTTCTGCTTGTTCTCTTTTTTCTTTCTCAACAGGTGATCCAGGTGATTGATATATACATTTTTTTTCTGCCCATTCTGTTGGTTTTTGTTTTTTGCCCTTCTCCCCGTCCCTCTTCTCAGCTGTTTCTCTTTCCCTCTTTCTTTCTCCCCTTCTTTCCCCCAGTCAAGTCTGTCCCGTATTCAGCAAGTGAAAATAAAATAAACAATAAAAGGTGAATCAAATGGACCATTACGGCAAGGCTGGGATGGTAAAAAAAAAAAAAAAAATAAAATCACTGATCGGGCAGATGTGATTGAGCAGCAGTGTAAATCCAACTATTTTCACGGTTGTTGTGGTCGTGATAATTTTGTGATGCCACATCGAAAAGGCTCGGATGAGCTTTCCAAAGTTCTACAAGTTGTGCCTCCATTGCTTGTGTCCAGATCACAGGCTGCACAGTCGTGCTGCTCCGTCTTTTTCCCCGACGTTTATGTGTTTGCGCGTGAGCAGTGTGAGCGGCTGTGGTGACACCCTCACGAGCGATTGATGATCGGGAGCTGGTCGTGAGGTGTTAATCGCTTCTCGTTACCCCACGTATACTACACGACGCACGATAGAGGACAAAATCGGTCCGATCACCAAAACGGTCGCACGACTCAAAAATCGGCTCAAAATGGGCCAAAAACCGCACAGTGTGAGCCCAGCATTAGAGCAGCAATGTTTGTTCCCCTCAGAAAAAGGGAAGAATGGGAAAAGGAAAACACCTGGCTGGAAAAAGTTAATATGGACATGTGCAGTGAATATCAGCGCTATGTGGCCAGAAGTGTGATAATATAACTTATTTTGTGTAATAAACAACTGCAAGGATAGATGATTACAACAAATAGATCACTAATACATAAAAGTAATACATAGATGAATAATGATGATGAGTTAAGATGCGTAATCATGGGAACAAGCGGGTTTACAAACAGGAGCAGCTGATTAGCATTAGAAAAGCTGAAATAATACCTCAAATGAAGCCAATTGTACTAAATGCACTAAATGTGCACTGTTACAAGAATATTTTTTGTTCTATTATATTCTATTATTTTAAGTTAAGCAGGACAGAGTTCTTTTAAAGAAAGATTTACTTATATTCTCAAAAGTTAAGCATGACAGGCTTCTGTTTAAGAAAGAGACCTGTTTTACTGTGTTAATATTGTCATTTTGAGCTAAAAATAAATGTCTAAATGATCATTTGTTTCACATGTGTTCATATCACAAAGAATAGAATATGCATCTACTTAAATCAACTTCAAGTCAAATGGTTAAAAAAAAAAAATTCACACACAAAAAAAGAGCTAGAAAATTCACCACACTGGGAAGGGTGAAAACAACTGGGTTGCCCGGCCCTGGCCAGGAGGTGTCCCTTATTTATTTTTCAGGGAGTTGGCAACCCTAGTTGTAGAGCCATTTTTGGGAGCATTTCAAGTTGCTATACATCAATACAACCATTACAGCCTAAATTTTAATAATATACATGCATGAAGTGCATAGTAATTACATAAATTGCAAAAAATAGCAATAAACTACAAAAAAATTGAAAATCGTTTTTGTTTTTTAACATATATTTCTAGTTAGAGAAATTTAAGAGGCTTATCCCTCAAAACTGTAACTACAAAAAAAGTTGCACAAAATAGTTTCCCACCACAGGAAATTTATTTTGAGTGTCTTCATAGTTTTATTTTTGAAATACACTGTCATGGTCCTGCGACCATGACTCAGTGACTTTATGTTTGTGTTCTTTATTGTTATTACTTTCATTATTATTCATGGCTGTTTTGGGATGGTTTGTGTTTTGGGATTTTAGGTACTGGGTTCTGGGTTTGTGCTCCCTCTATTGGTCCCTGGTGTTAGTGTTCCCCTGTCTCGTCAGGTTAATCAGGTCCAGCTGTATCCCCCACCTGTGTGTGATTTCCCAGTGTCTCTCTGTGTACTTATAGTGTGTGTTTTCCTCTGCTCCTCGTCGCGTCGTCTGTGTTCATACCCGGTGAATTCCCCTGCGTGCTCTCCCTGCTGTTCTCCCTTCATGTTCAGGTTTGCCACTCCTTTGTGTAGTTTCTCCCAGTTTAGTTCGTCCTTAGTTCTGTTTGCCATCTCCTCTTTATGTTCAGTATTGTCAATAAATCACCCTTCACGTCTGAAATAGTGCTGCGTTTGAGTCCTCCTTCCACTCTTCACACGGCCGCTGACCCGGACCGTGACATACACCAATTTCTATACACTGCAGGAAAAACGAAAATAAATATTATAGTGCAAATTTGCAAAAAAGCAGCAAAAGCATCAAAATAAAATATTTCCAGCAGTGCAATATGAGTCCTAAGCATCCCAGAAACGACACAGAAACTCATAAAGTCAAACATAACTTTTAAAAAGACCAGTATAGGCCCTGAGGCCCTGATGGTAAAAAAGACTACATTTCCGCGAAAATGACGTCACTTCCGGTTTCGGGCAGGTAATGGCGGAAATGCAAAAGTTCGCGCTGATGTCTATTCCAACGTAGGAAGTGTTTTGAACAGCTGATCGGATCGGCAAAGCGTGTTTCTGGAATATTATGTTTTTGTTCCTGCAAGCGCTTTTTATGCAGTTTTTACAAAGCTTCATGTGGAAGGAAACCGTGACCTAGGACAAGCTGATGGCATAAGATGTAAGTACAACTCCTCTGGTTTCATATGCAAAAAAAATTTTTGCGCTAGCTTACGTGGTTGCAGTGCTACTGGGATTTAAAAATAGTAACGCAAAACAGAGCGTGTCCGCTCCGATCGGCTTTAAAGGGTTAAAGTGTTTTACATCTTTGCACCTGAACATTTCCAACAAACTGGCTTCACTGACTGTCTGATGTAGAAGGACTTTATAACAAATTATTCTTAGTTTATTATAAATATTATGCTATTGCTATTAATGGTTAAAAATTGACTGATTCATGTTCTTTTGTGTATCTGACTGCGTGTTTTGTGGTGATCTTAAACTTTATATGAGTAACTCGTATAACATCAAGTAGCGTCATTCAGACCGAAAACTCACAAGGAACAAATTTTCAAAGTCCTAGACAAAACAGCCCAAAGACAAGAAACTAGAAACACAAGAGACACACACTGACCAACTATTAATGGTTCAAAGCTTCAAATGCTAAAAGAAAATTGAGATCCACTTATTAAAAACACAAAAGCTGCAGAGTCCAAACACTTTGCTTCATATTATGACTCAAGTCAAATCCTCCACAGGCAGATATATGAACGCTGACATTTTTTAGAACAAACTGAGTTTATGTAATTTTTCCAGTTAAAAGAAGCGCAATGATCTATCAGACCAATGATTAGTGTTTGATGGCTCTAAAGTTTCATACAGATCTATTTAAACTGTTCATCACAGTAACCAATGTTTCAGTGCTAAGTTACTGACTGATAATCAGTGTGGATTCAATCAATCAATAATCTATAATACCGTGGATTTGTCTTCAAACACATAAATTTTGTCCTGGAATGAGAGTTGAACATCAGGTCCAAACATTACAGAGTAGAAGCAAAAAGCAAACTTACAGTTTCTTCACACAGAGACAGCAACAACGAGCTCCACTCCACACCTGGACACTAAACAGGGACACACAGTTGAGCTGCTTCTTGGAGGAGGCGGGACTCCATGTGAAGCTCAGGCGGAGCTCAGCAGGAACAGTCGAGTTCATTTAACTGGACACTGGAACATTTCTCTGATTTCATTCTCTTTCATTTCCATTAAATTTGCATTTGATGTGCCTGTGTGTGTCTCTGTGTTCAGATGTGACTGACTTCTTTTTGAATTTTTTGCTGCATGTTCATCTCCATTACAGAGATGTGTTTGTCACAAGATTTTATCATTACTGATTTGGCTTTTAGACCCCAGAGAATGTTTCACTGCTCTTAAAAAACTTACTTAAAAACAGGAAAGTTTGAACAGAAGTCACTTTCACTTCTTTACAAGCTGATCTTTAAAATATCAACCTTTGCATTAAACTATAATTCATAATCACTTTCTTTAACTACAGTGAGTTTTAATGAATGATTTAAATATGTTCCTTTGGAGAAGACAAATCAAATCAGTCCATTAATTTCATTGATGTTGATCATTGTAGAAACTTTACTGAATGTCTAATAAAATGTATTTGTGTTTTTTTATTCAATGTAGCCTTCAAACTGGTCAGACTGGTTTAGATTAAAGTTTTGATATGAAACCTTGATGTAGCTGCAGTGTGAACACACTGATACCTGATCAGCTCTGACACAGTCACACTGTTTGCAGTATAAATATTTACACTGCAAACATTCAGAGTGAGTTTCTGTTTCTAGTCTATGGATCCAGTCACACTTTCTACCTTTCCCAGTGAAGTAAAGCCTGAGAGCAGAGTTGAAACCAACAGTGAGCATCATCAGCACCTGCGCTTCATTCAAATGTGGTGACAGGGTTTGGTTATTTGTTCAGCTGCAGGGGAAATTTCCTTTAACAGATGCAATCATTTAAATGTGAGTTTCCTAATTCTCAGTAATGTACTGGGACTGAGAGTCTGCGGGATAAAGGAAAGTGGGCAGTGATGTAAAAACAGAGCAGTTCAAACTCTGTAGTACAGAAATAAAGAATCAATCTGTGTATTGTTAGTGTTTTTGTTAGTGATTTTCAGATGAAGCTTCACGAGGCTTTGAACCTTCCAGCTAACTGGTTCACAGAGTTTAATTTCTCAAGGGTCAGAATAAGAAAGACTTTATTTATCCCCAAAGCGCAATTAAGATACAACAGAGCAGCATGACGTTGAAGATAAAGACAGGGCATAAACTGGCAATAAGAGTAAGACAATAAATACACACAGAACATACAGTATATACACAGTTTTAAAATTAAACTGACTGAAAGGTGAATAAATAACTGTAAGTGACTAAAAGTGAATAAAGTGTCGGCAGTATAAAAAGAGTGCAGAGTAGTTTATGTTTCTGGGTGTGGGAAATGTTCTTATCGGCTGGAGTTAAAAAGCAGAGTGGCTTTGGGGACAAAGGTGGCGCTCCTCCTCTTAGTCCTGCAGGAAATGCAGCGGAGGCGTCGCCCAGAGGGGAGCCATTGAAATGTGGGGTGAAGAATATGAGAGGGGTCGTTGATGATTTTGGCTGCCTGTCTAAGGGCCTGTTGGCTGAAAACCTGTGCCAGAGTTCTGACAGGCAGGCCGATGATTTTGATGCAGTGTGCTGCAGTCTGTTCCTGTTCTGAAGGCTGAGGGAGTGGAACCAGCAGGTGATGGAGAAGGTCATGATGCTTTCCAGGAAGGCATAGTAAAAAGTCATCATGACTCCAAAGGAGTTGAGTTTCCTAAGGAGGTATAGCCGTTGGTGGCACCTCCTGAGAATCTCCTCTGTGCTGCGGAGAATTTCAGGAGGTTGTCAAAGATGGTTCCCAGGTATTTGTACTCCTCAACTACCTCCACTGGCTTCCGGTGGATGGTGGTGGTGACTGAAGCAGCCACGGGAAGGTCACCACCATCTCTTTGGTTTTGCTCACGTTCAGTTCAAACTCCTGCAGAGTGGGCCCTTGGTGTTGCGAGGGGCCTGACAGCAGTGACAGGACAACTGTGTCGTCAGCATATTTTACCATGTGACGGTTGGGCTGTGTGGGTCTGCAGTCATCAGTGTTATAATATGTATATGTATGTACTAGGGGTGCAACGATACACAAAATTCACGGTTCGGTTCGGTTCGATACTTTGGTGTCACGGTTCGATATTTTTTCGATACAAAAAAAATGTTCATGCATTTTTAATTTGTCATTTATTAAAATTATAAATATATATTTTAACTCAAAAGTACAGTTTTTAAATTTAACCCTAACCCTTGTGCGTGTTTTTTATTTTGACAGCGAATGCGCACCTGCGGACCACTTATGTGCAGCCCTGGTTATTTAGCTCATCATATTGCAGCCACAGAAATTCTTTTGTCCATGAAACCATAAAGCTGCACTTTCTTTTTGCCTTATAGTCTGATTTGTCATAACTTCTCCGTTTTGTGGTAAGCTTTTCTTTGGCTGTCACTTCTTCACCCTGACCTGTCTTATTTGGCTCAGCAGAACTAAAATATATATGCTGCTGGTTTTACACACGCACTCACATAAGCTCAGCGATTCTCTGCGCGATCAACCTCTCACATGTTTAAGCTGCGGGAGATTTCACTTGTCATGTTTGCATAGTAAGCTAACGATTAATAAGACGATGTCAGAGGAATTGGTGCACAAATTATCATCACTCACAGATCAGTGCTGTCGCTCTCTATACACAGTTCGCACGATTGCAAAGTGAAAGCAAAAAAACAAGCGCAAATTCAAACGCGACTTCAATATGTCACATATTGACAGTGGCTCACCGATGCCAATGACATAATTACCCAGCTACATTTCTGAAAGAATGCAAAAGCATTGACATATATTTTTCGTACAATAGCCCAACGGGCAGGGCAGAGATAGATTTTGGTAGCCCGACTGAAAAAATCGCTAGCTCCGGGACGTCGGGCTAGCGATATTGCAAGCCCTGTATCTGATTGAGGAATCACTCATCTTTGGGAAAGAGAGTTTATTACAGAGAAATGTCTCTTTCCAAAATAAAAGCTATACTATCCGCTTCTTCTGGGCTATATTCTCAGCAGCATAAGGAGAATCATGTGCTAACAGCTGTCTAAATGACTCGGCTAAAGTTAGTAGCATGCTTGTTGTTTTTGTCTTTGCACTAGGATGATGTAAATGTGCAGTCATATTCGTTGTGTTCCCACTAGTGCTTTCAGGTTAATCTCGTTGAAATGACCTTAACGCCACAACACGGCAAATCTCCGTTAATGAGCTACCGCCGATCGCTCCGTGCATGGGGCTAGACGGCCAACACGTTAACGAGCTAACTGCGCTAACACACTAGTTCACACCAATGTAATTGAGCATTGCACGGCACATCCAACATACTGTTTTACTTTAGTCCATGACTCGCTTACCTTCAGGGTCATACGTCACATGAAAACCAAAATAATTCCAAACGCCAGATCTGAATGAGGTTCAATTTGCCTGTTGCAAGGAGAGCTTAACTTCTGTCTCGCTAGCTTGCCCTGCGCTCTTCCTTCTGACTATGCTGTCTGTGTTGAGCGCTCAGTGGATCTGCGCTCGACAGTGCAGCCTAGGCGGAGTAGTCGAACACAGATTCACTGAGCGCTCAACACAGACAGCATCGTCAGAAGGAAAATTGATAAAATAAATTACAAATGTTGTATTGTTCGATACATATGCGTACCGAACCGAAAGCACTGTATCGAACGGTTCAATATCGATACAAATATCGTTGCACCCCTAGTATGTACGTAAATATGTTATGATAAAGAGCAGGGGGGAGAGCACACAGCCCTGGGGGGAGCCAGTGGAGGTGGAACGGAGACTGGAAAGAGAGTAGTTGACACGTTGGTCAAAAAAGTCCAATATCCACTGGATCAGCTGATCATCCAGGTGATATCGGGAGGAAAGTTTAGTGGCCAGGATATGAGGCAGCAGAGTGATGAATGCTGTTGAGAAGTCTGGCGGTTGAGTCAGGGAGCTCCAGAGGTTTGGGGATGGAGTTCAAGATGAAGATTTTTGCATCATCGACACTGGCATGGTAAGGAAACTGGAGTCAATCCATCAGGGCTCAGTTGCTCTTATGATGTGCTGTTTTATGATCTTCTCCATGACCTTCATCACCAGGGAGGTGAGGGCCACAGGACGAAGATCATTCAGAGACTTTGGGTTGTTTCTTTTGGGGATGGGGATGACTGTGGAGTGTTTCCACAGCTGGGGGACGGTGTGACTGTCAGTGTTGAAATAGAGTCCGGAACACATTTCCTAGTTGCCCTACACAGTGTCTCAAAACCTGATTGCTGATGTTGTCAGGGCCATGTGAGCTCCTTGCCCTGGTCCTCCTGAGAGCTCTCACCACGTCCTCAGTGCAGAGTGCAGAGCTGCCAGGTTTGAGTGAGGATCTGGACTCCTCAAGCTGGGCCATGTTGTCCGTTTCAAACCTGGTGTAGAAAGCGTTGAGGTCGTCAGGGAGGGAGGAAGGGTTGCTGCCCTCCACCTGGATGGTTCTGGGGTGAAGATCGCAGTATTCACAGAGGCCATGATTTTGAGGCCCTGCCAGGCTGAGTGGAGGTCCCCTGTGGTCAATTTCTTTTCAACTGTGTTTTTATACTTCAGTTTAGCAGTTTTTATGGCCCTCTTCACCTCTTTTTTATCCAGAGCAGAGCCGGTGAAGAAAATCCTCTTTTTTTTTATCAAGGATTTCCTTGAGCTCCTTGGTGATCCAGGGTTTGTTGTTGGAGACTGTTTTTGAGAGGATAATGTTGTCAATACAGAAGGAGATGTATGATGTCACCGTGTCGACTTGTTCGTCAATGTCATCAGAGGGAGAAAGAAGGCTGTCCCAGTCAGTGGCTTCGAAACCTTCTTGTAAGGTGAGGATACTTTCCTCTGTCCACTGCTTGATATTTTTGGTGACCTTTTTAATCCTCTTGATGACTGGGGTGTAAGCAGGGGCCAGCAGGATGGTGTGGTAGTTGCTAAGCTGAGAGGGGGGAGGGGTAGGGCTTTAAATGCATCTGGTACATAGCCATAGCATTTATCCAGAGATTCATGTGCACAGAAACCTCCCTGCTTGTTAAAAATAGGCGCAGTTATTACAGGTCATTTTAAGAACAGGATTTGTGATACAGACCTTCTTTAGATTTCAGACTATCGTAATTTAAAGAAACTGCTGCAGCTTTTTGGACCTCACCTTTGTGTATTTGTGTAAACCAGACTTCAGGTTTATGAATTTAGTGACTTTTATATTTCACATTTGTATATCACCATGGAAACCTATGTTAAAGTCTGTGAATAATCTGGACTCCACCTGATGAAGTCACATCATGTGACTTTCCCCCTCACCCTGATGACCTTAAACTGTGCTGTGTAAACAAACAAAATGAAACGAGCTCTCAGTTTGTTTCTGCTCCAAGATCCGACTGTAAACACTGAAACCGGATGTTCCAGTTTCAGGATCTTGAACCCTGAAGATGATTCTTCTTATTTATTTATTTTTAATTTTTATTAATGTCAGATATAATGCCAGATTCTACAGTTATTAACAGTTTTTAACAGAAGAATACGGTAAGTCACTACTATATGGGACCTACTCATTGGTGCCCCCTGAGTTTAATTCTATCTCATCTGCTGATCAGAAGGTACTTCAGTTGCTGCCTTTTTCAGTCTGCATGCCAAATATATTTGGGCTAAACAATAAACCTTCCAAGTTGCTCTCTGATGCATCCGTCAGCGTATTAATGTGTGTGGATATTAGAAAGACTTACATAGAAAAAGGTGCTTGTATGAGGTGAATCAGGCAAATTGCATAAAGCTCTTTAACTGCTCAGGGAGAGAAAGGTAACCAGTGCATTTACCATGAGTACTTGACAGGCTCGAAGAGTGTGAGAGTCAAGAAAAGATAAAAAAACCCCCACATCTGTTCCACTCGACTAACTGTTCAAAAAGGGCCCTTTAGCATTTCATGTGCCGACAGAGAAACATGATGTGTTTTTGGTTTAATTCTGGATGAACTTCAAAAAATATGACTTTTAGACATGTCACAGATTCTTTTGAATGAAGCAAATTGTAAAAAGCTCTTTGAGTGCTCAGGTAGAGCAAGGTCCTTTATAACCAGTGTATTTACCATGACTAGTGGACAGGCTCAAAGAGCGTGAGAGTAAAGAAAAGACAAAACACTCAGCATTTCACCTGCCAGCAAAAAACATGATGTGCTTAATTCTGGATGAAGTTAAAAAACTTTTAGACATTTCTCAAATTATTTTCTTGCTAACACACATAAGAAAAGAATTCAAAAGAAGTCGTATGTAAGCCACATCATGATTAAGAAACAACAAACACTGCATTTCGTTATGACTTATATTCAGTTTCTCCAACTAAGATTAGTCATCCTTTAATAAGATTTATGGAAATTATAAACATGTGATGAAGGCAAATGGAATCAGTCCAACATGTTTAATGGATCCTGATCATGTGCAGACTTTACTCTGTAGAAACAGATCTTTGGTTTTATAATTTAATGTTAATCTGACTACAGCTTCTGAGCTTCATCAGTGTGTTTGACTTCAGGCTGGTTCACAGTAAAGTTCACTTGTTAACATGAAACCTTGTTGTATCTGCCAGCGTGAACAGACATCTAATACAGCCACACCCAGACTGCTGGCTTTATTTACTGAATAAATATTTATACTGCAAACACTGACAGTCAGTTTCTCTGTTTCCAGTCTACAGATCCAGTCATCCTTTCTGTCTTCACTGTACATTAATCTGCTAACTTTGAATGATTTTCATTAAATATCTGATCACTTGTCACTGAACTGATTTCAGATCATTTCATTCTGTTTTAATGAACATTTTCCACAAATTGTTCAGACTTTCTGTACATGCAGGTGGAGGAGCAGGGAAAGGTGTGCTGTTGGACGAGGGGTCAGGTGACTGGAAACAGTAGGAACACACTGCGGCCACCTACAGGGCAGGTGGGGAACAGCAGGGATCTGAAACCATATGAGATGTTAGTGTGTGAGAAGTTAGAACAAACGGACTTAAGATGCTCTAAGCGATCAAAGTTGATCTGAAACAGAAGATAAATCCACTGATTCTTTGTAAAGTTCATCTGCTGCTCACATAAATCCTGTGATGAAAACTTTATTTCACTGAATGTTTCTTCAAAGCTCATTTCAACCTGTTGAAGTCATGAATGAAAGTGCAGACTGAGAGTGGATCACATGATGTTTAAGGTGTGTCATGTGACATGCTCAGTATTGTCACACATGTCTAGATTGTCCCTGATATCATAACTGCTCAAACACTGATGATTATATTTGAAGGATTCTTACTGATGGCAGCAAAGTTTGAATGGAGCTCTCTGTCTGTGCTGATTTGTCGCCCTCTGGAGGTCAAAACACAAACTGCATGATGTCACTGTTGATAGGTTTGTAGCTTGAACCTATTCGCTGGAACGTTGAAGACAATATAATTACACAGCAAAAGCATTGAACACCAAGTAGGCAAAGTTCTTCGTGTTACTCGTGTGTGTGTGTGTGTGTGTGTGTGTGGTCAGAGTGTGACCCCATAAATGACTTTCCTAAACCTGCTGGTCTGGAAGTCCAACAGTTCATCTAAACAAAAGGCACTTAGCCTAAAACAGATTCAGCCACGTTTATCCTGCCATAAAACAATAAGACAAGGTACGACCTCTTCTCATGCTCCCAGAATGTAGGTGTGCATTCTAGTGTGGAATACACACCAAGCCTTTGCAGCCTGCTAAAGATCACACATCCTATCACTACACAATTGATTATACACCTCTAAGCATATATGGTTAAATATTTCTAAGCATAAATGACAATCATCAATACAAAACCTAACATTCCCCCCTTTTGACCTTTATGCTAGAAAAGTTCCCAGTTATGATCACCTCATGTCTGACAGTTTCAATGCAAACATTGTTATACACAGCATATGTCAATCACCCTAAATTACTGTAAAAATACACAGTTTGACAAATGTATTAGCAGTTATCCCATTCCTCATTGATCTCATCGGTTAGATTTTGTATTGTTGATTGTCATTTATGCTTAGAAATATTTAACCATATATGCTTAGAGGTGTATAATCATTTGTAGATTGAAAGAATGTCTCATCCTAGAAGGTCTGTAACAACTCTGTGTAGCATGAAGAGGGGAGTGCGTTCACTCCTCTACAGAGTGTTCTGGCATGGATCACACACCTCCTAGGAGAGGTCGTATCTTCTCTTGCTGATATATGGTTTAGCAAACACACATATATCTCTTTAAGTATAAGAGCCTTTTGTTTAGATAGATCTGCTAGACGCCTGGCACCAGCTTTGGGGAGTCTTCACAGGGTCACATCTTGATCTCTCTCACACACACACACACACACACACACACACACACACACACACACACACACACACACACACACACACACACAGGCAAAGTACTCTTTGTGTGTATGTAGACGTCATATGTTAATGAACCTATGCATATTCATGTAACCTCAATAAAAGAACAGTGGTACGGGAGAACGGAGAGAGCAACTGGGGTCAAGCGAAGGAACGGCGTTTGTCCGGTTCTCTCCCGTGCACGAGAAACATGAAGAACTTTGCCTACCCGTGTCTTGCTTTGCTGTGTAATTATATTGTCTTCAACGTTCCAGCGGATAGGTTCAAGCTACAAACCTATCATCATCCAATGGCAAACTGCATCCTACGAGCAAACAAATGAATTGTTAATTTAATAGTTAAAATAAGAAAGTAACATTTTCAAAACATTCCAGCTTGGTGATGCTTCCTCCGGGTGTGCAAATCACATGTCTCTGCAGAGTGGTTTGAGTTCTGCAGGGCGTCACAAATGTCTCTTCCAGTTGTTTCCATCACTGTTCATAGGACCACAGTCCAAATGTATGTAGAATAAACATTCAAACATACCAGTTGGTTTTGTTGTTTGTCAACATGGGTCTCAGCTATCTCCAAAGCCGCAGACCTCTTTTCAGCACTCTAGTTTTATGGCCTCTACCAACTCCCATCACCTCACTTCAGGCCTTCGTCTTGTGAGGGGGATACTTATGACTCCTCCACTGTCCACGCTCTGCAGAAAAACACCTCTGTGAAAAGGGTGCTGGATCCAGTTATCTTACTGCTGTTATGATCCCAGCAGTCTTCAATGTGCCAGCGTATGCACAGTATAGTGACACAGCATTAGGTGATGTTCATAGGAAACTGCTGTCATCACCACCATAGCTTCTGGTTCCTGTGCTTTCACAGAATCATGATGCCATCCTTAGACTCCCTCTGCGCTGTCGATGGAGCTTGGCACGCTCCCCTCATCCTTCAGGTGCCCGTCCGTTGTCCACAATCTCCTCTGTTGGCCTCTGGAAATCCCCTTTGGCACAGCTCTCATTCCAACGCAGTTTCTTGGTCCTTGCTGTGGCTCTAAAGTCTGATCTCATGATGGGCCCCAAACAGCTCGACCTTTGACCTCAACCACTGCCTGGGCTGTCAGCTATGCCTGGAATGGTTCTTGCTTCTCACTGGGCCTCTGAAGATTTTTCAGGAGATTACTGCTGCACCTGTATTTCCTTGCTAGGAGGAAAAACTTCTATTTGGAGAGCATGTCAACAATCATCAAACCACATTCTTTAGTTCAGTGAACTTCACTTATAGGCCATCAAAGCCTCATCTGAACATGAATGCACCACTTGCATAGGTTTAATACCTGTAAATAAACGGTTAATCACACAAATCACTGCAACAATCATAAAAAACATTATTTCATGTTAATCCTGGACCCCTCCTCTTGACGCTTGGACACTCCCATGAGTCAACTCATCAAACCTGGAGTCCTGTCTTAAAGAAAAAGGTTAGCGAGATCATGTCCCAGGTAACATCAGGGCATCTCCGCTGGAGTAGCTCCGTAACCCTGCAATAAAATATGTTAGTGTGTTTTGCATATTAAATTTGCTTAACACCTGGCTCTGCCAAGAGCCTGCATACACACCATCATGGCCTGGAAAACAAGATCTGGAAGTGAAATCAAACTTCATACTTGTAAACAATTGTATCATAAAAGTAATAAGCATTCAACATCAGCAAGACAAGTGTCATGTGCAGGTTTTCTCAAATCAGTAAACTACAATTATTACCATAATTTGCCTCAGACATGGATCATCCCATGTACTCAGTTAACATTAATGTAATCGGTGACTTCCCTTAAGCAAAGTCACTCCACTCATATATTACTAGGAGCTCAAAAGTGGCCACCAAATGAGCTCCATATTAAACTATTCCATAAACACTGCATCTCTTATTTGTTTTTCTCATGTCACTTGTCCGCTTCTGCTGAATCCTCTACATGCATTCTCAGAAAAACAAACATTAGCAATACACATTGACCGTGGTCAGACGGTGGTCAGACGGTGGTCAGACGGTGGTCAGACACAGGTCAACAGGTTCCAGAGGTGCCATAAAAACACCATAAAATCAACCATCCATAGCTGTGGAAAGAAGTGACACTAGTTTTCAACACAGGAAATTTCTCGCATGTTATTCACATTATCAAAGTAACCTTCACATTTTCCCAACAACACAGTGTAACAGCATCACCACTCATAACCTGTAAACACAGTTTCTTCACACATAAACCCAGAAATCCTGTAGTAGGAAAAAACATCAACCAGTTGTCCTGGTATAAATCGCATCATCAAATCACATGAAGAACTGTAATGCTGTAGAAAAGAAATGTAAATGTTAGCGCTGCGCAGATGTGTACACACTTTCTCACAGTTTCCTCTGTGAGCAACACAGGATAGTGAATAACACCCCTGGTAGATGCACAGACACAGAAAGTGGCATTTCACAGGTTAAATCATCACGCAACCTCGAATGTTGCTGTCATCTTTCTGCTCCTGTAAAAGGAAACATACATAAATTCATCTGCACCTTTGTCAGGTGGGGTTAACTTCGCACAGTAGTGTTACATCAGTAAAGTCTTGTCAGCTTTTGTCAGCTTTTTTTCTTTCACTCATTCATTCATACATTCATTCTTTCTTTGCTGATAGTGGAACCTATCATCGCATTTAGTTTCCACTCTCAGCAAAATGACGTCATTTGAAAAAGAAAAAGAAGAACTTTAGCTCGGATTACCTCGCTGAATCCTTTTTAGGCAGGGACTCTCATTTTCTAATTGTCCCAAATAAGTGGCTTTCTCCAGAGCCCATTTTAATGTGGAGAAACTCACTTGCAACAATTTTCCCGACGACGTGTCGTACAGCGATTTCTGTTCTAATCGTGCAGATCTGCTCAAACGACAGAGATTATCAAACAAAACTTTCAGTGCACTGTGAAAGTTTTGAAGGGGTTGCAGAGGGTCGTGAAAACTGCCCAGCGCATCGCCGTAGTACCACTTCCTGCTATAAAAGACATCTACAGGAAGCGGTGTCTGAAAAGGGCTGGGAAAATCATCAAAGACCCCAGTCACCCATCACATGGACTCTTCACCCTCCTGCCCTCTGGGAGGCGCCACAGGAGCCTCCGGACTAAGACCACAAGGTACCGGAACAGCTTCTTACCCATAGCTGTCAGACTCCTGAACTCTGCCTCCTGACATCTGACCCACGTTAAACTCATGGACTGAACATACACACCCCCACAATGGACAACTGTACCCTCAAACACACAATAATAACATGGAGTGAACCACCACTCACAACCACTAGCACTTTATATAGCCTCTGTAGAAACTATCTACACCCTCACTTATCTTAACTGCACTACTGTATAGCTCTGTGTAAATAATCATTCTACATTCGATAATCTTTAATCCTACAATTGTTTACCACTTGCATAGTTCCCATTTCTGTATAGCTGTATATCTCAGATTTCTGTAAGTTATTTATTTCATATTCTGTATAGTTTTTCATATTTATATCCTGTACATAGCCTGTACATAGCTTGTACTCACTACAGCCTGTACATACTTAGTTATAGAATATTCACAACATACTTCATACCGTGTACATTATAACATACCATAATAGACCCATTTCTGTAATATACTTACATATCTATACTATTGCTAATATATATTGTAATATACCTATATCACTAAAGCACTTCTGGATGGATGCAAACTGCATTTCGTTGCCCTGTACCTGTGCATGTGCAATGACAATAAAGTTGAATTCTATTCTAATTCTATTCTAATTCTAAAATAAAAAGGCCTTGTTAAGTCATGACACAAGCTCCTCATCTCAGGAGGGTAAATCATACCATTAGCATGGTTCATCATACCATCATACTAATTGGCAGGCTCAACTTCACAACAAGAAAAAATCATCAGCTAAATTCACTCCAAACCAACCATCAGCTGCACAACACACAACATAACCCTAATGTCTTATTAGCTATGAGTTTAATCACCAGGTCTGCGCTCTTCACACATTTAGGCCACAGATTTTATTCAGTTTTACTTTTTTCCCTTCATCATAAAACATGTGACATGTTGTCATGCACTTCACAAAAGACGTTTGTTCTGACGTATTCAGAGTTGTGTATCTAAATACAGGATTCACTCGCACATCAAAACAGGAAACTCAGTGTTTTAGAGTCTCCACTCAACACACAACAAACTCCAACACATCTCATTCACTCGTGCTAGAATTCAATCACCTTTCATTAATCTAAGAACGATCAACTAATTTGCATATCAGCTATTAACCCACTAAGATGACAGGAAAACAGAAATGCATGTTCAAAATAATATCACAAAAATAGAATTTCCCTCATACAGTAAATTACTTGTGCTGCATCAATCAAGCAGGAAGCTTCACCCAATTTACTATATCAACGACTAAATTTATTGTCTGATCACTGGTTGGTCAAACCAGAATCTTTTTTCCCACGAAAGTTAAACTGTTGTCCTGCAACCTAGAGAGTCAATTTTTGCATTGGATAAATTCAGTATTTGATAACAAGTGTCTGTTAAATTGACACTATTTTAACACTGATGAAAGATAACAAGCTAATTTTCATTACATGGGTGTTTGTGTTATTAGGCAGGTTTAATCAATGTCTGTGGAGCTGCATCTCCAGCAGGGCATGTTCTTAAAGCTGCCTTTCATTCACACTTCTCTGCTATTATTTGATCATTTCTTAACTAATGTGCTATGAGTCCACTGGTCTTTGCATCACACGAGGTGACTTGGACAAGATGATAAACAGACTCACGCTTAAGATGTTGTCTAATCTTCATGAGCTCTCTTGTGTTTGTGTTAGTAGGGTTAATGCATGTTCTGCTTGTGTGTGTGATTTTGTATATGTTTCTTTTTCGCAGTGTTTCAGACTCCTTCACAATTTTCCCACTTAAGCAGTCAGTTTTTTTTCCCAGGTTTGCTAACCCAAATTTTGATTTCCCACATTAAATAACAAAATTCCTATGTTTTCTCACCACTCCTCTCACTCTGTTGTCCTCTCACTCTTCAACAGTCCAACAGCCGGCATTTCTCCTTCAGCTTTGTCCTGTGTTCCACTGTCTCTTCTTGCCATTTTCTCCAAAGGTGGCAAATGTCAAACTTCAACAGTCTCCTCAGTTCTCCTCAAAAGTTTTCTTCACATGCATAGTGAATTTGCAGCTTGTTGGAAACACAGTGCCATTCATCCAATCAGGCAGGATGATGGGTTTGCTCTTCTTCTCTGATGCTGTTTGTCCATACCGCTGCTGTTTGCTTGGACTCTTTGCTCAGGACTTGCTGCTGTCTCTTTATCTGCCATTTTATTGCTCTTTGGAGCTGCATTCCTTGTCTTCAGGGAGGTGTGAGAGCTTGCTTGTGAGGTTGAGAGACACATGGCGCTGTAAATAAGTCAGCCAGAAACTTGGCCTGAATGTTTCCAATGATGTTAAACTATGACTTTCTTCCGACTGCTGCATGTGGAAAATTGATTCAGGTCTGCTTTTCACCTGAAAGTGACAAACTAAGACATTTTCATTATCATCATCACTGCTTAATCAACACACATCTCTCTCTCTCTGTTTTTGTGAACAGTCCTTTCTTAAAAGCAGAAAATTAGATTGTAGTTGTTCTTGGCTGATCAACACAAAACCTTTTTCCTATGATTTTTTTTATCTACAATATAAATTCTTTCTCTTTTTCACTCTTTTTTTTTTTTTTTTACAATAGCTGGTGACCTGCAGAATCACCGCTCTCACAATCAGAGGCAATTACTTTTACACAGCGCACAAAAACACTGTGACGTCAGACACATTCACACTCACCTTTTCATCTGCATAAATAAATCATATGGCTGATGATATGTGCCATGGTGATCCATAGGCATGATCACAAGTTTATTTAATTATTTTTAACCCAACAAAACAAAAAAACAGAAACATGATGCTGATGCTATGAACACTCTACACACATGAGTCAAGATGCAGAAAAACTGCTCACGGAAACGCTGCACACTCCAGTTATCACAGTTATAGTTCTGTTTCCCTCTCTTCGAGGAGTTCTCAGACAGCTCTCGATCTGATAATGTGTAGCTTGCTCATCAGCTCAGAAAAAACCGCAACGCAACCTCACACAGTGGTTGCGTGCTTTTCCCACAGTGGCAAAGACTTACACTTTCATATTCAATTCAGCTTCTCCATCATGTACTTTTAGATGTTTCATACAGGGTTCAGCATATTAGTTGTTTTCACAGGTGTGCTCTATATCTCAACAATGGCTCATAATAAGACGACAGTCTTTCACACAGGTCAAGTGCCTCTATGCACTTCATTAGTTTAAATATTTGCCTATTTTACTACATCTCATATGTCATTGTACTGAATTTGAGCAACCACAAGCTTAATGTAGATTACTTTTAGCAATTATCCACCTCAATTAAATCTATGGTCTGGAACACAGGCTGTTGTCGATCAGGGAAAGCTAAAGAGTTAACATTTTGTGTCAGCAAGGGGTGGGGGAAAGCCATTCACCAGAGCACATCTTAAGTGCTACTGATGTGGGCTGGCCTTCTCCACATGCTCTTCAAGGCTGGTGTGTTTTCTGAAAACTTCTAACATTTGAATCTCTTCCATTTATAAGCCTGCGATTAACCGCACGGCTCAGGACCACGTGAAACCCGCGCGACCATGCTCACGTGAACCCGCGCAGCTAAGGAGCCGTCGCTCTCTTTGTTTTTTTGTTTTTTTTTTATTTAAATACTTTGTGCTGCCAGGAGCAAAGTCCAGCATAAACGTCTGTTACCCTCCGACACACTCTTGGTTGCTTAGGAATCCATGATAACGACAACAGCTAGTGTCACGGACCACGTGTTCCGCTCTGCACGCACTCACACAACAACAACAACGAAAACAACAACGACAACAACACAAAATAGGCCTATCGTCCAGCACAGTCTGGACCCCGCGGAACTTCTCAACGCCCCACAAAGTGGCGGAGAACTCACCTCTCGCTCCACAAAGTAGCGAGGAACCTCTCGCTCCACAAAGTAGCGAGGAACCCAGATAACCGAATTTCCCAGAGGAACCCACCCGAGGGATTAATAAAGTTCTATCTTATCTTATCTCTTATCTTATCTCTCCACAAAGTAGCGAACTTCTCAACGCCTCACAAAGTGGCGGAGAACCCACCTCTCGCTCCACAAAGTAGCGAAGAACTCACTTATCGCTCCACAAAGTAGCGAACTTTTCAACGTCTCACAAAGTGGCGGAGACTTCACAACCACACGGTTATAGAGTCGGGCTCTAGGGACTTACTTGGTGTTGCTTAGTGTGTAATATCAGCCTCGGATCCCGCCGATTGTCATTCATCGAGGAGAAAAGACAGACAGTTAATCCACAGGAACTTCCTGGCTGACGTCAGTCTTTCAGCGTGTCTCTTCTCCCCTCGGTGAATGTCGACTCCAGGGCTCCGGCTCTCGAAGGACCAATTAATGATAGCTTTCTAGCTTGAACCTATTCGCTGGAATGTTGAAGACAATATAATTACACAGCAAAGCAAGACACGAGTAGGCAAAGTTCTTCATGTTTCTCGTGCACGGGAGAGAACCGGACAAACGCCGTTCCTTCGCTTGACCCCAGTTGCTCTCGTCCTTTCTCCCGTAACACTGCTCTTTTATTGAGGTTACATGAATATGCATAGGTTCATTAACATATGACGTCTACATACACACAAAGAGTACCGTGTGTGTGTGTGTGGTACTGCTGATCAAAGGGTCCTATAACATGAAAGCACAAAAGCAAACATCCTTGGTCAGGAAGAGGGTAGTCTCCCCCTCACCCTAAATGGTTCACCCTAGATAACACGGTGAGGAAGTCCAGCAGTTCATCAAACCAAAAGCACTTAGACTAGAACAGACGTAGCTACGTTAATCCTACCATAAAACAATAAGACAAGGTACGACCTCTCTCATGCTCCCAAAGTGCTCTCTAATGCACACAAAGTTTGCAGACTATCAAGGATCAAAACCTCTACCAATCTACAACTAATTACAAAACTCTAAGCATATATAAGTAGATATTTCTAAGCATAAATGGAAATCAACAATACAAAACCTAACACCTGCTCCATGGTTTTTCACAACATTTTGCACATCACTATTTAATACAGGAAGTAGGTGAACTAAAACAAGTCATCGTTCTTTGTGAGAGGACCATATTAATGAAACAAACCTCAATGACATCATAGGGATCCCTAAAGATGCTCCTGCTGCTTCTCTTCCTCCTCATCCTAAGCTTCCTTCTCCTTGTCCTCGCCTTCCATCCAATTGTAATTCAACCTAATTGTGTTTCTCCCCCTCCTCTTCCTCATTTTGTTGGAGCTGTGAACACAATTAATGTGAATCTGGATTAATTTGTGCAAACAAGAAAAATCTACAGCTTTTTGGTCAGAGGTGCTCTTGTGATTTAAGCCGGGTAGAGTAGATTTATGTGTTGATGCTACCTGCTTCAGCTCTGGCTGCTGAGTGATATTTATACTCTGGCTGGATTACAAACTTTAACCATGTGCTGAACTTTGGCCCGGCGTTGATACCTCTTGTTAGTATAACGACCTCTTCTTAGCTTGTATGTATGATGGTGGATAAATGAAATATACAAAAAAATAACTATATTACAAAAGAACATGTCACGGTTCTGGGCCCGTTGGACCCAGTATTTTGAGTTTATTATGTTTTGGTTTATTTTTGCATTATGGATTGTTTTCTGATGTTCTGGTCCTTTGTTTATTATTATCATTATGGATCTGTTTCTGTTATTCTTGGTGAGGGATCAGTTCTTAGGTTTTGGGTTCTCATGTGTGTTGCAGTTTCTGTTCAGTGTCATGTCTGCATCTGGTTTAGTACTTCTTGTTTCCGGTCTTATTGTGAAAGTCTTTGTCTTATGTTAATGTGTGCAGCTTAGCTCCACCGTCTCGTTAGCCCTGATCTCCCCCAGCTGTGTCTCCCTTCTGTGCCCCATTCCCTCATTACTACCCTGTGTATTTAAGCCCTGTGTTTTCCCATGCTTCGTGTCGTGTCGTACCTTCAGATTATGCCTGTGTGTTCCTGTTCTCCGGTTTCAGTGGTCACTTCATGTTTTGTTTTCGTACCAGCTATAAAGCTGAGGTTTTTGAGTTTCACGTTAGTGTCTGAGTCCTGCGTTTGGATCCTCCTCTCCGCCTGCCCACACACAGAGCCCTGACAGAACATCTATCTTGGAAACATCAAATGACCGGAGCATAACTTGTCAACTAGTCCGAAACTAAGTTATGCAGGAACAGTCAAAGACACCTTCTCATGTCACATTTCTATTCATTTCTATATAATTAGATTAGACAATAAAGAGTTATCTAATCTAATTATTCATTCAAAACTCTTATGCATAGCTGTACTTTATACAGCTCATACAGAATTCAAAGTACAGGTTCATGTGAGTATTTAATGTACAGCTCATATCTACAGAATTTCAGAGTTTCTAGAGCAGACACAGAGCTCACGTCTCAACAGGCTTCAGGCGCCATTTTAGTGACTTTAACAATATATTAAATTTTAATTTCGGTCTAGCTGACATTAGGTTATGTACGCAGCACGCAATTGAACCACATATTTTAGAAGCCAAAGGTTCAAATTAGATGGGAGCACCTTCACTTAATTATAACAGTGGTTTTGTTAGGAAAACAGTTGGATACTAAATTGCGCTGACCTCAACGGCTAACGTATCTAGCTAATCGCTACTGTTAGCACAACATTAACAGCAAGCTACAATGACGAGTAACAAAAACAAAACAGTAATAAGGTTTCAATGAAAATGGTTTACCTTTTCCAACAGTCCCAGTATCCAGAGCTTCAAAGTCCAGCAGGTACTGAAGACTGTTATCCGTTTCGCTGTCACCGTCCGTGAGTTTTTTCCCCAGAAAGGTCAAGGCCCGCCGCTCGCACACTCTGTCTGCACATGCGCATACCAACGACTGACCCCCTCCGTCCGCTCCCGGGAGGTTATAGTATGACGTGTTCTGACATCACCCTCTCTCTCCCTGTCATTTATTTGGCTCGAAACACATATTAACAAATTGCTCAGTGATGAACAACTACTCAGATCATTTACCTAAGCAGTGTGCTTTGTCAAAACGAAGTGTGTGTTCATTACACTGACATTCTGTTCTGCAATTGTTATTTACTTGTATTTTATAATTTGACTTTACATACTGCTGGGTGGTTTGTAAAGTTTACAATAACTAGTATTATCATTATGCTATATTTTCAAAAATATATAATAATCTCAAAAGTAATGCCTTGGAGTAGAAAATAGTAATGCTTTATTAAAATTTAAAACTAAAGTACAGTATTTGAATGTGTGTATTGTGTCTACTGTTTGTTAACTCACCATATTCATAATGGGTTTGCGGGGTTAGGGGTGTGTGTGTGTGTGGGGGGGTTAGGGTCTTTAGGCTTTGGCCCTCACCCCTGCCACTAGTATATTTTTAAGCAAATATTTCTAACTTTTATTTGAATATTCAGTTTCCTACCATCTTCTCTTAAAGGGTAATTGCCAGGTATCCCGCCCTTCCCCTTCGCACACACATGCACACAAAGAAAACACACAGTATAATTCACAGCCTCATTATAGTGAATAAATATTTATGCCATTTACACCATCAAACTTAGATTGCTAAGGATGAAGAACCTTTTGTTCTTTAAAGAACCATTTGTAATAGCTGAAGAACCATCCACAAAATAAAAAGGTTCTTTGACGTATGATGGTTCTTTAAAGAACCATGAAGACATCTGAAGAACCATTTAAGAACCATAATTTTTCTGAGTGCAGTGGAGGTGGTGAGTGACAGGAGAATGGCAGCTAAGCTGTCATCCCTGTTGGACAACATCTCCCACCCCATGCAGGAGACTCTGACAGCACTGAGCAGCTCCTTCAGTGACTGTGGCACCCACGGTGTGGGACGGAGAGATTTCACAGGTCTTTCCTCCCCACTGCTGTCAGACTCCACAACAAAGACTTTAACTGATCAAACACACACATCCACACATGTGCAATAGCAATAACACTAAGTGCAATACTCTTTTCTGACAAAGTTGTATTTTTACTCAGTTGTATACAGCATGTGTATTCTATTTTTATCCTATTGTATATTTTATTCTATTTATACTACTGTATATAGTATTTTATTTTATTCTATTCTGTATAGTTGTGTACAGTATTTTATTCTTATTGTATTCTATTCTACAGTAAAATATGCTGTGGGGCTGTGTGGACAGTGCAGGGACTGGGAATCTTGTCAAAGTTGAGGGACACATGGATTCCACTCAGTATCAGCAGATTCTGGAGACCAATGTCCAGGAATCAGTGACAAAGCTGAAGCTGCGCCAGGGATGGATCTTTCAACAAGACAACGACCCGAAACACTGCTCAAAATCCACTAAGACATTCATGCACAGGAACAAGTACAATGTTCTGGAGTGGCCATCTCAGTCCCCAGACCTGAATATTATTGAAAATCTGTGTTGTGAATTAAAGAGAGTTGTACATGCTCAGAAGCCATCAAACCTGAATGAACTAGAGATGTTTTGTAAGAGGAATGTTCCAAAACATTCAACCACAATTCAGACTCTCATTGGAACCTACAGGAAGCATTTAGAGGCTGTAATTTCTGCAAAAGGCAGATCTACTAAATATTGATTTCATGTCTTTTATTGTGCTGCCCAAATTTATGCACCTGCCTGATTTTGTTTAAACAATTATTGCACACTTTCTGTAAATCCAAAAAACTTCATTTCACTTCTCAAATATCACTGTGTGTGTCTCTGGCCACTATATCTGTGGGGATGGTGTTCACTCTGTGTTGGAGTGTCCTGATGACATCCAGTTTGTGCTTGAGTGTTTGATAAGTGTATGTGTTGGTTTACTGTACACATCAACTTTTGTCCCCTATTGGTGATGGAAATCTCACAGTTTAGGAAGGCTAACCTGTCATATTTTCCACATTCTCCTTGGTAAACCTGATGTGTTGGTCCACAAAGTTCATGTGATCAGTGAATACCTGAAACAATGACTTGGGTAGGGTTTTCCTGTTAGTGTCACCTGTCTATGAATGATACTTGATCTCAGTTTCCTGAAAATAGTGTCATTTGAATGCTAGCAAAAGGTATGCTCTTCCCAAGCATACTGATAGGGGAGCCTTGTTGTATGTATGTAATGTCCCCGATCTAATAACACCAGGAATGCACAGAGGACACACACAAATTTGGATTCATAGTTATTATTTAGTTAAGACAAGAAAATACACCGCTGTTCAGGATGAAGCAACAGCATGTATGGGAGGAGGTGGATGAGACTCCGCCTCTGACCTTACACAAGTGCTGCGACAAACCAGGAAACAAGCTGTTCCTCTTTCTCAGTAAAGGGAGACACACAGACGATCAGTGAGTAGCTGTAGCTGCACGAGTGAGTGCAGCGACAGTGTAAAACTCCAACACTGCTGCTTCAAGCTGCTGACGCTCCACACACTGAATGTGAGTTTGAGCAAAAACACAACTCAAAGGAAGTTTCAGTGAAGGTGGTAGAGGAGGGAGGGGAGCCAGGACTGACTGTACTTCCTGTCTGCTGTTTTCAGCTTCACTCACAGACTCAATGGCTTCCAGATCAGAGGAGGATCTCTGCTGTCCGGTCTGTCGGGAGGTCTTCAGAGATCCTGTTCTTCTGTCATGTAGCCACAGCTTCTGTAAAGACTGTCTGAAGAGACGGTGGAGAGAGAGACCAACACACGAGTGTCCAGTTTGTAAGGAAATATCAGTGGATGATCCACCTTTAAACCGAGCTTTAAAGAACCTGTGTGAGTCGTTCTTACAGGAGAGAGATCAGAGAGCTTCAGAGGCTCTCTGCAGTCTGCACTCTGAGAAACTCAGACTCTTCTGTCTGGACCATCAGCAGCCAGTGTGTGTGTGTCGTCTGCAGAGACTCAGAAAAACACACCAATCACAGATTCAGACCCATCGATGAAGCTGCACAACAACACAAGAAGAAACTTCAGGAAACTCTGGAGCCCTTAAAGAAGAAGTTAAAGGTTTGTGAAGAAGTTCAAGTGAAGTTTGAACAAACAGCAGAACACATTAAGGTCCAGGCCCGACACACAGAGAGGCAGATTAAGGAGCAGTTTAAGAAGCTTCACCAGTTTCTAGCAGAGGAAGAGGAGGCCAGGCTGGCTGCACTGAGGGAGGAAGAGGAGCAGAAGAGTGGGATGATGAAGGAGAAGATGGAGGCTCTGAGCAGAGAGATAGCAGCTCTTTCAGACACAGTCAGAGCCACAGAGGAGGAGCTGAGAGCTGAAGATGTCTCATTCCTGCACAACTACAAGGCTGCAGTGGAAAGAGTCCAGCGCTGCCCCCTGCTGGATGATCCACAGCTGCCCTCAGGAGCTCTGATAGACCAGGCCAAACACCTGGGCAACCTGACCTTCAACATCTGGAACAACATGAAGGACATGGTCTCCTACACTCCTCTCATTCTGGACCCAAACACTGCTCATCCAAACCTCATCCTGTCTGAAGATCTGACCAGTGTGAGAGGAGGAGAGAGGCAGCAGCTTCCTGATAATCCAGAGAGGATTGATTATTACATTTCTGTCCTGGGCTCTAAGGGTTTTAACTCAGGGACTCACAGCTGGGATGTCGAGGTTGGAAATAATACAAGCTGGATGCTTGGTGTGGTAGAAGAGTCTATTCAGAGGAAGGGAAACAAAGAGTTTGGATTTTGGGGTGTGATTTTCAGTTTAGGTAAATACTCAACACGCTCACCATCAGCTCCTTTCACTGCTCTCTCAGTTCAGAAGAAGCTCCAGAGGATCAGAGTGAATCTGAACTGGAACAGAGGAAAGCTGTTGTTCTCTGATCCTGATACTAACACACACATACACACCTTCACACACACTTTCACTCACAGGATGTTTCCATTCATTCAAACTGGTGATGAAGTGAAGGTGTTGCCGGTGACGCTGACGGTGTCAGTGTCAGCGGCACCGTTAGCAGATCAGGTCAGTTCAGGATGGTTTTTTTTCTAATGTGCTTTCTTGTCAGTGCTACATGTAGCCAAAACCCCAAATATTTCAAAGATATTCTTTTTGTCCTTTTTAACATTGTGCTCTAAAGCTTCTGTGACTATAACTTATTCAGTTCAAAATTTTAAGTTTATTCGCAATGCATGACAGCAGTAAGCTACAGCACAAATGGTTGTATAAAATCTGTTTTGGATTGTTTGTTATCTTATATGGGTACATGCTGTATTAATTATTTTTTTGTTCTTTTTGAGTTCCTTGGCCCCCGCTCCAGTCTTTCTGGGTTTGAGTGAAAGAGGAGGTTGAGCTGGTTTACAAGAAGAAGCCAATAAAATGGACTGAACCATGTCTTGCGATCACACAGGGGGGGATGGTGTTCTTCTTAAACACACACACACACACACACACACACACACACACACACACACACACACACACACACTTTTTTAATAGTTTGGACCTCTGTGTTTTTGGCTTATTGGTCCCTAATAGTGCTGTCCACCTTTTCACATGGAAAATCATTTCACTGTTTCTCACTGAATGACTCCCCAAACTAGATTTGAAATTCTATCAAGTTTCTAATCATTACAAGTGATTCATGTTTCTATTTGATGTGTAAATGGAGATGATTTAGTTTGCTGGGATATGGACTGACATGTGTTGAATGGGAGGAGCAGTTTGTTGTTGTCTTCTTGTCTGTTTATGACAACAATAAATATGTTGTTGAAACAATGATTCATGTTTAACTCCATATATGAAATGTTTCTGATCTTTGAATTCTGTTTGATTAAAGACTTTCTTCATGACACAAATGAGATTTCAGTGTATTAATAGAACTAAATAAGCTCAGAGTTGAAAGGCTGGAGTATTATGTAAAAATTATAAATTGTTCATCAAATTGCCCTGCGACAGACTGGCGACCTGTCCAGGGTGTACCCCGCCTCTCGCCCTATGACAGCTGGGATAGGCTCCAGCATCCCCCACAACCCTGAAAAGGATAAGCGAAAGCGAATGGATGGATGGATGTTTATAAAATAAATAAAGCTGTGTGTTATTGTTTTAATATATACACGATGCAAATTTGCTCATAAATGGGTTAGCGTTTCATGTTTTCAGAGTCAAGAGCTTCATTCAGTGTTAATGTTTGGATTTGAAATATTGCCGGTAGACATATAGTGCAGAGGGTTTTTCAGCATGCTTACACATACACCAGTGATGGCTTTTTATACGTCTCTGGGTCACAGAGTCCAAACAAGATGTCCTGAACTGGGCCTTAGAATCAACTGAAGGATAACATTCGATAGTCAAGGCTACACAGGGTGTGTTTTTGTGTCCATGTTTCTCTTATTTCAGGAAAAGGAACAGGAACTGCCAAAGCAAATTAAATCTTTCTAAACCACAAATATTTCTTCTTAAATATTTGAACACAACAACAGTCAAATAGTGAAAAATAGGAAGTAAGCATGGTGCGACTGGAGTCGCGTGTGTCAAGACTGATTTCAGCAGGAATGGAGAGAGGGGAGAGTAGAGTGAACAGGCATTGTTTAGAAGGGTTCAGCAAATCTGAGCTGGCAGCAATCGCTTCTGAGTGTCAGGTCAGAACACTTGCAACTTTTCAGATGCAAGAGGAACAAACTGCCAGAGTCCAGGAATAAAGTTGTCATTCTTTATATTTCAAGAATGGGCCCCATGGGTGGGCGAGAGTGTGGGGTGTGAGTGTGTGTGGTTTGGTCTTATGAACGCACACACTGTCGGTTGTGCGGCTGCCGTTTGTCTCTAAACTGAAGCTGCATGTGTACACATGAGCCAGCTTCAAACTTGGCAGTTTTGTGTCTGGATTAATGCAGGAAGATGCTAAATATTTGAAATACTGTATTTGTGTTTCTGATAATATCTGTGAATACTGGATTACTATACATCAGAAAGAACTGCGTTTTTCCACATTATTACTTCTGTTTTTATTTGCCAACTTCAGAAATTATTTTTGAGAATAATAAAAGAAATGTTTGAAAAGAAACAATGTAAACAATCATGGATGAATAATATATGATGACAAGATTATATTTCTAAAGGAAAAAGCTGCTGTAATGAGAAAAAACCATTTGGTTCTGAGCACAATTATCTGTAGTTTTTTTTCATTGAGGAACACTTCTGCATTGCAGAGACAACCTTGTTTGTCCTGACAACTCCTGTGTGAATGTAGATGAACATCAAAGTGTCAGATAGAGATACACCACATGTAGCTGTAAAAAAGATTACTTATACTCACTGTAGAGGATCCACAGGGACACCTTATGACAATGTTTAGAATCAGCAGCTTATTTAAACCATTTACTACCCACAAACATGAGGTCATGACCTGAAATAGTTTTCCAAAAGTCTTGAAGGAGTTCCCAGAGATGCTGATCACTTGTTGGTCCTTTTGCCTTCACTCTGTGGTCCATCACATCCCAAACCATCTCAACTGGATTTAGGTCAGGTGATTGTGGACGTCAGGCCATCTGGACAATAAGTCTCACTATCTGTTTAACAGATAGGTTATGAAGTTACAATTCCCCACTGTTTGTATTTGTATGTGTGTAGAACATATTTGTGATATTATCCTTTATGTATATATGTGTATATGTGTATATGTGAAGCGCTTTGAGGGTCTCGAAAAGCGCTATATAAATGGAATCCATCATTATTGTTATTATTATTATTATGACACAAAAGTGACATTACTAAAACATGTTATCAATACATAAAATAAAGAAATATCAATCACAATCCCCAACAGTGTCACCAGCAATGCACCTCCACACCATCACACCTCCTCCTCCATGCTTCACAGTGGGAACTTTGGTCTTAAGTGATGTGGTTGAAAGGTTTGAGTGCGCCTAACTTTTGTGATGGTGCGCCTAAGAAAAAAAGTTAGGTGCACCAGTGCAACCATGGAAAAACGTTAGTCTAGAGCTCTGCGTCTGCTTGTTGCTTTTTCTTAGTAGTGGTTTCTTAGCAGTTGTTTGACCATAAAGGCCTGATTCACAGTCTCCTCTGAACAATTGATGTAGAGATGTGTCTGCTACTGGAACTCTGTGTGCCATTTACCTGGGCTCTAATCAGAGGTGCTCTTACCTTGTGATTTCTGAGCCTGGTCACTTGGTTGAAATTATCCTCAGCAGCAGAGTTGACTCTTGGTCTTTCTTTCCTGGGGCGGCCCTCATGTGAGCCAGTTTTTGTGGTAGCACTTGGTAGCATGGTTTTTGTGACTGCATTTGGAGACACATTCAAAGTTTTAACAATATTCCGGACTGACTGACCTTCAGTTCTTAAAGTAATGATGGACTGTAGTTTCTCTCTCTCTTGGGGCAGGGATAGCTCAATAGGTAGAGTAGCTGCCTCATGATTGGAAGGTTATGGGTTCAACTCTACTGAACAGCTATCCTGAGGTACCCCTGAGCAAGGTACCATCCCTACACACTGCTCCCCGGGCGCTGCATTGGTGGCTGCCCACTGCTTCACTAGGCGAATGGGTTAAATGCAGAGGAGCAATTTCCCTACGGGGACTATCACATGCAAATTATTATCTCTTTACTTGGCTGATTAGTTCTTGCCATAATATGAATCCTAAGACTTGTCAAATAGGCCTGTTAGCTGTGTACCAACCTGACTTCTGTGCAATACAACTCATGGTTCCAACCCCATTAAGAAGGCAAGAAATTCCACAAATAAAGCCTGACAAGGCCCACCTGTGTAGGGAAAACCATTTCAGGTGACTACATCATGAAGGTCACTGAGACAAGGTGAAGGGGTTCAGGAATCTAAATATATATATATAACATATAACATCGACTAACAGGTGTGATGAGATGAGTGAGTGCACTTCCTGTGAGGAGAATAATGGTAGTTCAAGCCAGAATGATACACAGGATAAAGCTCAGACCTTTGTTAACCGTGTAGATTAAGTTTTGGTTGGAGGTGGAGACAACGCTCAGCAGCAGCTAGCTTCAAAGTAAAACAGAAAACTCAGTGCGTCCGGAGGGGAAAGCAGACGTTAAGTGAAGGAAGTGACAGGTCAGGTAAGCGACCCATGTTGTAGGTGACGTTAGACGCCGGAGATTTGGCGGGAAAAAAAAAGCGAATGGTAGCGTAGAGTTTAACAAAGTTTCTTTAAGCTTCAGTATTACCAAATATACTAATCAATTGTCATATAACTAACAACATCTGTCCTATCATCTCTAACACCCCGGAAGACAACGGGGAGAGTTTAGACGCTCTCCAAGATTACATCAACCGCTGTTTCCAAGATTTAGTAATGAAGAAGGCCCAGAGTGCATCTTCCCCGGCCAAAATTGAGACGCCGTCATCGAAGAGATTTCGCCCGGCAGACTCCCCTGGCACATCACTTGCCGGAAAAGACATCGTAGATATCCTACAGTCAATCGACAAGCGATTGTCCAGTTTCGATGCGAGGCTGTCCCTGGTGGAGATTTTACACCGGGAATTTAAATCTCTGAGATAATCCCTGGAATTCAGCCAGCAGCAGCTGGAAACGCTTGCCGCTGAAAATGCCACGCTACGGGAGTCGGTCTCACCGATAACATGACCCAGCTAAACATAGAAAATAAAAAAATAAAAGAGTCTGTTATTGATCTACAAGCCCGTAGCATGAGAGATAATCTTGTGTTTTCTGGTATTCCAGAATCTGCCGGAGAGGACGCGGAGGCAACAGTGAAAAGCTTCATTAAAATCCACCTGAAGCTGCCGGAGGACACCGTAAAGAACATCGAATTCAATAGAGTGCATCGCTTGGGGGGTGTGAGGTCGCGGACCGGGAGACTGAAAGAAATCTCCGTCCCGGGTTCATCCGTGGATCGGGTTTCCTCCGAGGCGTGAGCACCGATAAGCAGAGTTCTGTATAAAATTTATTATTCAAAGTAAGCTTCAGGTATGCCGTTCAGCGGGTTAGTTACAGCGCCGGGAGTAGCTTGGGAGAACAAAATGACACAGAAACTGCTTCAGGTTGCTCTTCCAAAATCAACTCAAAGGTTTATTCAGTATACAACAGTTTATATAGAGGAAAAAAAGGTTCGTGTGTCAGCAGGTTCTCAGTTCAAACCGGTACAGACCAAATAAGGAAACGTCTTCCTGCCTTCTGAGCAAAGAAGTATCCTTTGTGTAGTTTATCAGTTCAGCTACAATTTATGATCATCCCAGCAAAATACACTCCTAGACATAGAATACAGAGTTCTTTCATTAGTGAAGTCTGGAACAAACCACCTGGCCTTTAACAAGCTCTTTTCTAAAAGATAAGGAAGGGAGGATGGGAGTAAGGAAGTGGTCTCGTCTCTGTGGTATTTTCGACCTTGGGGTACCAGCCTGTGATTCTTACACATCAATTCTTGGGTCAGAGAGAAAGAGAAAAACAACTAGTAAATGGGCCTTATTGAGTAACAGTTTTCCTGTATAATCTCACTACAAAACAATATCCTGTAAATGCTAACCGTAGTGCTAAAATTCACAACAGTTCTCTCCTTTTATCATAAAATGATAACATAGTATAAAGACAGAATGTAATAACATAATCTAAAGACAAATCATAAACGTAAAACAAATCATGAATCATGAATCATGAATCATGGTCCTTCGAGCAAGCTTAATATCAAAAATTCTGAGAGCGTATACATGGTATCACACAACAGACAATAATCATCGAAAACAAAATAATACATGCTGCAACGGTTACAAAGGCTACAATTAGTTCCTTCCATTTTCCAAACGTGTCCTGTAGCCACTTATCTAGCCACTGACCGTGGCCTGTATTGGCAATTAGTTCTATCTTCAATGCTTCAAGTCTATTCATAGCTTGTGTGAATGAACCGTTAGGAGCGGTATTATTGGGAATGAAAGTACAGCATACATCAACGGTTACTAGACCACAGGTACCGGTCCAATTAACAGGTAAGGCTAGTCTAAGAGTATTGTTGCACAACCAATAACCGTTAGGGATTGCTCTAGTTAGGCGCGTGACCATGTGTGATTTAACTAACTCCCCCCAGTCAGTATCATTTAAGACACCCTCTGGGGGAACAATGATCGATTCTCCGCTCGAACTTAAACTGTGTGTGTGTTCCTCCAGATATGATAAAACTTCAGCCACAGAGACAGCTAGCCATGTCTCATTACAGCGTGCACCTTGTTGTGGCTCTTTCAGGCGTTGTGTGTTAATCAGTGATTGCGTGTGTGTAGGTGTATTGGATCCGGGCGCTGGCTCGCCGGAGTCGTCATCTACCCGTGTGTATTTATTTGTTCTGGTTCCCGGCGCTGGCCCGCCTGAGTCGTCGTCTGCTTGATCCGACACCTGAGATGGTCTGGTTGGGCTGGTCTTAACCCTGCTGGCATGAATCCACTGAGGTTGTCCGTCTGTGAGGATGCTGGTTCTTCGTCACTGCCAGTACAGTCTGGGGGCTGGAAAACGCGCGGCCTCCCTGAGTTTCCTTGGTTTTAGCGACTTCACCAACACCGCGTCCCCTGGTCTCCACTGGTGGAACTGTGGAGGGGAGAGGCTGAGAAAGACAAACTTTCTGATAGTTATTATTCAGTGTTTCTACCAGATTGTGAACATAGTATCAATGCAGTGTCTATGTCCCCTTCCAATAGCGGTGCCCCTCTGGAGGCTGACCATGATGTTGGAAATGGTCTTCCCATGATTATTTCAAATGGAGATAATTTGGTTGCTGCGGATGGAGTCATAATGTATGAAATGGAAAATCTGGTTGTGATAAATGCTGATGTTTCGCTTTTGGTCTCCCTACATTAGTTCGTGCACATGTTAGACAGGTTGCTAATATGCTTTTTACTGCATGTGATGTTTTCTCAATTACAAATCTTGATTTTGATTTTATTGCCATTATTACCCCTCTTTGTCCGACATGACTCATACCGTGAAAATATCGGACAAGGACTGGCAGCGGGCAAGATGGGAGGGCAATCAAACCCTTAAGATTTTGTATAGGCCATCTCTGTCATCTAAGGTACAGTCATTATTCTCCCAATATGTGTAATCAGATGCAGAGGCTTGCTCTTGTATGAATTTTAAATCAACATTTGTTTCTAAATAGTCTGGGAGTGTAACAAGTGGCAGCTGTAGGGGCACAGATAATACTTCCTGTGGAGGTGCTGCAGCCTTGGCAGTCACGTCTGCTAGGGCATTACCTGTTGCTTCGTCTGTGTCAGCTGTACTGTGTCCTTTCGTTTTCACAACTGCAACGGCCGATGGTAGCTGTATAGCCTGCAAAAGTCTTTGCACAAGATCAGAATTAGCAATCGGTTTTCCATCAGCAGATCTAAATCCTCTTTGTCTCCACAATGTGCCAAAGTCATGTACGACGCCAAATGCATAGCGGCTGTCTGTGTAAATTGTCACACGCCTATCCACATGGAGCTCACAGGCGCGTATTAAAGCCATGAGCTCTGCTTTTTGTGCTGAGTGAAATGGTAATGAGTGAGCCTCTAGTATGATGTCAGGCAATGTCACCACCGAATAGCCACAAAAAAATGAGTTGTCATTCGGCCTTGAACAGGACCCGTCCACATAAATCATGGCTGAGTCTGGGATAGGTGTCTGCTCTAAATCTGGACGTGGTGCTGTGGATTCCTGTATACGCGTCATGCAGTCATGATCGTCAAGCCTGTCTGAGCCATCCTGTCGGTCAGAAGAACACAGCATAGGATCAATAAATGTGCTGGCGAATTGGGTGTGCTGCTCGCTTTTATAGTGAGATTTGCATATGTTGTGTAGTTATGTTTGCTAGAATGGTCGTGACCTGGTGATTGGTGTGTAGAATAGTGTCATGTGAGAGTGTAAGCTTCTCGCAGTCCCTTATCATGATAGAGCAAGCTGCTACTGCCCTCAGGCAGGCCGGCATTCCTGAACAACCACGGACAGCACCTTGAATAGAAGGCTACTGGACGGTAGCCACTGCCATGCTCTTGGGCCAGTACACCTGTGCAGGTTGACAACAGTCATGCAGAATGTGGTCATGAAAAGAACAGTCTGGTATCCACTGTCTGCAATAGTTCATCATGCCTAAGAAGGACAGCATTTCCTTCTGTGTAGTGGGCCGAGGGACGGAGGTCACAGCTTTGACCCTGTCTGCAGTCATGGAACGTTTTCCGTGAGACAATGTGAATCCCAAATATTGAACAGAAGTCTGACAGTTACTGCATTTTCTTTGCCGATGCTTTGTGGCCAGTCTGTTGGAGGTGCTGGAGAAGCATGTGTGTAGCAGTTTGACATAGTTCCTCACTCGGAGCACAGAGGAGGAGGTCATCCACGTGTGGATCAGGGTACAGCCCTGGAGGAGTGAAGCTGTCCAGGGTAGCACGGACCACCATTGAGAAAGCAGCAGAGCTATCTACCATGCCTTGGGGCAAACGGGTCCAAGTGTACTGCTTATTTCTATGTGTAAATGCAAATAACGGCTGTGTGTCTTCATGCACAGGCACTGAAAAAAAAAAGCGGAACACAGGTCCACCACGGTAAAATGTGGATGGAATGGATGTCAATATGTTGGGAACGTCTGGGACGAGAGGTGGCAGAGGCATAATGAGTGTTATATGGAGATACTGTGGGCTTTATTACTCCTGTAGTCAATAAATCTCCTATGATGACATCTAGAGCTGCGGCTTTTTCGGTGGAAATGGGACATTGCTTGACATATACTGGCTTGTTGCATTTCAGCTGTGCGTGATAAGGTATACAATCAATATAGGGTAGGTTAGATCTATGTGTCGACATGGTGTAGTTATGTCATAACCTATGTTACGTGCCAAGGGGTGTGGCTTTGCTTTTGTACTCTGTTTTGTGTTCTATTCATCTTTCAGGCGTCAGGCCTCCTCTGATTGGCCAGTTCGAAGTTGATTGGCAGGTGTCTATTGGCTGGACTGGGCTCAGTTGGCCACTCACACTCCAAGGAACACTACAAATGAGCCGCTCCCTGGCCAGCTGGTGGCTGCTGGCTTCTGCTTTGACAAACATTTGCGAACAGGCATCTTTATGTTGTGTGTGGTGGGAGGCTGGACAGGTAAGCCGGGGTACCCTATACACTGGTTGTAGATTTTACTCTGTTAGTCACACTAGGTTATGCAGTTGATGCCACCCTTGTATGTTTTCACTGACTTTTATCGAGTAGCTAGGTAGGCCTTTTGTTTTGCATTTTTCTTTCAGTTAGGCTAGGCCCTGGAAGCTACTGACCTCTTTTTGTTTTATTACTTTCTTTGATTTGGATCAACCGCCCAGTCCTCCTCCCCCACCTCTTTACTGTTGTTAAATTTGACTATCCAGGCAAGCACCCAATAAATCCTGCCTGATACTTAACTGTTCTGTGGTCTTCCTCCTTCATTGATTGTGGTTGTCCAGTGTTGCTGTCTCCTTCCTACCTTTGCCTCCGCCATGGTGGGGGGGACGTAACACAAGTGGGGGCTCGTCCGGGATCGTTGTATGCTGTGGACAACCTATATTAATGAGGACGGTGCCGTGATTTTAGGGTGTCTACGTTTCATAGTATCAGCTGGAGATGAGTTTCGACCTGCCTGGTTTTGTTAGTTACCCTAGCGTTGACAAAGTTGACTTGTGTCGCAAAGACGACCTGTTGAGTATTGCTGCCCAGTATAACCTTTCCGTACCAAAGTATGGAGTGAAGAAGGATATTAAGCAGGCTTTGTTGGAGGGATTATTCGAGTTGGGGATTTTAATCAGCCCTGTTCCAGCTGGGGTGCCTTCTCAGGACCCTTCAGTTTCCCCTGGTGCCTCTGCTGATCTAGCTTCTCCAGAGAGAACTGATGAGCAAGCGCTGCCTGCTACACCTCCGGGTGCCCAAGTTAACTCTGATGCGGCTCCCCAAACTCTGCCACGCTTTAAGCCTTTCACTCCGGAATCCCAAACATCTAGCAGTGATGCAAAGCTTAAGGTTCGCTTACTGCGTTTACAGTTAGAGGCACAAGAGAAGGATAAGGTGCGTAAAGCAGATTATGATCTCCGGCTGGAGGTCCGTAGGCTGGAGATAGAAGCTGAAAAGGAAGTCAGGTTAAAGCAGCTTGAAGTAGAAGCACTGAGGGTGTCATCAGGACAGAAAACAGATGCCACTAAAGAAATCCCGAAAGTCTCCCTGGAAAGTTTTAACGTTAGCAAACATATTGCCCTAGTACCTACCTTTCGTGAGACTGAGGTAGATTCGTACTTCAACGCTTTTGAAAAGGTGGCTACTGCTCTGAAATGGCCAAGAGACATGTGGCCCATATTACTTCAGTGTAAATTAGTGGGCAAAGCTCAGGAGGTAGTAGCTTCACTTTCGCTAGAGCAAAGCATGAAATACGACGTGTTGAAGGAAACAATTGTACGTGCCTACGAACTGGTACCTGAGGCCTACAGGCAGAAATTTAGGAACCATAAGAAGTCTAGCAGTCAAACATATGTGGAGTTTGCACATGAAAAAGGGGCTCTTTTTGATAAATGGTGCGCTGCTAACGGAGTTGGGGATGAGTATGAGTCGCTGCGTGAGTTAATGCTACTGGAGGATTTTAAAAATTCATTACCTGAGAGGCTCATAATGTTCTTAAACGAACAGAAGGTGACGTCCATGTCCAAAGCAGCTGTGTTGGCCGATGAGTTTGTGCTAACTCATAAGAATGTTTTTACCCCTGTTTCCCATCCAGATAGGCCCACAGCCATGCGCTCAGCACGGCTTGAGACTAGTTGCTCTGCTGCGAGGCCAGTGAGGGTGCCCTCGCCTCCCCACGGTGAGCGTGAATGCTTTTATTGCCACAAGAGGGGTCATCTCATTGCAGAATGTCAGGCATTAAAGCGTAAACAGCAACTATCCTCACAACCAAAAGGGGTGGGATTGATTAAAGCCACAGAGACTGGGAGGGCATTTCAACCAAACACTAACCACCCTGACCCCTGTTTCAAACCATTCATTCTAGGGGGAGTGGTTTCGCTGACTGGGAATCCAAATGATCAACAACCAGTAAAAATACTGAGAGATACAGGGGCCTCTCAGTCCATCATTAGAGAAAACGTCTTACCGTTTTCTGAGGAGTCATTTTGCCAGTCCCGTGTTATTGTCCAGGGAGTAGAACTCGGATTTGTATCTGCCCCTTTGCACACTATTCACATTCAGTCTTCATTAGTCAGCGGAGTTGTTAAAGTGGCTATTCGTTCTGCGTTGCCCATACCAGGCATTGACTTCATCCTAGGTAATGACCTTGCTGGAGGCAAGGTCATACCCATTCCTGAAGTGTTAGACAGACCCGAGCTGAGCCGGGATTCTGACTCAGCCCAAGACCAGCCTGCCATCTTTCCAGCTTGTGTAGTTACGAGGGCCCAGACAAAAAAGTATGGTCCTGACTTGGCCGATTCCTTCATGAGGTCAGATCCCGTTGGTGACGTGATTAACTTTACCTCTGGATCTAAGGTTCAGGCCACAGTTCCACCTGCTGACAAAACACAACCAGTTCTGGATTTGCCAGTCTCCCGAGAGGAGTTCATTATTGCACAGAAAAATGATGTAACCCTGTCCAAGTGTCATTCCTCCACTCTCAGTCAACAGGATGCCAAAGGGAAAAAGCTGGCTTACTTCTCTGACAAAGGTCTTCTGATGCGCAGATGGACAAGTGAAGTCTCGGAAGACGCTGACTGGTCTGCAGTATATCAGGTGGTGGTACCTACTGCTTATCGTACCCAGGTACTGTCCTTAGCACATGACCATCCATGGTCAGGACATTTGGGGGTTAATAAAACATACACCAGAATTCTGAAACATTTCTTCTGGCCCGGACTGAAATCTGATGTTGTTCAATACTGCCGTACTTGCCATGTATGCCAAATGACCGGCAAGCCAAACCAAGTAATCCCCCCCGCTCCTCTCTGTCCTATCCCAGTAGTAGAGGAGCCATTTCAAAAAGTGATTGTTGACTGTGTGGGGCCTCTACCTAAAGCTAAAACTGGAAACCAGTTTCTGTTGACGATCATGTGCGTTTCGACCAGGTTTCCCGAGGCAATCCCACTACGGAGAATAACAGCTCAGATTGTTGTCAAAGCACTGTTGAGATTCTTTTCAACCTTTGGTCTGCCTAAGGTTGTGCAAACAGACCAAGGCACTAACTTTAAGTCTAGAGTGTTTGCCCAAGCCCTGAAAACATTAGGCATTGAACACATAACCCCGAGTTCTTACCATCCTGAAAGTCAGGGGGCACTAGAGAGGTTTCATCAGACTTTGAAGTCTATGTTAAGGAAACACTGTTATAGTTCCCAACGGGACTGGGATGAAAGTGTTCCACTTGTTTTATTTGCCTGTCGGGAAGCAACCCAAGAATCTCTGGGATTTAGTCCCAGTGAACTTGTGTTTGGGCGTGAGATGAGGGGTCCTTTGAAGGTTTTTAAAGAGAGGCTGGCTACACCGGTTGACAACACCAAAAGCCTTCCAGAGTACGTCAAGACACTGAATGACAGGTTGAAGAGGGCTTATTCCTTAACCAGGAACGTATTAGCCACGTCACAAGCGAAAATGAAGAGACACTTTGATCAGCGGGCTGTTGACCGTTCATTTCTGCCAGGTGACAGAGTGCTCCTTCTCCTTCCGGTGCCCGGCTCCTCTCTCTCCGTTAGGTTCTCTGGTCCTTATGTTGTAGAGAGAAAACTCAGCAAGACTAACTACATTATTCAGACCCCGGATCGCAGACGTCCCACTCGGGTGTGTCATGTCAACATGATGAAGCTGTACAACTCTCGTGAACCTTCAGCTGTGCCATCTGTGGTCCAAGAGCAAGTGGTTACGTCTCCGATGGCTTCGGTGACCAAGGTGGAGATTACTCCAGATGAAGATGGGTTGGTGTTACGAGGTGCTGAGCCTCAAAGTGCTCGACTAGGTAATTCTGTGATATTGTCAACCCTAACACAATACCTGTCCCACCTTCCTGCTGAACAGAGCAATGATATTATAACACTCATATCGGGATTCCCATCTCTGTTCAGTGATATCCCGTCTCAAACCACTGTCATAAAACATGATGTGGTGCTCACTAACCCTACACCAATCAAACAGCGCGCTTATCGGGTTAGTCCTGCAAAGAGGGAAATCATAAAACAGGAAGTTGAGTATCTTCTTCAGAATGGATTTGCAGTGCCAAGCTCCAGCTCTTGGAGTTCACCATGTCTCTTAGACACTAAGTCAGATGGAAGCCCAAGATTCTGTACAGACTTCCGAAAGGTGAACTCTGTCACTGTACCCGATGCACATCCCTTACCCCTTATCGATGACTGCATTGATGAAATAGGGCCTGCAAAATACATCACTAAACTCGATATGTAAAAAGGGTATTGGCAAGTGCCTTTGACACAGCAAGCATCTGAGATTTCAGCTTTTGTCACCCCTGACCACTTCCTGCAGTATACGGTTATGCCTTTTGGCATGTGCAATGCCCCTGCAACGTTTCAGAGACTGGTTAACAAAGTGTTGGGAAACATCCCTAACTGCCGAGCATACTTAGATGACATTGTTGTGTATAGCAGTGACTGGTCCACCCACATAGCTACATTAAAAGAAGTCTTCATTAGCCTAGACAGTGCGTCTCTCACTTTGAACCTTGCCAAATGTGATTTCGCTAGAGGCAGTGTCCTCTACCTTGGCCAGCAAGTTGGTCTAGGGCAAGTGCGCCCTGCAGATGCCAAAGTCATTGCGATTAGGGAGTTCCCCCAACCAACCACCAGGAGAGAACTGCGGCGGTTCCTTGGGATGATAGGATATTACCGACGGTTTTGTAAAAATTTCTCTTCTGTTGCTGCTCCTCTCACTGATTTAACCAGCCCCTCAAAGCCATTTATTTGGTCTGGGAGTTGTCAGCAGGCTTTCGAAAGCCTTAAGGGCTTACTTTGTTGCACCCCTGTTTTGTCTGCTCCTAACTTCTCTTTACCATTCAAACTGGAAATAGATGCCAGCGCAGTTGGGGCGGGAGCGGTGCTTCTCCAGGAGAATACCCAGGGCATTGACCATCCTGTGAGTTACTTCTCTCGGAAGTTTGACAAACACCAGCTCAGGTATTCTACCATTGAAAAGGAGACCCTTGCTTTGTTGTGGGCCTTGCAACATTTTGAAGTCTATACAGAGTCAGGTCAGAGGTCAGTCCAAGTATTCACAGATCACAACCCTTTAGTTTTCCTCTCCAAGATGTATAATCACAACCAGCAGCTTATGCGTTGGTCACTGATTATTCAGAATTATACCCTCAAAATCCATCACAAAAAAGGTTCAGAAAACATTGTAGCAGACGCACTCTCCCGTGCTGTTTAGAGAGGTCACCAAACCCTAAGTTTGGTTTTTGAAGGGTGAGAGTTTTACGTGCCAAGGGGTGTGGCTTTGCTTTTGTACTCTGTTTTGTGTTCTATTCATCTTTCAGGCGTCAGGCCTCCTCTGATTGGCCAGTTCGAAGTTGATTGGCAGGTGTCTATTGGCTGGACTGGGCTCAGTTGGCCACTCACACTCCAAGGAACACTACAAATGAGCCGCTCCCTGGCCAGCTGGTGGCTGCTGGCTTCTGCTTTGACAAACATTTGCGAACAGGCATCTTTATGTTGTGTGTGGTGGGAGGCTGGACAGGTAAGCCGGGGTACCCTATACACTGGTTGTAGATTTTACTCTGTTAGTCACACTAGGTTATGCGGTTGATGCCACCCTTGTATGTTTTCACTGACTTTTATCGAGTAGCTAGGTAGGCCTTTTGTTTTGCATTTTTCTTTCAGTTAGGCTAGGCCCTGGAAGCTACTGACCTCTTTTTGTTTTATTACTTTCTTTGATTTGGATCAACCGCCCAGTCCTCCTCCCCCACCTCTTTACTGTTGTTAAATTTGACTATCCAGGCAAGCACCCAATAAATCCTGCCTGATACTTAACTGTTCTGTGGTCTTCCTCCTTCATTGATTGTGGTTGTCCAGTGTTGCTGTCTCCTTCCTACCTTTGCCTCCGCCATGGTGGGGGGGACGTAACACCTATGTCTGAGTTATGTGACAAAATCACTGCTCGACCCTCACTTGTGTGAGCAGTTATCATGTTGTTGAACAGTGTGAGAGAAACAAAAGTGTGGCTTGTTATATTTGTACACGTTTTTTTTGGCACAGTGTGTGACGTGGAATACCAGAAAAAGGATGTTGAGTTCATTCTCTGCTGAGGCGTCCAGCTGACACAGAGGCTGTTCCTTCTCCATGATGTCGGTGCATAAGGCAGAGAAAACATAAGCTGTTATCAGTGTCAGCAAACATTTCACCCTTTGTGTTAAATGAAATACACAAATTCATTTTTGCTCTGGGTGTCTGCGGCTGCTGGAAAACTGAGCTAAATTTGCACCTCTAGCTTGTCTACCTTGTGGATTAAAATTCGGGTTGTAAGGCTGCCTAGATGTGGGGCCATTATTGCGTGCTTCCCGTTGTTGCCAGTTACCTTGACTGGAAGAGCTCTGCTGACGCCTAGTGGCAGGAACTTGTACTGCGTTCTGTGGTCGAGGCGCATGTGCCCCGTTGGAAGCTGCAAATCGACACTCCCTAGAGCACAGCAAAAAAACACACAACTCTACTCTTATCTTTCCATCCTCTGAAACTTCCTGGCTGTGCTGGAGCGGATGATCCTGCATACATTAGTTTCTCGCTTTCTTCTGGATCTGCAACATCAAAATTCAGCATTATCTTAACACTTTTAGCTTTCGTGGTAGTATCTGCACTGGCCTTCAGTTTTACTGACCTGTTTTCTGGCGATAATCGTTCGGGATAGGGCTCCGGAAATAAATTAGAATGCATTGAACTTACAGTTCTTAAGTTGTAAACAAAGTCAGTCACGTAAGTACTTCCGCATGTTCTGGATACGTAATCATGGAAGTCTTCACCGATTCGCGGACGTAGGTTACACGTAACTGGAAGTGGGAGTCGTACTGAGCCGTTATTTGTGATTTTATATTTTATTTCATTATTTTTTGGTTTTACAGGTAATTTCGATTTTTTTATCGGACCTGTCTGTGGTCTTTGAATTATTCTGACCCATGTTCAGTGATTTCCAGAGGGGTTTACACGCTTGAAGGATTTATGTTAATATTTTGCTGCGGCACAGCTGAGGTTACTTTAAATTTTATCGCTAGCTAGCAATTTTTTTTTTTTTTTTTTGGGTGAGCAACTTCACGACTTCAGCGTGAACGACCAGTTCCCCAAAGAGATCCTGGAATGAAGCAAGGTCCTGTTCCCAGTTCGACGTAGCTTCATCCAGAAAGGCTCCCGTACTGTCATCGCCGCGACCCCGGCACCACACCGTGGTTATATTGACTCCACTCCAGATAAGTAACTTTAATTGGAATGTTTCCGTTTCTTTTCTTTTTTTTGTTGTCGCTCACAGTTCATGTGATTTATTTCTTTCTCCTGTCTTTCACTGCTGTGATCACCTACTTCCCCACTGACCTAAAAACAACACCCTCTATTTCTCCATATTTTCACACCACGATCACGCAAACACATGGACAGATACGCAAGCCACGCTTGTTCATATTAGTGAATATTCACACATAGTCAGACTTATGGAGCCTCTCACCACACTTTTTTTTCTCTTTCCATTTACAAACAAGTGATGTTTCCACATTCTCTCAACCCGTCTAAACGAAACACCCAGCGTACATCATTAGACATACACACACAATTATGGGCACGCTGAGGTTTGTCACATGGAATGTAAATGGAGCTGGCACCAAAGGAAAGAGGTTAAAGATATTTAACCAGCTTAAAAAACTACAGGCAGATGTTGTTTTATTACAAGAAACTCACAGACCTGTCACAGCTTTAAACGAACTTAAAACACCTGAGTTTCCTAACGTGTTTGCAGCCTGTTATAATTCTAGACAAAGGGGAGTAGCAATTTTAATACATAAAAATGTTAATTTTACAGTACTCGATACAGTTATAGATCCAGAGGGTAGATTTCTAATTCTTAAACTATCAATATTGAACAAAAAACTATGTATTGTAAGTATATATGGTCCAAATGTTGATGAACCCTCATTCTTCCACGGATTTTTTATTGCACTCTCTGAATACCTCGATTGCGCACTCATTCTTGGAGGCGACCTCAACCTTGGACTAAATGAAGAAATGGAAAGGCTCAACACAACAGGAACTCAGCTCAATTGGCAATCCACAAATACAATCAAACAGTATATGAGCGACTATGGTCTTTGCGATGCATGGCGCTCTTTTCACCCCAACAGTAAGGAATATTCTTTTTTCTCACATGTCCATCACTCCTACTCTGGTCTGGATTATTTTTTTGGTCAGCAGCTCACTGCTGAGTGACATTTCAGGCACTGAGATTCACCCTATAGCTATCAGCGATCATTCTCCTCTATCTTTAACACTAATGCACAAGAATAATACTACGCCAAGTAAAAACTGGAGATTTAATACATCACTACTTAAAGATGAAGACTTTATTAAATATTTTAAAAAGGAATGGACTTCATATTTAGACTTTAATGACACTCCCGGAACATCTGCTTCTGTTCTATGGGAAGCAGGGAAAGTTGTGATGAGAGGTAAAATAATTTCTTTCTCATCACACAAAAAGAAAGAAGAAAACCAAAATATTCAGGAATTAGAAAAAAACATCAAATCCTTAGAAGAAACCTATGCGTCCCACCAAGATCAAGAAATAATGAACAAACTATGCAAAACAAAACTAGAATTAAGTGAAATTATTAATAAAAAAACACAATTCCTTTTACAAAGACTTCGCTTGCAGAATTTGGAACACAGTAACAAATCAGGTCGATTTCTAGCAAACCAGTTAAAAATAAATAAAGAAAAAACAACTATATGTGCTGTTAAAGATTTATCGGGGAACACAATATATGACCCTGGAAGAATAAACAACATTTTTAGGGATTTCTATGAAACTTTATATTCACCACAAATAAACCCATCTAAAAATGAAATTGATTTGTTTCTTGACAACGTAACTCTTCCAAAATTACTAGACAGTCAAGCAATGGCACTGGATTCGCCACTGACACCACGTGAACTCCAGGAAGCCCTGATAAGTATGCGCAATAATAAGGCTCCAGGTCCAGACGGCTTTCCTGCAGAATTCTACAAAGAATTCTGGACAATTTTGGCACCAGTATTCCACGGAATGTTGCAGGAAATCAAGGAAAATGGCAGACTACCACCAAATATGAATTCTGCCAACATTAGTCTCCTGCTAAAACCAGGCAAGGACCCTTTATTTCCCTCTAGCTATCGTCCAATTTCTCTTTTAAATGTAGACCTTAAAATAATCTGCAAAGCTCTCTCAAAGAGATTAGAGAAAATAACCCCCCTCTTAATTCATCCTGACCAAACTGGTTTCATAAAAGGTCGGCACTCCTCAACAAACACTCGTAGATTACTTAATTTAATAGACTACTCATACAATAAAAACATTGAAACCATAATATTATCTCTAGATGCAGAAAAAGCATTTGACAGAATTAACTGGAAATTTTTATTTGCAACTTTACACAAATTTGGTTTTGGACCCTCTTTCATAAACTGGATAAGAATATTATACAATTCCCCAACAGCTCGTATCAGAACAAATGACCAAACATCCTCCAGCTTCTGTCTCCTGAGGGGCACCAGACTGGGATGCCCACTCTCCCCTTCACTTTTTGCAATTTTTATCAAACCTCTAGCAGCAGCATTTAGACAGGCTACAACAATTAAGGGCATAAAATGTAAGAACGTAGAACATAAAATCAGTCTCTATGCAGATGATGTGTTACTTTTTCTGCAAAACTCACAAACCAACCTTTCTGAGGTAATTACTCTATTAAACTGGTTTTCAAGAGTTTCAGATTATTCAATTAACTGGTCAAAATCTACAGATCTTCCCATTAACTGCTCCTTCCATAATTCTTCTTCTGCCCCACTACAATCTGGAAATATTAAATATTTAGGTATTAATGTTTCTCTTAAGCTTTCAGACTTAACTAAATTAAACCACATCCCACTTCTAAAGAAAGTAGAAGGCAATCTGACTAGATGGAAATCTCTACCCATATCACTCATGGGAAGGGTCACCACTATAAAAATGATGATCTTGCCAAAAATAAATTACTTATTTTTAATGATCCCTAACAAACCATCACAAGATTGGTTCAGATCTCTGGATTCATATGTTTCTAAATTCCTTTGGAAAGATAAACCCCCGCGTATCAGCTTAAAAATGCTACAAAGGACCAAGGATAGAGGAGGATTAGATCTGCCTAATTTTCACCAATACTTTTTAGCCAACAGGCTAAATCTCAGAATCATCTCAGAATGTTTAAAACATACCTTCTTAGATGAGCCCTGGCTGGATGTTGAACAGGCACTATGCAATGATCTAGAGATGTCAAACCTACCATTTATCAACTCAAACATCAAAAGACATGAATGCTTTAAAAGCATCAACATCAGCTTTTCTCTGACAGCATGGTGGGAATTTCTAAAAATAACGGAGTCTTCATTAATCCCATGCAAACGTACACCTATCTGGAATAACCCTGACATATTACAAAACAATAATGTGATTAATTTTCCAGAATGGGGTTGTAAAGGAATTAAATACTTAGAACATATATTAGAGGGAACAGAATTTATCCCATTTGACAGACTAGTTGCACAATATGGGATCAACAAGAAAAGATTTTTTGAATATCAACAAATTAAATCCATAGTAAAAAACACACTGTAGTGTGAGCAGTTGTTGGTAGTAATACACCAGACAATTATATCCACGCTCTTTGGTTCTGTCCACCAGTTCAGAAGTTTTGGCGCGAGATATGTGAAGACTTATCAAAGTGTCTGAAATGTAACATTCCTGCTTCCCCTTTAGTGTGTTTGTTGGGCAGCTTAGATAATGTCACTACAGATAACAATATAGCCCATATGGTTTTCACTGCCCTATGCATAGCCAAGAAAACAGTCCTCATGAACTGGAAAAATAAAAATAATCTTAATTCTAACCAATATAGAAAATATCTATTAGATTACATTAGTCTAGATACAACCTCTGCCACCACATCAGATCAATTGCTCTGGGCTCCTTTGATTAGCTCCATCACCTAATGGGGGGTCATAGTTTGGTCCCACCTTCGCTGTTGTAATTGGTGTGAGGGTAGGGACAGGCTTAGGGCATCGGGGGGTTCCCCGGGAGCATCTTCCTTGGGGGGCTCAACCCGGGGTAGCGGTCAATGCCTATCAAGGGCTCTGTTGGCTCTTAGGTGACGGTTTCCTCGTGGCTGCGTGCAGCTGGGCTAGGGGAGGGTCTGTGCTGACAGACGTGGGTTACTGACCTGGTAGCCTGGCTTCCCCTGGGTGGGTCCGGGACAGGCATGAGGTTCTGGGGACGCTCCGTCTCTGGGCTGGGGCCCTGGCGGGCCTCGGGGGCTTGGGTCCTGGTTGGTATGTTGCTGGGGTTGTGGGCGGGTGGGGGCCCGGCCCTGACGCAGGGTGCCGCCAGTGCATCGAGCCACCTGGGGGGCTCTTCAACTGGTGGGGGAGGTTGTTACACCTTGCAGGAGCTCTCCTCTCTTCAGGAACTCACTCTGCAGGAGGGGGAGATACAGGAGAGGTGGAGGAAGATCTCAGCCTGAACGTCTATCATCTTGTGTAGTCTGCAAGATGAGTGGATGACAGGGTGGGTGCAGTTTTCTCTGTGGTGGGGTCGGGTGGGCTGTCCCGGGCTCTGTGGGGCCGGGCGGCGCTGCTGTTCTGGGCCCCGGTCCGGATGGGCCTGGGCCCCCTTTCCCTGGTGGGTTGCGGAGTATGGTGTTGCCTACTGGGGTCAGCGGGGGAGCTGGCCCCAGGGAGGGGTCACTTGCCCCTCCCTTCCTTCCCTCCCCATCTCCAGCTGCCTCCCTCTTCCCACTCCACCACAATCACCCACACATGCAGGGCCTTGGGTAAAGGTGTGTCACCAGGGTGCAGGGTTCAAGGTTCAAGGTTCTTTATTTGTCACATGCATAGTTATACAAGTATAACACACAGTGAAATGTAGCCTGACACGCTCCTCGACATGTGCAAAAATTGGGGGGGGGTGTAGAGGAAGAACATTATATATATATATATATATATATATATACACACACTGGGTGAATGTGCAGTAGTAGCAGCAAGCAGGTGGATTCTGTACATTAATATGAATAGACATCTGACTATTTTACAGGATGGACAATATAAACATATTTAAAATTAAAGGAATTTGGAATGTACATTGTGCCTTGGTTTAGAGTGTCTGGAAGAGAGTCCTGTCTCAGTCAATTATAGATGATGTGAGAGGGCGGGTGTGTGTGTTTAGGGCACGGATGGCTTGGGGATAGAAGCTCCTCTTGAGTCTCTCTGTCCTTGCCCAGATGATGTGGAACCTTCTACCAGATTGCAGAAGTTGGAACAGTTTGTTGCCAGGATGGGACGGGTCCTTCAGTATCTGCGCTGCTCTAGTCCAGCATCTCCTGGTGTAGGTGTCCTGAAGCGGGGGGAGAGCAATCCTGCAGCAGCGTTCTGCTGTACGGATCACTCTCTGGAGAGCTTTTTGGTCCTTCACACAGCTGTTCCCAAACCACGATGTCATGTTCTGTGTGAGGATGCTCTCCACAGCGCCTGTATAGAAAATCCTGAGGATCTTTGGAGAGACCCTGAACTTCCTCAGTTGTCGAAGGTGATACAGGCGCTGCCTAGCCTTTTTGGTCTGGACCTGAATGTGGGCAGCCCATGTCAGGTCTGAGGAGATGTGGACACCAAGATACTTGAAGGACTGCACCCTCTCCACTGGAGCTCCATTGATGATAATGGGCTTGTAGTCTCTGTGCTGACCCCTTCTGAAGTCCACCACCAGCTCCTTGGTCTTGCTGACGTTCAGCTGGAGGTGGTTGTCCTGGCACCACGATGCCAGATTCTTCACTTCATCCATGTAGGCCGCCTCATCGTTGTTGGAGATGGCACCCAACACCACTGTGTCGTCAGCAAACTTCACAATGGTGTTGGAGCCATGGGTGGCCACACAGTCTGAAGTGTAGAGGGAGTAGAGCAGTGGCGAGAGGACACATCCCTGAGGTGCTCCTGTGTTGATGGTGATGCTGTTGGAGAAGCACCTGCCCACCCTCACCACCTGAGTTCTGCCAGTGAGGAAGTCCAACACCCATGCACACAGACGGCTGTTAAGTCCCAGATCCTTGAGCTTTGTGAACAGTCTGCAGGGCACTATTGTGTTAAACACTGAACTGTAATCAACAAACAGCATTCGCACATAGTTACCCTGTTTCTTGTCCACGTGGCTGAGAGTGGTGTGTAGGACGTGGGCGATGGCATCCTCTGTGGATCTGTTGGATCTGTAGGCGAACTGCAGCGGATCTGTGGTGTCTGGGATGGAGGAGGAGATGATGTTCTTCAGCAGCCTCTCAAACACCTTCATTACTACCGAGGTCAGTGCAACTGGCCGGTAATCGTTCAGGGATGAGGGTTTGCTGTTCTTGGGCACAGGGATGATGGTGGATCTTGTGAAGCATGTGGGGACCACAGACTTCGCCAGGGACTCGTTGAAGATGTAAGTGAACACACCTGCTAGCTGGTCAGCACAGCAGCGCAGCAGACGGCCGGTGATGCCGTCTGGCCCCGCCGCTTTCCTTGTGTTCACTCTCCTCAGTGCCGCTCGGACGTCATGCTCCGCGATGCTGGTCACCGGTCTCTCGCTGATGATGTCACTGGTCCTTGGTCCTTGGGGATGACAATGTTGTTGCGTCTGTCCTTCTTATCCTCCTTCGCTGGTGTCTGGTCTTCTTTTCTGTGCCTCTTTGCTGACTTTAAAAACGCCCATTTAGGATAGCCGCACGTTTTGAGTAAAGGAAGCACTCAAAACGTGCGGCTATCCTAAACGGGCGTTTTTAAAGTCCCAGATATAAACCTAGTGGGAGTGACCCCCACAGAGCTCTACATTGGAGAGACCAAACAGCCACTTCACAAGCGCATGGCACAACACAGAAGAGCCACCTCCACAGGACAAGACTCAGCAGTCCATCTGCATCTTAAGGATAAAGGACACTCTTTCGAGGATGCCAATGTTCACATTTTGGACAGAGAGGACAGATGGTTTGAAAGAGGAGTGAAAGAAGCCATCTATGTCCACTGTGAGCGACCATCTTTGAACAGAGGCGGGGGTTTACGACACCAACTCTCTGCCATCTATAATCCAGTTTTGAGATCCCTTCCCAGACGCCTTAACGCCCACTCACATCCTGGGCCATCTGACCTCAGGAATTCGCATGACAAGGTGGGGCCAGGTTTCACAATGAACACACCCGAAACTCTGGCTGATTGGGTCCCACACCCAATTTCACACCTTGGCTCAGATGATTAGAGGATCATCAGGGGGTCCTTTTGTCCCTCTGTGGGGGGTTACTCCCACTAGGTTTATATCTGGGACTCTCCACCATTTGACCTTAGAACTGAAGAAGCTTCTCGGATGAGAGGTGAAACGTCTTCAAGCAACTTAAAGAAGTCCAGACGCTTTTCTTTGCAAGCTCCTTTGACCATCATTATTGTTATTATTATTATTATGACACAAAAGTGACATTACTAAAACATGTTATCAATACATAAAATAAAGAAATATCAATCACAATCCCCAACAGTGTCACCAGCAATGCACCTCCACACCATCACACCTCCTCCTCCATGCTTCACAGTGGGAACTTTGGTCTTAAGTGATGTGGTTGAAAAGTTTGAGTGCGCCTAACTTTTGTGATGGTGCGCCTAAGAAAAAAAGTTAGGTGCACCAGTGCAACCATGGAAAAACGTTAGTCTAGAGCTCTGCGTCTGCTTGTTGCTTTTTCTTAGTAGTGGTTTCTTAGCAGCTGTTTGACCATAAAGGCCTGATTCACAGTCTCCTCTGAACAATTGATGTAGAGATGTGTCTGCTACTGGAACTCTGTGTGCCATTTACCTGGGCTCTAATCAGAGGTGCTCTTACCTTGTGATTTCTGAGCCTGGTCACTTGGTTGAAATTATCCTCAGCAGCAGAGTTGACTCTTGGTCTTTCTTTCCTGGGGCGGTCCTCATGTGAGCCAGTTTTTGTGGTAGCACTTGGTAGCATGGTTTTTGTGACTGCATTTGGAGACACATTCAAAGTTTTAACAATATTCCGGACTGACTGACCTTCAGTTCTTAAAGTAATGGTGGACTGTAGTTTCTCTCTCGCTTGGGGCAGGGATAGCTCAATAGGTAGAGTAGCTGCCTCATGATTGGAAGGTTATGGGTACAACCCTACTGAACAGCTATCCTGAGGTACCCCTGAGCAAGGTACCATCCCTACACACTGCTCCCCGGGCGATGCATTGGTGGCTGCCCACTGCTTCACTAGGCGAATGGGTTAAATGCAGAGGAGCAATTTCCCTACGGGGACTATCACATACACATTATTATCTCTTTACTTAGCTGATTGGTTCTTGCCATAATATGAATCCTAAGACTTGTCAAATAGGCCTGTTAGCTGTGTACCAACCTGACTTCTGTGCAATACAACTCATGGTTCCAACCCCATTAAGAAGGCAAGAAATTCCACAAATAAAGCCTGACAAGGCCTACCTGTGTAGGGAAAACCATTTCAGGTGACTAGATCATGAAGGTCACTGAGACAAGGTGAAGGGGTTCAGGAATCTAAATATATATATATATATATATATAACATATAACATCGACTAACAGGTGTGATGAGATGAGTGAGTGCACTTCCTGTCAGGAGAATAATGGTAGTTCAAGCCAGAATGATACACAGGATAAAGCTCAGACCTTTGTTAACTGTGTAGATTAAGTTTTGGTTGGAGGTGGAGACAACGCTCAGCAGCAGCTAGCTTCAAAGTAAAACAGGAAACTCACAAACTGTTTTACAAACACAAACTCAGGGACACGAACAGAACATGAGGGGGGAGAATACAGGTTGGAGTAATAAACCACTGAACACCAGAATCAAACCCTGAGAACTAATACAAAATCAGAAGAAACTAGAAAATAATAACAATAAACTCAAAGCAATGGGTCACTGACCCAGGACCATGACACATAGTGGGCAACAGAGCATTTACTTTCAGCTTCTCTGACCTTCACATACTGACCCGTTCACTATGATCATAACACCTCTATTCATTTATATTTTGTAGTGTTCATTATTCATTTTTGATTGTTTTTACTGCTTTAAAGAGAGTGCAATGTTTTACAACTTTAATGTAACACCATCCACTCATTTTGACGCTATGTGGCACCTAAAATATGAAGGTAGCTGATGTCCACAGCTGTGCAAACACATGAGTGAGAATGAAAGAGACATAGGAGAGTTCACCTATAACATGAGGAGACATGTTACAGCAGAATGTGAGCACAGAAATGGATGATTCTGTCTTCCAGCAAGAATCAGAGGACATGCATGAGTGGACGGAACAACTTTTCCTAATCTATGACTAATGATTTGACCATTTCTGTATTTGATTTGATTTGATTTGATATTTTGGAAGGGTTGGGTCGGGACTGCTATCACTCAATGCCTCTAGATCAAAAACTATATTATTCCCATTTAACATGTGTGTATGTGTGGCAACGCAAGGGAGTGATGATGAGAGGGTAAAAAGGGAAAGCAATCATGATGCACGCACACTAGGGTGGTGGTGTGGTGACTGCAAGCTCAAAAGCTTTACTGTTACAAGGAAAAACCTGAAAGCACCACCCATATTACTTACGGCTTGTATATTGTACATTATATATATATATGTTTTTCCCTATGTTAATACTGTCCATATGTACATAGCGCTGCAGAAGTGTACCCCCCCAAGCATGTTTACACTGAGTAGGAGATGCTCTGTATCTCATTGTACAACTGTATAGTGACAATAAAGGCATTCTATTCTATTCTATTATATTCAGTCACACCCACTTTAGGCTTTCAGCTTTGAATAAGGGAAACAAAAGTTTTGAATATATCCAAAACATGAAGACAGTCGTCCTCTTCACCCTCTGTAGTTACTGTAGAAACACACTGGTGATATACAACAAAAGAATAAACCGAATCTCCAGTTTAAAGCAAACAAACTATCCAGTAGTGTGGATTGTGCTATAGAATTAAAAAATCAGTGCCTTCAAAACACATTAACAAATTAACATTAACAACATTATTTTTCAAGGGACCTTAAAACCCGAGCAATAAACAAAGATTAATGCTAACTAGTACCCATCACGTTATAGAGCTGGGCACTCCCTTAACCACACGCAAAGCAGAATAAACAAAGTGGAAAAAAAGGGAAGGGCAAAGCAGTAGCTCTTCTGTAACACAGCCCAGAGTAGCAGTAGTGGCTCCGCTGAAAGAAAATATATAAGTGCAAACCAGGTATCTAGAATGTGCAATAAATTGTGCAAAGTCCTGTTAAAACATTTACACTGACCATTTCCAGTCAGATGATGGGGGTGTGATTAGGCCTCACTGAAAGTAGAAACCTATATTTAATAGTCTTTTGTGCATTACTGCACCCTTTGGATAGAACTGTTCCCCCTTTGGAAGGCCATGACAGAAACTGTATCCCATGTACTAAACCCATAAATACTCATCAACCTATATTATCTCAGACCAGGGCCAACAGTTTGTATTCTCTGTATTTAAAGGAGCCGTCAGACAATGGAATTTCTAGAAGATAAAGACTTCGAAACATCATCCCTAAAACTACCCAACTTGAAAGAAAGGATGAACCATTGAGGTAAAGATTCTTTCATATGTTGTTCGGCTCAGAGATTATTAAACCTCCGTCAGGGCCGGCGTACAATCGCAGATTATGTAATAGAATTTCGGACCGCAGCTGCAGAGGCAGGCTGGCCGGGTCAAGCCCTTCAGGGAGTTTACCTCTGTTCCCTGAATGAAGCTATGAAAGATCAAATGGCCTCACCTGACAAGCCAGCCACCTTTGAGGCGTTAGCCTCTCTCTCCCTTTGTATTGATAATTGTCTGAAGGAGAGAGAGGGAGAAAAGAGTTATAGTTACCAACGTTCGCATGTGATTCACAAGCCCTGTCTTCTTCTCTCGGTGTCATTAATTGTCAACCAGGTCACTCACTTATTTCAGGCTCTTGTTGAATCAGGCTGTGAACATAACCCCTTGATTTGTATCTGGCTAGTCAGTTAAATATACCTCTCCTGCCCCTGGATTGCCCTTTTCTGGCCAGTGCTAATGGTAACCATAGAGAGACACTGCCTTTCTTCATCATCTGTTCATGGTTCAGGGTTCTGGGGTGGCCGCTATTTATCATGACCTCCATCCAAGAGGTTTTCAATAACAGTAAAGCCCTGTCACTTCCACCATTCCACGACTGCACCATAAAACTCCTTCTCAGTGCCAGTCTACCCACCAGTCACCAGTACAATCTGTCAAAACTAGAATGAGTTGCCATGGAAAACTTCAATGGGTGCAGGGTTTGTTTTTGTGGGGGAAAAGGATGACTTGCATTGCCCCTGACTTTCAGGGCCTCAAAAAAAAACCATAAAAAAAATACCCTGTTCCCTTCATCAGCTCTGCATTTCAGCTTCACAATATTCACCAAACTCCACTTCTGAAAAGCATACCATTCGGTTCATGGTGTGCCAGAAATAAGGTACAGACTCTGCCTCCTGTGTGACTTTTGTAGCCTTTATCCAAACCTCACAGGCCATGGTCAAATATAATTAGAGATGGACCGATCCGATATTACGTATCAGTATCGGTCCGATACTGACCTAAATTACTGGATCGGATATCGGAGAAAAATAAAAAATGTAATCCGATCCATTAAATATCACGAAAGCACCTCACAAAACTTGCAACACGCCGTAACTCACCTCAGAACGTTAGCACGTCGGAGCAGTATGCATCACGTGATAGAGCAGCTGTGGCATGCGGGACCTGTCGATGGTCTGGATAGCATTTGGAGCTTCGCTAGCAACCCGGCATTTCATCTCCGATAAAGTTATCCCCGAGAGAAGTAAAGCAAGTGTGTAAGTCCATCTCTGAATGTTTGTAAAGCATTCCTGCGTTAAGCTTAACAAGCGACTGCCTCTTCCTGCTGCTGCTTCAATCATGAAACTGCTTAATGATCAGCTGATCGGCTTTTCTGTTGCAAGTCCATCACTCTTGTTTGTTTTTGGCCCACTTTGCACCAGAAAGAGGAAACCAGCAGTGGAACAACAGCAGCACGTTTAAGCTTGATCAGTTGTTGTTAGAATTTATTTAATATTACTTTCTACACCAGGATCTTTTTCTATGTAGCTGACGCTGGTAACTGTGCAGGGGCGGATCTAGCAAAGTTTAGCCAGGGGGGCCGATAGGGCATTAACAGGGAAAAGGGGGCACAAAGACATACTTTTCTTTCTTATTCTCATTTAAAATGTCGAGCTTTTAATAAATAATTATCTGACACCCAAAGTTTTAATTTGATGTAAAAGGAATAGAAGTCAATTACTGTATATAGTGACTATTAAGTCTAATATATATACCCTAGTAAGCTATAGTACTTTTTCCTTTGGGAAGGTACCATCTGTGCAGTCTGCAATTTTGTTGAAGAAAGATGTTGAATCTATTTAATATTTCTTGAAAAATAATTGATTTCTGTGCATTTTTTTTCACACTGCATCAAATTAAGGTTGATTACGTCGATTAAGCATCATGAGGTGGAGCGTGAGGGGTGGTTCCCTATTTTTTATTTATTTATTTTTGTTGTTGCTGGGAGTTGGAACCCTATTAGTTAGGTTGCTTAATATTTATGCTAATTACTCTTTAAAATACCAGAATAGGGAGGATGGAGTAGGTTTAAGTTTATTAGATTGATCAGTATTGCTGAACTATGAAATATTTTTTTTTGCATACAGGTATAACAGAATAGCTTTAGTGTAGTTGTTGTTTTAAACTTGAGTATGAACTTATACAAAATGCAGCAAGATATAAAAAAAAAACAGTTTTGTTGATTAAAAAACACTATATCGGATTCATATCGGTATCGGCAGATATCCAAATTTATGATATCGGTATCGGACATAAAAAAGTGGTATCGTGCCATCTCTAAATATAATATTAGACTTAGTCACTGGTCACCCAGTTTCCTCTGGGAAAACAACCATGCTTACCGTCATAATCCCAGAAAAGCTCCCCACTGCTTCCTAAACTGCAAAAACACTGGTTGAAGAAGTATTCAACCAACAGCATACAGGGGCTCCTACATACTCCCTGTCACAAGATGTAATAATAATAATAATGGATTGCATTTATATAGTGCTTTTCAGGGCCCTCAAAGCGCTTTACAATTCCACTGTTCATTCACTCCCACCTTCACGCACTGGTGGAGCTACAGTTGTAGCCACAGCTGCCCGGGGGTAGACTGACAGAAGCGAGGCTGCCATATCGCGCCATCGGCCCCTCATCACCAGTAGGCGGTAGGTGAAGTGTCTTGCCCAAGGACACAACGACCGAGACTCTCCGAGCCGGGGCTCGAACCGGCAACCTTCCGGTTACAAGACATACTGCCACCTCTTTGAGCCACGATCACCCTTGGTGCAGCTGGCTGCAAAAGACATTCCCCTCCGGACATCTTCTTGCAAACCTTCACCTAGTATCCTCGGCCCTTTGATATTGACACAGTGCTAAGTCCTGCAGCTGTCATGCTCAAGCGTTCTTTCATCCATGTGGGTCCATCTCACATTCCGCGTGTTCCAAATCAAAGTGGTGCTTTCAAGTGCTCTGTGCCCACCATCTGAACTCTTGCCTCCACCCCAGCTCATCAATGGACCCCCGGCCTACTCAGTCCGGCGTATCTTAGATGTGCGGTGGCACGGCAGGGGTGAGTAAGTTCTAGTTGACTGATGGTCTGGGTGAGTGGCTGTATTCTTCCATAGAGCCTGAGTTTCCACCCTGGGTGGAGCTACCTCGTTTCAATCACGATTTGCAATTTGGGCTGCCTGCATTTAAGACTAGTGCTCTCAATAATGCTTTGCCAGATCTTCTGCTAACCTGCGTTAGTGTGAGTCCGCCAAGTTGTTCCATCATAAAGTTCAACGTATGCTTACCTGGTGTTTTCTTGCTGTGGTTTTCAGGAATCCTCTGGTCCAACATTTAGGTCTTGGTGATACCACTCCCGGGCGCTGGTCTGTTTGGTAATTCACCTGCGTGCCTCCCTGACACTGCTCAAAGGATTCACAGAAAACACTCCCTCTGGACCTTGGCTTCTGGACACTTACCCGGACCACTTTGACTGTCTTTCCTTCACGCCAGCCTCCACCTTAAAAACCTGTAAGACACTTGCTGTTATTTACTCTTCTTATCTGACCAAATTGCCACCATCAGTTCAATTTCTCTCTCTGTGTTCCAGTGCCACTGACCTCCCCTGCGTGGGCCACAATCTACTCCAAGAGTTGTCTCCATAGCCCATGTGTCTGCTACAGCAGGCTGTCATGGGAAGATCCAACAAATGGGAATTGAAATACATGTCACTGTAAAAATTTCAGGTAATTCCTTTTATCTCTGGAAATTAGGCTTAGGAAAAAAAAAATCACACACAAGCATATTCATACACGTTTAAAACATGACTCACAATAATGCTTTTTTAAAAATTTTAATTTCTTGATAGGTGAGACACTTTTCTTTTATTGGAGGGACCACACTGGAGGTGCGAGGCCATCTATGCCATTACAAATGAGCTGGACTTGGGAGGAAAAATAAGGACCAGACCAAGCAAAAGAGGACACTTAAAAAGACAGCACTTAGCCTAGTAGTTTATAGGCTTATTCACTGCTAAAAACTTTTTACAAGAGGTTATTCATATATAGGCTCTAATTGAGCCTCTTTTTTTCTGTTTAACGTTTTTTGTGTTTGTTTTTGTACTACATGGACTGACTCTATGGAGGACCACAAGAGCCACGCGCATCGAAATAAAGATTTCTGTGCTTAAATAATGAATTGTAGAATAAATTCTACATTTGTAAATTCATTTTTGAATTCCAATTTAATAAACTGCATTTCAAAATCCTTTTTCCAATTGCACTTTAATAAACTGCATTTCAAAATCCATTTCCCTTTACTGTTTGCTCAGGGATTAACATGTGGATTAGCAGTTGGATTAACAACTTCATTTTAAAAATCGTGCAGATATTCAAATTAGCCAAACCGTGGGATGTAAGGAGCTCTCTGATTGGTTGGACAGACACAGGTTGTCTGCTTGGATTTTTCTAGCTCATAGCTTCGCCCAAGCGTGTGTGCTTGTACAAAGGCTGTTCAGCCTCGGGATTTACACTTGGCCTGAAGAATGAAGGAACCCTGCAGCGAAACGGAGAGCCCAGCCTCTGATTGAATGCCTGTTTTCGCAGTCTGACCACCTGTTGAAGGTAACGTGCTAACATGGCTAACACTAGCATCACGGCATGTAGCCCCGTTATTTTAAGGTCATCTTACCTTATGAAAGTTTTATGTTGCAGCTGTACGAGCTGGCTACGTGTTTTGTAAGCTGCTGTGCTCTTCACAAATAAAGCTGGAAGCAGCTCAGACTGTTAGAACCAGCACTGAGGCCTGTTACATTTATAGTGTTAGAACAATGGCTGCAACCTACAGCCTTTAAACTAGCGATTAAAATGCTGACCGTAAACTCGTCAGTCCAGATGTTACCACATTACTTTATGATACTTAGAGTTAAAACAACTGAGACAGGCTGATTAAAATAACAGCTGTCAGTTCTCTCATTCCTTATATCAAGACTGGAGATCACACTACTGATTTCAGTTCATTTAATATGTGAGAGCACAGATTCATTCTCAACTGGACATAAATGATGATCAAAGGTTGTATATATGATGATTCATCAAATCCCAGCCTCTAACACAGTGCGCTGAATCTTAGCTTTGAATGTCCAGTATATTCTAATCAGTGCAATTTAAGCATTCACTGAACCTACAGTATCTAAACCTGTGTGGCAAATGTGTGGTAAAGACACAGATAATGATAATTTAATTATTAATACAATATACATCATGAAAAACAAAAGCTGAAATTGATTCAGTTTAGTACTTTTCTCTGTATGCTCTGTGATTATAAAGGCCTTAAATTCTGTGATATATACTGTAAATGATTTTTACAGAGGTCTTAAAGTACTGAAATCACTGCTGATAGTCTGGTTGTTTATATTATCACGTTTTTGTGTCTGTAGGGCTGTTTGATGACGATTTGGACTCCTCTGGGAGATGAGGACACACCCACATCTGTTCCATACTGCAGCCATGGATGGTGTTACAGCTCAGAGTCAGCTTTGGGCCATCAGATGCACACACTAGAAAACCAGCACCTGGACTTCATGCAGGAGAGACAGCCTAATCCAGCAACTAATCCAGAAGTTAATCCCTGAGCAAACAGGAAAGGGAAATGGATTTTGAAATGCAGTTTATTAAATTGGAATTAAAAAATGAATTTACAATTGCAGAATTTATTCTACAATTCATTTTTTAAGCACAGAAATCTTTATTTCAATGCGCACGGCTCTTGTGGTCCTCCATATGACTCAGCAGGTGGGGGTAAATGGAAGTTTCTGAGTTTGACTTCTCCTAAGGAATGCAGAAATGGCTCCGCTATGCTCCGGATGGGGGGTGCACGGATGCCCGATATCCAGCCCGATCCTGGAGTAAACTAAAAACAATGAGTTGTAAATAAGTAATTTAACAAAAAACGTCTTCATAGGATAATATTTTTTTCTTGATGCAAAATGTCTATTGTTATTTTGTTAATTACATAATACCCGATGCTTAATGTTATAGGGATATTATAATGAACATGGTAAGCTGAAAGAAAATGTCTAACATATATGGTAATCCTGTTTTTAGATAATACACAATTGTCTTTTACGCAGGTTTAAGTATTGATTGATTAATTTGCAGTGGTTTAGTATTGAATGAAATACCTATTAAGTCCTCTTTATTTTTAATCATGATGTAATTGTTGTTTTAATATTAACAATGGGTGCAAATGTTGTGGAAAATAAACACTAGAATTCCAAGATTTTTTCATTATTAACTGAGTGATGTAAAATCAATGTCAAATTTGAAGATTGATCTGATATCCAACTGTAACATTGTTTCAATATTAATTGAGGATGCAAAGGTGATGTAAAATCAACGTCAGATTTCAATGTTAATTGAACTGAATTGCCTGATATTGATTTAACATCATGTCAATGGTTGTGTCCAAATTAATGGGCTGCATCCTCCAAATGTGTCCTCCTTTTCCCCGAATTTGAAGGATGGGTCGGGTGTGTCCTTCGTGGCCTACCATATCCCAGAATTCATAGCGCGGCCCAGCCAAACTCCAGTTTCCAACAATGGCGGCCGCTACTAAGTTTTAAAATTACTCATACTAATCTTTCTGGGTCACAAAATAAACTTTTAACATATTTTCAGGCGAGAAAGTAGTTGTGTAAACATCAAATATCTGCTCGGTTTATCAAGATATCGCATATTTGCAAAAGTGCTTCGACGTTTTCGGAGGCGTCTGCTACCCACCAGCTCGATAGCTAGCTGGGAGCTCGAGGGTTACTGATGCGGCCGAGAACGGCACAACTCCCAGCACATCATTTTCAGATCACTGTGGACTTTCGCTGCTCGGGTTAAACGTAATATATAAGTCACTTAGACAAAATAAAAATGTTATTGTTGGGCTTTTTTCAGTGTTTTGTTTGTTCGTGAGTAAATCAGTTTGGCTGAGATTAAAGTTATTAGATTAGATAAAATAAAACTTTATTAATCCCCGGGTGGGTTCCTCCTTGGTTTTTACACAGCTGACTAAACGTCAAACAGAAAACTGATTAAACAGAAGTATGAGACAGTCGAGAATTTACGCCAGTGTCCCGTTATATTTTAGATAGCAAGGAGCAGACGGCTGAGTTTATTAAACTCCACCGAGACAGCGGTGACGCTAATCAGAAGGCTAGCCCGTCCAATTTCACGGCTGTTTACTTCCGGCCTACCCGACCTTCTGAGGACCCGGCCCACGTAGACCGCGAAGGCCGGGTCCTCAGGAGGATGCAGCCCATGAATTTGGACACGACCATTGTCTTCTTGCTATCTATGTAAGTACAGGTCATTCCACATGAATTCATCCAATACCTCACAACTGACCACCAAACATCTGCCTGAAAAACTTCCAGCGGAAAGTTTAAAACAACATTTCTTACAAACTCAAATTGATCAAACTGTGCTTCAGGGAATAAAAAAGGAGGGCTTAAAGTCAAAGGTTAAGGTTAGGTTCTCAGACAGAATGTGATGTTGGTGTTGGTCTGATGGAAAAGTGGCTGCCGTTACAGTAACTCATGGGTGGGCAACTCCAAGCATCAAGGGCCGATGTCCTGCAGATTTTAGATGCGTTGTTGATCCAATACTTCTGATTTAAACGGCTAAATTAGCTCCTTAACGTCTCTTGAAGTTCTCCAGGAGCCTGGTAATGAACTAATCGTATAATTCAGGTGTGTAGATGCAGGGTGACATCTAAAACATGCAGGACACTGGTCCTTGAGACCTGGAGGTGCCCACCCCTGCAGTAACTGCTGGTTGTTCAATGAGAGGAGCAAAAAACTCACATTTACAATCCGTTTCACTTTTACAGGTCAGTAGCAAAGTAAATCCACCTCATCACCACATGTTTGTGTGACTGCATTACACTCCCACTGCTGGGAAATCTGACAAATAACCAGAACAAACTCTGACATAAAAGCTGACAAACAGCTGCACCACTGAGACACACTTTATTTTCTGAGCTTCAGAAAAGTTTTTCTGACCTGCAATAAACATCTGCGCTCTGCTTTCACACTCACATTTTTGGAGATAAAATATCTTTTAGGAGCAGGCCTACGCCTCCAAACACTATTTACACAAACATATCTATATATGATTCCCCCAGTTATACAAGCTGTTTGTTCTTGTTTTCCTGCCCCACCCTTCTTCCCCTTTTGAATCCTTTCACTTATTCACTTCTCATTAATACATGGGGATCTGCTAGGCCCAGGCCCTCCGCCAAGGTCCCCTCCAAGGCTTTTCCCAAATCGTAGCTCAGTTCATGTCTAAGAGATTCACCTTTGTCTACTAAATATGCTGTTAAACCTAAAATGAGGATGTGGGCCCAGCTAAGTGAAATAAGTGATAAGATGAAATAAGTCATGGTCATGGTCCTGCCACATCAAAGCCCGTCAGCGTCTCTTCTTCCTCAGAAGACTTAGAGACTTCCATCTGCCACTGAAGGTGCTCAAGAACTTCTACTCCTGCACCATCGAGAGCGTCCTGACGGCAAACATCTGCACCTGGTTTGGGAACAGCACCAAGAACGACAGACGAGATCTGCAAAGAGTGGTGCGCTCAGCCGAACGCATCATTCAATCAGAGCTCCCTGACCTGCTGTCCATCTACACCAAGCGGTGCAAGTCCAAAGCTAGGAAGATTATGATGGACCTCTCCCATCCCAACAATGGACTCTTCTCACTGTTGAGGTCTGGGAAGCGCTTCCGCTCCCTTAAGGCCAAAACAGAGAGAATGAGGAGGAGCTTCTTCCCCCAGGCTATTCGGGCCCTGAACCAGGTGTAGGACTGGACTCTCCCAAACACGTCACTATAAGACTGGACTCTCACACACGTCACCACATGCATCACCACAAATTTCCTATAATCCTATAATTCCTATAATTTATAATCTTTATAATCTTTATAATCTCTTCTGCTATTTGCACATTCTTTACTGTAAATTCGTAAGTTAATTTGTAAATTCTGTAGTAAACTGTAAATTGTAAATATTGTAAAACTTTTCTTCTGTCGTTTAATGGTCGGGCATTGTACAGCTACAAGCATTTCACCCCCATGTCATACTGTGTATGGTTGTGTGTGTGTGACAAATAAAATTTTAATTTGAATTTAAGTGGAAGTTTAATGAAGCTCCGCCTTCTCACGTCACTCACCTGAGAGAAATGAGGAAACAGGCTGTTCCTCTTTCTCAGTAAAGAGAGACGCACAGACGATCAGACTGAGCTCAGACCAAACTAGCAGCTTCCTCTGAGTGAGTCCAGCTACAGGAGAGAAAAGTGGAAAACTCCAACACTGCTGCTTCAAGCTGCTGACGCTCCACACACTGAATGTGAGTTTGAGCAAAAACACGACTCAAAGGAAGTTTCAGTGAAGGTGGTAGAGGAGGGAGGGGAGCCAGGACTGACTGTACTTCCTGTCTGCTGTTTTCAGCTTCACTCACAGACTCAATGGCTTCCAGATCAGAGGAGGATCTCTGCTGTCCGGTCTGTCAGGAGGTCTTCAGAGATCCTGTTCTTCTGTCATGTAGCCACAGCTTCTGTAAAGACTGTCTGAAGAGACGGTGGAGAGAGAAAGGGGAACGTGAGTGTCCAGTTTGTAACAGAAGATCTTCAAAGGATGATCCACCTTTAAACCGAGCTTTAAAGAACCTGTGTGAGTCGTTCTTACAGGAGAGAGATCAGAGAGCTTCAGAGGATCTCTGCAGTCTGCACTCTGAGAAACTCAAACTCTTCTGTCTGGACCATCAGCAGCCAGTGTGTGTCGTCTGCAGAGGCTCAGAAAATCACACCAATCACAGATTCAGACCCATCGATGAAGCTGCACAACAATACAAGAAGGAACTTCAGGAAACTCTGGAGCCCTTAAAGAAGAAGTTAAAGGTTTGTGAAGAAGTTCAAGTGAAGTTTGATCAAACAGCAGAACACATTAAGGTCCAGGCCCGACACACAGAGAGGCAGATTAAGGAGCAGTTTAAGAAGCTTCACCAGTTTCTAGCAGAGGAAGAGGAGGCCAGGCTGGCTGCACTGAGGGAGGAAGAGGAGCAGAAGAGTGGGATGATGAAGGAGAAGATGGAGGCTCTGAGCAGAGAGATAGCAGCTCTTTCAGACACAGTCAGAGCCACAGAGGAGGAGCTGAGAGCTGAAGACGTCTCATTCCTGCACAACTTCAAGGCTGCAGTGGAAAGAGTCCAGCGCTGCCCCCTGCTGGATGATCCACAGCTGCCCTCAGGAGCTCTGATAGACCAGGCCAAACACCTGGGCAACCTGACCTTCAACATCTGGAACAACATGAAGGACATGGTCTCCTACACTCCTCTCATTCTGGACCCAAACACTGCTCATCCAGAACTCATCCTGTCTGAAGATCTGACCAGTGTGAGACGAGGAGGAGAGAGGCAGCAGCTTCCTGATAATCCAGAGAGGTTTGATTTTCACTGCTCTGTCCTGGGCTCTGAGGGCTTTAACTCAGGGACTCACAGCTGGGATGTTGATGTTGGAGACAGTACAGTGTGGAGACTCGGTGTGTTAGCAGAGTCTGTGCAGAGGAAGGGATACATACGGTCTGGATTATGGAGAATATATTTCTGTGAAGGTGAATACTACACACACTCACCATCAGCTCCTCTCACTGCTCTCTCAGTCCAGAAGAAGCTCCAGAGGATCAGAGTGAATCTGGACTGGAACAGAGGAAAGCTGTCGTTCTCTGATCCTGATACTAACACACACATACACACCTTCACACACACTTTCACTCACAGGATGTTTCCATTCATTGGCACTATTGATGGTGGTAAACTGAAGGTGTGTCCGTTGAAGGTGTCAGTGTCAGTGCAGCAGATGAGTTGAGGATGATGATGTTTCTAATGTTGTTTCCTGTCAGTGAGTTGAAGCTGTTAAACTGCAGCTGTCCTCCTGCTGCCTCGTTGTTCCAAAGCTCTTTGTTTCTCTTTTAGTTTCACTGTTTCTTTCTGTTTCTGCTGTCCACCTTTTCACATGGAAAATCATTTCACTGTTTCTCACTGAATGACTCCCCAAACTAGATTTGAAATTCTATCAAGTTTCTAATCATTACAAGTGATTCATGTTTCTATTTGATGTGTAAATGGAGATGATTTAGTTTGCTGGGATATGGACTGACATGTGTTGAATGGGAGGAGCAGTTTGTTGTTGTCTTCTTGTCTGTTTATGACAACAATAAATATGTTGTTGAAACAATGATTCATGTTTAACTCCATATATGAAATGTTTCTGCTCTTTGAATTCTGTTTGATTAAAGACTTTCTTCATGACACAAATGAGATTTCAGTGTATTAATAGAACTAAATAAGCTCAGAGTTGAAAGGCTGGAGTATTATGTACGTGCTTCACTGTCAGGATCTTCAGGGGGATTCAAAGGGAAACATCAAACTGCTGTAGTGAGATAAATTAGTGTAGAGAAAATATTCTGAGCTTTATTTTGTATCCAAGCAGAGCGTGTCGTCCAGTCGGAGGAACGTCTAAGACTGCTTCACATGGAAACATCAGCAGGAAGTTTGTAATGACAGAGCTCGTTTAATCAGCTCGTTTTTCCTTCATTTACAGCAGAAGAAGAACTGAAAGTGTGTGTGGATTCAGAGCGCTCGCTGTCAGTACAAATAAAGGAGGGCAAGAGATTTAAAGGAGCAAAGCGCAGTTTTTAGAGCTTTAAAGAGAAACCACATTTCCAATAGTTAGCTGATATACAGCTAACTATTTGCGTAAAATAGTTACGCAAATAGTTTTGCGTAACTATTTTAACTTGGGATTATTATGTTTATCCTGATATGGGTGAGTGTATAATGGGTGGTGCTGCAGCTGCAGGGAAAATTGTATTTAGTAGTCAGTATAATCTTTTAGTGATATAAGTTTGCATATGGTAGAATACTGCATGTAGTTATTTGTATTAGGAAATATTCAACCATGTATACTTAGAGGCATATAATCAATTGTGTGTGATCTCTAACAGGCTGCAGGCTTGGGGTGCACTCCAGGAATGCAACCTGGGAGCATGAGAGCTTATACCTTGTCTTATTGTTTTACGGCAGGATTAACGTAGTTACGTCTGTTCTAGTCTACGTGCTTTAACTGCTTGACTTCCTCACCGTGTTATCTAGGGTGAGAGGGGGTCTACCCTCTTCCTCTCCTAGGATGTTTGCCTTTTGTGCTTTCATGTATATGACCCTTTGACACACACACACACACACACACACACGCACGCACACACACACACACACACGCACACACACACGCACACACACACGCACACACACACACACACACGTACACACACACGTACACACACACGTACACACATACACATACATACGCTCAATGGAGTATAAAATAAAGACTAGGGGCAAAGCTCAGCGCGAGTCTCTGAGACTGCCCTTGCTAGCAAGAACTTCTGTGTGTTTCTTTTCTCTGAGTATTTACTGAAGAAGTGTTTTAGAATATTTTCCCTAACAACCTGTAAACACAGTTTTCCTCACACATAAACCCAGAAATCCTGTAGTAGGAAAAAACATCAACCAGTTGTCCTGGTATAAATCGCATCATCAATTCACATGAAGAACTGGAATGCTCGGATGTCGCTGTCATCTTTCTGCTCCTGTAACAAAAAACACATAAATTCATCCACCCTTTTGTCCTGTCTAGGTGGAGGTTAACCTTGAGTCGTGGTCAAGTCCTGTCAGCTTTTACCAGTCAGTCAGTTTGTTTTTTATTTCCATTCATTCATTCATTCATTCATTCATTCTTTCTTTGCTGATAGTGGAACCTATCGTCGCATTTAGTTTCCACTTCCAGCAAAATGACGTCATCTCAAAAAGAAAAAGAACTTTAGATCGGATTACATCGCTGAATCCTTTTTAGGCCGGGACTTTCATTTAATATTGTCCCAATAAGTGGCTTTCTCCAGAGCCCATTTTAATGTGGAGAAAACTCACTTGTAACGGCGTTCTCGACAGGTCGTGTAGCACTTTTAATTCCCGACGTGTTGATCTGCTTAAAGAAAAGAAATTGACAAACAGAAATCAGTGCCTGTTCAAAAAATGAAAAATAACAGAGATTATCGAACAAAACTTTCAGTGCACTGTGAAAGTATCAAAATAAAAAGGCCTTGTTAAGTCATGACACAAACTCCTCATCGACTTCACAACAGGAGAAGAATCATCAGCTAGATTCACTCCAAACCAACCATCAGCTGCACAACACACAACATAATCCTAATGTCATATTAGCTATGAGTTTAATCACCAGGTCTGTGCTCTTCACTCATCTAAACCACAGATCTATTTTATTCAATTTTCCTTTTCCCTTCATCATAAAACATGTGACATGCTGTCATGCACTTCACAAAAGACGTTTGTTCTGACGTATTCAGAGTTGTGTATCTGGGTACAGGATTCACTCGCACATCAAAACAGGAAACTCAGTGTTTTAGAGTCTCCACTCAACACACAACAAACTCCAACACATCTCATTCACTCGTGCTAGAATTCAGTCACCTTTCATTAATCGAAAACCGATCAACTAATTTTCATATCAGCTATTAACCCACTAAGTTGACAGGACGACAGAAAAGCATGTTCAAAATAGTATCACAAAAGACAATTTCCCTCATACAGTAAATTAATTGTGCTGCATCAATCAAGCAGGAAGCATCTCCCAATTTACTATATCAACAACTAAATTTATTGTCTGATCACTGGTTGGTCAAACCAGAATCTTTTTTCCCACAAAAGTTAAACTGTTGTCCTGCAACCTAGAGAGTCAATTTTTTGCATTGGATAAATTCAGTATTTGATAACAAGTGTCTGTTAAATTGACACTATTTTAACACTGATGAAAGATAACAAGCTAATTTTCATTGCATTCATTCATTGCATGGGCGTTTGTGTTATTAGGCAGGCCTAATGCATGTCTGTGGAGCTGCATCTCCAGCAGAGCATGTTCTTAAAGCTGCCTTTCCTACACACTTCTCTGCTATTATTTGATCATTTCTTCATGAGTTATTTTGTGTTTGGAAGTGTTAGTATGGTTAATGCATGTTCTGCTTGTGTATGTGATTTTGTATATGTTTGTATATGTTTCCTTTTTGCAGTGTTTCAGACTCCTTCACAATCTTCCAACTTAAGCAGTCAGTTTTCTTTTCCCCAGGTTTGCTAACCCAAATTTTGATTTCCCACATTAAATAATTCCTATGTGTTCTCACCTAGTCTTCTCACTCTGTTGTCTGTTGTCCTCTCACTCTTTTGTCCTCTCACTCTTCAACAGTCCAATAGCCGGCAGTTCTCCTTCAGCTTTGTCCTGTGTCCCACTGTCTCTTCTTGCCATTTTACTCCACAGGTGGCAAATGTCAAACTCCAACTGTTCAGTTCTCCTCAAACGTTTTCTTCACATGCACAGTGAAGTTTCAGCTTGTTGTAGACACAGTGCCATTCATCCGATCAGTCAGGATGATGGGTTTGCTCTTCTCTGATGCTGTTTGTCCACATTTCTGCTGTTTGCTGGGACTCTTTGCTCAGGACTTGCTGCTGTCTCTTTATCATGTTATTGCTTTGGAGCTGCATTCCTTGTCTTCAGGGAGGGGTGAGAGCTTGCTTGCTTGTGAGGTTGAGAGACACATGGCGCTGTAAATAAGTCAGCCAGAAACTTGGCCTGCATGTTTCCAATGATGTTAAACTATGACTTTCTTCCGACCGCTGCATGTGGAAAATTGATTCAGGTCTGCTTTACACCTGAAAGTGACAAACTAAGACATGTTCATTATTATCATCACTGCTTAATCAACACACATCTCTCTCTCTCTGTTTTTGTGAACAGTCCTTTCTTAAAAGCAGAAAATGAGATTGTAGTTGTTCTTGGCTGATCAACACAAAACCTTTTTCCTATAATTATTTTTCATCTACAATGTAAATTTTGTCTCTTTTTCACTCTTTTTTTTTTTTTAAATAGCTGGTGACCTGCAGAATCACCGCTCTCACAATCAAAGGCAATTACTTTTACACAGCGCACAGAAGCACTGAGACATCAGACACATTCACACTCACTTTTTCATCTGCGTAAATAAATCACATGGCTGATGATATGTGCCATGGTGATCCATAAATATGATCACCAGTTTATTTAACTATTTTTCAACCCAACAAAACAAATAAACAAAAACATGATGCTGATGCTATGAACACTCCACACACAAGTCAAGGTGCAGAAAAACTGCTCACGGAAACGCTGCACACTCCAGTTATCATAGTTCTGTTTGTGTGAATTATCTGCTTTCATTATTAATGCCAGTTTATAGGTTGTTATCCTTTTTATTATTAGTTTGAATGCATTAAAATTAAGTTGTAATTTAGCCTTTTGTTTATTTTACTTTACTCCTCTTGCATTTATATCTATTCAGTCGGGTCTGTTTCCAACCCTTTGATAATGTGTAGCTTGCTCATCAGCTCAGAAGAAAAAAAAATCGCAACGCAACATCACACAGTAGTTGCATGCTCTGCCCACAGCGGCAAAGTCTTACACTTTCATATTCAATACAGCTTCTCCATCATGTACTTTTAGATGTTTCATACAGGGTTCAGCATATTAGTTGTTTTCACAGGTGTGCTCTATATCTCAACAATGGCTCATAATAAGACGACAGTCTTTCACACAGGTCAAGTGCCTCTATGCACTTCATTAGTTTAAATATTTGCCTATAACACTTCACCTCATATGTCATTGTACTGAATTTGAGCAACCACAAGCTTAATGTAGATTACTTTTAACAACTATCCACCTCTATTACGTCTATGGTCTGGCACACAGGCTGTTGTCGATCAGGGCAAGCTAAAGAGTTAACATTTTGTGTCCGCAAGGGGTGGGGGGAAAGCCATTCACCACAGCACATTTTAAGTGCTGCTGATGTGGGCTGGCCTTCTCCACACGCTCTTCAAGGCTGGTGTGTTTTCTGAAAACTTCTAACATTTGAATCTCTTCCATTTATAAGCCTGCGATTAACCGCACGGCTCAGGTCCGCGTGAAACCCGCGCGACCGCACTCGCGTGAACCCGCGCAGCTGTGGAGCCGTCGCTCTCTCTCTTTTTTACATAAATACTTTGTGCTGCCAGGAGCAAAGTCCAGCACAAATGTCTGTCTCCCTCCGACTCACTCTTGGTTGCTTAGAAACCCATGATAACAACAACAGTCGGTGTCACAGACCACGTGTACTGCTCCGCACACACTCACACACAACAACAACAACAACGACGACAACAATGACAACAACACAAAATAGGCCTATCGTCCAGCACAGCCTGGACCCCGCGGAACTTCTCAACGCCCCACAAAGCGGCGGAGAACTCACCTCTCGCTCCACAAAGTAGCGAGGACCCTCTCAACGTCTCACACAGTGGCGGAGAACCCACCTCTCGCTGCACAAAGTAGCGAGGACCCTCTCAACGCCTCACACAGTGGCGGAGACTGCACAACGACACGGTTATAGAGTCGGCCTCTTTAAACTTACTTGGCGTTGCTTAGCGTGTAATATCAGCCTCGAATCCCGCCGATCGTCATTCATCGAGGAGAAAAGACAGACTGCGAATCCACAGGAACTTCCTGGCTGACGTCAGTCTTCCAACGTGTCTCTCCTCCCCTCGGAGAATGCGATTCCAGGGATCCGGCATCGAAGGACCAATTAATGATAGGTTTGTAGCTTGAACCCATCCGCTGGAACGTTGAAGACAATATAATTACACTGCAAAGCAAGACACAAGTAGGCAAGCTTCTTCATGTTTCTCGTGCACGGGAGAGACCGGACAAAGCGCCGTTCCTTCGCTTGACCCCAGTTGCTCTCGTCCGTTCTCCCGTAACACTGCTCTTTTATTGAGGTTACATGAATATGCATAGGTTCATTAACATATGACATCTACATACACACAAAGAGTACCTTGCCTGTGTGTGTGTGTGTGTGTGTGTGTGTGTGTGGTCAAGATGTGACCCTGTGAAGACTCCCCAAAGCTGGTGCCAGGACGTCTGAACAAAAGGCTCTTATACTTAAAGAAATATACGTGTGCTTGCTATACCATAAATCAATAAGGAGAAGATAAACTCTCCTAAGGAGTGTGATCCATGCCAGGACACTGTGTAGAGGAATGTACGCACCCCCCTCTACACAGAGTTAATACAGACCTCTTTTAGGATGAGACATTCTTTCAATCTACAATTGATTATACACTTCTAAGCATATGTGAGTAAATATTTCTAAGCATAAATGACAATCAACAATACAAAATCTATCACCCATCACCTCACTTCAGGCCTTCGACCTGCGAGGGGGATATTTATGACTCCTCAATTGTCCACGCTCTGCAGAAAAACACCTCACCATAGCTTCTGGTTCCTGTGCTTTTACAGAATCATGTCATCCTCGAACTATTTTATTTAAAATCTTGCTGTGGGAAGTCTCCTCTTGATCTCCTGGAAGCTCAGTAGCACAGCTCTCTGTGTGATGTCTGCTGTGCTGAAGATGATCTCTGATCCTCCTGAAGCCTCTCTCCTGGCCTCAGCTCCCATCTTGTGGACGATCTTCTCAGGCACTCCTTCTCATCATGGATAGTCCTGATTCTGGGCCTGCTGGATCTGTCTCAAAACACTCAGGGCGTCAGTCATGTTTGATGAATGTGCGTCTTCTTTATGTAAATGCAGCATGTGGTATTAAAAAGGACGCAAAGTCCCCCTTTCTCTGCTAATATCATAGAGTAGTTCTTCTCTGAGAGTTAGTCCAGGAACATATATGGTGTGGGGTATGTTGCCGTGCTGGGTAGATGGGAACAGACATAATAGTCTGTATTTGCAGATTCTGTTTTTGTTCTGTCGTGGATATAACGGTACCAGGCACTGTTCATCCACGGAGGGATGTGGTCTTGCATCATGTCTCTTAGGTGAGAGTTGTCATGTGTCCATCTTCTCTGCCTTCCTCCTGGTTCAGCTGATTCAGCTGTCACGCCTCGCACTTGGTTGCCCTAGAGTTGATCAGAGGCTGGAGGTTGAAGTGCGAGCTTACCCTACGGGGGCTCAATCAGCACTCCCCCATCACCACTGAAACAACCAAGTGTGAGATTTCTCTATTGTGCTGTCTTGAGGGTGCCGGGGTTTCCTGGGACCTCGACCTCTTTGCAGTAGCTCTGATAAATCCCGGAGGGTCTCTCCGCTATTTTGCAGGCAGTTAAAATGGTCCTTGCTGTGGCTCCAAGGTCTGATCTCATGATGGGCCCCAACCAGCTTGACCTTTGACCTCAACCACTGCCTGGGCTGTCAGCTATGCCTGGAATGTTTCTCGCTTCTCACTGCTGCACCTGTATTTCAGAAAGACTTCTATTTGGAGAGCATGTCAACAATCATTAAACCACATTCTTTAGTTCAGTGAACTTCACTTATAGGCCATCAAAGCCTGCAACAATAATAAAAAACATTGTTTAATGTTAATTCTGGACCCCACCTCTTGACGCATGGACACTCTCATGCGTCAACTCATCAAACCTGGATCCCTGTCTTAAAAACTGGCTCCACCAGGAGCCTGCATACACACCATCATGGCCTGGAAAACAAGATCTGGAAATAAAATCAAACTTCACACTTATAAACAATTGTATCATAAGAGTAATAAGCATTCAGCACGGGCAAGACAAGTGTCATATGCAGGTTTTCTCAAATCATTAAATCACTATTATTACCATAATTCGCCGCAGACATGGATCATCCCATGTACTCAGTTAACATTAATGTAATCAGTGACTTCTCTTAAGTAAAGTCACTCAACTCATCAATCACTATGAGCTCAATAGCCCATCTTCAACTATTCCATAAACAATCCCTTATTTGTTTTTCTCATGTCACTTGTCCGCTTCCGCTGAATCCTCTACATGCATTCTTAGAAAAACAAACATTAGCAACACACATTGATTATCCTGGTATAAATCATCTAGTCACATGAAGAACTGTAATGCTGTAGAGAAGAAATGCAAATGTTAGCGCTGCGCAGGTGTGTACACACTTTCTCACAGTGATCTCTGTGAGCAACACAAGGTAGTGAATGACATACACATGGTAAATTCACAGACAGAGAATTTAAACTAAAAAGGTTAAATTTTCAGAGTTCACATCGTCATGTGACCCAAGGTTCCTCCTGTGGTCTCCTTCTGCTCCTGCAACAGAGACACACACAGAGATACATCCACACCTTTGTCAGGTGGGGGTTAACTTCACACAATGGTGTTAAGTCAGTCAGTCAGTTTCACATTTATTTTAAAATTCTTACTCATTCAATTCAATTCAATTCAATTCAATTTTATTTATATAGTGCCAAATCACAACAAAAGTTATCTCAAGGCGCTTCATAGATACAGAGAAAAACATAACAATCATATGACCCCCTATGAGCAAGCACTTTGGGGACAGTGGGAGGGAAAAACTCCCTTTTAACAGGAAGAAACCTCCGGCAGAACCAGGCTCAGGGAGGGGCGGCCATCTGCTGCGACCGGTTGGTGTGAGAGAAGGAAGACAGGATAAAGACATGCTGTGGAAGAGAAACAGAGGTTAATAACAGATATGATTCAATGCAGAGAGGTCTATTAATACATAGTGAGTGAGAAAGGTGACTGGAAAGGAAAAACTCAATGCATCATTGGAATCCCCCGGCAGCCTACATCTATTGCAGCATAACTAAGGGAGGATTCAGGGTCACCTGGTCCAGCCCTAACTATAAAGTTTTAAGCCTAATCTTAAAAGCAGAGATAGTGTCTGTCTCCCGAATCCAAACTGGAAGCTGGTTCCACAGAAGAGGGGCCTGAAAACTGAAGGCTCTCCCTCCCATTCTATTTTTAAATACTCTAGGAACAACAAGTAGGCCTGCAGAGCGAGAGCAAAGTGCTCTAATAGGGTGATATGGTACTACAAGGTCATTAAGATAAGATGGGGCCTGATTATTTAAGACCTTGTATGTGAGGAGCAGGATTTTGAATTCAATTCTGGATTTAACAGGAAGCCAATGAAGGGAAGCCAATTCACTCATTCACTCAGTGATTCCTTCTTTTGCTAATTGTGGAAATTACCGTCGCATTCGTTTCCACGCTCAGCAAAACAACGTCATTTCAAAAGAAAAAGAAGAACTTTTAGATCGGATTACCTCGCTGAATCCTTTTTAGGCCGGGACTTTCATTTAATATTGTCCCAAATAAGTAGCTTTCTCCTGAGCCCATTTTAATGTGGAGAAACTCACTTGTAACGGTTTTTTCGACAGGTCGTATAGCACTTTTAATTTCTGACGTGCAGATCTGCTTAAAGAAAAGAAATAGAAAAACAAAATCAGTGCCTGTTCAAAAGATAAAAATGAAAAATAACAGAGATTATCAAACAAAACTTTCAATGCACTGTGAAAGTATCAAAAATAAAAACGCCTTGTTAAGTCATGACACAAGCTCTTCATCTCAGGAGGGTAAATCATACCATTAGCATGATTTATCATACCATCATACTAATTGGCAGGCTCAACTTCACAGCAAAAGAAGAATCATCAGCTAGATTCACTCCAAACCAACCATCAGCTGCACAACACACAACATAACCCTAATGTCTTATTAGCTATGAGTTTAGTCACCAGGTCTGTGCTCTACACTCATTTAGGCCACAGATTTTATTCAGTTTTCCTTTTCCCTTCATCATAAAACATGTGACATGTTGTCATGCACTTCACAAAAGACGTTTGTTCTGACGTATTCAGAGTTGTGTATCTAATTACAGGATTCACTCGCACATCAAAACAGGAAACTCAGTGTTTTAGAGTCTCCACTCAACACACAACAAACTCCAACACATCCCATTCACTCGTGCTAGAATTCAGTCACCTTTCATTAATCTAAAACCGATCAACTAATTTGCATATCAGCTATTAACCCACTAAGTTGACAGGACGACAGAAAAGTATGTTCAAAATAGTATCACAAAAGACAATTTCCCTCATACAGTAAATTACTTGTGCTGCATCAATCAAGCAGGAAGCATCTCCCAATTTACTATATCAACAACTAAATTTATTGTCTGTGTAACGCGGTTAAAGGACCAGGGCGCCTGACTGCAGCCTCATAGAAAATGAGCTATCAGAATAAGATTCGACTATGGAGCCTGAGGGTGTGAATAAAACACAGGAAACAAAAGTAGAGCTCAAAATATATATATTATGTTTGTTATGAGCAGTGTATAGACGGATGTACAAAAGAAATAAAAACATATGCATATATATCACAAACAAAAATAATGTTGACAATACAAAACAGCTTATTAGGTTCCAAAAGGAGGTGGGATGAGGTGTAGTCCAGTATGTGATTTAGTTTAGTTCCATGGACCTGTGATAGGTCATGTGTCAACAGTTTGATTCAGTGATTCAGTCCATAGGTTCACAATTCCTACCGCAACGTAGCGGTGGTCGGGTGGCTCGCCATCTCGCGCTGATCAGGGCTGATCGCGGGAGAAAAAAAAACCTGACCTAAACAAGGTCAAAAACAAATTATCATTCACAGAAGAAAATGAAACAGCATTCTACTGCTGTGACAAAATAAATACACAAATAACAAAGACAAGTAATTAATGCCATGTTTCATACAACAATCAACAAACCATCATCTCTTATAATAAATTTCATTCAAAAATACTATTATAGAAAAACATTCTCATGGGTCCCATCAAAGTATATCAGCCACAAAGCTAATAACCATTATCCAAAGTTAATCAAATATATTTACAAAACTCATTTAATCACAGGTGTTGCGCAACAGATTCAATAATCTAAATGGAATTTAACTCAATGCAAAATCTCATAGGCCGTTTTGGCATTTCATCAGAAAAGTAACAAAAAACATTCAAAACGGACAAAACTACAAAAATCAAATCACTCGTTCAACTCTAGATACGTTAAGTCAACATTCGGCCATAATGGAATAAACAAAAACAACAATATTCAATAGATGAAACTAGTAATTGCACTTACTGTCGCTAGCCTAGCATTAGCTTACCGGCATTGTAGGATGTGCGATCGCGGCTCCGCATTTACATTAATTGTGACAAAAAAAACCAAACAAATAACTCACCGTTGAGTCGATTGTGAGGTAGTGTAAAGACGAATGAATCGGCTGGGTTATTGCACGCTGTCAACTGGTCTGTAGTGTAGAATTTGTCGATATCTGACAAGTACGCCAACCACATGGACACAGCAGCTAGAGGAGCAGGGACATGCAGCTGATTGACCCCCAACTTATACAGGGTTCATTCCCGCCACAATAAAGGGACTGGCGGAAATTGGGTCAGGGGTTACCGTGGTTACATCTGATCACTGGTTGGTCAAACCAGAATCTTTTTTCACAACAAAAGTTAAATTGTTGTCCTGCAACCTAGAGAGTCTTTTTTTTTTTTTTTTTGCATTGGATAACCTCAGTATTTGATAACAAGTGTCTGTTAAATTGACACTATTTTAACACTGATGAAAGATAACAAGCTAATTTTCCTTGCATGTGTGTTTGTGTTATTAGGCAGGTCTAATGCATGTCTGTGGAGCTGCATCTCCAGCAGAGCATGTTCTTAAAGCTGCCTTTCCTACACACTTCTCTACTATTGTTTGATCATTTCTTAACCAATGTGCTATGAGTTCCACTGGTCTTTGCATCACACTAAGTGACTTGGACAAGATGATAAACAGACTCACATGCTTAAGATGTTGTCTAATCTTCATGAGCTCTCTTTTGTTTGTATTAGTAGGGTTAATGCATGTTCTGCTTGTTTGTGTGATTTGTATATGTTTCTATTTTCGCAGTGTTTCAGACTCCTTCACAATTTTCCAACTTAAGCAGTCAGTTTTGTTTTTCCCAGGTTTGCTAACCCAAATGTTGATTTCCCACATTTAAATAACAGCATTCCTCTGTGTTCTCACCACTCCTCTCTGTTGTCTGTTGTCCTCTCACTCTTCAACAGTCCAATAGCCGGCAGTTCTCCTTCAGCTTTGTCCTGTGTTCCACTGTCTCTTCTTGCCATTTTGCTCCAAAGGTGGCAAATGTCAAACTCCAACTGTTCAGTTCAGTGAAGTTGCAGCTTGTTGTAAATACAGTGCCATTAATCCGATCAGTCAGGATGATGGGTTTGCTCTTCTTCTCTGATGCTGTTTGTCCACATTGCTGCTGCTTTGCTGGGACTCTTTGCTCAGGACTTGCTGCTGTCTCTTTATCATGTTATTGCTCTTTGGAGCTGCATTCCTTGTCTTCAGGGAGGAGTGAGAGCTTGCTTGTGAGGTTGAGAGACACATGGCGCTGTAAATAAGTCAGCCAGAAACTTGGCCTGCATGTTTCCAATGATGTTAAACTATAACTTTCTTCCGACTGCCGCATGTGGAAAATTGGTTCAGGTCTGCTTTTCACCAGAAAGTGACAAACTAAGACATGTTCATTATTATTATCACTGCTTAATCAACACACATCTCTCTCTCTCTGTGTGTGTTTTTGTGAACAATCCTTTCTTAAAAGCAGAAAATGAAATTGTAGTTGTTTTTGGCTGATCAACACAAAACCTTTTCCCTATTATTTTTCATCTACAATATAAATTATTTCTCTTTTTCACTCTTTTTTTTTTTCTTTACAATAGCTGGTGACCTGCAGAATCACCACTCTCACAACACAGTGCACAAAAACACTGTGATGTCAGACACATTCACACTCACTTTTTCATCTGCATAAATAAATCATGTGGCTGGTGATATGTGCCATGGTGATCCATAGGCATGATCACAAGTTTATTTAATTATTTTCGACCCAACAAAACAAATAAACAGAAACATGATGCTAATGCTATGAACAGTGGCAAAGTCTTGCACTTTCATATTCAATTCAGCTTCTCCACCATGTACTTTTAATCAGAATCAGAATCAGAATCAGAATACTTTATTGATCCCTGGGGGAAATTATTTTTTGTTACAGTGCTCCATTTTAAACCAACATTAAGACAAGACAGACAATACGCTAACTAAGAATAGTACAATATATACATATATATACATACATACATACATACATAAATAAGTCACTTATAAATAAATATTTGGAAAAGAAACATGTGTAGCTGTAGCAGCAAACAGTGTGTTAAGTGGATGCGTTGTACAGGGAGATGGCCACAGGCAGGAATGATTTCCTGTGTCGTTCAGTGGTGCTTTTCGGTAATCTCAGTCTCTCACTGAACGAGCTCCTGTGACTGACCAACTCCTGTTTGTTAGATGTTTCATACAGGGTTCAGCATATTAGTTGTTTTCACAGGTGTGCTCTATATCTCAACAATGGCTCATAATAAGATGACAGTCTTTCACACAGGTCAAGTGCCTCTATGCACATTATTAGTTTAAATATTTGCCTATAACACTTCACCTCGTATGTCATTGTACTGAATTTGAGCAACCACAAGCTTAATGTAGATTACTTTTAACAACTATCCACCTCAATTAAATCTATGGTCTGACACACAGGCTGTTGTCAATCAGGGCAAGCTAAAGAATAAACATTTTGTGTCAGCAAGGGGGTGGGGGAAAGCCATTCACCAGAGCATATCTTAAGTGCTACTGATGTGGGCTGGCCTTCTCCACACGCTCTTCAAGGCTGGTGTGTTTTCTGAAAACTTCTAACATTTGAATCTCTTTCATTTATAAGCCTGCGATTAACCGCACGGCTCAGGACCACGTGAAACCCGTGCCACCGTGCTCACGTGAACCCGCGCAGCTAAGGAGCCGTCGCTCTCTTTGTTTTTTTGTTTTTTTTTTATTTAAATACTTTGTGCTGCCAGGAGCAAAGTCCAGCATAAACGTCTGTTACCCTCCGACACACTCTTGGTTGCTTAGGAATCCATGATAACGACAACAGCTGGTGTAACGGACCACGTGTTCCGCTCTGCACGCACTCACACAACAACAACAACGAAAACAACGACAACAACACAAAATAGGCCTATCGTCCAGCACAGTCTGGACCCCGCAGAACTTCTCAACGCCCCACAAAGTGGCGGAGAACTCACCTCTCGCTCCACAAAGTAGCGAGGAACCTCTCTCTCCACAAAGTAGCGAACTTCTCAACGCCTCACAAATTGGCAGAGAACCCACCTCTCGCTCCACAAAGTAGCGAGGAACCTCTCTCTCCACAAAGTAGCGAACTTCTCAACGCCTCACAAATTGGCAGAGAACCCACCTCTCACTCCACAAAGTAGCGAAGAACTCACTTATCGCTCCACAAAGTAGCGAACTTCTCAACGCTTCAACAAAGTGGCGGAGTCTGCACAACCACACGGTTATAGAGTCGGGCTCTAGGGACTTACTTGGTGTTGCTTAGCGTGTAATATCAGCCTCGGATCCCGCCGATTGTCATTCATCGAGGAGAAAAGACAGACATTTAATCCACAGGAACTTCCTGGCTGACGTCAGTCTTTCAGCGTGTCTCTTCTCCCCTCGGTGAATGTCGACTCCAGGGCTCCGGCTCTCGAAGGACCAATTAATGATAGGTTTGTAGCTTGAACCTATTCGCTGGAACGTTGAAGACAATATAATTACACAGCAAAGCAAGACACAAGTAGGCAAAGTTCTTCATGTTTCTCGTGCACGGGAGAGAACCGGACAAACGCCGTTCCTTCGCTTGACCCCAGCTGCTCTCGTCCGTTCTCCCGTAACACTGCTCTTTTATTGAGGTTACATGAATATGCATAGGTCAGGTCAAGGTCAAGGTCAGATTTATTTATATAGCACATTTCCAACAGCCGATGCTGCACAAAGTGCTTAACAATAACAATAAAATTAAAAACTACAGTGTAATACAATAATAACAATAGAAACAATAGAATAGAAGAATTGAAACAATACTAACTAATTCAGTACAATAATAACAATAGAAACAATAGAATAGAAGAATTGAAACAATACTAACTAATTCAGATAAATCCAAAATGCTTGGGTCATAATGTGTTAAAAGCCAGAGCGTAAAAGTGTGTCTTTAGTAAAGATTTAAATTGCTCAAGAGTTTGAGCAGATCTAATATTAAAGGGGAGACTATTCCAAAGTCTGGGACCTGCCACAGAGAAGGATCTATCACCACGAGATTTGAGGTTAGTCCGTGGAATGGACAACAATAGTTTTGAACTAGATCTCGTGGGTTTTCCTGGAGCATAGGCAGAGAGGAGCTCAGACAAGTAGGGGGGGGCTCGGGCGTTGAGTGACTTAAAAACAAAAAGTAAAAGTTTAAATTGGATCCTGTAGGGGACAGGGAGCCAGTGTAAAGAGGCTAAAATTGGGGTTATATGCTCTCTCCGTTTAGTACCGGTTAGCAGGCGAGCAGCAGCATTTTGAACCATCTGAAGGCGATGGATGGTGGCATGATCTAGGCCATAATACAATGAATTGCAGTAGTCCAGTCTGCAAGTAAGAAAAAGGTGGATGATACGCTCGAAGACGTCAGCCGGAAGGTATGGCTTTATCCTGGCTAGCTGTCTTAGCTGAAAAAAACAGGACTGAACTACTGCACTCACCTGCTTATTCAATTTAAAAGAACCATCAATGTAAACTCCGAGGTTTTTTACATGTGTTTTACAATACGAGGAGAGGGTACCCAACGTGCTGTCGATATGATTGAAATTGCCAAAAATGACAACCTCAGTTTTGTTTTCATTTAGCTGTAAAAAATTTAATGATAACCACTGTTTAACGTCGTCAAGGCAGCGTAATAAGAGCTGCGGTTGATCTGATCCTGATTTTAAAGGTAGATAAATCTGTAGATCATCCGCAAAGCAATGAAATGAAATGCTGTACCGCGAGAAGATGGAGCCCAATGGCAGCAAATAGAGTGCGAAGAGGGCGGGACCCAAAATAGAGCCTTGAGGAACACCGTATTTAAGAGGAGCTAATTTGGAGTTGTGGGGGCCCATATTGACATAAAAGAACCTTTCTGTCAAGTAGGAGCGAAACCACTGAAGGGCAGATCCTTTTAGGCCAGCATGCGATTCTAGCCGTGATAACAGGATGTCGTGGTCAACCGTGTCAAAAGCTGCTGACAAGTCCAACAGTAAAAGGGCAGCAGGGCTGCCAGAATCCATAGTTAAGAGAATATCGTTAAAAATCCTTAAAAGTGCTGTCTCAGTGCTATGTAATGATTTAAAACCAGATTGAAATTTTTCTGAAATCATATTAGAATCGAGGTGTGCCTGCAACTGTAGATAGACCACTTTCTCCAAAACTTTAGATAGAAAAGGAAGCTTTGAGATGGGCCTGTAATTAGACAGAACAGTTGGGTCCAGGTTTTGTTTTTTAAGAAGAGGCTGAACTACAGCTTGTTTAAAGCATAGTGGGACGCAGCCTGTAGTAAGGGACATATTAATCAATTTCAGAATAAAAGGGCCAACAATATTAAAAGTGTTTTTGAGCAGACTCGGGGGAAGAGAATCAGAGGGGCAGTGTGATGATCTTAGGCCACTAACTATCGCGGTCAGGTCCTTAAGGGAGACGGGATCGAACTGCTCTAAGACAGCTGAACACACAGGTGGAGGGCTTTGAACTGAGACAACAGACAACAAAACAAGGGCCCTAATCGATAAGATCTTGTTATTGAAAAATGCTAAAAAATCATCGCACATACTTGATGAAGAAGTAACTCCAGGATTATCACATAAACTAAAAAAGCGATTAAGAATGTTAAAAAGTACCTGAGGCCTATGACCGTTTGCTGATACTAAGTTTGAGACAAATTGTGTTTTTGCAGTTTTTACAGCTTCTTGATAAGCAGAGAGACGAGTCCTTAAAATCTGTAAGGAAACATACAATCTGTCCTTTTTCCATCTCCTTTCAGCGCGTCTATAGTCGCGTCTGAGGGAGCGGGTGTAATCGTTCAACCACGGTTCTGATGAATTCTTAGCGCGCACAGTTCTGAATGGTGCAATAGAGTCCAAGATATAAGTGCAAGTAGAATGAAGAATAGCCGAAAGGTCCTCAACATTTTTACAATTGGAGTTCAATATTCCAGAGTCCATAAAGGCAGCAGAAAAGGCAGGTGCTGTAAGTACATTAAGCGCTCGCTTTTTGCGCAGTGGGGCGTTCGACTTATCCATCGAGCAGTGCAGTGTTAGAGTGAACAACACAGGAAGATGATCGGAAATGCGTAATTCAGATATATCCGTGATGCACACTTCCAACCCGTGGGAAAGCACCAAGTCCAGTGTGTGACCTTTTTCGTGCGTGGGACCAGAAACCCACTGGGTCAAGTTAAAGGAATCAATAATATTTAAAAAGTCCTTGACCAAAAATTTCGAATCACAACAGACATGAATATTAAAATCGCCAAGGATCAAAAAGCTGTCGTATTTAAGAGCGATTCCAGCCATAAAATCAGAAAACTCTTTGATAAAATCCTTATTAAACTTGGGAGGGCGATATATGAGGGCACACAGCAGAGGCGCAGCAGGATTAAGGTGTAACTCAAACAGCTGGAGTTCAAAACTAGAAAATGAGTCATGCTGTAATATTTGATGGCAATGAAATCGAGGATTGAACACAGTGGCTAGGCCTCCTCCCCTGCCAGAGGACCGAGGGAGGCTGAAGAATGAGAAATTGGGAGGAACCAGTTCCGAAAACGCTACAGACTCACCGGGTTGGAGCCATGTTTCCGTCAGAAATAGAAAGTCCAACTGTTGAGACTTTATGAAGTCGTTTAATACAAACGTCTTGTTTGCTAATGATCTTACATTTAGCAAGGCCATTTGGAATGTGTAGATCCTAGCATCGGACGCTCCAGCTCGGTTAAGTGTGCGAAGATTTCTGTGGTCCACACCGCATCCACGGGTCCGAGGCCGCTTAGGAAAATAAAAAGCTGAGGACGGGGGATCAAGTGACGTGGAAGTTCCAGGGACAACAGGTAGGATCCATCTCGAGATGCACTCTGCTGGTCCAGTAGTTCCGCGAGAAGCGCGGAGAACAGCTCGGAGTTTGATGAGTGTACCAGCCCGCTTTCCTCGTTTCCTCGGACGCTTTTTCCAGGACGTTGTGAAGGTGTGTTGACACAAGTAGGCCGGGATACAGGGCTCTGGAAGTGGTGGAGGAGGCCCATAAGCATTTCCTACCACCGATTGTTTAAGAGCGAGGTCATATGAAGCTTTGATTTCAAGGAGTAACTGGCGATTATACACACGCAGAGCGAGAGCATTTTGGGATAGAAAGGAGAAGGATAAGGCTAGCCAAAGCCAAAGCAAAGTTAGCAGGGTTAGCAGACGTGTCGCCGTGCATACTGCTGGCGCCATCTTGCCAATTCAATTGTTCATTAACATATGACATCTACATACACACAAAGAGTACCGTGTGTGTGTGTGTGTGTGTGTGTGTGTGTGTGTGTGTGTGTGTGTGTGTGTGTGGTACTGCTGATCAAAGGGTCCTATAACATGAAAGCACAAAAGCAAACATCCTTGATCAGGAAGAGGGTAGTCTCCCCCTCACCCTAAATGGTTCACCCTAGATAACACGGTGAGGAAGTCCAGCAGTTCATCAAACCAAAAGCACTTAGACTAGAACAGACGTAGCTACGTTAATCCTACCATAAAACAATAAGACAAGGTACGACCTCTCTCATGCTCCCAAAGTGCTCTCTAATGCACACAAAGTTTGCAGACTATCAAGGATCAAAACCTCTACCAATCTACAACTAATTACAAAACTCTAAGCATATATAAGTAGATATTTCTAAGCATAAATGGAAATCAACAATACAAAACCTAACACCTGCTCCATGGTTTTTCACAACATTTTGCACATCACTATTTAATACAGGAAGTAGGTGAACTAAAACAAGTCATCGTTCTTTGTGAGAGGACCATATTAATGAAACAAACCTCAATGACATCATAGGGATCCCTAAAGATGCTCCTGCTGCTTCTCTTCCTCCTCATCCTAAGCTTCCTTCTCCTTGTCCTCGCCTTCCATCCAATTGTAATTCAACCTAATTGTGTTTCTCCCCTCCTCTTCCTCATTTTGTTGGAGCTGTGAACACAATTAATGTGAATCTGGATTAATTTGTGCAAACAAGAAAAATCTACAGCTTTTTGGTCAGAGGTGCTCTTGTGATTTAAGCCGGGTAGAGTAGATTTATCTGTTGATGCTACCTGCTTCAGCTCTGGCTGCTGAGTGATATTTATACCCTGGCTGGATTACAAACTTTAACCATGTGCTGAACTTTGGCCCGGCGTTGATACCTCTTGTTAGTATAACGACCTCTTCTTAGCTTGTATGTATGATGTATGATGGTGGATAAATGAAATCTACAAAAAAATAACTATATTACAAAAGAACATGTCACGGTTATGAAACACTGCTCAAAATCCAGTAAGGCATTCATGCAGAGGAACAAGTACAACGTTCTGGAGTGGCCATCTCAGTCCCCAGACCTGAATATTATTGAAAATCTGTGGTGTGAGTTAAAGAGAGATGTCCATGCTCAGAAGCCATCAAACCTGAATGAACTAGAGATGTTTTGTAAGAGGAATGTTCCAAAACATTCAACCACAATTCAGACTCTCATTGGAACCTACAGGAAGCATTTAGAGGCTGTAATTTCTGCAAAAGGCAGATCTACTAAATATTGATTTCATGTCTTTTATTGTGCTGCCCAAATTTATGCACCTGCCTGATTTTGTTTAAACAATTATTGCACACTTTCTGTAAATCCAAAAAACTTCATTTCACTTCTCAAATATCACTGTGTGTGTCTCTGGCCACTATATCTGTGGGGATGGTGTTCACTCTGTGTTGGAGTGTCCTGATGACATCCAGTTTGTGCTTGAGTGTTTGATAAGTGTATGTGTTGGTTTACTGTACACATCAACTTTTGTCCCCTATTGGTGATGGAAATCTCACAGTTTAGGAAGGCTAACCTGTCATATTTTCCACATTCTCCTTGGTAAACCTGATGTGTTGGTCCACAAAGTTCATGTGATCAGTGAATACCTGAAACAATGACTTGGGTAGGGTTTTCCTGTTAGTGTCACCTGTCTATGAATGATACTTGATCTCAGTTTCCTGAAAATAGTGTCATTTGAATGCTAGCAAAAGGTATGCTCTTCCCAAGCATACTGATAGGGGAGCCTTGTTGTATGTATGTAATGTCCCCGATCTAATAACACCAGGAATGCACAGAGGACACACACAAATTTGGATTCATAGTTATTATTTAGTTAAGACAAGAAAATACACCGCTGTTCAGGATGAAGCAACAGCATGTATGGGAGGAGGTGGATGAGACTCCGCCTCTGACCTTACACAAGTGCTGCGACAAACCAGGAAACAAGCTGTTCCTCTTTCTCAGTAAAGGGAGACACACAGACGATCAGTGAGTAGCTGTAGCTGCACGAGTGAGTGCAACGACAGTGTAAAACTCCAACACTGCTGCTTCAAGCTGCTGACGCTCCACACACTGAATGTGAGTTTGAGCAAAAACACGACTCAAAGGAAGTTTCAGTGAAGGTGGTAGAGGAGGGAGGGGAGCCAGGACTGACTGTACTTCCTGTCTGCTGTTTTCAGCTTCACTCACAGACTCAATGGCTTCCAGATCAGAGGAGGATCTCTGCTGTCCGGTCTGTCGGGAGGTCTTCAGAGATCCTGTTATTCTGCCATGTAGCCACAGCTTCTGTAAAGACTGTCTGAAGAGACGGTGGAGAGAGAGACCAACACACGAGTGTCCAGTTTGTAAGGAAATATCAGTGGATGATCCACCTTTAAACCGAGCTTTAAAGAACCTGTGTGAGTCGTTCTTACAGGAGAGAGATCAGAGAGCTTCAGAGGCTCTCTGCAGTCTGCACTCTGAGAAACTCAGACTCTTCTGTCTGGACCATCAGCAGCCAGTGTGTCTCATCTGCAGAGACTCAGAAAAACACACCAATCACAGATTCAGACCCATCGATGAAGCTGCACAACAATACAAGAAGGAACTTCAGGAAACTCTGGAGCCCTTAAAGAAGAAGTTAAAGGTTTGTGAAGAAGTTCAAGTGAAGTTTGATCAAACAGCAGAACACATTAAGGTCCAGGCCCGACACACAGAGAGGCAGATTAAGGAGCAGTTTAAGAAGCTTCACCAGTTTCTAGCAGAGGAAGAGGAGGCCAGGCTGGCTGCACTGAGGGAGGAAGAGGAGCAGAAGAGTGGGATGATGAAGGAGAAGATGGAGGCTCTGAGCAGAGAGATAGCAGCTCTTTCAGACACAGTCAGAGCCACAGAGGAGGAGCTGAGAGCTGAAGACGTCTCATTCCTGCACAACTTCAAGGCTGCAGTGGAAAGAGTCCAGCGCTGCCCCCTGCTGGATGATCCACAGCTGCCCTCAGGAGCTGTGATAGACCAGGCCAAACACCTGGGCAACCTGACCTTCAACATCTGGAACAACATGAAGGACATGGTCTCCTACACTCCTCTCATTCTGGACCCAAACACTGCTCATCCAAACCTCATCCTGTCTGAAGATCTGACCAGTGTGAGAGGAGGAGAGAGGCAGCAGCTTCCTGATAATCCAGAGAGGATTGATTATTACATTTCTGTCCTGGGCTCTGAGGGCTTTAACTCAGGGACTCACAGCTGGGATGTCGAGGTTGGAAATAATACAAGCTGGATGCTTGGTGTGGTAGAAGAGTCTATTCAGAGGAAGGGAAACAAAGAGTTTGGATTTTGGGGTGTGATTTTCAGTTTAGGTAAATACTCAACACGCTCACCATCAGCTCCTTTCACTGCTCTCTCAGTTCAGAAGAAGCTCCAGAGGATCAGAGTGAATCTGGACTGGAACAGAGGAAAGCTGTCGTTCTCTGATCCTGATACTAACACACACATACACACCTTCACACACACTTTCACTCACAGGATGTTTCCATTCATTCAAACTGGTGATGAAGTGAAGGTGTTGCCGGTGACGCTGACGGTGTCAGTGTCAGCGGCACCGTTAGCAGATCAGGTCAGTTCAGGATGGTTTTTTTTCTAATGTGCTTTCCTGTCAGTGCTGCATGTAGCCAAAACCCCAAATATTTCAAAGATATTCTTTTTGTCCTTTTTAACATTGTGCTCTAAAGTTTCTGTGACTATAGCTTATTCAGTTCAAAATTTTAAGTTTATTCGCAATGCATGACAGCAGTAAGCTACAGCACAAATGGTTGTATAAAATCTGTTTTGGATTGTTTGTTATCTTATATGGGTACATGCTGTATTAATTATTTTTTTGTTCTTTTTGAGTTCCTTGGCCTCCGCTCCAGTCTTTCTGGGTTTGAGTGAAAGAGGAGGTTGAGCTGGTTTACAAGAAGAAGCCAATAAAATGGACTGAACCATGTCTTGCGATCACACAGGGGGGGATGGTGTTCTTCTTAAACACACACACACACACACACACACACACACACACACACACACACACACACACACACACACACACTTTTTTAATAGTTTGGACCTCTGTGTTTTTGGCTTATTGGTCCCTAATAGTGCTGTCCACCTTTTCACATGGAAAATCATTTCACTGTTTCTCACTGAATGACTCCCCAAACTAGATTTGAAATTCTATCAAGTTTCTAATCATTACAAGTGATTCATGTTTCTATTTGATGTGTAAATGGAGATGATTTAGTTTGCTGGGATATGGACTGACATGTGTTGAATGGGAGGAGCAGTTTGTTGTTGTCTTCTTGTCTGTTTATGACAACAATAAATATGTTGTTGAAACAATGATTCATGTTTAACTCCATATATGAAATGTTTCTGATCTTTGAATTCTGTTTGATTAAAGACTTTCTTCATGACACAAATGAGATTTCAGTGTATTAATAGAACTAAATAAGCTCAGAGTTGAAAGGCTGGAGTATTATGTAAAAATTATAAATTGTTCATCAAATTGCCCTGCGACAGACTGGCGACCTGTCCAGGGTGTACCCCGCCTCTCGCCCTATGACAGCTGGGATAGGCTCCAGCGCCCCCCACAACCCTGAAAAGGATAAGCGGAAGCGAATGGATGGATGGATGTTTATAAAATAAATAAAGCTGTGTGTTATTGTTTTAATATATACACGATGCAAATTTGCTCATAAATGGGTTGGCGTTTCATGTTTTCAGAGTCAAGAGCTTCATTCAGTGTTAATGTTTGGATTTGAAATATTGCCGGTAGACATAGAGTGCAGAGGGTTTTTCAGCACGCTTACACATACACCAGTGATGGCTTTTTATAAGTCTCTGGGTCACAGAGTCCAAACAAGATGTCCTGAACTGGGCCTTAGAATCAACTGAAGGATAACATTCGATAGTCAAGGCTACACAGGGTGTGTTTTTGTGTCCATGTTTCTCTTATTTCAGGAAAAGGAACAGGAACTGCCAAAGCAAATTAAATCTTTCTAAACCACAAATATTTCTTCTTAAATATTTGAACACAACAACAGTCAAATAGTGAAAAATAGGAAGTAAGCATGGTGTGACTGGAGTCGTGTGTGTCAAGACTGATTTCAGCAGGAATGGAGAGAGGGGAGAGTAGAGTGAACAGGCATTGTTTAGAAGGGTTCAGCAAATCTGAGCTGGCAGCAATCGCTTCAGAGTGTCAGGTCAGAACACTTGCAACTCTTCAGATGCAAGAGGAAAAAACTGCCAGAGTCCAGGAATAAAGTTGTCATTCTTTATATTTCAAGAATGGGCCCCATGGGTGGGCGAGAGTGTGGGGTGTGAGTGTGTGTGGTTTGGTCTTATGAATGCACACACTGTCGGTTGTGCGGCTGCCGTTTGTCTCTAAACTGAAGCTGCATGTGTGCACATGAGCCAGCTTCAAACTTGGAAGTTTTGTGTCTGGCATCTCTGTCCTGGGCTCTGAGGGCTTTAATTCAGGGACTCAAAGCTGGGATGTTGAGGTTGGAGACAGTATAGTGTGGTTAGTGGGTGTGTTAGCAGAGTCTGTGCAGAGGAAGAGAAACATACAGTCTGGATTTTGGGGAATATTCTTCTATCAAGATACATACTCAGCATGGTCACCATCAGCTAAAACTGATCTCTCAGTAGAGAAGAAGTTCCAGAGGATCAGAGTGAATCTGGACTGGAACAGAGGAAAGCTGTCGTTCTCTGATCCTGATACTAATACACACATACACACTTTCACACACACTTTCACTCACAGGATGTTTCCATATATTCAAACTGCTGTTAAAGTGAAGGTGTGTCCGTTGAAGGTGTCAGTGTCAGTGCAGCAGATGAGTTGAGGATGATGATGTTTCTAATGTTGTTTCCTGTCAGTGAGTTGAAGCTGTTAAACTGCAGCTGTCCTCCTGCTGCCTCGTTGTTCCAAAGCTCTTTGTTTCTCTTTTAGTTCTCACTGTTTCTTTCTGTTTCTGCTGTCCACCTTTTCACATGGAAAATCATTTCACTGTTTCTCACTGAATGACTCCCCAAACTAGATTTGAAATTCTATCAAGTTTCTAATCATTACAAGTAGAGATGGACCGATCCGATATTACGTATCGGTATCGGTCCGATACTGACCTAAATTACTGGATCGGATATCGGAGAAAAATAAAAAATGTAATCCGATCCATTAAATATCACGAAAGCACCTCACAAAACGTGCAACACGCCGTAACTCACCTCAGAACGTTAGCACGTCGGAGCAGTATGCATCACGTGATAGAGCGGCTGTGGCATGCGGGACCTGTCGGTGGTCTGGATAGCATGTGGAGCTTCGCTAGCAACCCGGCATTTCATCTCCGACAAAGTTATCCCCAAGAAAAGTAAAGCAAGTGTGTAAGTCCATCTCTGAATGTTTTTAAAGCATTCCCACGTTAAGCTTAACAAGCGACTGCCTCTCGCTCTCTGGCTGCTACTTCAATCGTGAAACTGCTTAAATGATCAGCTGATCGGCTTTTCTGTCGCCAGTCCGTCTCTCTTGTTTGTTTTTGGCCCACTTTGCACCAGAAAGAGGAAACCAGCGGCTGAACAACAGCAGCACGTTTAACCTTGATAAGCTGTTGTTAGAATTTATTTAATATTACTTTCTACTCGAGGATCTTTTTCTACGTAGCTGACAGCTGTAACTGTGCAGGGGCGGATCTAGCAAAGTTTAGCCAGGGGGGCCGATAGGGCATTAACAGGGAAAAGGGGGCACAAAGACATACTTTTCTTTCTTATTCTCATTTAAAATGTCTAGCTTTTAATAAATAATTATCTGACAGCCAAAGTTTTAATTTGATGTAAAATGAATAGAAGTCAATTACTGTATATAGTGACTATTAAGTCTAATATATATACCCTAGTAAGCTATAGTACTTTTCACTTTGGGAAGGTACCATCTGTGCAGTCTGCAATTTTGTTGAAGAAAGATGTTGAATCTATTTAATATTTCTTGAAAAATAATTGATTTCTGTGCATTTTTTTTCACACTGCATCAAATTAAGGTTGATTACGTCGATTAAGCATCATGAGGTGGCACGTGAGGGGTGGTTCCCTATTTTTTATTTATTTATTTTTGTTGTTGCTGGGAGTTGGAACCCTATTAGTTAGGTTGCTTAATATTTACGCTAAGTACTCTTTAAAATACCAGAATAGGGAGGATGGTGTAGGTTTAAGTTTATTAGATTGATCAGTATTGCTGAACTATGAAATATTTTTTTTGTATACAGGTATAACAGAATAGCTTTAGTGTAGTTGTTGTTTTAAACTTGAGTATGAACTTGCAGACTTGCAAAATGCAGCAAGATATTTTAAAAAACAGTTTTGTTGATTAAAAAACACTATGTCGGATTCATATCGGTATCGGCAGATATCCAAATTTATGATATCGGTATCGGTATCGGACATAAAAAAGTGGTATCGTGCCATCTCTAATTACAAGTGATTCATGTTTCTATTTGATGTGTAAATGGAGATGATTTAGTTTGCTGGGATATGGACTGACATGTGTTGAATGGGAGGAGCAGTTTGTTGTTCTCTTCTTGTCTGTTTATGACAAAAATAAATATGTTGTTGAAACAATGATTCATGTTTAACTCCATATATGAAATGTTTCTGATATTTGAATTCTGTTTGATTAAAGACTTTCTTCATGACACAAATGAGATTTCAGTGTATTAATAGAACTACCGTATTTACCGCATTATAAGGCTCACCAGATTATAAGGCGCACTGTTGAAGACTGGCTCTGTTTTCATACATAAGACGCATCATATTATAAGGCGCATTAAGACAAACAAAAGATAACTCGACCTTTATTAAGCTCATTCACAGTAACTCTTAACACTGTTAAGCTGTAACACATTAAATATTGAAAAATACACTTTTTCCAGTACAGTACATTCAACTTCCACAATTCCCTCAAACTCTTCACCTTCCGTGTCTGAGTTACGGTAAACAGCTGGGCAATTTCGGCATCAAGCATGCCCGGATCCTTCTCACACCGGATTAAAAGGCGTTTAAAGTGCATTCAGCAGAATAAAACAATCGGATGAGTTAAAATTTAACCAACTCATTCACAGTAACTATTAACATTGTTAAGCTGTTAAACATCAAATATTGAACAATACACTTACATTTCCAGTACATTCAACTTCCACAAATCCATCAAACTCTTCACCTTCCGTGTCTGAGTTACGGTAAACAGCTGGGCAATTTCGGCATCAAGCATGCCCGGATCCCTCTCATCATTATCCGAATCAGTCTCGTTGCTGTTACTTAGCTGTTCAGTGATTATTCCAGCCTTCGTGAAAGCTCGGACGACACTTGAGACTGATACCTTAGCCCAAGCAGCCACGATCCATTGGCAGATAGTGGCGTAACTCGCTCGGCGTTGCCTCCCTGTCTTGGTGAATGTGTGTTCGCCTTCTGTCATCCAATGCTCCCACGCAGCTCGTAATTTAACTTTGAACGACCTGTTGATACCAATATCTAGTGGTTGGAGTTCTTTGGTTAATCCACCCGGAATGACGGCAAGCTCCGAATTAGTTTGCTTCACTTGGGTTTTGACAGCCTCGGTGAGATGGGCGCGCATGGAGTCGTAGATCAAAAGAGACGGAGATTTGTGGAAAAAGCCATCCGGTCTCTTGACATAAACTTCCCTCAGCCACTCGCTCATTTTCTCTCTCTCGTTCCCTGTGGTGCATATAGATACCGTACTGGTCCCTGTTTTCTCGACAGTACGGTTCACGGGGATGTCAAAGGTGAGGGGGACCTCGTCCATGTTAGTGATGTGTTCTGGCCGGATCTTCTTTTCAGTGATCTTATTCTGGCAGTACATGCGGAAAATGGCCAACTTTTCTTTGTAATCGTTTGGCAGTTGCTGTGAGACAGTAGTTCTTGTGCGGATTGAGAGATTATGCCTTTTCATAAAACGGAAGCACCAAGAATGTCCGCCTCGAAAGTCATTGATCTGCATGTCACGTGCTACCGCTGTTGCCTTGAGTCGAATAGAGACTGTAGAGACACTTCTACCTGCTGTTCTCTGTTCAATAACCCACTGTTCAATTTTGTCCTCTAACTGCGGCCATCGCGCCTTGTTCCCTCGGAAACTCCTTTTGGTCTTCTTTACTTGTTTTAGGTCATCTTTTTGCTTCCTCCACTTGCGCACCATGGACTCATTAATGCCGAATTGTCTGGCAGCTGCTCTATTTCCATTCTCTTCTGCATAACTAATTGCTCGAAGTTTAAAATCAGCTTCATAAGCGTGTCTCTTCGCGGGTGCCATTTTGGAGTCGTTATACACACACAACACGGTAATGTTGTGTTGAAGCACAGTACGTATTACTCCGCAAGGCTCCTGGAAACGGTAACCGTAATGCTTCAAAAAGTGGCACTAAAAATCTTTTTTTGACAGATTTTTGAGCATAGTGTGCCACATAAAACCGGTTCCAGGTCAGTAAGCACAAACCAAAATTCATACATAAGGCGCACCAGATTATAAGGCGCACTGTTGATTTTTGTGACGATTTAAGGATTTTACGTGCGCCTTATAGTGCGGTAAATACGGTAAATAAGCTCAGAGTTGAAAGGCTGGAGTATTATGTACATGCTTCACTGTCAGGATCTTCAGGGGGAATCAAAGTCATGAGATAAATTAGTGTAGAGGAAAATATCGGAGCTTTTATCAAAAGTATCATCAAATAAAATATAAATATACATTTATTTATATTTATATAAAAATATAAATATAAATAAAATCAAATAAATATCAAATAAATAAAGTGTTAGGGTTGAAAAATCATGAATTCAATGTTATTGTTTGGATGTTGCAGGTAGACATAGAGTGCAGAGAGTTTTCACAGCATGCTTACACATACACCAATAATGGCTTCCTATAAGTCTCTGGGTCACAGAGTCCAAACAAGATGTCCTGAACTGGGCCTAAGAATCCACCAAGGATAACATTCAATAATCAAGACTATGCAGGGTGTTTTTTTGGGTCCATGTCTCTCTTTTTTCATTAAAAGGAACAGATAGGAGGTCGAGGGACTGAGTGGACTTGAATTGAACAGGTAAGATTCGCAGCGTACTGCAACATTGGTGTTGGGAGAAGATAGCCATAATAATCTTTTGTACGGCCTGATGAGGGTCATCTTTTCTGTGAAGCAGTTTGCTGGTTCACACAAAAGTCCAGTGCTGCAAAACTTCTAATTTCAACTGCCAAAGCAAATTAAATCTTTCTAAACCACAAATATTTCTTCTTAAATATTTGAACACAACAACAGTCAAATAGTGAAAAATAGGAAGTAAGCATGGTGCTACTGGAGTCGTGTGTGTCAAGACTGATTTCAGCAGGAATGGAGAGAGGGGAGAGTAGAGTGAACAGGTATTGTTTAGAAGGGTTCAGCAAATCTGAGCTGGCAGCAATCGCTTCAGAGTGTCAGGTCAGAACACTTGCAATTTTTTAAGATGCAAGAGGAACAAACTGCCAGAGTCCAGGAATAAAGTTGTCATTCTTTATATTTCAAGAATGGGCCCCATGGGTGGGCGAGAGTGTGGGGTGTGAGTGTGTGTGGTTTGGTCTTATGAACGCACACACTGTCGGTTGTGCGGCTGCCGTTTGTCTCTAAACTGAAGCTGCATGTGTACACATGAGCCAGCTTCAAACTTGGCAGTTTTGTGTCTGTATTAATGCAGGAAGATGTTAAATATTTGAAATACTGTATTTGTGTTTCTGATAATATCTGTGAATACTGGATTACTATACATCAGAAAGAACTGCGTTTTTCCACATTATTACTTCTGTTTTTATTTGCCAACTTCAGAAATTATTTTTGAGAATAATAAAATAAATTTTGAAAAGAAACAATGTAAACAATCATGGATGAATAATATATGATGACAAGATTATATTTCTAAAGGAAAAAGCTGCTGTAATGGGAAAAAACCATTTGGTTCTGAGCACAATTATCTGTAGTTTTTTTTCATTGAGGAACACTTCTGCATTGCAGAGACAACCTTGTTTGTCCTGACAACTCCTGTGTGAATGTAGATGAACATCAAAGTGTCAGATAGAGATACACCACATGTAGCTGTAAAAAAGATTACTCATACTCACTGTAGAGGATCCACAGGGACACCTTATGACAATGTTTAGAATCAGCAGCTTATTTAAACCATTTACTAGCCACCAACATGAGGTCATGACCTGACCTAGTTTTCCAAAAGTTTTGATGGAGTTCCCAGAGATGCTGAGCACTTGTTGGTCCTTTTGCCTTCACTCTGCGGTCCATCGCATCCCAAACCATCTCAACTGGATTTAGGTCAGGTGATTGTGGACGTCAGGCCATCTGGACAATAAGTCTCACTATCTGTTTAACAGATAGGTTATGAAGTTACAATTCCCCACTGTTTGTATTTGTATGTGTGTAGAACATATTTGTGATGCTATCCTTTATGTATATATGTGTATATGTGAAGCACATTGAGGGTCTCGAAAAGCGCTATATAAATGGAATCCATCATTATTGTTGTCTGTGAAGGTTCTCAGTCATCCAGGTCATCGTAGTCAAAGGAGCTTGCAAAGAAAAGCGTCTGGACTTCTTTAAGTTACTTGAAGACGTTTCACCTCTCATCCGAGAAGCTTCTTCAGTTCTAAGGTCAAATGGTGGAGAATCCCAGATATAAACCTAGTGGGAGTTTCCCCCCACAGAGGGACAAAAGGACCCCCTGATGATCCTCTAATCACCTGAGCCAAGGTGTGAAATTGGGTGTGGGTCCCAATCAGCCAGAGTTTCGGGTGTGTTCATTGTGAAACCTGGTCCCACCTTATCATGCGAATTCCTGAGGTCAGATGGCCCAGGATGTGAGTGGGCGTTAAGGCGTCTGGGAAGGGATCTCAAAACTGGATTATAGATGGCAGAGAGTTGGTGTCGTAAACCCCCGCCTCTGTTCAAAGATGGTCGCTCACAGTGGACATAGATGGCTTCTTTCACTCCTCTTTCAAACCATCTGTCCTCTCTGTCCAAAATGTGAACATTGGCATCCTCGAAAGAGTGTCCTTTATCCTTAAGATGCAGATGGACTGCTGAGTCTTGTCCTGTGGAGGTGGCTCTTCTGTGTTGTGCCATGCGCTTGTGAAGTGGCTGTTTGGTCTCTCCAATGTAGAGGTCTGAGCATTCCTCGCTGCACTGTACAGCATACACCACATTGTTACGTTTGTGTTTTGGCGTTTTGTCTTTCGGGTGAACCAGTTTTTGTCTGAGCGTGTTGCTGGGTCTGAAATACACTGGGATGTCATGCTTGGAGAAAACTCTCCTGAGTTTTTCTGATACACCGGCTACATAGGGGATGACAATGTTGTTGCGTCTGTCCTTCTTATCCTCCTTCGCTGGTGTCTGGTCTTCTTTTCTGTGCCTCTTTGCTGACTTTAAAAACGCCCATTTAGGATAGCCGCACGTTTTGAGTAAAGGAAGCACTCAAAACGTGCGGCTATCCTAAACGGGCGTTTTTAAAGTCCCAGATATAAACCTAGTGGGAGTGACCCCCACAGAGCTCTACATTGGAGAGACCAAACAGCCACTTCACAAGCGCATGGCACAACACAGAAGAGCCACCTCCACAGGACAAGACTCAGCAGTCCATCTGCATCTTAAGGATAAAGGACACTCTTTCGAGGATGCCAATGTTCACATTTTGGACAGAGAGGACAGATGGTTTGAAAGAGGAGTGAAAGAAGCCATCTATGTCCACTGTGAGCGACCATCTTTGAACAGAGGCGGGGGTTTACGACACCAACTCTCTGCCATCTATAATCCAGTTTTGAGATCCCTTCCCAGACGCCTTAACGCCCACTCACATCCTGGGCCATCTGACCTCAGGAATTCGCATGACAAGGTGGGGCCAGGTTTCACAATGAACACACCCGAAACTCTGGCTGATTGGGTCCCACACCCAATTTCACACCTTGGCTCAGATGATTAGAGGATCATCAGGGGGTCCTTTTGTCCCTCTGTGGGGGGTTACTCCCACTAGGTTTATATCTGGGACTCTCCACCATTTGACCTTAGAACTGAAGAAGCTTCTCGGATGAGAGGTGAAACGTCTTCAAGCAACTTAAAGAAGTCCAGACGCTTTTCTTTGCAAGCCCCTTTGACCATCATTATTGTTATTATTATTATTATGACACAAAAGTGACATTACTAAAACATGTTATCAATACATAAAATAAAGAAATATCAATCACAATCCCCAACAGTGTCACCAGCAATGCACCTCCACACCATCACACCTCCTCCTCCATGCTTCACAGTGGGAACTTTGGTCTTAAGTGATGTGGTTGAAAAGTTTGAGTGCGCCTAACTTTTGTGATGGTGCGCCTAAGAAAAAAAGTTAGGTGCACCAGTGCAACCATGGAAAAACGTTAGTCTAGAGCTCTGCGTCTGCTTGTTGCTTTTTCTTAGTAGTGGTTTCTTAGCAGCTGTTTGACCATAAAGGCCTGATTCACAGTCTCCTCTGAACAATTGATGTAGAGATGTGTCTGCTACTGGAACTCTGTGTGCCATTTACCTGGGCTCTAATCAGAGGTGCTCTTACCTTGTGATTTCTGAGCCTGGTCACTTGGTTGAAATTATCCTCAGCAGCAGAGTTGACTCTTGGTCTTTCTTTCCTTGGGCGGTCCTCATGTGAGCCAGTTTTTGTGGTAGCACTTGGTAGCATGGTTTTTGTGACTGCATTTGGAGACACATTCAAAGTTTTAACAATATTCCGGACTGACTGACCTTCAGTTCTTAAAGTAATGGTGGACTGTAGTTTCTCTCTCGCTTGGGGCAGGGATAGCTCAATAGGTAGAGTAGCTGCCTCATGATTGGAAGGTTATGGGTACAACCCTACTGAACAGCTATCCTGAGGTACCCCTGAGCAAGGTACCATCCCTACACACTGCTCCCCGGGCGATGCATTGGTGGCTGCCCACTGCTTCACTAGGCGAATGGGTTAAATGCAGAGGAGCAATTTCCCTACGGGGACTATCACATACACATTATTATCTCTTTACTTAGCTGATTGGTTCTTGCCATAATATGAATCCTAAGACTTGTCAAATAGGCCTGTTAGCTGTGTACCAACCTGACTTCTGTGCAATACAACTCATGGTTCCAACCCCATTAAGAAGGCAAGAAATTCCACAAATAAAGCCTGACAAGGCCTACCTGTGTAGGGAAAACCATTTCAGGTGACTACATCATGAAGGTCACTGAGACAAGGTGAAGGGGTTCAGGAATCTAAATATATATATATAACATATAACATCGACTAACAGGTGTGATGAGATGAGTGAGTGCACTTCCTGTCAGGAGAATAATGGTAGTTCAAGCCAGAATGATACACAGGATAAAGCTCAGACCTTTGTTAACCGTGTAGATTAAGTTTTGGTTGGAGGTGGAGACAACGCTCAGCAGCAGCTAGCTTCAAAGTAAAACAGGAAACTCACAAACTGTTTTACAAACACAAACTCAGGGACATGAACAGAACATGAGGGGGGAGAATACAGGTTGGAGTAATAAACCACTGAACACCAGAATCAAACCCTGAGAACTAATACAAAATCAGAAGAAACTAGAAAATAATAACAATAAACTCAAAGCAATGGGTCACTGACCCAGGACCATGACACATAGTGGGCAACAGAGCATTTACTTTCAGCTTCTCTGACCTTCACATACTGACCCGTTCACTATGATCATAACACCTCTATTCATTTATATTTTGTAGTGCTCATTATTCATTTTTCATTGTTTTTACTGCTTTAAAGAGAGTGCAATGTTTTACAACTTTAATGTAACAACATCCACTCATTTTGACGCTATGTGGCACCTAAAATATGAAGGTAGCTGATGTCCACAGCTGTGCAAACACATGAGTGAGAATGAAAGAGACATAGGAGAGTTCACCTATAACATGAGGAGACATGTTACAGCAGAATGTGAGCACAGAAATGGATGATTCTGTCTTCCAGCAAGAATCAGAGGACATGCATGAGTGGACGGAACAACTTTTCCTAATCTATGACTAATGATTTGACCATTTCTGTATTTGATTTGATTTGATTTGATATTTTGGAAGGGTTGGGTCGGGACTGCTATCACTCAATGCCTCTAGATCAAAAAGTATATAATTCCCATTTAACATGTGTGTATGTGTGGCAACGCAAGGGAGTGATGATGAGAGGGTAAAAAGGGAAAGCAATCATGATGCACGCACACTAGGGTGGTGGTGTGGTGACTGCAAGCTCAAAAGCTTTACTGTTACAAGGAAAAACCTGAAAGCACCACCCATATTACTTACGGCTTGTATATTGTACATTATATATATATATGTTTTTCCCTATGTTAATACTGTCCATATGTACATAGCGCTGCAGAAGTGTACCCCCCCAAGCATGTTTACACTGAGTAGGAGATGCTCTGTATCTCATTGTACAACTGTATAGTGACAATAAAGGCATTCTATTCTATTCTATTATATTCAGTCACACCCACTTTAGGCTTTCAGCTTTGAATAAGGGAAACAAAAGTTTTGAATATATCCAAAACATGAAGACAGTCGTCCTCTTCACCCTCTGTAGTTACTGTAGAAACACACTGGTGATATACAACAAAAGAATAAACCGAATCTCCAGTTTAAAGCAAACAAACTATCCAGTAGTGTGGATTGTGCTATAGAATTAAAAAATCAGTGCCTTCAAAACACATTAACAAATTAACATTAACAACATTATTTTTCAAGGGACCTTAAAACCCGAGCAATAAACAAAGATTAATGCTAACTAGTACCCATCACGTTATAGAGCTGGGCACTCCCTTAACCACACGCAAAGCAGAATAAACAAAGTGGAAAAAAAGGGAAGGGCAAAGCTCTTCTGTAACACAGCCCAGAGTAGCAGTAGTGGCTCCGCTGAAAGAAAATATTAAGTGCAAACCAGGTATCTAGAATGTGCAATAAATTGTGCAAAGTCCTGTTAAAACATTTACACTGACCATTTCCAGTCAGATGATGGGGGTGTGATTAGGCCTCACTGAAAGTAGAAACCTATATTTAATAGTCTTTTGTGCATTACTGCACGCTTTGGATAGAACTGTTCCCCCTTTGGAAGGCCATGACAGAAACTGTATCCCATGTACTAAACCCATAAATACTCATCAACCTATATTATCTCAGACCAGGGCCAACAGTTTGTATTCTCTGTATTTAAAGGAGCCGTCAGACAATGGAATTTCTAGAAGATAAAGACTTCGAAACATCATCCCTAAAACTACCCAACTTGAAAGAAAGGATGAACCATTGAGGTAAAGATTCTTTCATATGTTGTTCGGCTCAGAGATTATTAAATCTCCGTCAGGGCCGGCGTACAATCGCAGATTATGTAATAGAATTTCGGACCGCAGCTGCAGAGGCAGGCTGGCCGGGTCAAGCCCTTCAGGGAGTTTACCTCTGTTCACTGAATGAAGCTATGAAAGATCAAATGGCCTCACCTGACAAGCCAGCCACCTTTGAGGCGTTAGCCTCTCTCTCCCTTTGTATTGATAATTGTCTGAGGGAGAGAGAGGGAGAAAAGAGTTATAGTTACCAACGTTCGCATGTGATTCACAAGCCCTGTCTTCTTCTCTCTGTGTCACTAATCATAAACCAGGTCACTCACTTATTTCAGGCGCTTGTTGATTCAGGCTGTGAACATAACCCCTTGATTTGTATCTGGCTAGTCAGTTAAATATACCTCTCCTGCCCCTGGATTGCCCTTTTCTGGCCAGTGCTAATGGTAACCATAGAGAGACACTGCCTTTCTTCATCATCTGTTCATGGTTCAGGGTTCTGGGGTGGCCGCTATTTATCATGACCTCCATCCAAGAGGTTTTCAATAACAGTAAAGCCCTGTCACTTCCACCATTCCACGACTGCACCATAAAACTCCTTCTCAGTGCCAGTCTACCCACCAGTCACCAGTACAATCTGTCAAAACTAGAATGAGTTGCCATGGAAAACTTCAATGGGTGCAGGGTTTGTTTTTGTAGGGGAAAAGGATGACTTGCATTGCCCCTGACTTCCAGGGCCTCAAAGAAAAAAAAAAAACATAGAAAAATACCCCCTTCCACTCATTAGCTCTACATTTCAGCTGCACAATATTCACCAAACTCCACCTCTGAAACGCATACCATTCTGTTCATGGTGTGCCAGAAATAAGGTACAGACTCTGCATCCTGCGTGACTTTTGTAGCCTTTATTCCACACCTCACAGGCCATGGTCAAATATAATATTAGACTTTGTCACTGGTCACCCATTTCCTCTGGGAAAACAACCATGCTTACCTTCATAATCCCAGAAAAGCTCCCCACTGCTTCCTAAACCGCAAAAACACTGGTTGAACAGGTATTCAGGTTACATGGGATACCTATGGAAATAGTGTCAGACAAGAGACTACAGTTTGTTCCACAGGTCTGGAAGAGGTTTTGTACGGCCCTAGGGGTCTATTATCTCAGTTTGGGATATCTCCCTCAGGCTAATGGTCAGACTGAGCGCTTCAATCAGGAGCTAGAAGCCACGCTCTGCCGCATCACTACCCATATCAGTGCGCTGAATCTTAGCTTTGAATGTCCAGTATATTCTAATCAGTGCAATTTAAGCATTCACTGAACCTACAGTATCTACACCTGTGTGGCAAATGTGTGGTAAAGACACAGATAATGAAATTTAATTATTAATACAATATACATCAAACAAAAGCTGAAAATGATTCAGTTCAGTACTTTTCTCTGTATGCTCTGTGATTATAAAGGCCTTAAATTCTGTGATATATACTGTAAATAATTTTTAAATCAAATCAAATCAATTTTATTGTCACATCACATGTGCAGGTACATTGGTACAGCACATGTGAGTGAAATTCTCGTGTGCGATCTTCACAAGCAACAGAGTTGTGCAAAATACAATAACGTAAACAAGCAAAATACAAGAATGGCTAATCTGAAACTAATAAATATATGTACAATATATAATAGTATATGCATTTCTGGATGTGTATACTAAATGTTTTTCTACGTGTGTGTGTGTGTGTGTGTGTGTATACACATTTTTTACAAATTAAATAGAGTAAAAATAAAATAAAATATATAAAAATATACAGAGTTGAGACATGTGCAAAACAGTGGCATTACTGTACAGTGTGTAGTGCATAATGTTGAAGTTCCAGTAGTGAAGCTGAGGTGTCTTTGAAGTGTTCAGCAGTCTGATGGCCTGATGGAAAAAGCTGTCTCTCAGTCTGCTGGTACGGGACCGGATGCTGCAGAACCTCCTTCCTGATGGAAGTAGTCTGAACAGTTTATGGCTGGGGTGACTGGAGTCCTTGATGATCCTCCCCGCTTTCCTCAGGCACCGCTTCCTGTAGATGTCTTGGAGGGAGGGAAGCTCACCTCCAATTATCCGTTCAGAGCACCGCACTACTCGCTGGAGAGCTTTGCGGTTGTAGGCGGTGCTGTTGCCATACCAGGTGGTGATGCATCCAGTGAGGATGCTCTCAATGGCACAGTGATAGAAGGTCCTGAGGATGCGGGGGCTCATGCCGAATCTTTTCAGTCTCCTGAGAAAGAAGAGGCGCTGCTGCGCCTTCTTCACTGTTTTGTTTGTGTGTACTGACCACGTAAGATCCTCAGCCAGATGTACTCCAAGGAACCGGAAGCTGCTCACTCTCTCCACAGCAGCGCTGTTGATGGTGATGGGGGTGTGTACTTCTCTGCACCTCCGGAAGTCCACTATCAACTCCTTTGTCTTTGCGACGTTGAGGGTGAGATGGTTGTCTTGACACCAGTGGGTCAGGGCGCTGACCTCCTCCCTGTAAGCCGTCTCATCACCGTTGGTGATAAGACCCACCACTGTAGTGTCGTCCGCAAACTTCACAATGATGTTGGAGTTGTTAGTGGCTGTGCAGTCGTAGGTGTAGAGTGAGTACAGGAGAGGGCTCAGTACACACCCCTGTGGAGCACCAGTGTTCAGTGTGATGGGGGATGAGGTGATGCTGCCCAGTCTGACCACTTGGCGTCTGTCAGACAGGAAGCTAAGGATCCAGCTGCAGAGGGAGCTGCTCAGTCCTAGATCCTGCAGTTTCCTGTCCAGCTTCGAGAGAACGATGGTATTGAATCCTGAGCTGTAATCTACAAACAGCATTCTCACATACGTGTCTCTCTTCTCCAGGTGTGACCTCTGTCACACCTGGAGAAGAGAGACACACCTTTTACAGAGGTCTTAAAGTACTTAAATCACTGCTGATAGTCTGGTTGTTTATATTTTCACGTTTTTGTGTCTGTAGGGCTGTTTGATGACGATTTGGACTCCTCTGGGAGATGAGGACACACCCACATCTGTTCCATACTGCAGCCATGGATGGTGTTACAGGTCAGAGTCAGCTTTGGGCCATCAGATGCACACACTAGAAAACCAGCACCTGGACTTCATGCAGGAGAGAAAGCCTAATCCAGCAACTAATCCAGAAGTTAATCCCTGAGCAAACAGGAAAGGGAAATGGATTTTGAAATGCAGTTTATTTTTTTGCCTGTCCCATTTGGTTCTTTAGCCGTCAGAATTGTTGTCTGAAGACCAACAAGGATACCCAATGGATTTACTTTGCCAAATGGATCATCGTGGCATTGCCGTATTGGTCCATTTGATCGACCTTTGTTTTTATTATTTATTATATTTTATTTTCAGATGTTACAGACGGGACAGACATGAGTGAGGGATAGGAAAGGGAGAGAGAAAGAGGAAGGAAAAGAAAAACAGAAGGGGAGAGGGACAGTGAGAAAGGGGGGGAGGAAAAAAAATCTCCTGGATCACCTGTTGAGAGAAGAAGAATAGAAAACAAGCAAAAAAAACCAAAGCAACATACTAAACACAACACCATCGCATTAATCTAGCTAAGTGTAAATAGCAGTAAATACTAAATATTCAATGTTGTTGTGCAGCACGCAGGACAGAAAGCGCACAATGTGCTTTGAAGTAGCAGCCAAGAAAGGTGTAATTTAAGTCTACGAACAGTGAACACCCATGTGCATACCTGTGTGGATCAGCGCGCTTGTATTCAAATGGTTTCCACATGTAATGGTCTGCAAGAGGATGTAGCGAGCCATAGCCCCGTCCCCCAGGGCATGAAGCAGGCATGGAGGAGATCCAGGCCCCAGACATCCAGAGGCCGCAGAGTGCGAGAGCCCAAGGAGGACCACCGGAGGGGCATCCGTGCTACCCTCATGGGAAGGGCTGAGGATCCCCAGACGAGGCGTCACCCAGTAGCCACCGAGCAGAAGCTAGAGGGGGCTGCACCGGCGTGCCCGCCGGCTCTGCCGGCAGCCAGCTGTGCCAGAGTGAACCGAGCCGCAGGCCCAGAGGCCAGAGGCCCGAGGGCCCCCCGCACCCCGGAGGAGGCCTGACCGAGCAACAGGCGCCAGGCCCCGCCAGGTAGCCACCGGGAGTGAGCTGGTACATACCTGAGCGCCCAGCCCCGGACACCAAGAACCACCAATGCACCGACCCCTGAGGGCATCAGTCACCGGCAGGGAGTGTGGTGAGGGGAGATAGGCCTTGGAGGGCCTGGGAGTTCCCAGAGAGGTGGAGTCTAAGACCCGACCTGACATATAGACACAGACAAACAGACCAACGTAAGGACTGACATAAATGGACATGTACACAATCACACTCCCCAAACATACTCTATACCCCGGGTCCAGGTACCCTCGCCCCCAGAGGGGGAAACAGAACCCAGAGATGTTACCCTTCCCCCCGGGGTGGAGGCAAGCAGACCGTCCCAGGCTCCGCAGCAGCAGGGAGGCCAATCGGACAGCTAACATCTCCTCCCAGCCCCCCCGCCCCGATGGCTAGCAGAGAACGGGGGTGTGTGAAGACCCCATACCTCCCTCCTCCCGCTCATGTGTAGTGTTGCTGCGTGTTGTTCTAAAGTGCATTTAAAACAAGGGAGAGCATGGTGCTGCTGCCAGAGAGCAGCAGGTGTTAGCACGGCCCCTCCCGAGAACCCTCAATGTCTACATGGATTTAAAATTGAGAGGTGGGCACCAGCGCCAGAGGTAGGTTTGAGTACACAGACCGTCCACTGGACACCGTTAACGTGCCCACCCTCAAGGCCCTATATATATGTGTGTGTTATGAGAGTGTAAGTAATGTGGATGTCTAAGTTGTGAGATAAAATTGAGGCACAGGTGGCCAGAAGGGGACAGAGGGGGAGGGGGGGGGAATGTCTCCCCTGCACCCTTGTGACACACCCGCACCCCAAGGCCCTACCTCTGTGGGTGAGTGTGGTGGAGCGGGAAGAGGGAGGTAGCCGGGGATGGGGAGGAAAAGAAGGGAGGGGAGGATGCCCCTCCCTAGGGCCAGCTCCCCCGCTGACCCCAGTAGGCACCCCCGTCATCTGGTACCCACCAAGGCAAGGGAGCCCAGGTCCATCCAGAAATGCAGTTTATTTAAGTGCAATTCAAAAATGAATTTACAAATGCAGAATTTATTCTACAATTCATTATTTAAGCACAGAAATCTTTATTTCAATGCGTGTGGCTCTTGTGGTCCTCCATATGACTCAGCAGGTGGGGGTAAACGCAGTTTCTGAGTTTGACTTCGCCTAAGGAATGCAGAAATGGCTCCGCTATGCTCCGGATGGGGGGGCAGGATGCCCGATATCCAGCCCAATCCTGGAGTAAACTAAAAACAATGAGTTGTAAATAAGTCATTTAACAAAAAACGTCTTCATAGGATAATATTTTTTTCTTGATGCAAAAATGTCTATTGTTATTTTGTTAATTACATATGTAACGGATGTAAAGGAGGTATTTGTGATTTAGCACAGGTGTTATTCTAGAAGGGAAACCCTCCTCAAAAACGTACGGAGCAGTGGGGCCGCCAAGGGAATGCACTGAATTAAAAACTGTATAATTAAAATATAATTTATTATACAAACAGTTAAAAATGCAAAAGAAATTAAAACAACCCTGGCTAAGGGGTAACACAATAAAAATCCATAAAACGCAACATTAAAAGTCCAGTGGCATCCGCCACGATATAAAAGTCACAAAGAACTAAAAAATCCAGCGAAGTGGTGTAAAAGGGAAACCCAGCGGAGTCCTCCCTTTCTCCAGCGTTCCGCGTCCCGGTACGCTGGAGAAAGGGAGGACTCCGCAGTCACTATTCTTTTCAGGCAGTATTCAGTCGTAAGAAGGGGATAAGTCGAAGACTTACCCCAGGTGGGCAGAGCTCTCAACTCCGCCCGCCGCTTCTTTAAAACTGCAAATCGGCACCAGCTGTCTCGCCGCCTCTGCTCTCCCGCAGTGCACAAGCTGGGCTCTTGCTGCTACTGCCGTCCGCCTGTTCGCTCCGCGTCCCTAGTCGCTGGTGTTGTATCGTCCTCCTGAACGCCAAGCTCCAACCCTTGGGCTTGCAGGCGCCGCCGCCTGACACCACTCACTCCTGCCCGTCTCTCAAGCCTCCCCTCAAGCCTCTGTGGTCTTCCAGGCCCTCTTATTGGCCCCCGGGACCTCCCAGGTGTGATCAGGTTTATAATCAGGTAGGGGCGGAGTCTTTCCAGGACAAGTCACCAATAAATACCATAAAAACATGCAGTAAAACTCATACAAATAAACCATTGTACAATATTAAAATATTAAAAAGGTAAAACACAGCAAACATAGTAAAAAACCTAGATAACTTGTCCCTTTCTACCCCGTGACATATAATGACTTGATGCTTAATGTTATAGGGATATTATAATGAACATGGTAAGCTGAAAGACAATGTCTAACATATACGGTAATCCTGTTTTTAGATGATACACAAATGTCTTTTACGCAGTTTAAAGTATTGATTGATTAATTTGCAGTGGTTTAGTATTGAATGAAATACCTATTAAGTCCTCTTTATTTTTAATCATGATGTAATTATAATTTTAATCTTAACCATTGGTGCAAATGTTGTGGAAAATAAACACTAGAATTCAGGATTTTTTTCATTATTAAGTGAGGGTGCCAAAGTGATGTAAAATCGATGTCAAATTTGAAGATTATTCTGATATCCAACTCTAACATTGTTTCAATATTAATTGAGGATGTAGAAGTGATGTAAAATGAATGTCAGATTTCAATGTTAATTGAACGGAATTGCCTGATATTGATTTAACATCATGTCAATGTCTTTTTGCTATCTGCACTCTGCTTTCGCACTCACATTTTTGGAGATAAAATATCTTTTAGGAGCAGGCCTACGCCTCCAAACACTATCTACACAAAGATATCTGTATATGATCCCCCAGTTATACAAGCTATTTGTTCTCTTTTTCCTGCCCCACCCTTCTTCCGCTTTTGAATCCTTTCACTTCTTCACTTCTTATTAGTACATCGAGATCTACCAGGCCCCCCACCAGTCCCCTCCAAGGCTTTTCCCAAGTCGTAGCTCAGTTCATGTCTAAGAGATTCACTTTTGTCTGCTAAAATTGTTGTCAAACCTAAAATGAGGATGTGGGCCGAGCTAGGTGAAATAAGTGGAAATTTAATGAAGCTCCGCCTTCTCACGTCACTCACCTGAGAGAAATGAGAAAACAGGCTGTTCCTCTTTCTCAGTACAGAGCGACGCACAGACGATCAGACTGAGCTCAGACCAAACTAGCAGCTTCCTCTGAGTGAGTCCAGCTACAGGAGAGAAAAGTGGAAAACTCCAACACTGCTGCTTCAAGCTGCTGACGCTCCACACACTGAATGTGAGTTTGAGCAAAAACACGGCTCAAAGGAATTTTCAGTGAAGGTGGTAGAGGAGGGAGGGGAGCCAGGACTGACTGTACTGCCTCTCTCCTGTTTTCAGCTTCACTCGCAGACTCAATGGCTTCCAGATCAGAGGAGGATCTCTGCTGTCCGGTCTGTCAGCAGGTCTTCAGAGATCCTGTTATTCTGTCATGTAGCCACAGCTTCTGTAAAGACTGTCTGAAGAGATGGTGGAGAAAAAAACAGATATGTGAGTGTCCAGTTTGTAAGAACATATCTTCAAAGGATGATCCACCTTTAAACCAAGCTTTAAAGAACCTGTGTGAGTCGTTCCTGCAGGAGAGAGATCAGAGAGCTTCAGAGGCTCTCTGCAGTCTGCACTCTGAGAAACTCAAACTCTTCTGTCTGGACCATCAGCAGCCAGTGTGTGTCGTCTGCAGAGACTCAGAAAAACACACCAATCACAGATTCAGACCCATCGATGAAGTTGCACAACAACACAAGAAGAAACTTCAGGAAACTCTGGAGCCCTTAAATAAGAAGTTAAAGGTTTGTGAAGAAGTTCAAGTAAAGTTTGATCAAACAGCAGAACACATTAAGGTCCAGGCCCGACACACAGAGAGGCAGATTAAGGAGCAGTTTAAGAAGCTTCACCAGTTTCTAGCAGATGAAGAGGAGGCCAGGCTGGCTGCACTAAGGGAGGAAGAGGAGCAGAAGAGTGGGATGATGAAGGAGAAGATGGAGGCTCTGAGCAGAGAGATAGCAGCTCTTTCAGAGACAGTCAGAGCCACAGAGGAGGAGCTGAGAGCTGAAGATGTCTCATTCCTGCACAACTACAAGGCTGCAGTGGAAAGAGTCCAGCGCTGCCCCCTGCTGGATGATCCACAGCTGCCCTCAGGAGCTCTGATAGACCAGGCCAAACACCTGGGCAACCTGACCTTCAACATCTGGAACAACATGAAGGACATGGTCTCCTACACTCCTCTCATTCTGGACCCAAACACTGCTCATCCACAACTCATCCTGTCTGAAGATCTGACCAGTGTGAGAGGAGGAGAGAGGCAGCAGCTTCCTGATAATCCAGAGAGGTTTGATTTGTTCTGCTCTGTCCTGGGCTCTGAGGGCTTTAACTCAGGGACTCACAGCTGGTATGTTGAAGTTGGAGACAGTACACGGTGGTTACTGGGTGTGTTAGCAGAGTCTGTGGAGAGGAAAGGAAACATACAATCTGGATTATGGGAGATATTGTTTGATGGAAGTAAATACTACAAACACTCACCATCAGCTCCTCTCACTGCTCTCTCAGTTCAGAAGAAGTTCCAGAGGATCAGAGTGAATCTGGACTGGAACAGAGGAAAGCTGTCGTTCTCTGATCCTGATACTAACACACACATACACACCTTCACACACACTTTCACTCACAGGATGTTTCCATACATTGAAACTGATGGTAAAGTGAAGGTGTGTCCGTTGAAGGTGTCAGTGTCAGTGCAGCAGATGAGTTGAGGATGATGATGTTTCTAATGTTGTTTCCTGTCAGTGAGTTGACGCTGTTAAACTGCAGCTGTCCTCCTGCTGCCTCGTTGTTCCAAAGCTCTTTGTTTCTCTTTTAGTTTCACTGTTTCTTTCTGTTTCTGCTGTCCACCTTTTCATATGGAAAATCATTTCACTGTTTCTCACTGAATGACTCCCCAAACTAGATTTGAAATTCTATCAAGTTTCTAATCATTACAAGTGATTCATGTTTCTATTTGATGTGTAAATGGAGATGATTTAGTTTGCTGGGATATGGACTGACATGTGTTGAATGGGAGGAGCAGTTTGTTGTTGTCTTCTTGTCTGTTTATGACAACAATAAATATGTTGTTGAAACAATGATCCATGTTTAACTCCATATATGAAATGTTTCTGATCTTTGAATTCTGTTTGATTAAAGACTTTCTTCATGACACAAATGAGATTTCAGTGTATTAATAGAACTAAATAAGCTCAGAGTTGAAAGGCTGGAGTATTATGTAAAAATTATAAATTGTTCATCAAATTGCCCGGTGAGAGACTGGCGACCTGTCCAGGGTGTACCCCGCCTCTCGCCCTATGACAGCTGGGATAAGCTCCAGCGCCCCCACAAATTTGCTCATAAATGGGTTGGCGCTTCATGTTTTCAGAGTCAAGAGCTTCATTCAGTGTTAATGTTTGGATTTGAAATATTGCCGGTAGACATAGAGTGCAGAGGGTTTTTCAGCACGCTTACACATACACCAGTGATGGCTTTTTATACGTCTCTGGGTCACAGAGTCCAAACAAGATGTCCTGAACTGGGCCTTAGAATCAACTGAAGGATAACATTCGATAGTCAAGGCTACACAGAGTGTGTTTTTGTGTCCATGTTTCTCTTATTTCAGGAAAAGGAACAGGAACTGCCAAAGCAAATTAAATCTTTCTAAACCACAAATATTTCTTCTTAAATATTTGAACACAACAACAGTCAAATAGTGAAAAATAGGAAGTAAGCATGGTGCGACTGGAGTCGTGTGTGTCAAGACTGATTTCAGCAGGAATCGAGAGAGGGGAGAGTAGAGTGAACAGGTATTGTTTAGAAGGGTTCAGCAAATCTGAGCTGGCAGCAATCGCTTCAGAGTGTCAGATCAGAACACTTGCAACTTTTCAGATGCAAGAGGAACAAACTGCCAGAGTCCAGGAATAAAGTTGTCATTCTTTATATTTCAAGAATGGCCCACACGTGGGCGAGAGTGTGGGGTGTGAGTGTGTGTGGTTTGGTCTTATGAACGCACACACTGTCGGTTGTGCGGCTGCCATTTGTCTCTGAACTGAAGCTGCATGTGTGCACATGAGCCAGCTTCAAACTTGGCAGTTTTGTGTCTGGATTAATGCAGGAAGATGTTAAATATTTGAAATACTGTATTTGTGTTTCTGATAATATCTGTGAATACTGGATTACTAAAGATCAGAAAGAACTGCGTTTTTCCACATTATTACTTCTGGGGTTTTTTTTCCACTTTCAGAAATTATTTTTGAGAATAATTCAATTAAATTCAATTGTATTTATATAGCGCCAAATCACAACAAAAGTCGCCTCAAGGCGCTTCAAAGATACAGAGAAAAACCCAACAAACATATGACCCCCTATGAGCAAGCACTTTGGCGACAGTGGGAAGGAAAAACTCCCTTTTAACAGGAAGAAACCTCCAGCAGAACCAGGCTCAGGGAGGGGCGGGGCCATCTGCTGCGACCGGTTGGGGTGAGAGAAGGAAGACAGGATAAAAGACATGCTGTGGAAGAGAGACAGAGGTTAATAACAGATATGATTCAATGCAGAGAGGTCTATTAACACATAGTGAGTGAGAAAGGTGACTGGAAAGGAAAAACTCAATGCATCATGGGAATCCCCCGGCAGCCTACGTCTATTGCAGCATAACTAAGGGAGGATTCAGGGTCACCTGGTCCAGCCCTAACTATATGCTTTAGCAAAAAGGGAAGTTTTAAGCCTAATCTTAAAAGTAGAGATAGTGTCTGTCTCCCGAATCCAAACTGGAAGCTGGTTCCACAGAAGAGGGGCCTGAAAACTGAAGGCTCTCCCTCCCATTCTACTTTTAAATACTCTAGGAGCAACAAGTAGGCCTGCAGAGCGAGAGCGAAGTGCTCTAATAGGGTGATATGGTACTACAAGGTCATTAAGATAAGATGGGGCCTGATTATTTAAGACCTTGTATGTGAGGAGCAGAATTTTGAATTCAATTCTGGATTTAACAGGAAGCCAATGAAGGGAAGCCAAAACAGGAGAAATCTTCTTAAAAACATTATTTTTCAAGGGAACTTATAAACAAAGATTAATGCTAACTAGTACCCATCACATTATACACTCTAAAAAGTAATTCATCAGGCCTTTTACCACCACTTGATTAAATCCATGGCTGCAACATAAAAATTCTAATTTATTGATTAAAAATTTCAAATTTTCAAATTCAAATTCAAATTTTATTTGTCACACACACACAACCATACACAGTATGACATGGGGGTGAAATGCTTGTAGCTGTACAATGCCCGACCATTAAATGACAGAAGAAAAGTTTTACAATATTTACAATTTACTACAAAAATTTACAAATTAACTTAGGAATTTGAAGTAAAGAATGTGCAAATAGCAGAAGAGGTTATAAAGATAAGGATTATAAATTATAGGAATATTTGGATTATAGGAATTAAGGATTAAGATAGACCTTCTAAGTTGCAAACTTTATTTTTTTGGGTTGTGTTGAAATAATAATGTTGGTAATTACATTAAATTAATTTTATATGTAATTTGAAATTAAATCCCAATGTTAGTGGGTTCAAAATAAAATCCAAGTTGTAATTACTTAAAGAAATTGAATAGATAACTTATTTTTTTTCCACTGTAACTTCTGATTTCAAATTCCCTCCCCTACCGACTTAACTAGCCCGGGCAAATTCACACATGTTGGGTTGCAAGGTGCAAGCTTTTGTAAAAGACATTTCAAGGTAAGTAACATTTCATTAACAAATAACAGTTCTACCAAAGCAAAGCATTTGTGCTGGACACCTGTAGTGGATTTGTGTATGATGTGATGCTCATACAGATAAGGAAATACTTTGCACTACCACATGTAGCTAATGCTAGCCATTCTAAACTTTAGCACAGCAGAGGATAAGACTTATAAAGTTTCATTTGACAAAAGTCTTCAGCTAGAGAGTGCAACTGTGGCTAGGAAAAGCGTGGTTAAAGTTTTGCTACACAGTGCAATCTAATTTCGATCTTAAGCTGATTTTGTTTTTCTTTTTACCAAAATTAGAAGCCTTAAACTGTGAATAGTTTTGTCAGAGGGATAACCTAGAGGCTTCTTTTTTCCAGCACTCATGTCACATCTTTTTTGTTTTGTTTTTTTTGTTTTTTAAAAAAAATCAGATTGTGTGAAATATTGTTAATGTCATTCCAATAGCATTATGCTGGCATAGGCTATGTGAATCTACTTAATATTAAGACTTTATGTAAGCAGTTAGTATAGTGTGATAATCTAGGGTCATTAGTGCTTTGTTAATTTGGGACACATTTTTTACAAAATGGGCTGGGAGTGAACAATGTGTAAATTCGAAACCTCTGCAAAAACAGGGTTGCTAAAACATTAGAGATTACACCACGGTTATGGTGGGGAAGTCTCCCTTGTCTTCACCAAGATTGTTTTTGTTCCCTCAAAACTTGGGGTAGCCTTAGATCACTTCTATCCTCTTTAAATAATGTATTACAGCATTCATTAATGCAGTATAGCTAATAGTCTGCAAGGTTTAATTCTTCTGTTTGTGTGGTCTACAGATAAAGGAGGAGTTCAAGAGAATAACCACTGTAAGCCTTGAATGGCTACACTTGACCATTGCACCCCAAAACTGATGGATGTCATTTTATCAAGGGGAGGAGCTAAGGGAGTGAGAATCAGGCAGATCAAGGACATGCTTCTTGAGGTAGGACAACTATTTAGACTTTGGGTAGCTTTGAAATGCACTTTGTTGTCAGTCACCCATGTATTTTATACTCATACTTTATTTTTTCTTAAATAGCACAATACAATTGAAACACGCAGAGAAGTAGCCATCTGCTGCCTTATCACTTTCCTTGGAGAGAAGGACGAGGACCTTTTCATGGAGTTTGGTGTAAGTAATTCAGCATTGTGTGTGTGTGTGTGTGTGTGTGTGTGTGTGTGTGTGTGTTCCATTGATCATCTGAATTCATTAAGATTCAGTAAGTATAAAAGTCTAATCTATAATTCACTAACCTATTTTTTAAAATTTGCTTTACAAGGACACCGAAGAACTTAAGCCAGGTGATGAAAACTGCCATCATCAGTGACCGGTACACCTCTGGATCTAACCATAAGACTGCAACCATTGTGGTGGAGGAAACAAAAATCATGGAGGGCCAGAATTTCCCAAGGTGCTGTGTTTTGCTCATGGGCATAATATATGCTCTCAATCTGAGCGAATGCAAGGATCTCAAATATACTTTTGAAGTTGTTCAGAAGCTGTTCCTTGACCTTGATGGAACCATCATTATGTTAAAGATGTTGACTCTGTTTCAAAAATTGTTAACTGTTTTGAATCCTGTATGTGTAACATTGATCTTAAAGGTGTTTGCTGCATTGTGTAATAGAAAGATGCAAGATCTTGTAAAGTTTGGTAGGCATTGAAAGTTAACATTTACTGAACACTTGCATGGAAGTACCTATTACTGCAACAAAATGTTTTCTAAGTAGATTTTTTACCAATTGAACACATTTGTTTCTGTGATGTTAAATACATAAAGGCATATTCTATAACTTGGCTGTGATGGTATAAATCTAAATTTCTGGTTTATTTTCACTTTTTAAATACAAAGTGTTGAAATGCCTACAGTTCAAAATAAAAAAAGTTATTTGATAAAAAAAAGGTTGAATGAATTCCTTTCTTAAAAGCTATTACAATAAAAAAAATAAGAGAAAGCTAAAATGATGATAATAATGATGAAAATCAGCAACTTAATATTTTAAATAATGAACTTTAAAAAATTGTTTTTGTAATTGCTGTAATTAATTACATAACACTTAAAAATCATTTCAAATAATGTGGAAAAAGTAATTGGAGGAACATAATTTTTATGAGTAAACAACTTAAAAATATGTTTTTAAGCTACCAAATATTACGTAAATGGTAATTAAAATCACCTTTGATTATGGAGGACGATTTAATTCCCGTAACTCAATATAGTTTGTTGGTTCAATCTAATTTCAACATAAGTTATCATAACTCAAAAAGAGTAATGGAAACTGTTGCGTTAATTTTTTTTGTTGAGCTTAAACAATAGTTTTTAGAGTGTAGAGTTGGGCACTCCCTTAACCACACGCAAAGCAGAATAAACAAAGTGGAAAAAAAGGGAAGGGCAAAGCAGCAGCTCTTCTGTAACACAGCCCAGAGTAGCAGTAGTGGCTCTGCTGAAAGAAAATATTAAGTGCAAACCAGGTATCTAGAATGTGCAATAAATTGTGCAAAGGCCTGTTAAAACATTTACACTGACCATTTCCAGTCAGATGATGGGGGTGTGATTAGGCCTCACTGAAAGTAGAAACCTATATTTAATAGTCTTTTGTGCATTACTGCACAATTTAGATAGAACTGTTCCCTCTTTGGAAGGCCATGACAGAAACTGTATCCCATGTACTAAACCCATTAATACTCATCAACCTATATTCTCTCAGACCAGGGCCAACAGTTTGTATTCTCTGTATTTGTATCTGAATTTCTAGAAAATAAAGACTTCAAAACATCATCCCTAAAACTACCCAACTTGAAAGAAAGGATGAACCATTGAGGTAAAGATTGTTTCATATGTTGTTCGGCTCAGAGATTATTAAATCTCCGTCAGTACCGGCGTACAATCGCAGATTATGTAATAGACCTTCGGACCGCAGCTGCAGAGGCAGGCTTGGCCGGGTCAAGCCTTTCAGGAAGTTTATAGTAAATGGTAAATGGACTGGTTCTTATATAGCGCTTTTCCACTCTTCTGAGCACTCAAAGCGCTTTACACAACTTGTGCATTGAATGAAGCTATGAAAGATCAAATGGCCTCACCTGACAAGCCAGCCACCTTTGAGGCGTTAGCCTCTCTCTCCCTTTGTATTGATAATTGTCTGAGGGAGAGAGAGGGAGAAAAGAGTTATAGTTACCAACGTTCGCATGTGATTCACAAGCCCTGTCTTCTTCTCTCTGTGTCATTAATCATAAACCAGGTCACTCACTTATTTCAGGCTCTTGTTGATTCAGGCTGTAAACATAACCCCTTGATTTGTATCTGGCTAGTCAGTTAAATATACCTCTCCTGCCCCTGGATTGCCCTTTTCTGGCCAGTGCTAACGGTAACCATAGAGAGACACTGCCTTTCTTCATCATCTGTTCATGGTTCAGGGTTCAGGGGTGGCCGCTATTTATCATGACCTCCATCCAAGAGGTTTTCAATAACAGTAAAGCCCTGTCACTTCCACCATTCCATGACTGCACCATAGAACTCCTTCTCAGTGCCAGTCTACCCACCAGTCACCAGTACAATCTGTCAAAACTAGAATGAGTTGCCATGGAAAACTTCAATGGGTGCAGGGTTTGTTTTTGTAGGGGAAAGGATGACTTGCATTGCCCCTGACTTCCAGGGCCTCAAAGAAAAAAAACATAAAAAAAGACCCCCTTCCACTTGTAACGGGTGTATTAAAAAATAATTTATATTTCACCAAAGATCCATCCTGCAGTGTTATCTTGCTTTGTCAGTATTGGTTATGCATATGTGTTTATTTATATATGTTTATTTTCTGCATTTATATTTTGGGAGCTTTTATTTTGTTTGTGTGACCTTTGACTTCCCACGAAGTCACTTCCTGTAGCTGCGCGCCAGTTTCCTCAGTCGCGTAGAGGCCCCGCTGAGGAGAGGTGAGCGTAAGCTAGTGTTCTCAGTTACAGAGCGAATAAACACAGTTAAAGTAACTAAAAAGTAATTCAAACACTGCTCGTTCCCTTTGTGCATTTTGTCTCACAGTTCTGTTTGATATTCTAGTGTGAATTATTGTTTCTCTGCCAAGTACAGCACTTTATAGTAACATGCTAGTTAGCCAATCTCAGATGAGAGCATAGGAGCATGCACGTGGCTTCCCATGTGGTCCGCTATCCTTCTCTCTCCCTTGAAGGTGTTCATGAAGAAGTCCAGTAAAGTGAAGTTGCTGTACTGTTTTGTTTTATTTTAAACAGGTATGTGAGCTCCCTCTTTTATTTTTGTGTCATGTGAACTGGTTATATCTTCTGTTTGTTTGTGATACATGTTCACTGTTTCAACTTACTGTAAATATGTAAAATTGCCACTGGTAAATGAAGTCTCCCTAAAGTATAATTTTGTTGATGAGGTAATTGTCACTATATGTTCACGATGCAGTGCATTTTTGTTTGTTATATATGAATATAAATACATTTTAGCAGTATTATTTGGTAATTTGATTTGTTGTGATGTTGCACCTCAGTCGCGTAGAGGCCCTGCTGAGGAGAGTTCTGGGAGAATAAATCCACCCAGCTGGCAAAGTGAGAGCTGACTCCTCTGGTCATTCGCACAACACAACGCAGAGAACTGACGGCAATAAGAGTTTAAGGCCAGACCGGCTACAGTGGTGCCGTGACGCAGATCCACATCACTTCAGACTTGCTCGTGGTTCGTGGAGACGCGATCAACATCAGTTTGGTCACCAGAGGTTGCTGTAATGGACAATGTAATGTAAGCTTTGAACACAAATCCCAAGCGTTCGAGGAAACACTTGCACCTTTGTTTTTGGACTGTTGTTTACAAGGTAAATTTAATTCTGCTGTTTGCATTGTACATATGTTATAACAATGGATGATGAAAAAGTTTCAAGTGATGGGTTCAGCTTTGCCATGGGAAGAGGGAGGGTAATTGAGGGGTTGCCTAGTACACCTGTTCGTAGTGCAGGCTCCCCAGCTTTCTGTTCCACTCGCATACTTGGTTGCACATCTTCCAGTAGTGGTAAAGGTAACTCATTCTCAGACCCTTCAGCCACAGCAGACCCGGCATTAAATGACCTGATAACACATATAGCTCAACAGGTGGGGCAGACCATTAGGGATCAGTTGAAAAAGGAATGTGGGGAAAGGGATGACGGGGCCGCACAAGCTCAGAGCAGTGTAAGCCAGCCACCCAGTGAGCCCACTTACCTTAACCTGACTGGGGCAAAGCTAGTCCTGCAGTCAGATGTGAGAGAGCCTCCAGTCTTCAGAGGAGATGGGTCGGATAAACATACAGTCTGTGAGTGGGAGGAGCTGATGAGAATGTATGTCAAGAAGCGAGCAACACCCCTTCAGGAACAGTAACAAGAAATAATGTTCAAGTCGATGGGCAAAGCTAAGGACATTGTAAGAATAACTCTGAGAAGCACCCCATCGTTAAAACCTTGTGAGAATCCAAATGTTATATATGACATACTGAGGCAACATTTCAGTGACATGACATATTCGTGTATCCCTATGGCCGATTTCTACAGCACAGTTCCAGTGCCAGGAGAAACTCCTGTAGAATATTGGGTCAGACTGAATAAGGCAGTTGATGCAGCCGAGGAAAGCCTGAAGAGGCTCGGACGGCACATGGAGGATCCCTGCCAGGAGGCAGCCATGATGTTTGTGAAGTACTGCCCTGATCCCACCCTTGCTGCTGTTTTCAAGTTCAAAGCACCAGATAAGTGGACGGCCAGTGAGATTCAGGAGCATGTGAATCGGTACCAGCTTGAGATGAAAGAGCGTATGCTCCCCAGGTCTAAGTGTCTCACACCAGTTAAAGCTAACACCCAGACCCCTGCAGCTGATGGTCCAGCGACACCAATGCACCCGGGAGAAACACAGGTGCAGGCGGGATCAAATGAGACAGTAAAGGCCCCTAATGACAGTTGCCTAAAATTACTAATCAGCCTTTTTGACCATGCTTTGTCGCAGAATAACCAGGTTGCAGACAAGCAGCTTCCTCCAGGTCAGGCCCGACACAGATGTTGTCGAGTATGACAGTCCCCTGAACATTCTACCCTTGTGCATTGTAGGCAGAAACACCTATGCCTTGCATGCTTTGAGCCAAACCATATTAAGAGAAACTGCCCTCGTCGCTCATCTATTCAAAGGCACCCTACCTCCCAACCTCATGACACCCAGTCTTTAAACTAGCTGGCCCGCATTTGGTGAGGGGATGTGTGGGCACAGATGTTGAAACCCTCGGCAGTGATGATGTTGAAAAGCATTACATTAAAGCATGTGCAGCCGCACCAGATGGTGTTAAGGTGGTAGTACAAAACACACAGAGAGTTGGCCCGTTTGACAAACTGTTTTACACTTCTGTCAGCATTAATAACAGACACCACACGCAGGGTATGCTTGACTCTGGTTCCATGGCGTGCACACTCAGTGAGCAAGCAGAACAGAGTATACTGAGTGAGAATACACTGCCAGAACCCACTCCCCTGCCTTAAGAAATAGTGCTAGTAGGCTGTGGTGGCACACTTACCAAGCCCAAATGCATGTATGAAGTTGAAATGAAACTGTATGGAGAGACCTGTATTGTTCCCATCCTTGTAGTGCCAGGTCAACATGATGATATAATCATTGGCACAAATGTCATCCGGTTTCTCATGCACCAGTTGAAAATAACCGATGACTATTGGCGCCTTGTGTCAGGTGGCGGTTGTCCCCCAGAGTGTGAGCAGTTTCTTGACCTCATGGCTAATTCATCCCGATGGAGAGGTGAAGAACTCCCAGACAAGATCGGTACAGTCAAGCTTCAGCAGTCAGTCACCTTGTTAGCAAGACAAGAGCATCTAGTCTGGGGCAAGCTGCCGAGTAATGTTTCTATGTCACCAGGCAGCACAGTGATTGTTGAAGCCACTTCATCAAAGTCCATGCCACGTAACATCATGGTTGGCCGCATCATAACGCCATTATGGGGTGATAGGTGGGTTCCCATGAAGGTCACTAACCTGTTGGATAAACCAGTCACCCTGAAAAGAAACAGTAAGTTGGCTGACGTGTCCCCTTGTGTTGCTGTTGAGGATTTTGAAGTTTTCCAGGGCACCTGTCAACCCCAGAAATCTGTGCAGGAGGAAGAGAAGGGTGATTCCCACCTCGCTGATCTTAAACAGAGACTAAAACAGGTTGGGCTCAGTGAAATTGATATTGGCCTGTGCCATGTTGGTCAAGGGGGGGAAGGATAAATTGGTTAAAATGCTTGAGAAGTACAATGACATTTTCTCCAAGCATGCATATGACTGTGGCAAGGCCGAAGGCTTTGTACACCGCATCAGGCTCACTGATGAGAGGCCATTCAGCCTTCCTTACCGCCGAGTCCCTCCAGCACATTATCAAAAGCTGCGACAAGTTTTGTCTGAAATGGAAGAACAGGAAATCATCAGAAGGTCCGTGAGCGAGTACGCCTCTCCACTGGTGTTAGTGTGGAAAAAGGATGGTAGTTTGAGAATCTGCACTGATTTCAGATGGCTGAATGCAAGGACCCTCAAAGATGCACACCCACCTCTCAATTTTAAATACACTTAGTCATTGAGGGCTAGCAGGAGGGACTATGCGCTTACCTGCTGCTCCTTGGCAGGTAGCTCCATGCCCTCCTGGGTTTTAATTGCACCTTAGAACACATATGCATCAACACTACAATGAGCGGGTGGAGGGAGGTTTGGAGTCTTCTCCCACCCCCATTCTCTGCGGCCTGCTGGAGCGGGAGGGCTAGTAGGAGGAGTTGGCCGTCCGACTGCGGTCTGGGGTGTGGGGCCTCCCTGCTACTGCGGAGTCGGGGTGGTCTGCCTCTCCCCACCGCAGGGAAAAGGGTAACACCACCTGGGTCTGGGTGCAATTCCCCCCTCCAGGGGCAAGGGTACCTAGACCCGGTTTGTAGAGTACGCTTGGGGAGTGTGATTGTGTGTACAGCGTCTCTTTATGTCTGTCTCCACGTTGGTTGAGTGTGGAGTGAGTGCATATGAGAGCATGAGGGTGGGAATGGATGTTTGTGTCTGTGTGTGCCTGTATGTCTGTGTCTATATGTCAGGTTGGGTATCAGACGCCACCTCTCTGGGGACACCTCAGGCCCTCCAAGGTTTGGAGGCCTATCTCCACCCACCACCACTTCCCCTGCCGGTGGCGGACTCCCTCAGGTGTCGGTGTGTTGGTGGTTCTTTGTGTCTGGGGGTGGGCGTCCGGGTACACACCGGCTCACTCCTTGGCGGCCGCTTGTCGGGGCCTGGGGCCTGGGGCTCGCTCGGGCCCCTTTGGAGGTGGGGTGCCCCCGGCCTCTCGGCCTGGGGCTCGGTCACTCAGGCACAGCTGGGGGCCGGCGGAGCTCACGGGCGCGTCACTGCAACTCCCCCTGACTTCTGCTCCGCGGCTGCTGGGCGAGCCCTCATCTGGGACTCTCCTCAGCTCTTACTGGAACAGTGGCGCGGCTGCCCCTCTGTTGGTCTTCCATGGTCTCTTGTGTTCTGGGGGCCTCTGGATGTCTGGAGTTTTGATCTCCTCCATACCCGCTTCACACCCTGGAGGACGGGGCTGTGGCCCCCCCACACTCCCTAGCAGATCATTACATGGAGAAACCTTTGGAATGCAGGCATGCTGATCCACACAGGTATGCACACATGGGTATTCACAGACGCGGACTAAAGCTTTCTTGGCTGCTGCCTCAAAGCACACTGTGCGCTGTCTATCTTGCGTGCTGCACAATATCGTTTATTATTTAGTAAATATTGATATCTATGACTAGCTAGTTTATTGTGATGGTGCTTTGTTTTCTCTATTATTATGTTGCTCTTTGTTGTTTGCTGTCTCCTCTGTTTGTTTTTTTTTTTTGTTTGTTTTTTTTTCTCCATACAGGTGACCCAGGAGTTCTTTTTTTTTTCTCTCTCTTCCCCCCCCCCCTTCTCACCGTCTCTTCTCCCCTTTGGTTTTCTTTCTTTCTCTCCCCCTCTTTCTCTCATTCATTCCCCCTGTCCTATTTATTAAAAAAAAAAAAAATGACAAAGGATGAACTGAAGCTCTGCCATCACGTAATGTCGCATACTGCTGTTTCTGATGTCATTTAGAAGAAAAAAAAAAAAAAAAAAAAAAAAAAAAAAAGATGCACACCCACTGCCACACCAATCTGACTGCCTTGCTGCATTGGGTGGAAATACCTACTTCAGCACCATGGTTCTGACCTCGGGATTTTATAACATCCCTATGGCAGAGGAAGACAAGAAATACACAGCATTTACAACCCCAATGGGATTGTTCGAGTACAACAGAATGCCCCAAGGACTCTGTAACAGCCCCGCCTCATTCATGCGAATGATGCTCAGTATTTTTGGGGATCTGAACTTCAGTAGTCTGCTGTGCTATCTCGACGATCTGCTTGTATTTGCTCGGACAGAAGAGGAGGCCTTGGAGCGGCTAGAGACTGTGTTTCAGCGCTTGCGCATCCATAACCTCAAACTAAGTCCTAAGAAATGCCACTTAATGAGGTCATCAGTCAAGTTTTTAGGCCACATTATAGATGGCAATGGAGTGGCTGTGGACCCAGCAAAGGTTGAGGTCATAGCAAAGATGACAAAGGCTGAATTGATGGAGGATGATGGCTGCACCCCGTCAGTTAAGAGGATTAAGTCATTCCTGGGGATGATATTCTACTATCAGCATTTCATCCCTAGCTGCTCCTCTATGGCCAAGCCTTTGTTTGCCCTCACTGCTGGACAAAAGAGGAGAGGGAGAGTTAAAACAGGCACCAATGCTGGTGTATACAGAAAGCTGAAGCCCTCTGACTGGACAGATGAATGTGACGCAGCTCTGTCTAATCTGAAAGAGAAGCTGTTGAATTGTGTAGTCCTTACACATCCAGACTTTTCTTTGCCTTTGATATTGTCCATTGATGCTTCATTAGATGGGCTCGGTGCTGTATTGTCACAAATACCAGCTGGACAGCAGAAAGTTCGTCCAATTGCTTTTGCAAGTAAGACCCTGAGCAATTGACAGAAAAAAGTACCCAGCCCACAGGCTAGAGTTTTTGGCATTGAAATGGAGTGTGTGTGAGAAGTTCAGTCACTGGCTAAGAGGTCATCCCTTTACAGTGTGGACAGATAACAACCCTCTCACCTACATCATGACAAAACCAAAGCTTGATGCTTGTGAGCAGCGTTGGGTGTCCAAGCTTGCTCCTTACACATTTGATCTGAAGCACATACCTGGCACCAAAAACGTCGTAGCTGATGCCCTCAGCAGAGACCCCTTTGCAACAACAGTCAGCCATAGGCTGATCACAGAGCAGTACAGTCACCTCCTTGCTGAATCTGAGAGTGTCAGTTCTGAGGGAATACAAAATGCATTCCGGTTGAAGGTCCAAGGTCAACGCGTGGACACACCACCTTTCCACACCACCTTTCCACACCACAGGACTGCGGCCGCCCTCGTCTCAGCCTGGGTGTGATGCTATGGATGTTAAGGCAATCCTGGATTTTCACAGTGAGTGGGATCTGGCTGCTGAAACAAGGGCTGTGGAACTGTTCCAGTCTGTTCAGGACCTAGTGTTACCAGGACAGGAGTCATTTCCTGTGTCCACACTAGAGGAGCTCCAGCATAGCCAGGAACTTGATCCCAGTATTTCAAAGATCTTACCATTTGTCACAAGGAGAAGGCAACCTTCCAGGCGTGAAAGAGCAGGATTTGATGTGAAAGCCATGGTGTTATTTAAACAGTGGGAAAGGCTTAGGATCCAAAATGGAGTTCTCTATCGGATCACAAAGGACCCCCTGAGTAAACAAAGGAGACATCAGTTTGTTTTGCCTGACAGTCTCAGAGCAAAGGCATTGAATGGTGTCCATGATATTGCAGGACATCAGGGGCAAGCGAAGACTTTATATCTGGCAAGACAACGGTTCTTTTGTCCGAAGATGGAGTCTGATATAAAAGAGTATGTCAAATGCTGTCAAAGATGCATCCTGGCCAAAACACCAGAACCCTCTGCTCGAGCCCCACTTGAGAGCATCAGAACCTATGGAGTTGGTATGTTTGGATTTTTGCGCTATTGGGGGTCTGGGGACCCAGAACCGGTCAGTATCTGGTGTGACCACCATTTGCCTCATGCAGTGCAACACATCGTCGCATGGAGTCTATCAGATTGTCAATTCTGGCCTGTGGAATGTTGGTCCACTCCACTTCAATGGCTGTGCGAGGTTGTTGGATATTCGTGGGAACTGGTACACGCTGTCGTATACGCCGGTCAAGCACATCCCGAACATGCTCAATGGGTGACATGTCCGGTGAGTATGCTGGCCATGCAAGAACTGGGACATTCTCAGCTGCCATCTGCCCTGAACAATGTGAACCATGATTCATCCGTGAAGCGCACACCTCTCCAACGTGCCAGACGCCATCGAATGTGAGCATTTGCCCACACAAGTCTGTTACGGCGACGAGCTGGAGTCAGGTCAAGACCCCGATGAGGACGACGGGCATGCAGTTGAGCGTCCCTGAGACGGTTTCTGACAGTTTGTGCAGAAATTGTTTGGTTGTGCAAACCAATTGTTCCAGCAGCTGTCTGGGTGGCTGGTCTCAGACGATCTTGGAGGTGAACCTGCTGGATGTGGAGGTCCTGGGCTGGTGTGGTTACACGAGGTCTGCGGTTGTGAGGCCGGTTGGATGTGCTGCCATATTCTCTGAAACGCCTGTGGAGACGGCTTATGGTTGAGAAATGAACATTCAATGCACGGGCGACAGATCTGGTTGACATTCCTGCTGTCAGCATGCCAATTGCACGCTCCCTCATTGCTTGTGGCATCTGTGGCATTTTGCTGTGAGACAAAACTGCACATTCCAGGGTGGCCTTTTGTTGTGGGCAGTCTGAGGTACACCTGTGCACTACTCATGATGTCAGATCAGCATCCTGATGTGGCACACCTGTGAGGTGGGATGGATTATCTCAATATAGCAGATGTGCCCACTACCACACATTTGGACAGATTTGTGACCACTGTTTGGGAGGGATGGTTATATTGTGTATCTGGAATGAATTTTAGGTCTCTACGTCCATCCCATGGGGAATGGGAGCAGTAAGAAAGGTGTTGCGTTTATATTTTTGTTGAGTGTAGTTCATAGATCATTTTTCGGCGTGAAAAGGACACCGGAAACAATACTCCCCACAGGAGTTTTTCCGCACCGGAAGTAGCATATGCTAACGTCCACATAGTCAATCCACTTAACACACTGGTTACTGCTACAACTACATGTTTCTTTTCCAACTATTTATTAATGAGTGACTTATATATATATATATATATATGTCTTTGGACGGTGGGAGGAAGCCGGAGTACCCGGAGAGAACCCACGCAAACATGGGGAGAACATGCAAACTCCACACAGAAAGACCCCGGCCTGGTGTTGGAATTGGTTGGAGTTGGTCCAAAGACATGCAGCTTGTGGGGATAGGTTAATTGGATAATCCAAATTGTCACTAGGTGTGAATGTGCGAATGAATGTGAGTGCAAATGGTTGTTTGTCCCTGTGTGTTGGCCCTGCGACAGACTGGCGACCTGTCCAGGGTGTACCCTGCCTCTCGCCCTATGACAGCTGGGATAGGCTCCAGCGCCCCCCGCGACCCTGAAAAGGATAAGCGGAAGCGAATGGATGGATGGATATATATATGTGTGTGTGTAGGTATATATTGTACTATTCTTAGTTAGCGTATTGTCTGTCTTGTCTTAATGTTGGTTTATGTTGGTTTATAATGGAGCACTGTAACAACAAAAAAAAATTCCCCCAGGGATCAATAAAGTATTCTGATTCTGATTCAATTAACAACTTCATTTTAAAAATCGTGCGGCTATTCAAATTAGCCAAACCGGGTGATGTAAGGAGCTCTCTGATTGGTTGGACAGACACAGGCTGTCTGCTTGGATTTTTCTAGCTCATAGCTTCGCCCTGCTATGAAGCGTGTGTGCTTGTACAAAGGCTGTTCAGCCTCGGGATTTACACTCGGCCTGACATGGATATGTGAGGAATGAAGGGACCCTGCAGCGAAACGGAGAGCCCAGCCTCTGATTGAATGCCTGTTTTCGCAGTCTGACCACCTGTTGAAGGTAACGTGCTAACATGGCTAACGCTAGTTATTTTAAGGTCATCTTACCTTGTGAAAGTTTTATGTCGCAGCTGTACGAGCTGGCTACGTGTTTTATAAGCTGCTGTGCTCTTCACAAATAAAGCTGGAAGCAGCTCAGACTGTTAGAACCAGCACTGAGGCCTGTTACATTTATAGTGTTAGAACAATGGCTGCAACCTACAGCCTTTAAACTAGCGATGATAAATGCTGACTGTAAACTTGTCAGTCCAGATGTTACCACATTACTTTATGATACTTAGAGTTAAAACAACTGAGACAGGCTGATTAAAATAATAGCTGTCAGTTCTCTCATTCCTTATATCAAGACAGGAGATCACACTACTTATTTCAGTTCATTTATTATGTGAGCGCACAGATTCATTCTCAACTGGACATAAATGATGATCAAAGGTTGTATATATGATGATTCATCAAATCCCAGCCTCTAACACAGTGCGCTGAATCTTAGCTTTGAATGTCCAGTATATTCTAATCAGTGCAATTTAAGCATTCACTGAACCTACAGTATCTAAACCTGTGTGGCAAATGTGTGGTAAAGACACAGATAATGAAATTTAATTATTAATACAATATACATCATGAAAAACAAAAGCTGAAAATGATTCAGTTCAGTACTTTTCTCTGTATGCTCTGTGATTATAAAGGCCTTAAATTCTGTGATATATACTGTAAATGATTTTTACAGAGGTCTTAAAGTACCTAAATCACTGCTGATAGTCTGGTTGTTTATATTTTCACGTTTTTGTGTCTGTAGGGCTGTTTGATGACGATTTGGACTCCTCTGGGAGATGAGGACACACCCACATCTGTTCCATACTGCAGCCATGGATGGTGTTACAGCTCAGAGTCAGCTTTGGGCCATCAGATGCACACACTAGAAAACCAGCACCTGGACTTCATGCAGGAGAGAAAGCCTAATCCAGCAACTAATCCAGAAGTTAATCCCTGAGCAAACAGAAAAGGGAAATAGATTTTGAAATGCAGTTTATTTATTTATTTATTTTTATTTATTTATTTTTTCCCTGTCCCATTTGGTTCTTTAGCCATCAGAATTGTTGTCTGAAGACCAACAAGGATACCCAATGGATTTACTTTGCCAAATGGATCATCGTGGCATTGCCGTATTGGTCCATTTGATCGACCTTTGTTTTTATTATTTATTATATTTTATTTCCAAAGTAAGATGTAAGATGGCGCGGCCACGTCCAGACGCCTTCCTGACCGCTCCGCTCCGACTATCCACTTTTCTTGTTTTTTACCTATTTTTTGCCCTGGTTTACATCCCAAAATCGTCTAGTCTTATACTATACGACAGCGGATCACTTGTAAACATCGGTGCCAAGGTTGCACATCTAATCTTGGACACTTTTAAACCTGACCCTTCCTGGCCGCCAGAGATTCTACGTGGCGCGGAGAACAACAAAGGACGGGCCGCTCATCCGAGGCGCAGAACAAAGAAGCGCCGGGGAAAACGCACTGGTATTAGGAACAGACTGAGACAGCAGGCGCATCGCGTACCACTGCCCAGTATCCTACTGGCCAATGTACAATCCATGAAGAACAAGCTCGATGACCTAAGAGCAAGGGTCACCTTCCAACGTGACATGAGGGACTGCAACATTCTGTGCTTCACGGAGACATGGCTGACCCCCACCGTGCCGGACCAGGCCGTAACTCCGTCGGATTCATTCATTCATTCATTCGGATTCAGAGTGACGGACAAGGTAAGCGACCCATGTTGTAGGTGACGTCAGACGCCGGAGATTTTGGCGGAGAAAAAGCAAATGGTAGCATAGAGTTTAACAAAGGTTTTTCAAGCTTCAGTATTACCAAATATACTAATCAATTGTCATATAACTAACAACATCTGTTTTATCATCTCTAACACCCTGGAGGACAACGGGGAGAGTTTAGACGCTCTCCAAGATTACATCGACCGCTGTTTTCAAGATTTAGTAATGAAGAAGGCCCAGAGTGCATCTTCCCCGGCCAAAATTGAGACGCCGTCATCGAAGAGATGTCGCCTGGCAGACTCCCCCGGTACAACATCGCCTGCCGGCAAAGACATCGCAGACATCCTGGAGTCAATCGACAAGCGATTGTCCAGTTTCGATGCGAGGCTGTCCCTGGTGGAGATTTTACACCGGGAATTTAAATCTCTGAGAGAATCCCTGGAATTCAGCCAGCAGCAGGTGGAAACGCTTGCCGCTGAAAATGCCACGCTACGGGAGTCGGTCAAATCTCTCACCGATAACGTGACCCAGCTAAACATTGAAAATAAAAAAATAAAAGAGTCCGTTATCGATCTACAAGCCCGTAGCATGAGAGATAATCTTGTGTTTTCTGGTATTCCAGAAACTGCCGGAGAGGACGCAGAGGCAACGGTGAAAAGCTTCATTAAAATCCACCTGAAGCTGCCGGAGGACACCGTAAAGAACATCAACTTCGATAGAGTACATCGCTTGGGGGGCGCGCGGTCGCGGACCGGGAGACCACGGCCTATTGTGGCCAAATTCGGTCAATTCAAACAGAAGGAACAGGTGAAGAGTCGCGGCAGAGAGCTGAAAGGAACGGACTTCAGCGTGAACGACCAGTTCCCCAAAGAGATCCTGGAACGACGCAAGGTCCTGTTCCCAGTTCGACGTAGCTTCATCCAGAAAGGCTCCCGTGCTGTCATCGCCGTGGACCGGCTCTACGTGGACGGACAGCTCTACCGCGACCCCGGCACCACACCGTGGTTATATTGACTGCACTCCAGATAAGAACCCGCTACACTCTTTTCTTATTCATTTACACTTTCTCTTTTAACATGGGTTTAACCTAGTAATATCAATATGATGTCATAGCAGATATAACACCGTCACCCTCCGTCATTGCTTTAATTGGAATGTTTCCGTTTTGTTTCTTTTTTGTTGTTGTTGCTCACAGTTCATGTGGTTTCTTTCTTTCTCTTGTCTTTCACTGCTGTGGTCACCTACTTCCCCACTCACCTACAAACAACACCCTCTATTTCTCCATATTTTCACACCACGATCACGCAAACACATCAGCTCAACGGCAGCACATTCACAACAGCCTCACAGCACGCACAGACTTGCAGGACACATAAGCAAGCCACGCTTGTTCATATTAGTGAATATTCACACACATAGTCAGACTTATGGAGCCTCTCACCACACTTCTTTTTCTCTTTCTATTTACAAACAAGGGATGTTTCCACATTCTCTCCACCTGTCTAAACGAAACACACAGCGTACATCATTAGACATACACACACAATTATGGGCATGCTGAGGTTTGTCACATGGAATGTAAATGGAGCTGGCACCAGAGGAAAGAGGTTAAAGATATTTAACCAGCTTAAAAAACTACAGGCAGATGTTGTTTTATTACAAGAAACTCACAAACCTGTCACAGGTTTAAACGAACTTAAAACACCTGAGTTTCCTAACGTGTTTGCAGCCTGTTATAATTCTAGACAACGGGGAGTAGCAATTTTAATACATAAAAATGTTAATTTTACAGTACTTGATACAGTTATAGATCCAGAGGGTAGATTTCTAATTATTAAACTATCAATATTGAACAAAAAACTATGTATTGTAAGTATATACGGTCCAAATGTTGATGAACCCTCATTCTTCCACGGATTTTTTAGTGCACTCTCTGAACACCTTGATTGCACACTCATTCTTGGCGGTGACCTCAACCTTGGACTAAATGAAGACATGGATAGGCTCAACACAACAGGAACTCAGCGCAATTGGCAGTCCACAAATATAATCAAACAGTATATGAGCGACTTTGGTCTTTGCGATGCATGGCGCTCTCTTCACCCCACCAGTAAGGAATATACTTTTTTCTCGCATGTTCATCACTCCTACTCTCGTCTGGATTATTTTTTGGTCAGCAGCTAACTGCTGTGTGACATTTCAGACACTGAGATTCATCCTATAGCTGTCAGCGATCATGCTCCTGTATCTTTAACACTAATGCACAAGAATAACACTACGCCAAGAAAAAACTGGAGATTTAATATATCACTACTTAAAGATGAAGACTTTATTAAATATTTTAAAAAGGAATGGACTTCATATTTAGACTTTAATGACACTCCCGGAATATCTGCTTCTGTTCTATGGGAAGCAGGGAAAGCTGTGACGAGAGGTAAAATAATTTCTTTCTCATCACACAAAAAGAAAGAAGAAAACAAAAATATTCAGGAATTAGAAAAAAACATCAAATCACTAGAAGAAGCCTACGCGTGCAACCAAGATCAGGAAACATTGAACAAAATATGCAAAACAAAACTAGAATTAAATGAAATTATTAATAAAAAAACACAATTCCTTATACAAAGACTACGCTTGCAGAATTTTGAACACAGTAACAAATCAGGTCGATTTCTAGCTAACCAGCTAAAAATAAATAAAGAAAAACCAACTATATGTGCTGCTAAAGATTTATCAGGGAACACAACATATGATCCTGGAAGAATAAACAACATTTTTAGGGATTTCTATGAAACTTTATACTCACCACAAATAAACCCATCTAAAAATGAAATTGATCTGTTTCTTGACAACGTAACTCTTCCAAAATTACTAGACAGTCAAGCAATGGAACTGGATTCGCCACTGACGCCAAGTGAACTCCAGGACGCCCTGATAAGTATGCCCAATAATAAGGCTCCAGGTCTAGACGGCTTCCATGCAGAATTCTACAAAGAATTCTGGACAATTTTGGCACCAGTATTCCACGGCATGTTGCAGGAAATCGAGGAAAATGGCAGACTACCACCAAATATGAATTCTGCCAACATTAGTCTCCTGCTAAAACCAGCCAAAGACCCTTTATTTCCCTCAAGCTATCGTCCAATTTCTCTTTTAAATGTAGACCTTAAAATAATCTGCAAAGCTCTTTCAAAGAGATTAGAGAAAATGACCCCCCTCTTAATTCATCCTGACCAAACTGGTTTCATAAAAGGTCGGCACTCCTCAACAAACACTCGTAGATTACTTAATTTAATAGACTACTCATACGATAAAAACATCGAAACCATAATAATATCTCTAGATGCAGAAAAAGCATTTGACAGAGTTAACTGGAAATTTTTATTCGCAACTTTACACAAATTTGGTTTTGGAAACTCTTTCATAAACTGGATAAGAATATTATACAATTCCCCAACAGCTCGTATCAGAACAAATGACCAGACATCCTCCAGCTTCTGTCTCCTGAGGGGCACCAGACAGGGATGCCCACTCTCCCCTTCACTTTTTGCAATTTTTATCGAACCTCTAGCAGCAGCATTTAGACAGGCTACAACAATTAAGGGCATAAAATGTAAGAACATAGAACATAAAATCAGTCTCTATGCGGATGATGTGTTGCTTTTTCTGCAAAACACACAAACCAACCTCTCTGAGGTAATTACTTTAATAAACTGGTTTTCAAGAGTTTCAGATTATTCAATTAACTGGCCAAAATCTACAGTTCTCCCCATTAACTGCTCCTTCCATAATTCTTCCTCTGCCCCACTGCAATCCGGAAATATTAAATATTTAGGTATTAATGTCTCTCCTAAGCTTTCAGACTTAACAAAATTAAACCACATCCCACTTCTAAAGAAAGTAGAAGGCGATCTGACTAGATGGAAATCTTTACCCATATCACTCATGGGAAGGGTCGCCACTATAAAAATGATGATCTTGCCAAAAATAAATTACTTATTTTTGATGATCCCTAACAAACCATCACAAGATTGGTTCAGATCTCTGGATTCATATATTTCCAAATTCCTTTGGAAAGATAAACCCCCGCGTATCAGCTTAAAAACGCTACAAAGAACCAAGGATAGAGGAGGATTAGATCTGCCTAATTTTCACCAATACTTCTTAGCCAACAGGCTTCAGTTCATCTTAGAATGGTTAAAACATACCTTCTTAGTTGAGCCCTGGCTAGATGTTGAACAGGCACTATGCAAGGATCTAGAGATTTCAGACCTACCATTTATTAGCTCAAACATCAAAAGACATGAATGCTTTAAAAGTATCAACATCAGCTTTTCTCTGACAGCATGGTGGGAGTTTCTAAAAATAACGGAGTCTTCATTAATCCCATGCAAACGTACACCTATCTGGAATAACCCTGACATATTACAAAACACTCCTCCTTGAATCGCTATCTTATCGTGGTGGAGGGGTTTGTGTGTCCCAGGGATCCCGGGGGCTATGTTGTCTGGGGGCTTTTGCCCCCTGGTAGGGTCTCCCATGGCAAATTGGTCCTGGGTGAGGGACCAGACAAAAAGCGATTCAGAAGACCCTTATGAAAAGGACATCGAGGGAACAGTTTACCCTGCCCGGGTTAGGGTTACCGGGGCCCCGCCCTGGAGCCAGGCCCGGGGAGGGTGCTCGAGGGCGAGCGCCTGGTGGCCGGGCCTTAGTCCATGGGGCCGGGCCGGGCACGGCCCGAAGAGGAGACATGGGCCCATCCTCCCGCAGGCCCACCACCCGCAGGAGGCGCCATAGGGGTCGGGTGCATTGTGTGTCGGGTGGCGGCCAGGAGCGGAGGCCCTGGCGGACTCACCCCCGGCTGCCAAGACTGGCAATAGGGACATGGAATGTCACCTCTCTGGTATGGAAGGAGCCTGAGTTAGTGCGTGAGGTTGAGAGGTACCGGCTAGATATAGTTGGGCTCACCTCTACGCATGGCTTGGGCTCTGGAACCAGTCTCCTGGAGAGGGGCTGGACTCTGTCTCAGTCTGGAGTTGCCCCTGGTGAGAGGCGGCGGGCTGGGGTGGGTATTCTAATATCCCCTCGGCTTGCTGCCGGTACGTTGGGGTTTTTCCCGGTGGACGAGAGGGTTTGTTCCCTGCGCCTTAGGGTCGGGGAACGGGTCCTGACTGTCATCTGCGCTTATGCGCCGAGTGGCAGTTCAGAGTACCCAGCCTTCTTAGAGTCCCTGGGGGGGTGCTGGAAGGTGCTCCACCTGGAGACTCTGTTGTCCTGCTGGGAGACTTCAATGCTCACGTGGGTAACGACAGCGAGACCTGGAGGGGCGTGATTGGGAGGAACGGCCTCCCTGATCTGAACCCGAGCGGTGCTTTGTTATTGGACTTCTGTGCTAATCACAGTTTGTCCATAACGAACACCCTGTTCGAACATAAGAGTGTCCATAAGTGCACGTGGCACCAGGACGCTCTAGGCCGTAGGTCGATGATCGATTTTGTAATCGTATCACCAGACCTGCGACCATATGTTCTGGACACTCGGGTAAAGAGAGGGGCTGAGCTGTCAACTGATCACCACCTGGTGGTGAGTTGGATCAGGTGGCGGGGGAGGACACTGGACAGACCTGGTACACCTAAACGCGTAGTGAGGGTGCGCTGGGAACGTCTAGCAGAGGCCCCAGTCCGTGAGATCTTCAACGCACACCTCCGGCAGAGCTTCAACAGCATTCCGAGGGAGACTGGGGACATTGAGTCCGAATGGACCATGTTCAGCGTCTCCATTGCCGAAGCTGCTGCATTGAGCTGCAGCCGCAGGGTGGTTGGTGCCTGCCATGGTGGTAATCCCCGAACCAAATGGTGGACACCAGAGGTGAAGGGAGCCACCAGGCTGAAGAAGGAGTCCTATCTGGCTTGGTTAGCCTGTGGGACTCCGGAGGCAGCTGACAGGTATCGACAGGCCAAGCGGAATGCGGCTCGGGCAGTGGCTGAAGCAAAAACTCGGGTGTGGGAGGAGTTCGGAGAGGCCATGGAAAAAGACTTTCGGACTGCCTCGAAGAGATTCTGGCAAACCGTCAGGCGTCTCAGGAGGGGAAAGCGGTGCTCTACCTGCACTGTGTATAGTGCTGGTGGAGCGCTGTTGACGTCGACTGAGAAAATTGTCAGGCGGTGGAAGGAATACTTCGAGGACCTCCTTAATCCCACTGACACGTCTTCCGAGGAGGAAGCAGAGTCTGGAGATGAGGGGAATGACCCGCCAATTTCCGGGGGCGAGGTCACTGAGGCAGTTAAACAACTCCTTGGTGGCAGAGCCCCTGGTGTTGACGAGGTCCGCCCCGAGTTCCTGATGGCTCTGGACGTTGTAGGGCTGTCCTGGTTGACACGCCTTTGCAATGTTGCGTGGAGATCAGGGGCAGTACCTGTGGACTGGCAGACCGGGGTGGTGGTCCCCATCTTTAAGAAGGGGGACCGGAGGGTGTGTTCCAACTACAGGGGGAATCACACTCCTCAGCCTCCCTGGGAAAGTCTATGCCAGGGTGCTGGAAAGGAGAGTTCGTCCGCTAGTCGAACCTCGGATACAGGAGGAACAATGCGGTTTTCGTCCTGGTCGCGGAACACTGGACCAGCTCTTTATCCTCTCGAGGGTACTTGAGGGCGCATGGGAGTTTGCCCAACCAGTCTACATGTGTTTTGTGGACTTGGAGAAGGCATTTGACCGTGTCCCTCGGGGTGTCCTGTGGGAGGTGCTGCGGGAGTATGGGGTGTCTGGCCCATTGCTACGGGCCATTCGACCCCTATACAACCGTTGCAGGAGCTTGGTTCGCATTGCCGGCAATAAGTCGGACTCGTTCCCGGTGGGTGATGGGCTCCGCCAGGGCTGCCCTTTGTCTCCGGTTCTGTTCATAATTTTTATGGACAGGATTTCTAGGCGCAGCCAAGTGGCGGAGGGCTTTCGCTTTGGTGGCCTCAGGATCTCATCTCTGATTTTTGCGGATGATGTGGTTCTGTTGGCTTCATCAGGTGAGGGCCTCCAGCTCGCACTGGAATGGTTCGCAGCTGAGTGTGAAGCAGCGGGAATGAGGATCAGCACCTCCAAATCTGAGGCCATGGTTCTCAGCCGGAAAAGGGTGGAGTGCCCTCTCCGGGTCAGGGATGAGTTCCTGCCCCAAGTGGAGGAGTTCAAGTATCTCGGGGTCTTGATCGCGAGTGATGGGAGAAGGGAGCCGGAGATTGACAGACGGATTGGGGCTGCAGATGCTGTAATGCGGACGCTGCACCGGTCCGTCGTGGTGAAGAGGGAGCTGAGTGTAAAAGCAAAGCTCTCAATTTACCGGTCGATCTACGTCCCTACCCTCACCTATGGCCACGAGCTGTGGGTAGTGACCAAAAGAACGAGATCGCGGATACAAGCGGCGGAAATGAGCTTCCTCCGAAGGGTGGCTGGCCTCTCCCTTAGAGATAGGGTGAGAAGTTCGGCCATCCGGGAGGGGCTCAGAGTAGAGCCGCTGCTGCTCCACATCGAAAGGAGTCAGCTGAGGTGGTTCGGGCATCTGACAAGGATGCCCCCTGGGCGCCTCCTGGGTGAGGTGTTCCAGGCATGTCCTACCGGGAGGAGGCCCCGGGGAAGACCCAGGACACGCTGGAGAGATTATATCTCTCGGCTGGCCTGGGAACGCCTTGGTATTCCCCCGGATAAGCTGGAGGAGGTGGCTGGGGAGAGGGAGGTCTGGGCCTCTTTGCTTAGGCTGCTGCCCCCGCGACCCGGCCTCGGATAAGCGGTTCAAGATGGATGGATGGATATTACAAAACAATAATATGATTAATTTCCCAAAATGGAGTTGTAAAGCATTGGTGAGAGTTGGTGAACACCAAGTGGCGCTGTCACTTGGTGTTTGCTCGCTCTGCGGTAGAGTATCACTTCCTGTTCCTGCTCAAACACAGTGGTGTTTCTGAGTAGCTTATTTGCTTAGCAATTTAATTAACAACTTTTAAATACATTCTTCTTTCATAGTATAATTTTCACGTGCTTCATCCGAAGCACACTTTCTGTGTACTCACTACCTAATTTATAGCCAAAGTATTCACTCACAGTCTCTGTACTGTTTTGCTAGCTTAGCTTAGCTCGTAGCCGACTCGTTAGCACCATGGCTACTTCACCTGTCCCTCCTGCACTTTCTTGCTCATTGTGTCAGATGTTTAGTTACTCCTCGGCCTCCTTTAGCAGTAATGATATCTGTAACAAATGTAGCATATTTGCAGCTCTGGAGGCCAGGATTACTGAATTGGAGACTCGGCTTCGCACCCTTCATTCACCTGTAGCTAGCCAGGCCCCTGTAGCTGGTGCAGCCGAAGATAGCATAGGCCCCGCTAGCTGTTCCCCGGCAGACCCCAAGCAGCTGGGGAAAGAGGGCGGCTGGGTCACGGTGAGGAGGAAGCATAGTCCTAAACAGAAGCCCCAGGTACACCACCAACCCGTTCATGTGTCTAACCGCTTTTCCCCACTCTGCGACACACCCGCCGGGGGTCAAACTCTGGTAATTGGTGATTCTGTTCTCAGACATGTAAAGCTAGAGACACCGGCAACCATAGTCAATTGTCTTCCAGGGGCCAGAGCAGGCGACATTGAAGGAAATTTAAAACTGCTGGCTAAGGGTAAACGTAAATTCAGTAAAATCATAATTCACGTCGGCAGTAATGACACCCGGTTACGCCAATCGGAGGTCACTAAAATCAATATTGAATCGGTGTGCAACTTTGCAAAAACAATGTCGGACTCTGTAGTTTTCTCTGGTCCCCTCCCCAATCAGACCAGGAGTGACATGTTTAGCCGCATGTTCTCCTTAAATTGCTGGCTGTCTGAGTGGTGTCCCAGAAACGATGTGGGCTTGATAGATAATTGGCAAACCTTCTGGAGGAAACTTGGTCTTGTTAGGAGAGACGGCATCCATCCCACTTTGGATGGAGCAGCTCTCATTTCTAGAAATATGGACAAATTTATTAAACCCCCCAAAATATGACTATCCAGAGTTGGGACCAGGAAGCAGAGTTGCAGTCTTACACGCCTCTCTGCAGCTTCTCTCCTCCTGCTACCCCCCCAAAAACCCATCTCCATAGAGACTGTGTCAGCTCCCAAACAGACAAAAAAAAACTAAAAACCAGCAACAAACAACTTAAACATAAACAATTACAAAGAAAGAACAATACAGTATCCACATCTGAACCAAAGAGTAAAACAGTGAAATGTGGATTATTAAATATTAGGTCTCTCTCCTCCAAGTCTCTGTTAGTACATGACTTAATAATTGATCAACAAATTGATTTACTCTGCCTTACAGAAACCTGGTTGCAGCAGGATGATTATGTTAGTTTAAATGAATCAACACCCCCGAGTCATTCTAACTACCAGAAACCTCGAAGCACAGGCCGAGGGGGCGGTGTGGCAGCAATTTTTCACACCAGCCTGTTAATTAATGAAAGACCAAGACAGACTTTTAATTCATTTGAAAGCCTGATGCTTAACATTCTCCACCCCAGCTGTGAAACTCAGAAACCAGTCTTACTTGTTATCATCTATCGTCCACCTGGGCCTTACACAGAGTTTCTGTCTGATTTCTCAGACTTTATATCTAATTTAGTTCTGAGCTCAGATAAAATAATTATTGTGGGTGATTTTAACATCCATGTAGATGCTAAAAATGACAGCCTCAACATGGCATTTAATCTGTTATTAGACTCAATTGGCTTCTCTCAAAATGTAAAAGAACCCACCCACCACTTTAATCACACTCTAGATCTTGTTTTAACATATGGCATAGAAACTGAACATTTAACAGTGTTTCCTGAAAACCCTCTCCTGTCTGATCATTTCCTGATTCGACTGGTTCGACTGAGACGGCGCACTTACAGACCACCGTTACCCAGTTTATTACTGGCTAATATGCAGTCTCTGGAGAACACAGCTGTGCGAGCTTCGGGCACGGATCTCATTACAGCGAGAGATGCGGGACTGCTGCGTGATATGCCTCACAGAAACCTGGCTATCGGACAAAGTACCGGACTCCGCAATACAACTGCCGGGGTTCTCTGTGCACCGCGCGGACAGGTCACAGGATCTTACTGGGAAAAGCGGAGGCGGTGGTGTGTGTTTCATGATCAACAACAGCTGGTGTGATTATGCGAACGTGCACCCGGTCAAATCCTTCTGCTCACCGGACCTGGAGTACCTGATGATTAAGTGCCGGCCATTCTGGCTACCGAGGGAATTTACAGCAGTGATTATTACGGCTGTTTACATTCCCCCACAAGCCGACACTGACCGTGCACTCAGGGAACTGTACAGCGCGATCAGCAGCGAGGAAACCGCACACCCAGAGGCACCGTTTATCACAGCCGGAGACTTTAATAAGGGAGACCTGAAGAAAGTCTCACCAAAACTCCATCAACACATCCTTTTCAACACACGTGGAAACTGGCTACTCGACCACTGTTACACCTCTTTCCGGGATGCGTACAAAGCCCTCCCCCGCGCCCCATTCGGCCAATCAGATCACTGCTCCATCCTGCTCCTGCCCGCCTACAGGCAGAAGCTGAAACAGGAAGCTCCAACCCGGAGGGCGGTGCACTGTTGGACGGACCAATCGGAGTCTGCGCTGCGGGACTGTTTTGATCACGCGGACTGGGAAATGTTTCACGTGGCCGCCAGAGACATTGATGAATACACAGACTCAGTCTGTGGATTTATCAGGAAATGCGTGGAAGATGTCGTCCCATCCAGAACAGTCAAATCCTTCCCAAATCAAAAACCCTGGATTAACGGAGATGTTCGCGCGGCACTGGCGGCACGGAACACCGCCTTTGCCTCCGCGAACACATCAGACTACAAACACGCACATTACCAACTCCGGAAGACGATCAAAGCAGCCAAACGTGAGTACAGGGACAGGGTGGAGCAACAGTTTGACAACCCTCGGAGTATGTGGCAGGGACTAAACACGATCACAGACTTTAGAGGGAAAACCAGCACACCGCAGACCACGGCCTGTCTGTGTGAGGATCTAAACGTATTCTACGCTAGATTCGACACAGCGAACACCATGAGACCGGACAGTGTGCGCACCGTGGATGACGTCAGTGCGCACACTGTGTCTGAGGAGGATGTGCGGAAGTGCTTCAGGAAGGTGAACGCACGCAAAGCTACTGGTCCGGACGGGATTCCCGGCCGCGTCCTCAGGTCATGCGCGGCTCAGCTGGCTGGAGTGTTCACACACATCTTCAACCTTTCCCTCTCTCTCTCTGTAGTCCCAGCCTGCTTCAAAATGGCCACCATCGTCCCTGTACCCAAATCCTCCACCATCTCCTCATTGAACGACTGGCGACCTGTAGCCCTGACCCCCGTCGTAAGCAAATGCTTCGAGAAGCTGGTCAGGGACTTCATCTGCTCTTCACTACCCGACTCACTGGACCCTCTACAGTTTGCATACCGCCACAACAGGTCCACTGATGATGCCATAGCCCTGACACTACACACTGCCCTGTCACACCTGGAGAAGAGAGACACGTATGTGAGGATGCTGTTTGTAGATTACAGCTCAGCATTCAATACCATCGTTCCCTCGAAGCTGGACAGGAAACTGCAGGATCTAGGACTGAGCAGCTCCCTCTGCAGCTGGATCCTTAGCTTCCTGTCTGACAGACGCCAGGTCGTCAGACTGGGCAGCATCACCTCATCCCCCATCACACTGAACACTGGTGCTCCACAGGGGTGTGTACTGAGCCCTCTCCTGTACTCACTCTACACCTACGACTGCACAGCCACTAACAGCTCCAACATCATTGTGAAGTTTGCGGACGACACTACAGTGGTGGGTCTTATCACCAACAGTGATGAGACAGCTTACAGGGAGGAGGTCAGCGCCCTGACCCACTGGTGTCAAGACAACCATCTCACCCTCAACGTCGCAAAGACAAAGGAGTTGATAGTGGACTTCCGGAGGTGCAGAGAAGTACACACCCCCATCACCATCAACGGCGCTGCTGTGGAGAGAGTGAGCAGCTTCCGGTTCCTTGGAGTACATCTGGCTGAGGATCTTACGTGGTCAGTACACACAAACAAAACAGTGAAGAAGGCACAGCAGCGCCTCTTCTTTCTCAGGAGACTGAAAAGATTCGGCATGAGCCCCCGCATCCTCAGGACCTTCTATCACTGTGCCATTGAGAGCATCCTCACTGGATGCATCACCACCTGGTATGGCAACAGCACTGCCTACAACCGCAAAGCTCTCCAGCGAGTAGTGCGGTGCTCTGAACGGATAATTGGAGGTGAGCTTCCCTCCCTCCAAGACATCTACAGGAAGCGGTGCCTGAGGAAAGCGGGGAGGATCATCAAGGACTCCAGTCACCCCAGCCATAAACTGTTCAGACTACTTCCATCAGGAAGGAGGTTCTGCAGCATCCGGTCCCGTACCAGCAGACTGAGAGACAGCTTTTTCCATCAGGCCATCAGACTGCTGAACACGTCATAGACACCTCAGCTTCACTACTGGAACTTTAACATTATGCACTCCACACTGTATATAAATGCCACTTGTTTTGCACATATTCAACTCTGTATATTTTATATATTTTTATTATTATTATTATTATTATTATTATTATTATTATTATTATGAATTCTTTTTTTAAATTTTTTTTTTAACTATTTAATTTGTAAAAATGTGCATACACACACACACACACACACACACACACACACGTAGGAAAATATTTAGTATACACATCCAGAAATGCATACACTATTATATGTTGTACATATATTTATTAGTTTCAGGTTGGCCATTCTTGTATTTTGCTCGTTTGTGTTGTTGTGTTTGCACATCTCTGTTGCTTGTGGGGCTCGCACACAAGAATTTCACTCGCATGTGCTGTGCCAGTGTGCCTGCACATGTGATGTGACAATAAAAGTGATTTGATTTGATTTGATTTGATAACATTTACATTTACAATAATTGATTACACAGCGGTGGAGAGTAGACTTTATCAAAGTAGATGTCTTTCTGAAAGCGCTGTAACTAAGTTTAAGAATATAATCCACCCACTGTTATCATCTTCAATGCCCTGTACCAACACAGAGCAGAGCAGCTATCTGAATGCTACCCCAACAGAGGTCGATTATCTTGTTAATAATTTCACCTCCTCACTACGTACGACTCTGGATACTGTAGCTCCTGTGAAAACTAAGGTCTCTAATCAGAAGTATTTGACTCCGTGGTATAATTCTCAAACACGTACCCTAAAGCAGATGACTCGTAATCTGGAGAGGAAATGGCGTGTCACAAATTTAGAGGATCATCATTTAGCCTGGAGAAAAAGTTTGCTGCTTTATAAGAAAGCCCTCCGCAAAGCCAGAACATCTTACTATTCATCACTGATTGAAGAAAATAAGAACAACCCCAGGTTTCTCTTCAGCACTGTAGCCAGGCTGACAAAAAGTCAGAGCTCTTTTGAGCCAACCATCCCTTTAACGTTAACTAGTAATGACTTCATGAACTTCTTCACAAATAAAATTTTTATCATTAGAGAAAAAATTACCAGTAATCATCCCACAGATGTAATATTATCTACAGCTACTCTTAGTACCATTGATGTTAAGTTAGACTATTTTTCTCCAATTGATCTTTCTGAGTTAACTTCAATAATTACTTCCTCCAAACCTTCAACGTGTCTTTTAGACCCCATTCCTACAAAACTGCTCAAAGAAGTCCTGCCATTAATTAATTCTTCGATCTTAAATATGATCAACCTATCTCTAATAATCGGCTATGTACCACAGGCCTTCAAGCTGGCTGTAGTTAAACCTTTACTCAAAAAGCCATCTCTAGACCCAGCAGTCTTAGCTAATTATAGGCCAATCTCCAACCTTCCTTTCATATCAAAAATCCTTGAAAGAGTAGTTGTCAAACAGCTAACAGATCATCTGCAGAGGAATGGTTTATTTGAAGAGTTTCAGTCAGGTTTCAGAGCTCATCACAGCACAGAAACAGCTTTAGTGAAGGTTACAAATGATCTTCTTATGGCCTCTGACAGTGGACTCATCTCTGTGCTTGTCCTGCTAGACCTTAGTGCAGCATTCGATACTGTCGACCATAATATCCTATTAGAGCGATTAGAACATGCTGTAGGTATTACGGGTACTGCACTGCAGTGGTTTGTATCATATCTATCTAATAGACTCCAATTTGTGCATGTAAATGGAGAGTCCTCTTCACACACTGAGGTTAATTATGGAGTTCCACAGGGTTCAGTGCTAGGACCAATTCTGTTTACATTATACATGCTTCCCTTAGGCAGCATCATTAGAAGACATAGCATACATTTTCACTGCTATGCCGATGACACTCAGCTCTATCTGTCCATGAAGCCAGATAGCACACACGAATTAGTTAGACTGCAGGAATGTCTTAAAGACATAAAGACCTGGATGGCCGCTAACTTTCTGCTTCTTAATTCAGATAAAACTGAGGTTATTGTACTCGGCCCTGAAAATCTTAGAAATATGGTATCTAACCAGATTCTTACTCTGGATGGCATTACCTTGGCCTCCAGTAACACTGTGAGGAACCTTGGAGTCATTTTTGACCCGGACATGTCCTTCAACGCACATATTAAACAAATATGTAAGACTGCTTTCTTCCATTAGCGCAACATCTCTAAAATTAGAAATATCCTGTCTCAGAGTGACGCTGAAAAACTAGTTCATGCATTTATTACTTCCAGGCTGGACTACTGTAGCTCATTATTATCAGGATGTCCAAAAAACTCGCTGAAAAGCCTTCAACTAATCCAAAATGCTGCAGCAAGAGTCCTGACAGGGACTAGAAAGAGAGAGCATATTTCTTCTGTTTTGGCTTCCCTTCATTGGCTTCCTGTTAAATCCAGAATTGAATTCAAAATTCTGCTCCTCACATACAAGGTCTTAAATAATCAGGCCCCATCTTATCTTAATGACCTTGTAGTACCATATCACCCTATTAGAGCACTTCGCTCTCGCTCTGCAGGCCTACTTGTTGTTCCTAGAGTATTTAAAAGTAGAATGGGAGGGAGAGCCTTCAGTTTTCAGGCCCCTCTTCTGTGGAACCAGCTTCCAGTTTGGATTTGGGAGACAGACACTATCTCTACCTTCAAGATTAGGCTTAAAACTTTCCTTTTTGCTAAAGCATATAGTTAGGGCTGGACCAGGTGATCCTGAATCCTCCCTTAGTTATGCTGCAATAGACTTAGGCTGCCGGGGGATTCCCATGATGCATTGAGTTTTTCCTTTCCAGTCACCTTTCTCACTCACTATGTATTAATAGACCTCTCTGCATTGAATCATATCTGTTATTAACCTCTGTCTCTCTTCCACAGCATGTCTTTTATCCTGTCTTCCTTCTCTCACTCCAACCGGTCGCAGCAGATGGCCGCCCCTCCCTGAGCCTGGTTCTGCCGGAGGTTTCTTCCTGTTAAAAGGGAGTTTTTCCTTCCCACTGTCGCCAAAGTGCTTGCTCATAGGGGGTCATATGATTGTTGGGTTTTTCTCTGTATCTATGAAGCACCTTGGGGCGACTTTTGTTGTGATTTGGCGCTATATAAATAAAATTGAATTGAATTGAATTGAATTAAAGGAATTAAATACTTAGAACATATATTAGAGGGAACAGAATTTATTCCATTTGACAGACTAGTTGCACAATATGGGATCAACAAGACAAGATTTTTAGAATATCAACAAATTAAATCCATAGTAAAAAAAAAATTTAACCTCTGTCAAGTTGAATTACAAACACCACCAAGTGCGGCACATTTTCTTACTCTTAAATCCCCCAAATTATTATCTAAAATATACAGAACACTTTCTAAATTAGATGAATCAATATCCCTTCCTATTGCAAAGTGGGAAGCAGATTTATCAGTCAGCTTAGACCAAAACTTCTGGTCTCAGATTTGCTTAAAAACCTTTAAATTAATTTAAAAACCCAGTCTGCAATTAATACAATACAAAATACTACATAGAGTGCACTATACAGGTCATCGGATGTTCAAGATGGGCTTTACATCTTCCAACAACTGCTCACACTGTCAAGGCAATACACCAGACAATTACATCCACGCTCTTTGGTTCTGTCCACCAGTGCAAAAGTTTTGGCGCGAGATATGTGAAGACTTATCAAAGTGTCTGAAATGTAACATTCCAACTTCCCCCTTAGTGTGTTTACTGGGCAGCTTAGATAATGTCACTTCAGAAAAGAATATGGCCCATATGGTTTTCACTGCCCTATGCATAGCCAAGAAAACTGTCCTCATGAACTGGCAAAATAAAAATAATCTTAATTCTAACCAATATAGAAATTATCTATTAGATTACATTAGTCTTGACACAGCCTCTGCCACCACATCAGATCAATTGCTCTGGGCTCCTTTTATCAGCTCCATCACCTAGTGGGGGTGGGGGGTCATAGTTTGGTCCCGCCTTCACTGTTGTGATTGGTGTGGGGGTAGGGACAGGCTTAGGGCGTCGGGGGGTTCCCCGGAGGCATCTTCCTTGGGGGGCTCAACCCGGGGTAGCGGTCACGTCCGGTTGGGGGCTCTGTTGGCTCTCAGGTGACTGTTTCCTCGCGGCTGCGTGCAGCGGGGCTAGGGGAGGGTCTGTGCTGACGGACGTGGGTTACTGACCTGGTAGCCTGGGTGGCCCTGGGTGGGTCTGGGATGGGCGTGAGGTTCTGGGGGTGCTCCGTCTCTGGGCTGGGGCCAGGGACGGGCCTTGGGGGCTTGGGTCCTGGTTGGTGTGTTGCCGGGGTTGTGGGCGGGTGGGTGCATGGGGGCCCAGCCCTGGAGCAGGGTGCTGCCGGTGTGTCGAGCCACCTGGGGGGCTCTTCAACTGGTGGGGGAGATGGTCACATCTTGCAGGAGCTTTCCTCTCTTCAGGAACTCTCTCTGCAGGAGGGGGAGATACAGGAGAGGTGGAGGAAGATCTCAGCCTGGGCGTTTACTGTCTTATGTAGTCTGGAAGATGAGTGGATGGTGGGGTGTGTGCAGTTTTCTCTGTGGTGGGGTTGGGTGGACTATCCCGGGCTCTGTGGGGCCGGGGGGCGCTGGCCCCGGTCTGGATGGGCCTGGGCCCCCTTTCCCTGGCGGGTCGCGGAGTATGGGAGTGCCTACTGGGGTCAGCAGGGGAGCTGGCCCCAGGGAGGGGTCACCTGCCCCTCCCTTCCTTCCCTCCCCATCTCCAGCTGCCTCCCTCTTCCCGCTCCACCACAACCACCCACACATGCAGGGCCTTGGAGTAGGGGTATGTCACCAGGGTGCAGAGGAGGCTACCCCCCCCCCCCCCCCCCTCTGTCCCCTTCTGGCTGCCTCTGCCTCAATTTTATCCCACAACTTAGACATTCACATTATTCACACTCTCATTACACATACATATAGGATCTTGGGGGTGGGCACAATCACGGAGTCCAAATTACCATTAGGGTGTGCACCTCACCCCTGGCGTCGTTGCCCACCTCTCAATTTTAAATACACTTAGACATTGAGGGCTATCAGGAGGGACTATGCGCTTACCTGCTGCTCCTTGGCAGGTAGCTCCATGCCCTCCTGGGTTTTAATTGCACCTTAGAACACACATGCATCAACACTACAATGAGCGGGTGGAGTGAGGTTTGGAGTCTTCTCCCACCCCCGTTCTCTGCAGCCTGCTGGAGCGGGAGGGCTAGGAGCAGTTGGCCATTCGACTGCGGTCTGGGGTGTGGGGCCTCCCTGCTGCTACGGAGTCGGGGTGGTCTGCCTCTCCCCACCGCAGGGAAAAGGGTAACACCACCTGGGTCTGGGTGCAGTTCCCCCCTCAAGGGTACCTAGACCCGGTTTGTAGAGTACGCTTGGGGAGTGTGATCATGTGTACAGCGTCTCTTTATGTCTGTCTCCACGTTAGTTGAGTGTGGAGTGAGTGCATATGAGAGCATGGGGGGGGGGGGGGGGGGGAATGGATGTTTGTGTCTGTGTGTGCCTGTATGTCTGTGTCTATATGTCAGGTTGGGTATCAGACGCCACCTCTCTGGGGACACCTCAGGCCCTCCAAGGTTTGGAGGCCTATCTCCACCCACCACCACTTCCCCTGCCAGTGGCGGACTCCCTCAGGTGTCGGTGCATTGGTGGTTCTTTGTGTCGTGGAGTGGGTGTCCAGGTACACACCGGCTCACTCCTTGGCGGCCGCTTATCGGGGCCTGGAGCCTGGGGCTCGCTTGGGCCCCTTCGGAGGTGGGGTGCCCCCGGCCTCTCGGCCTGGGGCTCAGTCACTCAGGCACAGCTGGGGGCCGGCGGAGCTCATGGGCGTGTCACTGCAACTCCCCCTGGCTTCTGCTCCGCGGCTGCTGAGTCTGGGACTCTCCTCAGCTCTTACTGGAACAGTGGCGCGGCTGCCCCTCTGTTGGTCTTCCATGGTCTCTTGTGTTCTGGGGGCCTCTGGATGTCTGGAGTTTTGATCTCCTCCATACCCGCTTCACACCCCGGAGGACGGGGCTGTGGCCCCCCCACAGTCCCTAGCAGATCGTTACATGGAGAAACCTTTGGAATACAAGCGCGCTGATCCACACAGGTATGCACACGGGTGTTCACTGCTCGTAGACCCAAATTACACCTTTCTTGGCTGCTACTTCGAAGCACATCTGTCCTGCCTGCTGCACAACAACATTGAATATTTAGTATTTACTGCTGTTTACACTTAGCTAGATTAATGCGATGGTGTTGTGTTTAGTATGTTGCTTTGTTTTTTTTTTTGCTTGTTTTCTATTCTTCTCTCAACAGGTGATCCAGGAGATTTTTATTTTTTTTCTCCCCCCCTTTCTCACTGTCCCTCTCCCCTTCTGTTTTTCCTTTCCTTCCTCTTTCTCTCTCCCTTTCCTATCCCTCACTCATGTCTGTCCCGTCTGTAACATCTGAAAATAAAATATAATAAATAATAAAAACAAACATCGACCAAATGGACCAATACGGCAATGCCTCGATGATCCATTTGGCAAAGTAAATCCATTGGGTATCCTTGTTGGTCTTCAGACAACAATTCTGATGGCTAAAGAACCAAATGGGACAGGCACAAAAAAAAAAAAAGGATTCATTCTTTGTGCTCCGCGCGGACAGAACGGCAGAGTCGAACAAAACCAAAGGTGGAGGAGTGTGTTTCATGGTAAACAGAAAGTGGTGTGATGCCAGGAGCATTTCTACTCTCTCCAGCGGCTGCTCGCCACATCTGGAGTTCCTGAGCATTAAGTGCCGCCCTTTCTATCTGCCCCGTGAGTTCACCTCAGTCATCGCCACGGTGGTCAACATCCCACCCCAAGCGGACACAGGTATGGCTTTGTCCGAATTACATAATGTGCTGAGCTCGCTTCAAAACAAGGACCCGGGCGCAGCCCTCATTGTAGCAGGAGACTTTAAGAAAGCGAACCTCAGACAAGTCATGCCAAACTTTTACCAGCATGTCTCGTGTCCAACGAGAGGGGATCGGATTTTGGATCACTGCTACACGCCATACAAGCAGGGCTACAAAGCTGTCTCACACCCGGCTTTTGGGAAGTCTGACCACAACGCCATCTTCCTCATTCCCCAGTATAAACAAAGCATACGGAGGGAAGACGTGACCACGAGGGAGGTAAAACAGTGGACTGCCCAATCAGAAGCTACGCTACAGGACGCACTCAACGACGTAGACTGGGACATGTTCAGAGCATGCGCAGTCGACATCAACAAGTTTACGGAAGTAGCAGTATGCTTCGTCAATATGCTAGCGGAGGAGATTATCCCCACTGCGAGAGTCACCACATTTCCAAACCAGAAACCGTGGATGGACAGATCGATCCGCACTGCAGTAAACGCCAGGACCGCCTCCTACAACGCGGGTCTCGCCACTGGCGGTATGAGCGCCTACAAAGCGGCCTCATACAGCGTGCGGCGCGCGGTGAGAGATGCCAAACGCCGGTACCGGGAACGTGTGGAGTCCCGCTTCCACCAGGGCGACACACGGAGTATGTGGCACGGACTACGCACCATTACGGACTACAAAGCCAGGGACACTGCGCCGATCAACGCCGACTCTGCATTCACCAATGAGCTGAATCGGTTCTACGCCCATTTCGAGGTAAGCCAGGCGGCTAATGCTATCTACCGCCTGACTACCGAGGACAGTGACGTCATCAGCGAGAGACCGGTGACCAGCATCGCGGAGCATGACGTCCGAGCGGCACTGAGGAGAGTGAACACAAGGAAAGCGGCGGGGCCAGACGGCATCACCGGCCGTCTGCTGCGCTGCTGTGCTGACCAGCTAGCAGGTGTGTTCACTTACATCTTCAACGAGTCCCTGGCGAAGTCTGTGGTCCCCACATGCTTCAAAAGATCCACCATCATCCCTGTGCCCAAGAACAGCAAACCCTCATCCCTGAACGATTACCGGCCAGTTGCACTGACCTCAGTAGTAATGAAGGTGTTTGAGAGGCTGCTGAAGAACATCATCTCCTCCTCCATCCCAGACACCACAGATCCGCTGCAGTTTGCCTACAGATCCAACAGATCCACAGAGGATGCCATCGCCCACGTCCTACACACCACTCTCAGCCACGTGGACAAGAAACAGGGTAACTATGTGCGAATGCTGTTTGTTGATTACAGTTCAGCGTTTAACACAATAGTGCCCTGCAGACTGTTCACAAAGCTGAGGGATCTGGGACTTAACAGCCATCTGTGTGCATGGGTGTTGGACTTCCTCACTGGCAGAACTCAGGTGGTGAGGGTGGGCAGGTGCTTCTCCAACAGCATCACCATCAACACAGGAGCACCTCAGGGATGTGTCCTCTCGCCACTGCTCTACTCCCTCTACACTTCAGACTGTGTGGCCACCCATGGCTCCAACACCATTGTGAAGTTTGCTGACGACACAGTGGTGTTGGGTGCCATCTCCAACAACGATGAGGCGGCCTACATGGATGAAGTGAAGAATCTGGCATCGTGGTGCCAGGACAACCACCTCCAGCTGAACGTCAGCAAGACCAAGGAGCTGGTGGTGGACTTCAGAAGGGGTCAGCACAGAGACTACAAGCCCATTATCATCAATGGAGCTCCAGTGGAGAGGGTGCAGTCCTTCAAGTATCTTGGTGTCCACATCTCCTCAGACCTGACATGGGCTGCCCACATTCAGGTCCAGACCAAAAAGGCTAGGCACCGCCTGTATCACCTACGACAACTGAGGAAGTTCAGGGTCTCTCCAAAGATCCTCAGGATTTTCTATACAGGCGCTGTGGAGAGCATCCTCACACAGAACATGACATCGTGGTTCGGGAACAGCTGTGTGAAGGACCAAAAAGCTCTCCAGAGAGTGATCCATACAGCAGAATGCTGCTGCAGGATTGCTCTCCCCCCGCTTCAGGACACCTACACCAGGAGATGCCGGACTAGAGCAGCGCAGATACTGAAGGACCCGTCCCATTAAGAACATGCCCTGCTGGAGATGCAGCTCCACAGACATGCATTAAACCTGCCTAATAACAAACACACATGCAATGAAGATCAGCTTGTTATCTTTCATCAGTGTTAAAATAGCGTCAATTTAACAGACACTTGTTATCAAATTCTGAATTTGTCCAATGTTGGCAATTAACTCTCTAGGTTGCAGGACAACAGTTTAATTTTTGTGGAAAAAGAAAATCTGGTTTGACCAACCAGTGATCAGACAATAAATTTAGTTGTTAATATAGTAAATTGGGAGATGCTTCCTGCTTGATTGATGCAACACAAGTAATTTACTGTATGAGGGAAATTCTATTTTTGTGATATTATTTTGAACATGCATTTCTGTTGTCCTGTCATCTTAGTGGGTTAATAGCTGATATGCAAATTAGTTGATCGTTCTTAGATTAATGAAAGGTGACTGAATTCTAGCACGAGTGAATGAGGTGTGTTGGAGTTTGTTGTGTGTTGAGTGGAGACTCTAAATCGATGAGTTTCCTGTTTTGATGTGCGAGTGAATCCTGTACCTAGATACACAACTCTGAATACGTCAGAACAAACTTCTTTTGTGAAGTGCATGACAACATGTCACACGTTTTATGATGAAGGGAAAAAGGAAAACTAAATAAATCTGTGGCCTAAATGACTGAAGAGCACAGACCTGGGGATTAAACTCATAGCTAATAAGACATTAGGCTTATGTTGTGTGTTGTGCAGCTGATGGTTGTTTTGGAGTTAATCTAGCTGATGATTTTTCTTTTGTTGTGAAGTTGAGCCTGCCAATTAGTATGATGGTATGATAAACCATGCTAATGGTATGATTTACCCTCCTGAGATGAGGAGCTTGTGTCATGACTTAACAAAGCTTTTTTTTTAATACTTTCACAGTGCACTGAAAGTTTTGTTTGATAATCTCTGTTGAGCAGATCTGCACGATTAGAACAGTGCACTGATTTTCTGTTTGTGAATTTCTTTTCATTAAGCAGATCTGCATGTCGGGAATTAAAAGTGCTACACGTCGTGGAGAAATTTGTTAGAAGGGAGTTTCTCCACATTAAAATGAGCTCAGGAGAAAGCCACTTATCTGGGACAATTAGAGAGTAAGTTCCTGTCCAAAAGGATTCAGCGAGGTAAAGTTCTTCTTTTTCTTTTTGAAATGACGTCATTTTGCTGAGAGTGGAAACTAAATGCGACGATATGTTCCACTATCAGCAAAGAAAGAATGAAAGAATGTATGAATGATTGAGTGAAAGAGAAAAAAAAACTAACTGACTGGTAAAAGCTGACAAAAGCTGTCAAGACTTTCCTTATGTAACACGACTGTGCGAAGTTAACCCCCACCTGACAAAGGTGCAGATGAATCTATGTGTGTTTCCTTTTACAGGAGCAGAAAGATGACAGCAACATTCGAGGTTGCATGACGATTTAATCTTTTAAATGCCACTCTCTGTGTCTGTGCATCTACCAGGGGTGTTATTCACTACCTTGTGTTGCTTACAGAGGAAACTGTGAGAAAGTGTGTATGCACATGTGCAGCGCTAACATTTACATTTCTTTTCTACAGCATTACAGTTCTTCATGTGATTTGATGATGCGATTTATACCAGGACAACTAGTTAATGTTTTTCTACTACAGGATTTCTGGGTTCATGTGTGAAGAAACCGTGTTTATAGGTTAGGAGTGGTGATGCTGTTACACTGTGTTTTTGGGAAAATGTAAAGGTTACTTTGACAATGTGAATAACATGTGAGAAATTAGTGTCACTTCTTTCCACAGCTATGGATGACTAACTTTATGGTCTTTTTATGGCACCTCTGGAACCTGTCGACCTGTGCCTGGTCACCAGGATGATCTATATGTGTTGCTAATAATAATAATAATAATAATAATAATAATAATAATAATAATAATAATAATAATAATAATAATAATGGATACTTTATTGATCCCCATGGGGAAATTACTTGTTTTTCTCTGCATTTGACCCATTCACTCAGTGAAGCAGTGGGCAGCCCACTAAGCAGGCGCCCGGGGAGCAGTGTGTAGGGACGGTACCTTGCTCAGGGGTACCTCAGGGTAGCCGTTAAGTAATGTTTGTTTTTCTGAGAATGCATGTAGAGGATTCAGCAGAGACGGACAAGTAACATGAGAAAGCGAATAAGAGATGCAGTGTTTGTGGAATAATATAATATGGGCCTCATTAGCTGGCTACTATTGAGCTCCTAGTGATTGATGAGTTGAGTGACTTTGCTTAAGGGAAGTCACCGATTACATTAATGTTGACTGAGTACATGGGATGATCCATGTCTGAGGCAAATTATGGAAATAATTGTAGTTTACTGATTTGAGAAAACCTGCACATGCCACTTGTCTTGCTGATGTTGAATGCTTTATTACTCTTATGATACAATTGTTTACAAGTGTGAAGTTTGATTTCACTTCCAGATCTTGTTTTCCAGGCCATGATGGTGTGTATGCAGGCTCCTGGTGGAGCCGGGTGTTAAGCAAACTTAATATGCAAAACACACTAACATCTTTTATCGCAGGATTATAGGTCCGGGGTGGTGCTGCTCCAGAGGATGAGATGCCCTGATGTTGCCTGGGACATGATCTAGCTAACCTTTTTCTTTAAGACAGGAATCTGGTTTTGATGAGTTGACTCATGTGTGTGTCCATGTGTCAAGAGGAGGGGTCCAGGATTACATGAAACTATGTTTTCATGATGTTTTCTAAACAATGTTTTCATGATTGTTGCAGTGATTTTTGGGATTAACAGTTCATTTACAGGTATTAAACCTATGCAAGTGGTGCATTCATGTTCAGATGAGGCTTTGATGGTCTATAAGTGAAGTTCACTGAACTAAAGAATGTTGTTTCATGATTGTTGACATGCTCTCCAAATAGAAGTTTTTCCTCCTAGCAAGGAAATACAGGTGCAGCAGTCAGAGTATTGCTGAAAGGGATCTCCTGAGAAATCTTCAGAGGCCCAGTGAGAAACAAGAACCATTCCAGGCACAGCTGACAGCCCAGGCAGTGGTTGAGGTCAAAGGTCGAGCTGTTTGGGGCCCATCATGAGATCAGATTCCGGAGTCACAGCAAGGACCACAAAACTGCGTTGGAATGAGATCTGTGCAAAGGGGGCTTTCCAGAGGCCAACAGAGGAGATTGTGGACAACAGACGGGCACCTGAAGGATGAGGGGAGCGTGCCAAGCTCCATCGACAGCACAGAGGGAGTCCAAGGATGGCATCATGATTCTATGAAAAGCACATGAACCAGAAGCTACGGTGGTGATGACAGCAGTTTCCTATGAACATCACCTAATGCTGTGCCACTGTACTGTGCATATGATGACACTCTGAAGACTGCTGGGATCATAACAGCAGTAAGATAACTGGACCCAGCACCCTTTCCACAGAGGGGTTTTTCTGCAGAGGATGGACAGTAGAAGAGTCATAAGTATCCCCCTCGCAGGACGAAGGCCTGAAGTGAGGTGATGGGGGTTGATAGACACCATAAAACTTGAGTGCTGACAAGGCCTGCAGCTTTCAAGATAACTGAGACCCATGTTGACAAACAAAGAAAACAAACTGATATGTTTGAATGTCTATTCTACATACATTTGGACTCTGGTCCTATGGACAGTGATGGAAACAACTGGAAGAGACATTCATGACGCCCTGCCGAACTAAAACCACTCTGCACAGATGATGGGTGATCACCGCAGAGCTGGGATGTTTTTGAAAATGTTACTTTCTTATTTTAACTATTAAATTAACAATTCATTTGTTTGCTCGTAGGATGCAGTTTGCCATTGGATGAGATCAATGAGGAATGGGATAACTGCTAATACATTTGTCAAACTGTGTACTTTTACAGTAATTTAGTGTGATTGACATATGCTGTGTATAAAAATGTTTGCATTTACACTGTCAGACATGAGGTGATCATAACTGGGAACTTTTCTAGCATAAAGGTCAAAAAGGGGGGAATGTTAGGTTTTGTATTGTTGATTGTCATTTACGCTTAGAAATATCTATTTATATATGCTTAGAGTTTTATAATTAGTTTTAGATTGGTAGAGGTTTGATCCTTGATAGTCTTGATAGATATTGTTTTATGGTAGGATAAACGTATCTCTATCTGTTTTAGTCTAAGAGCCTTTTGTTTAGATGAACTGCTGGACTTCCAGACCAGCAGGTTTAGGGAAGTCTTTATGGTGTCACACTTTGACCACACACACACACACACACAGGCAAGGTACTCTTTGTTTGTATGTAGACGTCATATGTTAATGAACCTATGCATATTCATGTAACCTCAATAAAAGAGCAGTGTTACGGAGGAGCGGACGAGAGCAACTGGAGTCAAGCGAAGGAATGGCATTTGTCCGGTTCTCTCCCATGCACGAGAAACATGAAGAACTTTGCTTACTTCGTGTCTTGCTTGCTGTGTAATTATATTGTCTTCAACGTTCCAGTGAATAGGTTCAAGCTACAAACCTATCAATGTTTCTTTTTGAAATTCTACAAACTGAGCGCGAGAGCCCTTGGTGCGCCTGCTCGCTGCTGAAGTGAAAGTAAACTTATTGTCATCTCTACAAACTACACCACTACAAATGGGGGAGGGGGAGGGGGGGGGGGGGGTGCTTCCAAATAGAGCACATTTCATTCATTTTGTTGTAAATCTAAGCCCATTATGTATTCATGAATCCTGGGTTGTGCAAAATCCCAAAGATAAACCGTAGACAAAGTATATCTGTGAACTAAGGTTTTGGTCTATTAGGTTATGTTGTGGTGATCCTCGGGTTGGGGGATGGGTGTATGCTGGAGTGCAAAATTAAAACCAATGGAAGATGGGCAAGAAATGTTCAAAGCCATCAGGTGTTCAGTTTAGAAAAAAGAGAAAAGAAGAGGAGGAGAAACGAGCAAAAGATATGTCATTGGATAATGGCCGTTCATGTATCCTGAAACCATCAGATTCAGAATCAGAATACCTTATTAATCCCTAAGGAAATTATGTGGGTTATAGTTGCTCCCAGAAGAAATTGTAAAAATAGTAACAGTAACAGACTAAACTCCAAACAATACAGTACATTATGTTACAGATTTTACACATTTAAGAAATGGCACTAATATATACAGATCACTCAATTATAAATATCAAGGATTAACAGAGGTGATTATAAGTAAATATCAAGAAAACTGACAAAAATATTAGTAGTAGAATATTTAGTAGAGTAGTAGAGTAGAAAAGAGTGTGTGTAAAAAGGGTGTAACTATTGCAGGGTTCACAGTGTGTTAGATGGAGGTTTTGCACTGGGAGATGGACACAGGCAGGAATGATTTCCTGTGTCATTCGGTGGTGCTTTTTGGTAATCTCAGTCTCTCACTGAACGTGGTCATGTGACTGGCCAGTACGTCATGGAGTGGGTGGGAGGTATTGTCCATGATTGTTCTTATCTTGCGTGGGGGTGTTCACACAGGGCACCAAACAGGCTAGGACCACCACTGTTTATATCTGACCCAGATAGACTGCAGGTCATAACTTCTTAGTTCACCTGATACTCGGATCGGCGGCCGCCTCAGGTCTCTCCTCCTCCTGCGTCCCCTTTCCCTCATCCACCTGGTTGCCTCCACCACTTGCTAATGTTACTGAATTTGTGGAAGCTCCGAGATAGCCACCACACGAGGTAATAACGACCCTATCTAAATGCCAGTAACGACTAAAGCGTTCCTGATTTTGGCATAATAACTAGTTACCGTGCTCGTTACCACAATAATAACGTAGTTACTGTAACGTGTTACTTAATAACGCGTTAGTCCCAAGACTGGTCATTACAGAGTAATGGATTCTTTGCGTGTTCATGCAAACCAGTGTGGAACAAAGCACCCTGAACATCTCAGATCGACACAGCTCAGTAAACATGTTGCCACACTCTCACAAGTCCTTTATTAGAAAAACAATGAACTTGATCAGGCTGCAGATTTCCTGGGTTATGATATCCATGATTTAAGTCGTGCAACGTGCAATGCTGACAGCCCTAACATAAAAGCAAGGGGTATAAGTGTATTTAGTCATGTATTTATTGTTATGACAGATGAAAAAAATTCTTACATTTTTTGATACCTAAGCATTCTCAGTACCTGTCACGGTTCTGGGTCAGTTTCTACTCGTTCAGCCATCACCGTCGTCCACGCCTGCAGCAGCCTCCGTGTCTTCATCCACGCCTGGTCCAGCCTCCGTGTCTTCATCCACGCCTGGTCCAGCTTCAGCTTTGCCTTTGCCTTGTCCAGCTTCAGCATCTGGTCCTGCCTCGTCTGGTCCTGCAGTTGCCACACCATCATCAGTTCCAGCTCGCCCTGTTCCGCTTCGCCTCTGCTGGCCGCTTTCCTGGCCTCCGGTTGGGCGTCATGGCCGTCGAGGCCGGCCTCCTGAGAGAGCTTGTCGCCGCTGCTGGCATCGCGGCCCGCCTCCTGAGAGAGCTTGTCGCCGCTGCTGGCATCGCGGCCGACCTCCGGATCTGCTCTGTTGCCTTCCGTGTGGCCGGCCTCCTGATTTGTTTTGTCTGCACCGCCGCCGTTGCTGTGTGCACGGCCAGCCCCCTGAACTGTTTTGGCTCTTTTGCTGTCGACCTCTGGGTCGACCCCCTGAACTTTTCATGGACTCTTGTTGAGCTCTAGTTTGGTTTTGTTTTTGATCTGTTTTCCTGCATTTTTGGACTCTTGTGCTCCTTGTTCTTTGTTTCAGACCCTCCATCCTTGAGCTCTAATACGAGGTGCTGTTAACTTGTGATTTCTGAGGCTGGTGACTTCAATGAATTTATCTTCTTGGTCTTCCTTTCCTGGAGTGGTCCTAATGAGAGCCTGTTTTGTTGAAGTGGTTGATGGTTTTTGTGACTGCACTCGGGGACACATTCAAAATTTTAGCAATTTTACTGACTGACTGATCTTCAGTTCTTAACGTGATAATGGACTGTTTCTCTTTACTTAGCTGATTGGTTCTTGCCATAATATAAATCCTAACAGTTGTCAAAGCTGTCAGCTGTGTACCAAATGACTTCTACACAACACAACTGATGGGTCCAACACCACTAAGAAGCCAGGAAATTGGTGGCATGGTGGGAGTTTCTAAAATTGACGGAGTCTTCATTAATCCGTAAACGTACACCTATCTGGAACAACCCTGACATATTACAAAACAATAATACAATCAACTTTCCAGATTGGAGTGGTAAAGGAATCAAATATTTAAAACATATATTAGAAGGAACAGAATTTATTTCATTTGACAGACTAGTTACACAATATGTTTTACCTCTCCAGACACCTTTGTTTGCAACGTTATGGGTTGTACGAACACTGTGCGCTATGTTTGTTAAGCTGCAGCCGTTCAACCGGGCTTATATGGTTGATGAAGAGAAGGTATATTAAAGAACACGCTGTGGAATTCCCAACGCCAGTGTGAGTGTGTATTCTTTTGGCTACCCTACCGCCTCCTCTCAACCACTAAACGCAACCCGACGTTACACTGGGATGGTCCATTTCGTAAAGTAAATCCGTTGGGCATCTTTCTTCGCCTTTAGACAATGAACCCAGAAAATGCACACAGGTGAAGTTAAAACTTCAGGCGACTACATCATGAAGCTCATTAAGAGAAGGCAGTTTGCAGAGCTGTCAGAAAAGCAATGAGCCAGGAATCTGAAATATAAAACATATATAACACTTATAACATCTGCTAATAGGTGTGATGGGATGAGCATGAGAATAATGGTAGTCCAAGCCAGAATGATACACAGGATAAAACTCAGATATTTGTTAACCATATAGATTAACTTTTGGTTGGAGTTGGAGAAAACCTTGAACAGTGTAGTTCTCATCATTAATTAGGGCCCGAGCACTGAGAGTGCGAAGGCCCTATTGTATCTGCTCCGTTTATTATTATTGTTATTATCATTATTAATTTTTTTTTCATTGAAATGAATTTCCTTTTTGAGGGCTTTCACATGCTCAAAAACCCATGAAATTTTGCACACATGCCAGGTCTCGTGAAAATTTTCGTATTTTAATGGTTTTACATATGAGCATTGGAAAATTGCTCTAGAGTGCCACCTATACCTTATAAAATGAAGCCCTACGAACACGTGGTTTGAGCTACATGCATGAAATTTGGCACACATATATATTACACCAAGTCGAACAAAAGAGTCAATTGGCCCATTGACGCAAACCCAACAGGAAGTCCGTAATTTAGAAGTGAATGTGACATTTTGGCTCTAATTTTGCCATTTCCATGCCTCAAACTTTTGCGAACTCCTCCTTGCGATTTGGTCGTATAAGCCTCATATTTGGTCAGTGTCAACTACACACCTGGGCCATCTTAAATTTCCGAGCTTTTGAGTTTTCACAATACGGTGAGGCCATGGCGCCATGGTGAATTTTGATGACACGCCATGAAAATCGTATTGCCTCTCATTCTGTCATACATTGTGCGATCTGGACCAAAGAGCAAACATATGATAAGGCTCCAGCCCTGAACATATTTCAACTGCCACATTTGACACAAGGGACAGTGCCACCTAGTGGGAACAGGAAATGTCATGTTTTACATTTTGGGGTACAGTATTGTGATGGGTGACATCTGCAGCCTCAAATTTCTCCAGGAAAGCCTTAAGGAGTTGGTCTTGGGTTACAGTGAAAACTGTGAGTTTTCGCAAAAGGGTGTGACCCCAGAGGCATGGCGAACTTTGATGTCACGCCATGAAGAAACAAATTAGTATAACTCAATGAAATCCAGTCTGATCAGTACCAGACTTTACAGGCATGATGTCAGACCCGCCCTGAACAGATTGATGTGCCATTTGTCGGGAATACGCACAGCGCCACCTAGTGGCAACAGGAAATGTCATGGCTTTAATTTTGTTGTACTGATTTTCACAGGTTCATCATGGCCACCTCAAAAGCGGTGAATATCACCATCAGTCCCTCGTGATGCTTCAGTGCAAAAATTGTGAATTTAAACTGAACGGCGCACCCTGGTGGCAACGCGGTCCACCATGAAAGATGAAGTGGCTTTTGAGGGGCTTGGAAAGTTTATAGAGGCTTTAAATTTACCACACACGTCCAAATGGATGAAGGCTTTGTTGTCATGTGATCATTTTCATTGAATAGCGCGAAATGGCTCCACAGTGCCCCCTAAAAAATTTCAAAACCACAGCCCCTGCTCTGTGTTTTATGTATGAGTCTGAAACCTGGTAAGCTTATAGGAGATATCAAGATGTACAAAAATGTCTCTTGGTGCAATATCCCAAATCCAACAGGAAGTCAGCCATTTTAAAATTAAGATGGATTTTGGCAACATTTTCCCTTCTTTTCAGGCACCGTTCTTTGACGAACTCCTCCAAGGGATTTCATCAGATTGATGCAATCTCCTGTGTGTGGAATCTAAAGACCTTTGTGATGTTAAATTGCAAAGCTTTTTACATTCAGGGAAACGGGGTGGTCATGGCAGCACGTAGAGTTTCAATTACTCGCCAAAAAGCAGTAATCTGCTGTCACTCAAAGACACAATGTCCAATCTCTCCCAAAGCTCATAGGCGTGATGAGACTCGAGCTCGGAAATGTTTGTTATGCCATTTGTACATAATGGTTAGAGCGCCACCTAGTGGAACAACTAACTAATCATGAATGAATGAGTTGAAATATTAGCTGGTGGTTAAATGCATGAATTCCATCAATGTGACATCAGATCGGTGTCACGGCGGGGTGCGCCGGTGTGTAATGGAAACAGGACCCAAAAGCAGATGAGGACAAGGAGTTGAAGTTTGAACAGAAAAAATGATCCTTTATTAGATGACGGCAGAAGTAAACCAGGAAACCAAAGTAAACTGACAAGACACTAAGAAACAAAATACTAAACGGTACTGCGACCAAAAACTATAACTATGACTGAGGTGGAAATAAACAGGCTAAGACTATGACTAACGTGGAAATAACAGACGGAAACTAGAGCTATGACTGAGATGAGGTAAACAGGCAAAGACTATGACTAACGTAGGATAACAGACATGACTATGACTGCGGTAAACAGACGACCCGACAATGACATGCAGAAAACAGAAGGCTTAAATACACACATGAGGTGATCAGGGGAAATGGAGACACATGAGGAAACAGCTGACTGACATGAATCTAATGACAGGACCAGGAGGAGTGAAACTAAATACAATGACCAAAGAACACATGACACTGTCAGAATAAAACAGGAAACACTAAAACTAGACATGACAACACAAACTTAACATACCAAATACGTGATGAATAATGCAAGAACTCAAACATAGAAAACCCAGGAACAATAACTGCCTAAACTAAAGGCAAATAGGAAATAACACAAAAACTAACAACATCTCAAAAAATAAGAACAATACAAGGAAAACTCAAAGTGCTGGGTTGGAGACCCAGCCTGTGACAATCAGAGGTGCTGGTTTTAGGTGTTGGGCGTGGCTCGACGCGCCGGGGGTGCGAGGGCCCTCATAATGCTGCTTGCAGCTTTAATTATTATTATTATTATTATTTCAGCAAATGAATCGGCCTTTTGAGGGCCTAAACATGCTCAAAAACTCATTTTGCACACGCGTCAGGTCTGGTGAAAATTTACGTATTTTAATGTCCTCAGACATGGCCAGGGAAAATTGGCTCAGTAGCGCCACCTAGAAAAATGAAAAACGCGAGCCCCCCGTGTGGGTATGACCTACATGTATGAAATCTGGGACACAGGAACTGATGCTGAGGCTAGACCAGGCGAAGATGAAGACACGGAAGCCGGACCAGGCGAAGATGAAGACACGGAAGCCGGACCAGGCGAAGATGAAGACACGGAAGCCGGACCAGGCGAAGCACAGGCTGGAGCTGCAGCAGGCGAAGCACAGGCTGGAGCTGCAGCAGGCGAAGCACAGGCTGGAGCTGCAGCAGGCGAAGCACACAGCAGGCGAAGCACAGGCTGGAGCTGCAGCAGGCGAAGCACAGGCTGGAGCAGGCGAGGCGAAGCACAGGCCGGAGCTGCAGCAGACGAAGCACAGGCCGAAGCAGGACCAGGCGAAGCTGAAGACTCAGAGGCTGGACCAGGCGAGGCTGAAGACTCAGAGGCTGGACCAGGCGAGGCTGAAGACCCAGAGGCTGGACCAGGCGAGGCTGAAGACTCAGAGGCTGGACCAGGCGAGGCTGAAGACTCAGAGGCTGCGGCAGGCGAGGATGATGATGGAGCTGCGGCAGGCGAGGATGATGATGGAGCTGCGGCAGGCGGGGATGATGATGGAGCTGTGGCAGGCGAGGATGATGATGGAGCTGCGGCAGGCGAGGATGATGATGGAGCTGCGGCAGGCGAGGATGATGATGGAGCTGCGGCAGGTGGGGATGATGATGGAGCTGTGGCAGGCGAGGATGATGATGGAGCTGCGGCAGGCGAGGATGATGATGAAGCTGCGGCAGGCGAGGATGATGATGGAGCTGCGGCAGGCGGCTGAACGGGCCCATCGTACCCTCCAGCGGAGACGGGAGGCTGAACGGGCCCCTCGGACCCTCCAGCTGACGAGGCATGAGGCTGGTGTGGTTCTCCGGAACCACCAGCCGACGAGGAAGGCTGCTGGACGGGCTCCTCGGGCCCTCCAGCTGACGTGGCATGAGGCTGTGTAAGTTGCCGCAACACACAGTCTATATTGGGTGAAATGAGTTTATATGTGTTCTCAGACTGAGGTGTGGAAGAACCAGGCGAGGCGTCGTCCTCAGGCTGAGGCGTAGAAGCAGCAAGCAGTAGTGCAGCAGGTGGTGGTCCTGCAGGTGGCGGCACGGGAGCCGCAGGAGGTGGCGCTGCAGCCACAGGTGGTGAAGCAGAAGGTGGCTGAACGGGCTCCTCAGGCCCTCCAGCTGACGTGGCGTGTGGCTGAACGGGCTCCTCGGGCCCTCCAGCTGACGTGGCGTGTGGCTGAACGGGCTCCTCGGGCCCTCCAGCTGACGTGGCGTGTGGCTGAACGGGCTCCTCGGGCCCTCCAGCTGACGTGGCGTGTGGCTGAACGGGCACCTCGGGCCCTCCAGCTGACATGGCGTGTGGCTGAATGGGTTCTCCCGAACCTCCAGCAGATGAGACATGAAGCTGGCTGGGTTCTCCCGAACCTCCAGCAGACGAGACATGAAGCTGGCTGGGTTCTCCCGAACCTCCAGCAGACGAAACATGAAGCTGGCTGGGTTCTTCCGAACCTCCAGCAGACGAAGCATGAAGCTGGCTGGGTTCTCCTGAACCTCCAGCAGACGAAGCATGGAGCTGGCTGGGTTCTCCTGAACCTCCAGCAGACGAAGCATGAAGCTGGCTGGGTTCTCCTGAACCTCCAGCAGACGAAGCATGAGGCTGGACGGGCTCCCCGGGCCCTCCGGCTGACACTGAAAAAGGCTGCACAAGCTGCACCTCCGTCCCCGGCTCCAAAACGACCTGGATAGCAGTCCCACAACAGCTTAGCTTAGCCTGATGGCTAGCATTTCCTGTGCAAACAGTCTCTTTACAGCCGGGCTCATGAACCGGAAAAGCAGTGTCAGTTTCTCTAACCTCCGGAGAAAAAACATGAGGAGCCAAAACATAGTCACTCCCTTGCGTTTGTGGTGCGGAGCGTCGGTGGCGCGCACGCCGCTTTTTCTTGAGAGTGGGAGACGGCGGAGCAACGGGTGGAAGTCCCTGGACCCCCGAGAGCCAGTCGAGTTCCCCGGAAAGGGTGCTCATGCTCTGGAATGAGCCATGGCTTCCACCGGAGCTCCTCCTCCAATAGAGCGCTGAATATTGCCTGACGTTCGTCGTAGTCCAAATCTATGGCGTCCAGCGCTTCCTCGCACTGGACCATGGCAAGAGTGTGGCAAGACTGTGACGAGGGTGTGGAAACTGATGAGCTGAGAGGTGGTGCCGCTGCGGCGAGTCTCAGCGAACCGACACGAACCGTCTCAGGCTAAGGCAGCAGCAGTGATTCCTGTTCGTGGTTTTGATGCTGCGGCGGTGGCAAAACTGTGCGAACAAAATCCTGCACATCCTCCGACAATCCCGCCGCGTAAGCAGGATATGCAGACAAAATCCGTTTTAGCTGAACTCTGGTTGACTCCTTCTCATTCTCCTGTCTGCACGCGGGGTAGCAAATCCACTGTCCACGGAGATTGGTCACCTGAGTGTTGAACTCAAATCAAATACATTTCTGTATTTGATTTGATATTTTTGAAAGAGTTGGGTTGCGACTCCTCACACTCAAATGCCTCTAGATCAAAAAGTAAGGCTCTGTTCTCTTATATAATGCCTTTTTAAGATGCTTGATGAGGAGCTTCTTCCCGCAGGCGATATGGTCTCTCAATCACACCACCACACAGTACTGACCCACACATATAGTTCTTACACACACACTGGACATTCTGGACATTGTTTTCACTTCATCACTTAAATCACTTTAACCATATTTGCACTGCACAAGACACTAAATAATGTGGATTGCACAACACTGGTCATTATATTCTTCATTTCCAGTTAATACTTGTAAAGCTGCTGTTATTGTGTATATATATTTATATTTCTTCATACATTCTTATATAGTTCTATACTGTGTATTTTGTTGTACAGTTACTTTGTCTAAGCATTTCAGTGCATATCGTATTGTGTATGACTGTGTATGTGACAAATAATATTTGAATTTGAATTTGAAATTTGAATTTGCTGGTGTGCATGTGTGGCAACGCGTGGGAGAGATAATGAGGGGGTACAAAGGGAATGCACACATGCTAGTGTGGTGGTGTAGTGACTGCAAGATCAAAGGCTTTACTCTTACAAGAAAAAAAGCTGACAACGCCACCCTGGGAATTTCATCCAGTTTCACCCATATCTATTACCAAAGAGGTACTCAGGTCTTTTATACTTCAGACAAAGATGTGGTTTAGAGTGTAAAATAGTTTATTAATTCACATATACATCTCATCTTTACACACACTACGGTGCAGTCAAACCAGCCGTACATAGAAAACCAAGGCACACAAGATCCCCAACAAGGTTCTGCCCAGTCACACCCACTTTGGGCTTTCAGCTTTGAATAAGGAAACAAAAGTTTTGAATAAATCCAAAACATAAAAACAGCCATCCTCTGTAGTTACTGCAGAAACACACTGGTGATATGCAGCTTCAAAATTACCTCCTTCCAGTGCTGTGACACAAAAATAAGAATTTACAAATCATTTGGAAACAAAATGTCAAAAACACAAAATAAACTGAATCTCCAATTTAAAGCAAATGAGCACATTATATTCGGTCTATCAGTATTGTGGAATAAAACACATAAACTGATATAAAAGGAAAATCTAAATGCATTCAAAATGCATTACCAAATTAACATCAACAATATTACTTTTCAAGGGAACCTAAAACCCGAGCAATAAACAAAACTGAAACATTCTGGGCCACCACAGAGATCTAAATCAGCTGTGCCTGAGACAGTGACCTCATGTGGCCTTTCCCCTCAGTGAAAGTAGAAAATTATATTTAAAAGTCTCCGTGCATTGCTGCACAATTTAGATAGAACTGTTCCCCCTTTGGAAGGCCATGACAGAAACTGTATCCCATGTACTAAACCCATAAATACTCATCAACCTGTTTTCTCTCAGACCAGGGCCAACAGTTTGTATTCTCTGTGTTTAAAGAAGCCTGCAGATGATGAAATTTCTGGCAGAAATTCCAAAACCAGCGCAACCTGACAGAAAGGATAAACCATCAAGGTTATGATTGCTTCATGTGTTGTTCGGCTCAGAGATTATTAAGCCTTCAGCCCCATCCTTGAAACCTTCCTTTCAAAGAGAAAGTTATGACTTTATTTTTCACTTAGCTGTCATCTGAAAAATTTACATCCCGAATCCTCCCACCTCCCCCAGATGAGGACAAGGAGTCTCACATTCCCATGAACTTAGAATGCCCCACTGTGCGTATGTATTCGTGATGCTATCCTATATTTATATAAGTGACAAAAAAGTGATATTATTAAAACATGCGATCAATACATAAAATGAAGAAATTTCAATCAAAATCCCCAACAGTGTCACCAGCAACACCCCCCCACTGCATCACACCTCTTCCCCCATGCTTCACAGTGGGAATCCTGCATGTAGAGACCATTCTTGCACCTTTACTGCCCAAACAAATCTCTTATGCTTGTTGCTTTTCCTTAGTAGAGGTTTCTTAGCAGCGATTTGACCATAAAGCCCCAAATCATGCAGTCTCTTCTGAGCAGTTGATGTAGAACTGTGTCTGCTACTGGAACTCTGTGTGGCATTTATCTGAGCTCTAATCTGAGGTACTGTTAACATGTGATTTCTGAGGCTGGTGACTTAGATAAATTTATCCTCAACAGCAGAGGTGACTCTTGGTCTTCCTTTCCTGGAGTGGTCCTCATGTGAGCCAGTTTCATCATAGATTAACTGACCTTCAGTTCTTAAAGTGATGATGGACTGTCATTTCTCTTTACTTAGCTTATTGGTTCTTACCATATTATGAATTCTAGCAGTTGTCAAACAGGGCTTTCAGTGTGTACCAACCTGACTTCTGCACAAGACAACTGATGGTTTGAACACCATTAAGAAGTAAAGAAATTCCATTAATGAACCCTGACAAGGCACAGCTGTGAAGTGAAAACCATTTTAGCTGACTACATCATGAAGGTCATTAAAAGAAGGCCAAGGGTTTGCAGGGTTTGCTTTGTTTGTCAACAAATCATTCATGCCTAAGGCTCTGCAAGAAAATGAGCCAATGAGAAACCCGGGGCACAAAATATTAAACCACAAAACACACAATCTTGACTTTTTTCACAGTCAAACACAGTTATGATATAAACATCATAACTGTGTTTATATTCATTGTAGAAATGGTGCTGTATGCGATGTAAGACAGTTAAAGGCTGTTGTAACACAGCAAATTTTGTTTAAAAAAAAGGTTTGTCACTCGACGGGAGTCGACTCTTATGATTCATTACCTTTGAGACAAATCAGTAATAGGGAAGTTGTCGTTTGTATTTTTATAATCAATTCAAAGTCATCATTGGGCTGTTGAGCAATGAGTGACATCTGTCAACAAGTCTGATGAGAAGAATGAGAGCACTTCCTGTCAGGAGAATAATGGTAGCCCAAGCCAGACTGATACACAGGATAAAGCTCATACATTTGTTAACCATGTAGATTAACTTTTGGTTGGAGATGAAGACAACCCTCAGCAGCAGCTAGCTCTCCTTTAAGCAGGTAAACGCCTCCCGAGCTGCCCTATTCCACTGAATACACACTTTGGGAGAGATATATGAGCGGTAATACAATTGGGCTGAAATCTTTAATGAACTGGGAATGGATGTTTGTATATGTGTGTGCCTGTATTTCTGTGTCTATATGTCAGGTTGGGTGTCAGGCGTCACCTCTCTGGGGACATCTTAGGCCCTCCAAGGTTTGGAGGCCTATCTCCCCCTACCACCACTTCCCCTGCCAGTGGCGGACTCCCTCAGACATCGGTGCGTTGGTGGTTCTTTGTGTCCGGGGATGGGCGTCCGGGTACACACCCGCTCACTCCTTGGCGGCCTGGAGCCTGGGGCTCGCTCGGGCCACTTCGGAGGTGGGGTGCCCCCGGCCTCTCGGCCTGGGGCTCGGTCATTCAGGCACAGCTGGCTGCCGGCGGAGCTCACGGGCGCGTCACTGCAACCCCCTCTGGCTTCTGCTCCGCGGCTGCTGAGTGAGCCCTCATCTGGGACTCTCCTCAGCTCTTACTGGGACAGTGGCGCGGCTGCCCCTCTGTGGGTCTTCCTTGGTCTCTTGTGTTCTGGGGGCCTCTGGATGTCTGGAGTTTTGATCTCCTCCATACCTGCTTCATGCCCTGGAGGACGGGGCTGTGGCCCCCCCACACCCTCTAGCAGATTATTACATGAAGGAACCTTTTAAAAAAACAAGCGCGTCCATGCTCACAGGTGTACACACGGGTGATCACACACACAAACTACACCCTTTTTGGCTCCTACCTCAAAGCACACTGTGTTCTGTTGATCTTATGTGCTGCACAATAATGTTTAATATTTAGTATTTACTGTCATATTCCCATATATCATTGTGATGTTGTTTATTCTATTACTCTTGTTCTCTTCTGCTTGTTTTCTTTTTTCTTTCTCAGCAGGTGATCCAGGTGATTGATATATGCATTTATTTCTTTTTTTTTTCTGCTCATTCTGTTGGTTTTTGTTTTTTGCCCTTCTCCCCCGTCCCTCTTCTCAGCTGTTTCTCTTTCCCTCTTTCTTTCTCCCCTTCTTTCCCCCAGTCAAGTCTGTCCCGTATTCAGTAAATGAAAATAAAATAAACAATAAAAGGTGAATCAAATGGACCATTACGGCAAGGCTGGGATGGTCAATTTGGTAAAGTAAATCCGTTGGGCATCTTTGTTTGCCTTTAGACAATAATTCTGATGGCAAAAGAGCCAATCGGGACAGGCAAAAAAAAAAAAAAAAAAAAAAAAAGAAATCTTTAATGAACCATCTGTAAAAATTGGCAAAGCCCAGGAAACGCTGGCGTTGTCAACGGTTTGGAGGCTGGGGCCAGTCCAGAACTGCTGACCGCTGGGTCAGTTTTTAAGTTACCTTGTGTGATGAGGAATCCCAGGAACGCCACAGTGTCCACCTGAAACTCGCACTTCTCCGCCTTCACAAACAAGTCAAACAAGCTGCAGTAATCCTTCCAAAGTGACAGCAGCTAGCGCGGGGGAAGCAGAGTCTGCAGAGTCCATAGTTGTGGACTATTCTGTCACAAGGCAGGAAGGACTCAAGCGCAGACAGAAAAGCACAATACAGTTCCTTTTATTTACACACAACACCGGGTTCTTGTATACACAGGTGAGAGAGGGGAATCCAGAGGGGGGGCACAGGGGAGGTCAAGGAATAGGGGCTCTTCACACACGGGTGATTCTTTGCACAGCTCCAAATGCTACACACAAGCGACTTAGCTCGCACAGGGCTCCAAGGAACGGGGAAACCTGCACACAGGAACAAAAGGTCACACCAGTGAAACATGAAGAGGAATTTAGAACCAAGCGAACGAAGGCTTACTAACGAGATTATTCAATAGTCCAGCGTGGAGAGGTTCCCAGCCACAGCCTTATGTAGTGGATGCTGATAAGGTAATGCACTCCAGGTGCATGATGACTTAACGTAATGACTTAAAGGTTTGAGGGCCAGAGGCAGGAGCCCGCAATGAGATCCACCCAGGCAACGCATGGTGAGCCTGAGAGAGAAAGGAAAACAAGAAAAGACATATAGACAACCTGGGCCAGCTGGGCAGACACGGGGACCATGACAGACCCCAAAAGATGAATCCTATTTACCCTGACAGGTTTCCTCAGTTCTTAATCTTTTAGTAAATTAAACTGAAGTCTGAATGTTTTGAAAACATTTTCTTAATATGAAAAAGTTTTGGATTTTTAACAACTGTTCAGTAAATGTTTATTGTTCTGGTGTTCTGTAAGAATATAATTTTTAAAAAGGATTCCTGACTTGAGAAACAAGTTCATGGGATTTATAATTAATGAGCTGATTACTTGTATTCTTGTCACTAAACACATGAAATCAAATGTTTCTATTCCTGCGTTACTCTCTAATGTAATGCAGTCAAATAAACAGAAAAACATACTTGAAGATCAAGTAACAGTTTTAAAAAAAACTCACAAACAGCTGCACCAGTGAAAGACACTTTATTTTCTAAAATTCAAAAATGTTTTTATGTCGTGGCCTGTTCAAGTGAAATCAAGCAAAACCTTTTTCTCAGCTACAACCAGGTAAAATGTCTAAGTAGAGGTCTGAAAAACTCGTTTAGGAGTGAAGAAACAGCCTACATAAAAGGAAGGCGAATGAAGCTCCACCCCTGACATGATTTATCTGCAACAAACCAGGAAATCTGCTGTTCCTCTTCCTAATTAAAGAGAGATGCACAGACTTTGTAAAAGGAAGGTGTATGAAGCTCTGCCCCTCACATGACTCAATTGAGAAAAACGAGGAAATAAGCTGTTTCTCTTCCTGATTAAAGAGAGACGCACAGACGATCAGACTGAGCTCAGACCAAACTAGCAGCTTCCTCTGAGTGAGTCCAGCTACAGGAGAGAAACGTGGAAAACTCCAACACTGCTGCTTCAAGCTGCTGACGCTCCACACACTGAATGTGAGTTTGAGCAAAAACACGACTCAAAGGAAGTTTCAGTGAAGGTGGTAGAGGAGGGAGGGGAGCCAGGACTGACTGTACTTCCTGTCTGCTGTTTTCAGCTTCACTCACAGACTCAATGGCTTCCAGATCAGAGGAGGATCTCTGCTGTCCGGTCTGTCAGCAGGTCTTCAGAGATCCTGTTCTTCTGTCATGTAGCCACAGCTTCTGTAAAGACTGTCTGAAGAGATGGTGGAGAGAGAGACCAACACACGAGTGTCCAGTTTGTAAGGAAATATCAGTGAATGATCCACCTTTAAACCGAGCTTTAAAGAACCTCTGTGAGTCGTTCTTACAGGAGAGAGATCAGAGAGCTTCAGAGGCTCTCTGCAGTCTGCACTCTGAGAAACTCAAACTCTTTTGTCTGGACCATCAGCAGCCAGTGTGTGTCGTCTGCAGAGACTCAGAAAATCACACCAATCACAGATTCAGACCCATCGATGAAGCTGCACAACAACACAAGAAGGAACTTCAGGAAACTCTGGAGCCCTTAAAGAAGAAGTTAAAGGTTAAAGTTCAAGTGAAGTTTGATCAAACAGCAGAACACATTAAGGTCCAGGCCCGACACACAGAGAGGCAGATTAAGGAGCAGTTTAAGAAGCTTCACCAGTTTCTAGCAGAGGAAGAGGAGGCCAGGCTGGCTGCACTGAGGGAGGAAGAGGAGCAGAAGAGTGGGATGATGAAGGAGAAGATGGAGGCTCTGAGCAGAGAGATAGCAGCTCTTTCAGACACAGTCAGAGCCACAGAGGAGGAGCTGAGAGCTGAAGACGTCTCATTCCTGCACAACTACAAGGCTGCAGTGGAAAGAGTCCAGCGCTGCCCCCTGCTGGATGATCCACAGCTGCCCTCAGGAGCTCTGATAGACCAGGCCAAACACCTGGGCAACCTGACCTTCAACATCTGGAACAACATGAAGGACATGGTCTCCTGCACTCCTCTCATTCTGGACCCAAACACTGCTCATCCAGAACTCATCCTGTCTGAAGATCTGACCAGTGTGAGACGAGGAGGAGAGAAGCAGCAGCTTCCTGATAATCCAGAGAGGTTTGATTTTTTCCTCCCTGTTCTTGCCTCTGAGGGCTTTAACTCAGGGACTCACAGCTGGGATGTTGATGTTGGAGACAGTACATGGTGGAGACTGGGTGTGTTAGCAGATTCTGTGCAGAGGAAGGGAATCATAACATTTGGATTATGGGCAATATTGTTTAGTCTAAGTAAATACTACACACTCTCACAATCAGCTCTATACACTGCTCTCCCAATTGCGAAGAAGCTCCAGAGGATCAGAGTGAATCTGGACTGGAACAGAGGAAAGCTGTCGTTCTCTGATCCTGATACTAACACACACATACACACCTTCACACACACTTTCACTCACAGGATGTTTCCATTTATTGAAACTGATGGTAAAATGAAGGTGTTGCCAATGAAGGTGTCAATGGAGATGATTTAGTTTGCTGGGATATGGACTGACATGTGTTGAATGGGAGGAGCAGTTTGTTGTTGTCTTCTTGTCTGTTTATGACAACAATAAATATGTTGTTGAAACAATGATTCATGTTTAACTCCATATATGAAATGTTTCTGCTCTTTGAATTCTGTTTGATTAAAGACTTTCTTCATGACACAAATGAGATTTCAGTGTATTAATAGAACTAAATAAGCTCAGAGTTGAAAGGCTGGAGTATTATGTACGTGCTTCACTGTTAAGAGCCTCAGTGTTATTTTTGACAATGCTTTTAAACTTGATAAACAAATCAGCTCTGTAGTCAAGGGATCTTTTTATCATTTACGGATTTTAGCCAAAGTCAAGTCCTACCTTTGCAGGAACGATCTAGAAAGAGTGGTCCATGCCTTTATTACTTCACGGCTGGACTACTGTAATTCCCTCTATGCTGGCCTAGATCGTTCCTGTCTGCATCGCCTTCAACTGGTGCAGAACGCTGCTGCCCGCTTGTTGACCGGTTCTAAAAAAAGAGACCACATCACTCCGGTTCTCTGCTCTCTCCACTGGCTCCCAGTTGTTTTTAGGATTGATTTTAAAATTTTACTGCTGGCTTTTAAGGTTTTAAATGGCACTGCACCTTCTTACCTGTCAGAACTCCTTAGTATTTATCGCCCCAGGAGATCTTTGAGGTCAGCTGACCTGATGCTTTTAGATGTTCCCAGGTATAGATTAAAGACTAAGGGAGAGAGGGCGTTTGCTGTGGCTGCACCCAGACTGTGGAACAGTTTACCTCCTCACGTCAGATTCTCCACAAGCCTAGAAACTTTCAAAACTGCTCTTAAAACTCACCTCTTTTCATTGGCTTTTAGAAAGGTTTAATTTATTTGTTTATTTATTATTTTTATTAGCGAGGTGTTTTATGGAATTGTGTTTTATTGTATTTTATTTGTATTTATTGTACAGCACTTTGGTCAGCCTTGGTTGTTTTTAAATGTGCTCTATAAATAAACTTGACTTGACTTGACTTGACACTGTCAGGATCTTCAGGGGGATTCAAAGTCATGAGATAAATTAGTGTAGAGAAAGTCATCTGAGCTTTATTTTGTATCAAAGCAGTGTGTGTCGTCCAGCCAGAGGAATATCTCCGACTGCTTCACATGGAAACATCAGCAGGAAGTTTGTAATGACTGAGCTTGTTTAATCAGCTCGTTTTTCCTTCGTTTACAGTAGAAGAAGAACTGAAAGTGTGTGTGGATTCAGAGCGCTCGTTGTCAGTACAAATAAAGGAGGGGAAGAGATTTAAAGGGGCAAAGCGCAGTTTTTAGAGCCTTAAAGAGAAATCACATTTCCAGTCTGAATCCTGTAAACTTGACATGATTATCCAACATGAACCTGCATTCATAATCCCTTCATGTGTGCTCTAATTCAACATCTGAGGAGAAAATCAATCTTTTCACCCTGTTGACAGTGTCATACTCAACAATCAGCAAAAAAAGCAAGTCTTTACAAATAAAGTTGCTCCACCATTTTCCTTCATGCTTTCCAACCACTGTGAGATTTTCAGCTGTGAACACATTATCACCAGTAGTGAATATATGGTTTCTCTGTAACCTTGGTTCTCTGAGTGAGAGATTATCTCCCCAATCATTTATATATGCCATGTCACGGTCCTGGGTCATTTTGATCTAACTTTCTTAGTTTTATGTTTTTAGTTCATACATTATTCTGTGGTTCCTAGGTGGTTATGTTTAGTTTATTGGGTTACCCCTTGTGTCTCTGGCCTTTGTGTCTCCTTATGTGTCTGAGTTTTTATTGTGGTGTGAGTTCTTGTGCCGTGGTTCCCTTAGTTTTTTTTATTCTGTTGTTTTCCATGTTTCTCTCCACTCACACATCATGTTTCCTGTTTTATTTTGAAAGTCCATGTCTTTTGTCAGTGTATGTAGCTTGGTGTTTCATCATACTCATTTGGTTCAGATGGGTCTTCCTCCTGTGTGTAGTTCCCTCATTTCCTGCTGTGTATTTATAGGCTGTGGCTGTATCCCAGTTCAGGGTCTGCAGCCTTAAAGTACGCAGGCTCAACAGTCCTCAATTGCCGTATACTCAAAGACCGCTAAGGCCAGAAGTGTGAGGCTTGTAGGCTTGTGAAATGGGACGGTCTAGCCTCCGTCGCGCTGCCTTTCATAGTGTGTAACTTGAAGGCCCTGAGTACTTTCTCCCACACTGAAAACACTGGAATGATAAAATTATTTGAACATCACCTAATAAGACTGATTCAGGACAGACAATTAGTTATTCTAAACTTTTCTAGCAGTCCTTCAAAAACAGGGAACAGTCTGTCTATTCTCTCCATCTGTCAGCTGCTGTTGGCTCTTCCTCCTCCTCTTCCTCACACACTGGTGAGTTTGTCCTGGTGGATCATCAGGGGTGCAAAGCCTCACAGATGATGTGCAGCAGTGGGTCCCTCAGTCTGTCCTCACTCTGGACACTTGCAGTCGTCACACATGGAAATCAAATGTGTGATAAGCTGCAGGATTCAAACACAAGTGTAACTTATAAACACATGTTCATACTTTTATTCCACAATCAGAGAGAAATAAACAGAGAGAGAGTGCAGGACAGACAGACAGGTGACAGTCTCAGGTGTGTACACTGCTACACAACAGCACAAGAGAAGGAGGATTTAGTGTTTGTGTTATTACGAGTGCTACACAAGAAGAGTTCCAGATGGTACAGTGGACACATGTGTGACTGCTGTGATTAAAGCATCTTTCTTTCAGCTTAACGAGTGAACCGTCAGCTCGTTCAAAACGATAACCATACATGATTTCAAACATTTTTTACAAATAAATAACTGCAAAGTGGGGTGTGCGTAATTATTTAGCCCCCTTAGTCGTGATTTTCGTTCCACTTCTCACGTGTACACCACTTTGTGTTGGTCTTTCACGTGGAATTCCAATAAAATTGATTTATGTTTGTGGCTGTAATGTGACAAAATGTGGAAAAGTTCAAGATGGCTTAAATACTTTTACAAGCCACTGTATTAAAAAACAATTAATTTCTCGAACCTTTTCAACACAGTCCTGTCTGGTGACAGCTGGTGGCTGATGATGCTGCTGTTAATTTGGCAGCAGGGGGTGTCATAGCCCTTCTGCAGCAGGAGGCAGGTGACCACATTTTGCCATTTCACTGTATGCCTCACAGGTAAGACTAGAAATGACTGACACTCTAAAGTCACTGTGGGTTAATTTCTTTTATAGAGCAGATATATCTACATTTAAAAGTTTACTATCTTTTCAGATTGGAATAGTTGTCAGAGGGACATTCCAATGATCAGGCAGTTGTATGACCTTCTCCATTTACTTTGGAAGACGTATCATTTCAGCCCAAAATCAATGAGAGAGCTCAGGGTCATTGGGGCTGACTTGGGAGTAAATGTGCTGGTGCCCAGTGGGGTGAAGGGAACAAGGTGGCTCCCACATGTTTCAATGGCTCTGGAGACCTTTCTGAAACCAGGGCAGTTCACTACTGTGTACCACCACATAGACTATTTGGCAGGTTCCTCTGCCAATGCAGACATTGCAGGCCAAGCTACGAAAATCAGTGCATTATTTCTAAATATTCTTTTTATTTCAGCAAATTACGCAATTGTTATTGACTTTATATTTTTTAAGAATGTAGTTCATCAATGTTCTAGGTGACTAATTTTATTGTTGTAACATACAGGTTAAGAAATCAATGGAAGATGCCACTTTTGTGGTCATCTTCAACTTTTTTAAAAATACAGCACTGTTATATGCAAACAGGTCGTTTGCAGCCTGGAACAACTGCTGGTGACCACAGAGGTAATGGTCGCAGGACGACTGTCAGAGTTCCTGACTGAATGAGGCTGCAGAGGAGGCAGCAGGATAAAGAGGGTGAAATGGCAGTCTACAAATTCCAGGTAGGAATATTAGGGCTGGGCCATATTATACCGTTCACGGTAATACCTGTACAATGTTAGGCAACAATAAGAAAATGAAATATCGCAATAGCATATGGGTAAAATGCGCATGCGCAGTGCTTTTGTTTTCATATGCACATGGCCAAAAAAGCACGGCGGCAACGGAGCATGAGAAGGGGGAAAGCAGATTGTTGAGTGAAACGGATGAACCAGAATTGTTTTTTAAAAATGGAGGACTGTAATGGAGGACTCTCCATAAGATATCGAGTTCAGAGCCTTTGACACTTTGAGGAACTTTTTAATTTAGATTTTGTTTTAATTTAATATATCTTGAGATGTTTTAAATTTGTTTAATGTTGAAATTTTAGCTCAGTGAAGCACTTTAAGCACAAGCATGTTTAAGTAATCTTTCTTGTGTGTACACTGACTGCGGTCTGGAGTGTGGAGCCTTCCTGCTGCTGCGGAGTCGGGGCGGTCTGCCTCCCCCCACCGCAGGGAAAAGGGAAACACCACCTGGGTCTGGGTGCAGTTCCCCCCTCCAGGGGCGGGGGCACCTAGACCCGGTTTGTAGAGTACGCTTGGGGAGTGTGATCGTGTGTACAACGTCTCTTTATGTCTGTCTCCACGTTGGTTGAGTGTGGAGTAAGTGCATATGAGAGCATGAGGGTGGGAATGGATGTTTGTATCTGTGTGTGCCTGTATGTCTGTGTCTATATGTCAGGTTGGGTGTCAGGCGCCACCTCTCTGGGGACATCTCAGGCCCTCCAAGGTTTGGAGGCCTATCTCCCCCTACCACCACTTCCCCTTCCAGTGGCGGACCCCCTCAGACATCGGTGCGTTGGTGGTTCTTTGTGTCCGGGGATGGGCGTCCAGGTACACACCGGCTCACTCCTTGGCGGCCGCTTATCGGGGCCTGGAGCCTGGGGCTCGCTCGGGCCACTTCGGAGGTGGGGTGCCCCCGGCCTCTCGGCCTGGGGCTCGGTCACTCAGGCACAGCTGGCTGCCGGCGGAGCTCACGGGCGCGTCACTGCAACCCCCTCTGGCTTCTGCTCCGCGGCTGCTGAGTGAGCCCTCATCTGGGACTCTCCTCAGCTCTTACTGGGACAGTGGCGCGGCTGCCCCTCTGTGGGTCTTCCTTGGTCTCTTGTGTTCTGGGGGCCTCTGGATGTCTGGAGTTTTGATCTCCTCCATACCTGCTTCATGCCCTGGAGGATGGGGCTGTGGCCCCCCCACACCCTCTAGCAGATTATTACATGAAGGAACCTTTTAAAAAAACAAGCGCGTCCATGCTCACAGGTGTACACACGGGTGATCACACCCACAAACTACACCCTTTTTGGCTCCTACCTCAAAGCACACTGTGTTCTGTTGATCTTATGTGCTGCACAATAATGTTTAACATTTAGTATTTACTGTCATATTCCCATATATCATTGTGATGTTGTTTATTCTATTACTCTTGTTCTCTTCTGCTTGCTTTCTTTTTTCTTTCTCAGCAGGTGATCCAGGTGATTGATATATGCATTTTTTTTCTCTGCCCGTTCTGTTGGTTTTTGTCTTTTGCCCTTCTTCCCCGTCCCTCTTCTCAGCTGTTTCTCTTTCCCTCTTTCTTTCTCCCCTTCCTTCCCCCAGTCAAGTCTGTCCCGTATTCAGTAAGTGAAAATAAAATAAACAATAAAAGGTGAATCAAATGGACCATTACGGCAAGGCTGGGATGGTCAGTTTGGTAAAGTAAATCCGTTGGGCATCTTTCTTTGCCTTTAGACAACAATTCTGATGGCAAAAGAGCCAAATGGGACAGGCCAAAAAGAAAAAAAAAAAAAAAAAAAAAAAAGTAATCTTTCTTGTAGAACTTTGCGACAAATAAAGAGCTTTGTGTTGAAAGGTTGTTAGTTAATCATTTACAAATCAATATTTACAAATCAAAAAAAACGTGAACATGTAAAACTGCGGTGTTAAGCAATGCAGTCAAAAAATTTGGGTACGCCTAACTTTTGTGCTGGTGCGCCTAAAAATAAAGTATAGGCGCACCAGTGCAACCATGGCAAAAAGTTAGTCTAGAGCCCTGAATCAGCTGGAAAGTGATCATCGAACTTGGGAGGATAACGAACTGGAAAAGTTGTACATTATGGTCTCCTCTATTTCCTCGACCCAAAAACGAAATGTGGTCTCCGCCCACTCAAGCAGCTTAAACTGGTTGTCTGCTCAAGTATTACCACGATCGTCCTACAGCCGGACATCTGGGCATTGCAAAATCGCTGGCATGCTTGCGTCTCAGATTCTTCGGGCCACACATGAACTCTGATGTGCAAAAGTATGTGGTCTCGTGTTGTTCACGTCAAACCACTAAGCCAACTCAAAGAAAAACAGCAGGCCTTATGGTCGCTATCCAGCCACAAAGACTATGGGAGTATGCAAGGGTGGACTATGTTGGCCCACTGTCCCGCACACAAAGAGGGAATGCTTATATCCTTGCTTTTGTGGACTATTTCTCAAAATGGATCAAGGTTAGTGCTGTGAGAGAAGCCACTGCTCAAGTTGCTGCAAATAAGTTCATTACTGACATTTTTTCTCGACATGGTTCTTCCTCCTAACTTATTTCTGATAGGGGAACACCTTTTGTCAGTGAACTCTTTGAGCATGTTTTGTTGACTCTTGGGACTGAACACAGACTAACGACTGCATACCATCCTCAAACTAATGCAACTGAGCATGTAAATCGCACTTTGAAAACAGCTATTCGAGCATATGTTGGGGATAAGCACACTTCCTGGGACAAGTATCTTCCCCAGATCTGTTTTGCACTGCGCACTGCGCCTCACGAGAGCACAGGCCTGAGCCTGTCTATGATGCTGTATGGGCGAGAGTTGGAAACGCCCTTAGACCTTGTTACTCAACCCTCCTGGGAAGGACTGTGTGACCCTGAAATGTCTTACGCAGATAACCTGAGAGCTTCACTTCGGGATACTCATGAACATGCTCGCTTGGTGCTCAAAGAGTGCGTCTGAGACGTCGCACAGTCCAGTCTCTTATGAAGTTGGAGACCTCCTCAGAGTAAAGTCGCACCCAAAATCAGATGCATCGTCCAACTTTTCTGCAAAGTTGGCCCCCCTTTACACTGGTCCCTGCCGCATCTCCAAGAGGATGTCTGATGTGAATTACTGTCTCACCACAGTGGACACTGGGGAGAAAGTTGGAGTTTTTCATGTTGCAAACCTGTAACCATTCTACACCTTTATCTGGCAAGCATGCAAAGCTAACGGCTGCAGCAGCTTTGGATCTCAGTCCCCAAGTTTTCGAGATATTAGGATGGTTTTCTTTCATACTTCATTTTTAAATTAGACTCTTCAACATTGTGAAATATTACTACTGTCACAGCTGCGGGGGCTAGCTGTGAGGTGTTGAGAAAATGAGGGCCCAAAATGCAGGCAATGACTGATAATTCGAGTGATGTTTATTTACAAGGTGGACGGAACAAAAAACAGGAGCACAAAACAGTCCAAAAACAAAACATGCAAAAAAAAAAAACTGGCACACAGAGAACAGTTCACTAATAATTCAGGGGGGCGACCGTGTGGACGGCAATGGCGGCAACAGGGCAACAGTTCAGGGGTCAACCGTGCAAATGGCGATGGGGCAACAGTTCAGGGGGCCGACTGTGCGGACGGCAACGACTGCGGCATGGAAACAGTTCCAGAGGCCGGCCGCGTGGAAGGCAGCAGCGGTGTTTGGGAGGTCGTCCATAGTGGTGATGATCCCCAACAAGCAGCCTGGCAGACGACCGACGATGTCGAGGCAGCAGTATGGGACCCAAAGGCTGCGTGGCCCCCACAGCACCAGGCGAGGCAGAGGCTGGACCAGACGAGGCTGAGGCTGAAGCGGAAGCTGGACCAGGCGAGGCTGAGGCTGAAGTGGAAGCTGGACCAGGCGAGGCTGAAGCGGAGGCTGGATCAGGCGAGGCTGAGGCTGAAGCGGAGGCTGGACCAGGCGAGGCTGAGGCTGAAGCGGAAGCTGGACCAGGTGAGGCTGAGGCTGAAGTGGAAGCTGGACCAGGCGAGGCTGAAGCGGAGGCTGGACCAGGCGAGGCTGAAGCGGAGGCTGGATCAGGCGAGGCTGAGGCTGAAGCGGAGGCTGGACCAGGCGAGGCTGAGGCTGAAGCGGAGATTGGACCAGGTGAAGCTGCTGCTGCAGGCGTGGGTGAAGCTGTGGCTGTAGGCATGGGTGAAGCTGCGGCTGCAGGCGTGGGTGAAGACGCGGTAGGCAACGGCTCCTCGGACCCTTCTGCAGGGGCAGTCACACAACCAGTGGGCACAGGGGCCTCTGGAAAACACAGAGCAGAACCAGTAGGCGCGCGTACCTCTACAAGGGACAAAACAGAATCAGCAGGCACCCGCTGTGTTCTTAGCCTCCAGGGGTCCAGAGTGGGCTGAGGGCTGAAATTCAGCCTCTGGGGAGGCCCTGGAGAAAGTAACTGTCTCTAAACGGGCCAGCTTTTGAGGAATGAAAACAGTCTTAATGGGTTTGTCTCTCTGCTTAAAATTAGAGGTTGTAGAACAGATCTTTATGGGCTGAATAGACATAGCTTGCTGTACAGGAGGAGTACGTAAAGGTGGTGGTTGAATAGGTGGCTGAGCTGAGGGCAACTGAAGGAATGGTTGAACTGATAATGGTGGTGAAGTTGGAGTAGGTGGTGGAGTAGATGACTGAGCTTGTGGCTGGGCAGCTATCAGAGCCTTGGGCTGGGCAGTTAGCTGAGCTTGTGGCTGGGCAGCTAACTGAGCTTGTGGCTGGGCTGCTACGGTCTCAGGAAACACATTCTTATAAACGACAGTTTATAAGAAAATACTGCTCTACTAATAATACTTGTTGGTTTATTTCTGTACTTCTTATATTATTACCTGTCCTTAAATGATTTTTTAAAATAACAAAATATTAATAATGATGAGTGTTGAAATATGATTCCCGCAGATTGATGAGAGTCTTGTGGTTTGATGGCTTAACAAAAAATACCATGCCATTAAAAATGATCTGACATATTTTTTCATGACTTAAAATCACACCACTCACTCACTCTCTCTATCTCACACGCAAACACACACACACACACACACTCACACACACACACACACACACACACACACACACACACACAAATATAAGCATATCGGTTCCTTATTCAGTTATAGTGTTATTATATATTTTATCATGCACAGAATTCTTTGTTCAGTAAATATAATGAATACAAAATAAAAAAAAAACTACAAAATAACGATGTAGCACATCAAAGCTAAACACTTTGGTAAACTCAGCTGGCTATAGCCGGGGCTTTTCTGTGGGGAGTTCTCCCCGTTTTTGTGTGTATTCTCTCTGGGAACTCCTAAAACCTAAAACCTGTATCTTTAATCTCTGCCAAACTGATTTGCTCAGATACAAATAAAACACTGTAAAAAAAATTAACATTTTGAAGTTATCTAAGTGACTTACAGTATATATCATGTTTAACCTGAATAGCGAAAGACAGTGTCTGAAAACAGTATTAGAATGCTGTTCTCACCAGCTCTAGTGAGCCTTGACCACCCGGTCAGGTAATTAGCTACTGGGCAACAGAAACTGAAAACGTCGGAGCACTTTTGCAAATATGTGATCTCTTGATAAATTGAGCAGATATTTAAAGTTTACAGTTACATTCTTGCCTGAAAATATGTTAAAAGTTTTTTGTTTTTTGTGAGCCAGAAAGTGAAATGAGAGTAAGTTTTCAAAACTCTGTAGCCGTGCTCCTTCACCATTGCGGCATTAGAAAAGTATTTTTATATATATATATATATATATTTTTTTTTTTTTAATAAAAATGTAATTAATAAAGTATTGGAAAGAGTAATAAGAGTAATATTGAAACTAAGTAGCTGTTGCCATTCTTGGAAACTGGAATCGGCTGACCTGTGTAATGAATTCTGGGATAGCCACGAAGGATCCATCTTCCATCTAATCCATCCCTCAAATTTGAGGAAATGAAGGACGCATTCGTCACGCCGCTGTCACATAATTAGCCTTCAAATGCGGCCTTTGCAGCATGTGGATTGGGACATAGCATTTTTGAGACCTGCAACAGACTGGTGACCTGTCCAGAGTGTACCCTGCCTCTTGGACTATTATTATATTATTATACTATTATTATATTATTATAGTTATTGACAGATGCAAACTTAACCCACTTAACCCACCTGAGTATTTAGTAGGGGTTTAAGAGACAAAGACTGAGCAGTGGAGCCTCAGCATTGTTAGGATGCCTGGGTCGTTGACCCAGGGTTTTGGAGTTTATTATATTATTTATTATTTCCAGTCTTTGGGTTCTTGGTTCTGCCTTATGGTTTATGTCTCTGTCTTCTCTAGCTGCTCTGTCTCCCCTGTCACCTGTATCCCCTTGTCTAGTTCGCGTCTCTGTGTATCCTTAGTTGCTATGTTCCCGTGTCCAGTCAGTGTCTGTGTCTGCCCTGGTCCCACGTCTCTGTTCCCTCTGTTGTAGTGCATGTGAGTCTGTGTCTTTTGTTCAGTCTGTGTTATGTGTTTCCTGTTTTACTTTGAAGGTCTCTGTCTTATCTCAGTGTGTTCAGTTTACGCTTCTTTGGTCTCGTCAGTTCTGATTTGTCCCAGCTGTGTCTCCCTCCTGTTACTCATTCACTGATTGCTCCCTCTGTGTATTTAAGCCCTGTGTTTCTCTGTGTCTGTGTCGCGATCTACTCTCATTTATGCTGTGTGTTCTGTCTGCCTGGTCATGTTAGTTTATTTGGATTTTTGGATTTTTGTTACATTTTGCCACTTTTTGCCATCCAGCAATAAAAGCTGAGTTTTGAGCTACTTTCCGCCTCCGAGTGTCTGCACTTTGGGTCCTTCTACTTCCACTCCTACCTGCACACAGCCTTAACTTGACAAGCATAGCCCAATAATAATAATGATAATAATAATAATAAATACTACATCAAATAAACAACAATGTTTAATGACCATAATAAAAATTAAATTCTGAACTCTCAAAATATTGCTACAACACTATATTTGATTCAGAAGTTCTTGCACATCATTTGACCTTTTTATACTCCTCATGGCTTTAAAAAAATATTTTTCATAGGGTCATCGTTTTAAATGTAGTAGTAGTGCAGTAGTCATAGCAGTCATACCACATGTTATTTTTGATATAATTAGCACTTACAAAAGCAGCCCCTGTTGCTGTACACTAATGCAGGAATGAGGTAACTAAACCTAAAAAAAATAAAAAAAATAAAAAAACAGAAGTAAACCACATTATCTAAACGTTTAAAACAACTAGAGCAACAGAGATGTGATGTGAAATCAAATTCACCTTTCAGCCAACAAAACTAAAGATAAATCAACAAACAGCATGGCTGAACTAACTCACCAAGTAACAGTTGCAGCAGAAGGTTTTTGTGTTTCATCAGATTAGGTGTATATTTGAGATGTGAACTGATTTAAATCTAAACTTCTAAAAATCTCAGAAAACATTTCATCTTGACATACTTTTTCACTCAGAGGATGTTTCCCAACACTGCAGACGAGGATGACGTAGAGATAAGATTGACCCTTGTAAAAACAGGGTGGGACATGTTCAGGAGCAGAAACTCCTAAACCCTTCATCCAGTTTAAATGTGGATACCCTCAAATGCAGCTGTGAGTCTAGAGGTCTATGTCCATTATATAACTATAATTGAAATGTGTTTCAGTAAGCAGGTAAAAAAAACGAAACCTCACAGTGTCAAAATAAATATGAACCCAACTTTACATTATTGAGCCAATGGCGCCATAAAAGCATGTCAATAATTAATGTGGACTTCTGTATGTCACGCACTCCCATCGGTTTATCTGTATGTGAGAAAGAGAGTGGGTGTGAGGGGATGAGCCGAAGGAGAGCTGTTCAGACTTTGTCCTTTTTGAAAGGAAATGGTCAACATTAGCCACCACGCCAGCGACGCCACAAACAGCTGAGGATCTTCACACCAGCCAGTGAGTGCAAACTGGGAGACCTGGTGGGTGGGAAGACAGTCCTCACATTTAGTGCCAGTTTCTCTTTATTGACCTGGCTCTGTTCACTCTGAGCAGATATCTGTCTCCGGCCTCACCTGTGACATCATAACAGGGCCATTGTTTATATACAAGGTAAGAAGTGGTTGTTCACATATATATGAGGCTGGCACTAACACACGACTGCCTAAGGCAACAAGAATTTTATGATTTATCAATGTTAATGGAAATGTTTCATCGTTAGTGTGATCTGCTCCAGCTGTGCTTACTCTGCTGGACTGTTAAAATCACTCCAGGAAGTATTCAGAACTGCTGGTATGATGTTACAACCTGTATCCCAATTCAGGGTCTGTATCCTTCAAGGCCCCATTTAAAGGCCTTTCAGAAACAAGTTTAATATTCAGAAACCTAAAGTATGTATCAGCAGCAGAATTCTATGAAGCTTTGAGTATTTTGGATCAGTAGCTGCTGTGTTTGTTGCATCATATTGCTGTAATTGTTTATATGTTTTATATATTCCGAGGTAAGTTGATCTATAGTGTTACATCATATTCTATAAGGATGTTATGTGTTTGTAGACTTTCTGCCCAGTTTGACCCATTTAGCAGAAGTCAGCCTGTTTAAGGCTCTGATATATATTCTGTATGACTTAAAGCAGTTATGATTTTCACACCCATTAAATGGATATTTAAGATATCCGTCTACTCTTCATTTTATCAGAAACAATTATCACAGCTCGCACATTTTCTTTTTACACATATATGTAAGCATTCAGACAGATTTAGTAATGCCAACATTACGTAGACCGCAAAGGCTGGGTCCTCTGAAGGAAGCAGACCCTGAATTGGGATACAGCCACAGTCCTCACTGAGGTTTTTATGTAGGTCATTTGTGGGATAGGCCGCCCAGCATTTCCTGATTTTGTTTACTGATGATGTCATGTCTGACATCAGCAGGTAAAACCAAAAGGAGTTTTTCTCCCCCACAGGAAGGATTCCAGCGTTGCTGCCTCTTTCTGTTGTTACTGTTTATATAATTATTGGGTTAATTGATTATAATAAAGATTTATTTTGTGTTAAACACATGTGCCTGGCATCCGTTTCATTCCAATCCGGATCCAGTTGTTACTGTCCCCCACCCTCTTCGCCTAGCCTTCATGTGGGGACGTGGTGGCGACCTGCAGCAGGCGTTTATTGGTGTTTTTCTTTTTTTTTTCTTTTGTTTTTAACTCTGTTCTGAACCACGTTAACTTTCAAGTGAATGGTTTCCTTGATTCATTTCTTATGTTGTTTTTGCTGAGATGGAGATCTTTTACACCTTATTTTTATTGTTGGTGGCAATGCTCACCTGGAGTCATTCACTCTCAATTACTTACATGCGCGAGGAACTACGTGGATTACGGTGATCCTGTTTTTCTTACGTACGATTCTTCTAATGTGTTAAAGATGGTGAGTTAGCGAACCCAGACGTGGACCTCTCATAAAAGTTTAACAGTGTCTTTATTTACAGTGAAGAAAAACCAGTCCACAGTTATCCACGGTGCAAGTCCTTTCCATCCTCATCTCCCGTTATCCCCTTGTGATACGTGCTAGTGCATTGGTGTCCATAAAACTCCCAAAATTCAGCAAAGTCGCTTCTTCCATCTCTCCATCTCATTCGCTCCTGGGAACAGGCAAAAACAAACACAATTAGCCTCCCTCCACTATCTACACTGTTTTTACCACTCTCTGCGCTAGAGTCACTACCCAGCTTGGTGCAATACTCCAGCGCTGTTTTCCACTCAGCCACACCATTAAATAGTCCTGCCAACGATGGTGGATAATTGACAGCAGCTGGCGAGGAATCGGTCACAGGTGAGGCAGCTGAGAGCGGCAGCGCTTCCGGGTCGGAGGTCTCTCGTTGCTACACGACCGCGTAACAATTGCAGCGGAGCCGGAGAAAAAACAGAGTGAGAGAGAGGAGAACACACACAGGCAGGTCGACCGGTCAGGGCACCGTCCGACCCTGACATAATACTTGGATGGATATTACTCTTGGAGGATTTATTTGCCCAGTTAAAGACTAACTTTGAAAAGCCCCTGGGCTTGAGAAAATGCGGAAAGAAAGACAGCGTGCATCAGTGTGTAAGGAAAATTTTGAGGAAGATTCGTGCTCCTCTGCAGTCTAAGATCCTAGCTAATGCCCAATTTTTTAGGAACAAGATTGATGCACTAAAAGGGAATGTGCTTTATCTATGGGAATACAGTGATGCTCATCTGATGGTGACACTTCACTGCAAATCAGTGGCTTTTGGACCCCTGTCAGATTGGATTGGAACTGTGGAGTAATACATGTAGATAACCAGCTGTTAGTTTGGTATTTTGTCCTAATCCGTGTAGGTCTGTGTATGTTTTGTGTGGTATAGACGGCAATCCGTTATTGAATCCAAGCATGTAAATTCTCTGCTGGTTAATAAAACCACGTTAACTGAGTTTACTGCTTCATCATTATCATACTGGTGAACATACAACATGGTGTCAGAAACGACGGAACACGTACTTCGTAGTTGACGATGTTTTTAATTTTTTTTTTCTGTCTCAAGTCTGTTTTCTGGGTGCATTTATTTGTATCCGGACTGCAGCCGACATGGCGGAAGGATTCAGGAGGCCTGACCCGCTTGTTTTCAATGGTAATGTTGCTGAAAATCAGCGCATTTTTGAGCAAGAGTATGACATTTTTATAGCAGTGGCACACTCTGACAAGCCAGCGTGCACACAAGCCTACATATTGCTCAACTTAGCAGGTCCCGAAGCCATAGAACGGGAGCGGTCTTTTGTTTACGCACCAGAAGCGAGAGAGCCCGGCGATGGAGGACGAGTCCTCATTCCTGCAGAATCGAAGGAGGATCCTGAGTGCCTCAAGAGAAAATTCAGAGAAATGTGCAGCCCACAAACCAATGTCAGGATGGAAAGACACAAGTTCAACACACGGAATCAGAGGACTGGCGAGACTGTTGAATCCAATGTAAGTGATTTACGGATTGAAGCAAATCCATGCGACTGATGTGCATGTGGAACACAAAGAGGAAGTTTTTGTCACCGTGCAGATTAATGGGATTCCTGTTGAGATGAAAGTAGACACCGATGCTAAATGTAATGTGCTTCCCAAGAAAATGGTTAACATTATAAGAGCAGATTAACAAATGAAAGCACACCCCAAGTCCATTAACCTAGTAGCATTTGGAGGCAGCAAGATTCAAACCTCAAGTGTAATTAGGCTGCAGTGTTTTCTGCATGGACAGTCACGTGTGCTATCATTCTTTGTTATTAATGAAGATGTTCAGCCAATATTTGGACTATGTGCATGCAGAGAAATGGGACTTGCATCATTCAGCAATGAATGAATGAAAACCAAAAGGAATGCCTTTTGGTTTTAATGCAAGGTGTTTCAGCGAGCCATGGAGCAGATATTCGCTGGGTATCCATGTGCCATCATTGTTGATGATGTACTCATCGGCGGAAGAACCATGACAGAACATGACGACAACCTGAGAAAAGTCCTTGATCGTGCCAGAGAAGTAAACCTGCGACTAAACCCATTAAAGTGCAAATTCAGGTCAGTTATGTCGGACACATTTTCACAAGCGAGGGACTTAAAGCAGACCCTTCTAAAACAGCCGCAATCAAAGAGATGCCAGTTCCAACGGATGTCCAAGCCCTGCAGAGGTTCCTGGGGATGATCAATTATCTTGGAAAATTCATTCCAAACTTCAGCCATCTGACAGCTCCTCTGCGACAGCTCACACACAAGGACACCGAGTGGATGTGGGACACACAGCATCAGACTGCGTTTGAAGCACTTAAAGAGCACATGTCTAATCCACCTGTTCTGTCATATTATGATGTCAGCAAACCTGTGACACTAACATGCGATGCATCACAGTATAGTCTTGGTGCAGCTTGCTTACAGAAAGGGCAACCTGTGGCATATGCTTCACGTACTCTGACAGGCACTGAAACCAGATATGCTCAGATGGAAAAAGAGCTGCTGGCTGTTGTTTTCTCATGTACAAAGTTTCATGACTACATTTATGGCAAGCCTGTGGTTATAAAAAACAGACCATCTGCCACTGGTCACCATACTGAATGTGACAGGTGAGACCTGGAGACTTGGGACCGCCCCTGGTGGGCGGAGCTGGTCTTCGCTCCTTTCATAAGCGCAGGTGTGGGCAATTGGGTATTCCTTTGCAAACCTGAAGCTGCGAGTGCTTGGTCCGAGTTGGGCAAGTTGGTGTTTCTTAACTATGAAAGTCTGATACGCGTCCTCCCCTAAACTTCTGTTAGAACGGTAGGTTACACAAAAATGTACCACTTGAGCTCTGGCTGTTGGCAGAGGTTTACAGTTATTTGCACCCTTGTAGGTGGGAAACATTGCTCCCGTGAGAACGGTATAGTGGACTTCATCGCCACTGACCCACATTTATTAGGGTGTGACACGAACTTGTGGACAGGTAACAAAACCAATTCAGTGGAGGAATATTCCTGTGTTTTATTGTCCAGCTAGTGATCTCCTGCCTTTTATTTACAGAGTACCGAGCTGCTGCTTTGCCAGGTGGATTTCTGGCTGCGGGCAAAGGACCCGACACATCAGTGTGTTTTAATTTGTTTTAAACTGGTGTAAGCCGACAGACTGACTGCTGCGGCTGTCGATGGTTTTGGTTTTTTGTTTTACTTTTTCTGTATCAGTAGGCACCACAGATATTGATTCGCAGGCGGTGAAGGCTCTGCAGGGAAAACAAATCCTTTTTTGTCTCCCCGCTCTTGCATGCACAGCGGGGGGCCCGAGTGAAGACGGCACCGAAGATTTGCCTTTTTTTCTATAGTGTTTTACCCATTTGGGGTCATGTGTGAGTTGCCGTCCATTTTTAACCTGTGTGCTATGTTGATTTGTTTTTAAACTGTTCTCCGCAGCGCTTGTCCTGCCTCACGGGCAATCGTACAGTCTTATCGTTTTTTAATAAGGTAACGTTTTTAATTGTTTTTAGGTGCTGCTGTTACACTGTTTCTTTTATTTTGTATTAAAAATTAAACTCTTTTAAACTGACTGTGCGCCTACGGCTCTGTCCTATTTTAAATAGGTACCTACCACGGGTCACAAACAGAAACCTATTCACCCCTCACCAGCCAGATTACAGAGGATGTTGTTAAGGCTCCAAAAATAAAACATCACCCTCACATATAAATGTGGAAAACACATGTATCTGGCTGACATGCTGGAGCTCCCAGCAGATCCACTTTCCAGCAGTCTGAAGAAGAGGACAACTTTGATGTCATGACGGTGAGCTGCATCTCTTCTTCACGCCTGGAGGAACTTAAAGGACACACAGCTGAGGATGAGACACTGCAAGTGCTCAGCTCGTTCATCAAACATGGTTGGCCACAACAACTCCACAACCTTCCCACGGCAGTTCATCCATATTTTCCTTTCAGGGATGAGCTGACTGTGGATAATGGCATCATTCGTAAAGGTTCCAAAGCCGTGATCCCAAAATCCCTGCAAGGAGACTACACTACCATCATGCACAGAGGACATTCCGGCGTAGAAGCTACCAAGCGGAGAGCACGGGGGATCGTCTTCTGGCCGTTCATGTCAAGAGATATTGAAAAAACAGTTACTTCCTGCTCGGTGTGTAACAGCACTAAATCTCATCAACAAAAAGAGCCCCTTCATCTGCATGAAGTTCCTTGGTCAACTGTGGCTACAGATATCTTTGAGTGGCACTGCTATTTAGAAGTAGTCGACTTATACTCAGGCTGGTTTGAGATTGACCTGCTAAAGGATTTGACATCAGCGACAGTCATCAAGAAGCTAAAAAGACACTTCTCAGTTTATGGTGCTCCACACACTCTGATCTCAGACAATGGAAGGAAGTTTACAAGCCAGCGTTTCAAAGACTTCGCTTCACAGTGGGACTTTAAACATGTCACCAGCTGTCCAGAGTATCCTCAATCCAATGGGCTTGCTGAGAGAGCAGTGTGCAGTGCTAAACAGCTGATGGAGAAATCTCACAGAGATGGCACTGATGTATTTCTCAACCTGCTGAATCTCAGTAATGTTCCACGTGATGTGAACCTGGGTTCTCCTGCAGAACGACTTCTATCCAGACAGACTCGAACTATGCTCCCAATCACAACCAAACTGCTTGAACCACAACACCGTGAATCTGAGAGAATGAAAGCCCAACTACTCAACAAGAGACTGACTCAGAAGGTCTGTTATGACAGATCCAGCCGACCACTTCCACCTCTTGACGAAGGACACGTAGTGAGGTTACAGACCCCACAGGGTTATGACCGCACAGGTATGGTGAAGGAACTTCGAAAAGAACCTAGATCCTACCTGGTACAGTCAGATGGAAACACTTACAGGAGAAATCGCAGACACATATTGCCTGAGCCTGTTACTGTTCAGAAAGACACTAATCATGATCATGTATGTACTGGAGAACATACAACAACACACAAATCTCATGGAGGACGGGTATGTTTGTATATCAACCAGGGCTGGTGTAATAATTTTACTCTGCGGGAAGGGTTGTCTTCCTCACATTGAGCTCTTGTCAGTATCTTTCAGGCCATTTTTCTTACCGAGAGAATTCCCTAAAATTTTTGTCACTGTTGTTTACACTCATCTCAAAGCTAATGTTAGAATTGCTGCTGATGACGTTTTTAAAGTGGTACACAATCTGCAGTCCCTCTCTCCGGATGCTCCTAATTTTGTTCTTGGTGATTTTAACAACTGTAATCTTAAGAAATCACTGAACAATTTCTTTCAATGTGTCCCCTGTCCTACAAGGCGTAATGGAACTCTGGATTTGTGTTATGGACCAATTAAGGGGGCAAAAAAGTCTTGTGGCTGGACCTGCACTAGGTTCTTCAGATCACAATGATGTTCATCTCCTCCCTGCTTATGTACCTGTGACGGGAGGGAGAAGACCTGTGTGAAGCGGGCTAATGTCTAGACAAAAGACAGTTGTGTTGCCCTTCAGGGGTGTTTTGATTGCACTGAGTGGTCCCCATTTCAAGAGAGCACTTCCGATGTGGATGAACGTAGCGATGTGGTGTGTAGCTACATCTCTAAAGAGTTAAAGCTAAAGTGATTCCATCTAGAGAATTTAAGACTTTCCCCAATAACAAACGGTGGCTCTCTAAAGACATCAACGATTTCATTCTTTAAAGGCCAATTGCTTTTAACGAGGGAGCCGTTTCCACTGTTAGAACATTGAGGAAGGAGGTGAGGGCTGCAATAAAGAACGTTAAGATGAGGTATAAAAATAAGATTGAGGTAGAACTCAGTAGAAACAACCTCAAGAGAGCTTGGCATTGCATGAAAATTTACTCAGTTAACGTATTAAAATATAAAAGTGGAATCTAGAATACATAATAGTAGAGCTATGTAATTACACAATGTGATTACAATGACAAAAATCTAATTTTCCTTTACACTAGAGTACAGTTAAGTTGTGACTTAAATGAATAATGTTATGGTAAAATATGGAAGTATAAGTTGTGTCCTCTTTCTTTCAATATTTCTTATTCCTTTCTTTTACTTTTCTCTAATTTCAGGTGTATCTGATAAACAACACAACAGTCTGCTTTGAACATCAATCTTCACTCACAGACTCAATGGCTTCCAGATCAGAGGAGGATCTCTGCTGTCCGGTCTGTAAGGAGGTCTTCAGAGATCCTGTTATTCTGTCATGTAGCCACAGCTTCTGTAAAGACTGTATGAAGAGATGGTGGAGAGAGAGACCAACATGCGAGTGTCCACTTTGTAAGAAAATATCAGAGTATGATCCACCTTTAAACCTGGACTTACAGAACCTGTGTGAGTCGTTCTTACAGGAGAGAGATCAGAGAGCTTCAGAGGCTCTCTGCAGTCTGCACTCTGAGAAACTCAAACTCTTCTGTCTGGACCATCAGCAGCCAGTGTGTGTCATCTGCAGAGACTCAGAAAAACATGCCAACCACAGATGCAGACCCATCGATGAAGCTGCACAACAACACAAGAAGGAACTTCAGGAAACTCTGGAGCCCTTAAAGAAGAAGTTAAAGGTTTGTGAAAAGGATGAACTGAAGTTTTATCAAACAGTAAAACACATTAAGGTCCAGGCCCGACACACAGAGAGGCAGATTAAGGAGCAGTTTAAGAAGCTTCACCAGTTTCTAGCAGAGGAAGAGGAGGCCAGGCTTGCTGCACTGAGGGAGGAAGAGGAGCAGAAGAGTGTGACGATGAAGGAGAAGATGGAGGCTCTGAGCAGAGAGATAGCAGCTCTTTCAGACACAGTCAGAGCCACAGAGGAGGAGCTGAGAGCTGAAGACGTCTCATTCCTGCACAACTACAAGGCTGCAGTGGAAAGAGTCCAGCGCTGCCCCCTGCTGGATGATCCACAGCTGCCCTCAGGAGCTCTGATAGACCAGGCCAAACACCTGGGCAACCTGACCTTCAACATCTGGAACAACATGAAGGCCATGGTCTCCTACACTCCTCTCATTCTGGACCCAAACACTGCTGATCCAAACCTCATCCTGTCTGAAGATCTGACCAGTGTGAGATATGGAGGAGAGAGGCAGCAGCTTCCTGATAATCCAGAGAGGATTGATTATTCCTGTTGTGTCCTGGGCTCTGAGGGCTTTAACTCAGGGACTCACAGCTGGGATGTCGAAGTTGGTGATAATACAGGGTGGGGACTGGGGGTGTTGGCAGAGTCTGTGCAGAGAAAGGGAAGTGTACGGTCTGGATTATGGGGAATAGGGTTCTATGAAGGTAAATACTCATCATTTTCACCATCAGCTCCACCCACTGTTCTCTCAGTAGAGAAGAATCTCCAGAGGATCAGAGTGAATCTGGACTGGAACAGAGGAAAGCTGTCGTTCTCTGATCCTGATACTAACACACACATACACACCTTCACACACACATTCACTCACAGGATGTTTCCATATATTTGGTCATGTAAATTGAACGTGTGTCCGTTGAAGGTGTCAGTGTCAGTGGAGCAGATCAGTTGAGGATGATTATATTTCTAATGTTGTTTCCTGTCAGTGAATTAAAGTTTTTAAACTGAAACTTGGTTTCTTTCTGTTCCCAAAGCTTCACAGACAAGTGTAATAATCACAAAAAAAAGTGTCATAATTCAGCCACATGATGTGTCAGATGACATGGAGTAGAGAGTTTGAAGTTCTCTTTGGTCACCCTTGTTATTACACCTGAGACGGAGTAATAGCCTCAACATCCAGTGTTATAAGAGATTTATAGTGCTAAAGCTAAAGCACTCTTTTCTTTGTATACTTTGGCTAATAGTAGCCTTACTTAAAAATTTATAAATACAATATGAGAATATAATGGTAAATTATATAATGGTAAGTCTAATAATAACCCTTTCACTATAATGCCTGGGTAGTGTTAAATCCTCCCAATTCTTTCGATCTTTGGGCTGAAGGAAGGACAATACTCGGTGTATAAATGTCATGGTCCTGGGTCGTGTGACCCAGTGTGTTATGTTTAGCCTATTTTGATGTTTATTGTTTGTTTAGGTTCTTTAAGGTAGTCCAGTCCTTTTGTAATTATGTTACCCTTGTATCAAGCCTCCCTTGCCCTTCGTGTGTTTATGTCTGTGTGTCTTGTATTGTCAAGTTCATGCTGTCGCGTCTGTCACCTCCCCCTGTACTACGTCTCCCCGGTTCATGTCTTGTTTCCTGTTTTACTCTGAAGGCTCATGTTCCCGTCTTATGTCTGTGTTTCTAGCTTTGTTCCTCCTGTCTCATCAGGTCTTATTCCTCCCAGCTGTGTTCCCCTTCTGTCTCTAATTTCTTGATGACTGCCTCAGTGTATTTAAGCCCAGTGTGTCTTTGTGTCAGTGTCAGATCGTCTGTTATCCTCACCTCATATTTTCTCTTATTGTGACACTGTGTTTCATAGCCTGCTGAGTTACTCTGTGTTTATAGTTTTTTCCATAGTTCCTTCACAGAGTGCCTTAGCCTTTTAGTTTACACAGTGTTCTCTGTCTTCTTAGTTTTCCCAGTTTCAGTGTCCCCTAGTGTTTTTGTTATGCCTGCAGCCACAATAAAGGCTTGCCTTATTTTTGAAACCTAGTTCTGTCTGCTCTTGGGTCTACCTCATTCTTCACGCCGGCGCGCCCCGCCGTGACAATAAACGCTCAATCAACAATTACTTTATTACATACAATTCAACACTTTTGAGCATGAACCATCTGGATGGGGAGACATGCATGAAGAGGGTCACAGCAAATCTCAAAATGGTGGAGGGTTACTCAAACTCTTATAGCCTCTGATGGCCCCCACCTAGTCGTAAAAACCTAAACATTCACATTATTTCTAACTCCTAGCGAGCCTGACTTATGGCCTTGGCTCCTTTTGTCTACCTTCAACAACGGTGGGAGTGAAGCTCCCGTGGAATGTGCTCTGTGTCCTCTACTATCAGAAAAAGCAAAGTCCTGACTCTCTGAAAACAGCATTTCTTATGACTCAGCAGTATAATGCAGCATAAACAATATCATTCATTCACACTGCATCAGCAGTCTAATGTAATACAAATCAGTTTAATAACTGTAATAGTTATCACCTTCTTCTAATTCAAGAGAATACTGCAAACTAAAACTACATAATAATTTCACAATCATTAATCAGGGGTATAACATGGTATAAGATAATATTATAATCCCACAATTCCCCCTTTGATCTCTTTCTTAAAGAGATCACTAACACCTTGCAATTTAACATTACAATCCAGTTTTACAAGGTCCATCTCTTGTTGCCCTTGAGGCCCTCTGTCCCCCTTTAACGGGTGGACCATATGTGGGATGACCTCTGTGTTTGCACAGTTCAGATGCAAGAAAAACTATGATTACAACAACAACAGTAGTTACAGATGACACTCCCATCACTCTCCAGTTCGACTATAGCAGAGTTGTCAGAGAACTTCTGTAGGTGGCAGTGTGGGGAGTTGATGGAGAAGTCTGCAGTGTAGAGGGTGAAGAGGAACGGTGTCCGCACAGTTCCCTGTGGCTGCAGACCAGCCCATCAGCCCTGTGTCCTCATACAAAGTGGGCATCCTATGAGGTAGTCCAGTATCCACTGGGACATGGGACACTGGGCGCAGATGAAGAACCAACCTCTCGAGGGTCTTTATCAGATGTGATGTCAGGGCTATTGGCCTGTAGCTGCTGAGGTCCTTGGGATGGGAGGTCTTTGGTACTGGTACCAGTAGCAGTAGCCCAGATCAGCTAAAACTAAGAAAATCGACTTGAACCTTAAGTTATGATTCTTTTCCCCATGCCTAGCCATCATAGCCAAGCTTAGGGTTTCCCCACCTACCAAATCCCACTTTAACCCCTAACTGTAGTAATTTTTACTGTGTAGATGTGAAGGTAAACCCACATTCTACAATATAGGCAACAGAAAATAGAGCTAATTTTAAAATATGTCTTCTTCTGATCATGTTCTATGAAACTGAAGCTGTGTACATTCATTGGAGTGTAAATTTAGACTGAAACAAAGTTTATATTCCCATGAACTCACTGTATTATATTAACATACCATGAGGGTCATTTGGCTTTGTACAAGAATTGCTGGTAGAATTGTCCTGCAAGCTACTTTCTTATTTTAAGTAAATTTTGGAGTCTGGACTTTTTGATATTTGCTTGATCAAAGAATTTCAATATGTAAAAGATTTTTTTTAATATCTGCAATTCTACTTAAGCACAGAATGTCTGTACTTTTACCACCTTTGCCTATAAGAGATGTGTGCTCACAAGGTGGAGCTTGTTCCTATTTAAACAGCAAAACCCTTTATCCCTTCATCTTACATTAATAATAAATTTAAAAAACAGAAACAGCTGTGTGATCTGCAGTGTTGGGTAAGTTACTTTAAAATAGTAACTTAGTTACATTACTAGTTACTTCTCTCAAAAGTAACTCAGTTACTTCAAGTTACTCGTTACTTTCAAAGTAACTAGTTACTAGGGAAAGTAACTTTGGTTTTACTCAGAATTCTCTTGTTAATGTGTTGCTTCCATAACTTTGCCAGTCTTCTAGCTTGCTTACTTGCCACAAGTGCACTGTGCCACCTACCAATAGAAAGGAAAAGATAATGTGCATATTTCCACGAGAGAAATCCCACACCTGGACCGTCATTGACTACTGCCATGATTCTAGCCTACGTCACAGTGTCATGTGCGCCTTTTACATCCAACACAAAAACTGCAGTCGTGGTGCTTTCGATTGTACTCAGAACTCGGAAATTCTGCCTTCTGAATAGGAAGATGTAGGCAACACCAGACTGCAGACGAGCTGCATACAGGGCTGGACTGGGACAAATAAATCGTCCCGGGCATTTTGACTAGAGACCGGCCCATCATTATAGGAAAAATCATCTTTGAATGAAAACAAACGCTGTTGTGACAGTGATGTACACTGTTTTGATGGTATATATGCATCAATCTATCAATCGTTTGTTGTAAGATTCAGATAATAATTTATTAAAAGCTAGACATTTTAAATGAGAATAAGAAAGAAAAGTATTTCTTTGTGCCCCCCTTTCCCTGTTAATGCCCTACATGGCCCCCTGGCAACACTTTGCTAGATCCGCACCTGCACAGTTACCAGCTGTCAGCTACCTGAAAAAGGATCCTGGGGTTATTTGTCTCTCAGAAACAGTTCATAACTTCCCTTCAACTCATTCATGTCACCTAAAAGGTTAAACCTGTTTCTCCATCACAGCTCTGATGATTCAGTAAGGACATCTCCTGGTTTCATCTTCATGTTTCCCTCTCACCAGATAACCAAACCAACATCATGACCAGCAGCTTTTTTGCAGCTGTGGCTCCAGCAAACATCAGCTGATACTAGAAATTAATATTAAATAAATTCTAACAGCTGATCAAGCTTAAACGTGCTGCTGTTATTTAGCGCGACATCCGCTGGTTTCCTCTTTCGGCGCAAAGTGAGCGATAAACAAACAAGAGAGCCGATCAGCTGATCACTGATCAGTTTTCATGATTGAAGTAGAAACGGGAAAGGGAGGGGGGAGAGGATGAGAGAAGAAGAGGCAGCTGTGCAGCAAAGACACAGAATAACTCCAGCTTTGTGCCTTTTTCATTGTAGCTGAATTACAGGACAAACTGTTCCTTTTCACCTCAATAAGAAACGCGTAATATTTTCTCTGAATACCAGACGGGACGGTTGGCAACTCTAATAACTTATGAACAAAATAAAGTTCAACATCATTAACTTCATAGCACCCACCCAGCTGTATAGAAACTCCGTCATGCTAGCTAGTACGCAGTACGGAAAAAGTCAGAATAAAGAAAATAAACTCCACCTAAACTTGGTTCATATCTGACCCAGATAGACTGCAGGTCATAACTTCTTACCTGAAGTTCAGTTCACACTTGGACCGGCGGCCGCCTCGGGTCTCTTTTCCTTCTGCGTCCCCTTTCTCCAGCCCGAGAACGTGTTGCTTTCTCTCATCCACCTGCTGGCCTCCACCACTTGATAATGTTACTGAATCTGTGGAAGCTCTGCGATAGCCACCACACGAAGTAACGAGTAACGACTAGGGATGGGTATCGTTTAGGTTTTATCCGATACCGGTGCCAAACCGGTACTTTTGAAACGGTGCCGGTGCTTAAACGGTGCTCAAACCGGTGCTTAAAGAATGGAGAACACAAAATTGGTCCAAAAACCTCCCATGTTCAGCTGTTTTTTTGTAAGAAGATAACAATGTTAGCCTTTTCTGCAGCTATGGGGCATATATGGTATCACTCTTGGCTGGAAGCAGTGCTTAAACAATGGAAAAAACACCAACTTTGTCCAAAAACCTCTCATGTTTAGTGGTCTTCCACTTTTTCTTTGGTCATTTTAGCCTTTTTGGCCAGGGTGAAGGGAGTATCTGCCATCAAACAAGAAGACAGCCGCATGTAGCTATGATGATGTTTGCTAGTTCACCTTACATGCATTAATGTAATAACGTGGTTAGCCTACTCAACGTAAATTACACACGAACAACATTAAGCTGCTCACGCAGAGAAGAACGGCTGCTGCTGCTGCCATCATCATCCGTCATCATTTCTGTTACACTGGCAGGGCTAGGGGCCAGGACTCTCCTCTTCGGGTTTTTGGGGGATATTGCTCCGGGTGCGATAACAGGCAACCCACCCGCAGTAAATGTGCTCGGTGCCAAGCTATCAAATACGGCACATTTCTCGGCTTTTTAAAAAAAAAAAAAAAACTCTATGAGTCGCCAGGTGTTTCATCGGATTTGAGGTGTTACCTCCTTTGACAGTATCACAGTATCAGCTTAAAGCACTTGTTGCAGGCTGCTGAGTTTGCATATTTTGCTGTGAAGTACAGCCAGACTTTCGACTGCTTCGCCTTGGGCATTTTTAATCTGTAGCTCTGCTCTAAAAGAACGTACGTACCTGGACCCGCCTACTATCCTCGGAAACATAAAATGATTGGCTAGAATCTAAAGTGTATCACAGCTCAGGAAAAAAAATCACCGAAATAAAGCACCGAAATGTGCGCTGCTTTTCGGTCTGGTTACTACCGTTTATGTCAGAACCGGTGCCATCAGGGCACCGGACACCGGTACCCATCCCTAGTAACGACCCTATCTAAATCCCAGTAACGACTAACGCGTTCCTGATTTTGGCATAATAACTAGTTACCGTGCTCGTTACCACAATAATAACGTAGTTACTGTAACGCGTTACTTAATAATGCGTTAGTCCCAACACTGGTGATCTGTACATTACAGCTGTCTTTCAAACTGCTCCCAGACTATCTATAAATTAGTTTTCGTAACCTCTTTGAATTATCATGTTTATACCTCTGCATGATTTAGAGTCACCAGTTAATCTAACAAAAATGTCTTTTCAAACTGAACAAAGAAATCCTTCCTTTGAAAAGAAAGTCCCCAAATCTTCTTCCAGTAAGGCAACAGCGCAATCCACCAAACCACCCTGATCTCAGCCCAAATACTTTTTTTTCTGGTGTCCTACAACAAGGGAGGCTACACTAGTACTGCCAGCTAGGGCTGAAATATATCAAATGGAGCACATTTGAATTAAAAAAGCTACTCTGTACTAGTTTTAGGTCTTGGCCGTTGGCTGAACACTGAGCCCCTTCGCCTACAGGAAGTTGATGCAGTAGATGAGTGGACCAAGTAAATAACTGACTGAACTTGAAGACCAACACAAAGACTGTACAACAACAAAGGAGATGAGCGGACTTTCCCAAGGAATCTGAGGTTCTTCAATATGTCCAGCTTAAAGATTGAGAGTTAATATCAATTAATGTACTGTGCTTTGGTCTGCTGGCTGAGCAGCATCACAGCTGGAGACAGTAACAGACTGAATAAAGCATTCAGGAAAGCTGGCTTTGTGACTGGCTGCTAACTGGACACTCGAAGCAGCACTCCACCCTTAAGAGACATGCTCCATCTGATCTGATCTTTGTGGTGAAGGATTCATACAGCAGCAGGAGGATGAGACCAAAAAACACCTCAAAGCTCTGAAGAACTATCTGAAGACTAAGGTTTCAGGGTACGCTGAGAAGACCCAAATGCAGGACTCATAAACCCAAAGGGATAAACTAAAAGAGGCAGCTGTATTGTGCTGTACAATTCAAACACCAAATACAAGGGGAAAAAACTAGAAACAAGGAAATAAATCTGGGAAACAGTGAAGCTAAGACTTGAACCGAGAACTAGGAGTAACATGCAGCACAGAGGAAACACATAGTAATATGGGACAACATGACAGAGGTTTTAAATACACAAAGGATAACGAGGGGATGGGAAACAGGAGGGAACACAGCTCGAATTAATAAAGTACAATGAGACAGGAAGGAAGCAAAACTGAACACACTGAACACAGGACTTGGAACTGTCACAATAAAACAGGAAACATGAGACAAACACTAATATGTGGACTTGACGACACGGAGACATGACTGACTGGGGGAGACAGAGGGAACATGGATCAAAGAAACAGAAGTAACTAAACAAGAAATGTAAAGCACAGGAAAGGCACAGAGACAGAAACCTAGAGACTTGTAACAAGAAAAATAAAATAAGCAAAAACCAATAAAGAGAACCAAAACCACGAAAAACAAAAAAATCTAATAATATAAAATTAAACTACAATTTACACACACTGGGTCACAGACCCACTACCATGATATAAGGAGTGCTGACTGCCCTCCATGGTCACCTGACCTCAACCCCACTGAAAATTTGTGAAGAACTCTGTGGCACTTGTGGGTATTTTCACTGATTCAAGTGTTCATTCAAACTAGAGATCCAGTGAGCCACCTAGTGAGGAACTGGGTATAAAAATTTTGTAATTCACAAACAATGAATACCACACTTTTGCTAATGCCCTTGAATTAAAGGCAAAGGTAAGGCAAGGCAAATTTATTTGTATAGCACAATTCAACAACAAGGTGATTCAAAGTGCTTTACAGAGACATTAGAAACAAAAACAAATAAAAAGCATGATTTAAAATTGATTAAAACAAGCAAAAAAACTAACTAACTAATTAACAAACCAACAAACAAACAAAACAGTATATAAAATCAAAACAGATAAAATCAGAACAGTAGATAAAATCAGTAGTTAATGTAAGTTTTGAAATTTAAGCTTAAAAGTTTGTGATAGGTTTGTAGCTTGAACCCATCCGCTGGAACGTTGAAGACAATATAATTACACAGCAAAGCAAGACACGAGTAGGCAAAGTTCTTCATGTTTCTCGTGCACGGGAGAGAACAGGACAAACGCCGTTCCTTCACTTGACCGCAGTTGCTCTCTCCGTTCTCCCGTACCACTGTTCTTTTATTGAGGTTACATGAATATGCATAGGTTCATTAACATATGACGTCCACATACAAACAAAGAGTACCTTGCCTGTGTGTGTGTATGTGTGTGTGTGTGTGTGTGTGTGTATGTGTATGTGTGTGTGTGTGTGTGTGTGTGTGTATTTGTATGTGTGTGTGTGTGTGTGTGTGTGTGTGTGTGGTGTGATTTGTGTGAGGTCAAGATGTGACCCTGTGAAGACTCCCCAAAGCTGGTGCCAGGAGTCTAGCGGGTCCATCTAAACAAAAGGCTCTTATACTTAAAGAGATATATGTGTGTTTGCTATACCATATATATCAATAAGGAGAAGAAAGGATCTCTCCCATGTTCCCAGGCTGTGGGTGTGCATTCTAGTATGGAATACACACCAAGCCTTTGTAGCCTGTTAAAGTTCACACAGCCTACCACTACACAATTGATTATATACCTCTAAGCATGTGTGGTTAAATATTTCTAAGCATAAATGACAATCAACAATACAAAATCTAACAGTGTGGATTTGGTGCTTTATTCAAATGCAGCTGAGAACAGGTGAGTCTTCAACCTGGATTTAAATAAACTGAGTGTTTCAGCTGATCTGAGGCTTTCTGGGAGTTTGTTCCAGATATAAGGAGCATAAAAGCTGAATGCAGCTTCTCCGTGTCTGGTTCTGACTCTGGGAACTGATAAAAGACCGGATCCAGACTACCTGAGGGATCTGGAAGGTTCATACTGGGTCAGGAGGTCACTGATGTATTTTGGTCCTAAACCATTCAGAGCTTTATAGACCAGCATCAGAACTTTAAAGTCTATCCTCTGACGGAAGGGCAGCCAGTGTAAAGACCTCAGAGCTGGACTGATGTGGTCCACTTTTTTGGTCCTAGTGAGGACTCGAGCAGCAGAGTTCTGAATGAGCTGTAGTTGTCTGACTGATTTTTTAGGTAGACCTGTAAAGATGCTGTTACAGTAATCAAGCCTACTAAAGATGAATGCATGGACTTGTTTTTCCAGGTCCTGTTGAGACATCAGATCTTTTATCCTTGAAATATTCTTGAGTTGATAATAAGCTGACTTTGTTATTGTCTGTTACGCCCCAGTCTAGGGGTGTGTGAAAATTGTGGCACAACCAGTCATTAATTTCCTCAATGCATTTACCAAGAGCCTGTACAGGGCCTTGGTCTCATGGTGACATTGTGATATATATTTGTGTGTCATCTGCATAGCTGTGGTAGTTTATTTTGTTGTTCTTTATAATCTGTGCCAGTGGGAGCATGTAAATGTTAAACAGCAGGGGTCCCAAGATGGAACCTTGGGGAACTCCACATGTGATACTTGTCTGCTCAGATGTGAAGTTACCTATTGATACAAAGTATTTCCTGTTTTCTAAGTATGTCTTGAACCAGTTTAGTACAGTTCCTGAAAGACCTGTCCAGTTCTCCAGTCGTTTGAGTAATATGTTGTGGTCAACTGTATCAAATGCTGCACTGAGATCCAGTAAAACGAAGACTGACATTTTTCCACTGTCTGTATTCAGACATATGTGCGGAAGTGCTTCAGGAAGGTGAACGCGCGCAAAGCTACTGGTCCGGACGGGATTCCCGGCCGCATCCTCAAGTCATGCGCGGCTCAGCTGGCTGGAGTGTTCACACACATCTTCAACCTTTCCCTCTCTCTGTCTGTAGTCCCAGCCTGCTTCAAAATGGCCACCATCGTCCCTGTACCCAAATCCTCCACCATCTCCTCATTGAACGACTGGCGACCTGTAGCCCTGACCCCCATCGTGAGCAAATGCTTCGAGAAGCTGGTCAGGGACTTCATCCGCTCTGCACTACCCGACTCACTGGACCCTCTACAGTTCGCATACCGCCACAACAGGTCCACTGATGATGCCATAGCCCTGACACTACATACTGCCCTGTCACACCTGGAGAAGAGAGACACGTATGTGAGAATGCTGTTTGTAGATTACAGCTCAGCATTCAATACCATCGTTCCCTTGAAGCTGGACAGGAAACTGCAGGATCTAGGACTGAGCAGCTCCCTCTGCAGCTGGATCCTTAGCTTCCTGTCTGACAGACGCCAAGTGGTCAGACTGGGCAGCATCACCTCATCCCCCATCACACTGAACACTGGTGCTCCACAGGGGTGTGTACTGAGCCCTCTCCTGTACTCACTCTACACCTACGACTGCACGGCCACTAACAACTCCAACATCATTGTGAAGTTTGCGGACGACACTACAGTGGTGGGTCTTATCACCAATGGTGATGAGACGGCTTACAGGGAGGAGGTCAGCGCCCTGACCCACTGGTGTCAAGACAACCATCTCACCCTCAATGTCGCAAAGACAAAGGAGTTGATAGTGGACTTCCGGAGGTGCAGAGAAGTACACACCCCCATCACCATCAACGGCGCTGCTGTGGAGAGAGTGAGCAGCTTCCGGTTCCTTGGAGTACATCTGGCTGAGGATCTTACGTGGTCAGTACACATAAACTAAACAGTGAAGAAGGCGCAGCAGCGCCTCTTCTTTCTCAGGAGACTGAAAAGATTCGGCATGAGCCCCCGCATCCTCAGGACCTTCTATCACTGTGCCATTGAGAGCATCCTCACTGGATGCATCACCACCTGGTATGGCAACAGCACCGCCAACAACTGCAAAGCTCTCCAGCGAGTAGTGCGGTGCTCTGAACGGATAATTGGAGGTGAGCTTCCCTCCCTCCAAGACATCTACAGGAAGCGCTGCCTGAGGAAAGCGGGGAGGATCATCAAGGACTCCAGTCACCCCAGCCATAAACTGTTCAGACTGCTTCCATCAGGAAGGAGGTTCTGCAGCATCCGGTCCCGTACCAGCAGACTGAGAGACAGCTTCTTCCATCAGGCCATCAGACTGCTGAACACGTCATAGACACCTCAGCTTCACTACTGGAACTTCAACATTATGCACTACACACTGTACAGTAATGCCGCTGTTTTGCACATATTCAACTCTGTATATTTTTATATATTTTATTTTATTATTTTTTTACTATTTAATTTGTAAAAATGTGTATACACACACACACACACACACACACACACACACACACACACACGTAGAAAAACATTTAGTATACACATCCAGAAATGCATACACTATTATATATTGTACATATATTTATTAGTTTCAGGTTGGCCATTCTTGTATTTTGCTCATTTGTGTTGTTGTGTTTTTCACATCTCTGTTGCTTGTGGGGCTCGCACACAAGAATTTCACTCGCATGTGCTGTGCCAGTGTGCCTGCACATGTGATGTGACAATAAAAGTGATTTGATTTGATTTGATATGTCATTAAACACTTTGGTCAGAGCGGTTTCAGTGCTGTGGTTCTGTCTAAAACCTGACTGGTAGGCATCATAGCAGTTATTCTGTTTTAAGAAGTAACTGAGCTGTTGAGAAACTGCTTTTTCAATGATCTCACTTAAAAATGGGAGATTTGAGATCGGCCTGTAGTTGTTCATTTGTGTCTTGTCAAGATTGTCCTTTTTCAGTATAGGTTTTATTACAGCAGTTTTTAGTGATTCTGGAAACACACCTGATAATAAAAAAAAAGTTGACGATCTGTAACAGGTCTGACTCTAAAGTCTTTGAGACCTTTTTGAAAAAACTTGTTGGCAGGACATCTAAAAAGCAGGAGGAGGAGTTCAGTTTACCTAAGATGTCCTCCAGGTCTTTGCTGTTAATCGGGTGAAACTGTTTCATGGTGTTTAAACAGTTTTTTGGTGGACACAGTACATATCCTGAATCTGCTGTTTATGTACCAATTGCTTGTCAAATTTTTTGGATTTTTTCTGTGAAGAATTTGGCAAAGTCATTGCAGGCCATGGTCGAATGAAGTTCAGCTGCCACTGACACAGGAGGGTTTGTTAGCCTGTCTACTGTAGAAAATAAGACCCGAGCATTATGGCAGTTTTTAGTGATGATGGCCTCTGTTACATGCTGAGTCAGCCCAACGTTGCCCAGAGTGTTACTCAGGTCTTTAGTCCCTTTGTCCTGAGGGTTGTCCACATGGATGTTAAAATCCCCAACAATAATTACACAGTCAAAATCAACACAGATCACAGACAGCAGTTCACTGAGGTCATTAAAAAAGTCTGTGCAGTATTTGGGAGGCCTGTAAACATTAAGAAACACAACTTTGGATGGGGCCTTCAGCTGTAAAGCCACATATTCAAAAGACTGAAAACTTCCAGGAGATAGCTGCTTACATTGAAATGATTCTTTAAATAAGACAGCAACCGCTCCTCCTCTCCTGCTCACCCTGGCCTCACTGATAAAACTGTAGTTAGGAGGGGTCGTCTCGATGAGAACAGCTCCACTGTTACTTTGGTCCAACCAAGTTTCAGTTAAAAACATAAAATCAAGGCTGTGCTCAGTGATTAAATCATTAATTAAAAATGTTTTCCCAGCTAGAGATCTAACGTTTAATAAAGCCAACTTAAGTGTTTTAGAGGCATTACTTGTCCCCTCGTGTTTGGGAGCAGTCTGTGACACACAAGGTATGTTTACTATGTTTAAAGATCTTTTAGAGTGCAGCCCTCTGTGTTTTGACCAGGCCACATGTCTCCTTCTGTCACCTAAAAGTACAGAGATTTTAAAACCTTCTTGTAAACAGGGTCCCAGCTTCTCCTGGGCAAAGTCACCACTGCCATAATCCTCGCAGATGAATATCCAACTGTGACAAACATTGTTCTGCATACAGGGTCAAACGATGTGTCCAAACAACAGTCGGCAGTTATCAACAGACAGTTATCAGTGGTATGGCAGTGGTGACTTCACACATCACACATCAGACTGCGGAGACAGAGCATGAAGGTGGTAAAGAGGAACTACGGGGGGTGAGGCTGGGCAATGTGACTTCGATTGCTCTGTTGAGGGTGGGGCTCGATGGCGAACCTTTGGCCGCTCTGGTGGGGGATTTATGGGGGACAAAAAGGGATTGGGCCGGGGGGTAGATCTGAGCCCAGCATTGACCATCATCTCCTCAGTGAATTTCAGGTGTGGGGAGGAGGGAGAAAGGGAGGGGGAGGAGGGTGATGGCCTGTCAGGGGTTTGGGGGACTGGGGAAGATCGTGGTCCCTGGTCCTGGTCGTTGGTGTTGTTGAGAGAGTTGGAGGCAAATAGGGACCCCTCTTCTTGCCTCAGATGTCTCTCCTTTCTGAGGCTCTTCCCAGGTGGGGGCAAATGGAGCTCCTCCTCAAGGTTTCTGCTGGGCTTTGTCTGTTCTTGGAGTACTGTTTGTTCCTCTTTATGAGATAACTCCTCATTTATCTCAGCCTTGGCACCAAGCACAGATGGATGACGTATGGAATAAAACAAGTTGGAGGTGAACAGTTTCACCCCTGACTTGTTAAAATTAAATCCATTTGCTTTAAACAGATGCCTGCGTTCCCAAAAAATATTAAAGCTGTTGATAAAATGCACCGAGTGGTCAGTACATATATAAGCATATATACATATACATATATAATGTATAAGCCATTTATTCAGTGTAAACAACCTGCTGAATCTCTCGTCTCCTCCTCTGACCGGCGGTACAGGTCCACTGATGAATACAGCTGCATTCAGAGAGTTTACAGTATTTAATAATCCAGTAAAGTCCCGTTTCAGAACCTCCGACTGTTGTTTGGACACATCGTTTGACCCTGTATGCAGAACAATGTTTGTCACAGTTGGATATTCATCTGCAATTTGAAGAATTCTCTCCTTCAGGTTGTTGACCATATCGTTAGGAAAGCAGAGGACTTTAGTGTTCTTACCGCACATCCTTTGTACATCCTTTACAGCAGGGTCACCCACAATCAGAGTTTCAGGCCTAGCCTTTAGCTTTCCCTGTGGTCTTTTACTTTTCAACAGATTTTCAGACCTTACTTCGCTGCTTTTAGATGGATGGTTGTCAGATATAGATCCAGGGTCCTTTGATAGTGGAGCAAATCTGTTGTGCAGTTTCACATTCAGTTGTTTTGAAGGTTTGTTGTTAACCTTCCTATTCACGGTTGTCCAGTCCTGTTTCCTCTCGTATACAGGGGTAGAAGAGCTTCTCTGTCTCGTAGGAAGTGAAGGCCAGTTGGTTTCAGAGATTTCAGCTCGCTGTGCTCTGCCCGTGATACGTCCTCCCCCTTCCAGGAGACATGATTTATGTCTTGGTTTTGCACCAAGACAGTCCAAGGGGGGATTATCGCTTGAGGATTTATAATAATGCACAGAGTCTACTTTCTTGGTCATGTTATCTGTGCTCCTTAGCTGTGTACTAGCTTGCTCATCGCCATTGTTTTGAATCAAAGGCAAGGTTGTTTCATTTCCACACAGTCCATTTACCTCCACGTTTACTTCTAAGCGATGAATTTTTGTCTCCAGTACTGCAATCTTCTGCAGGAGGCTGTGGTAGTCATCTGTGGAGAGGGAAGGCATCTTGTTGCTAGTTAGCCTAGCGGTTAGCACCTTTCCAGGCTATTGAGGCTGTTCGGTGCCCAGATGCTGTAATCAGGCTTCAGCTGTGTCTAGGCCACAGACACACGGAGCGCTGAGGATAAGGTAACTATAAAAATGTTGCTGTTTCTGTTAAGAACACTTTAGTCCTAATGATCTATAAGTGTCCAGAAGCTATCGCAGGTAAGCTCATACGGAAAAAAGGGAAAAAAATCAGCATAAAAATCAATAAAAGAAGAAAAGCATTTAAGGAGCAAAGAGATGAAGCGTCCACACTCGCAAAAGGGAGGAGCCAAGCCTGGTAGGTAGTGTTTGATCTTAAAGCCACTGAAAAATATTGAACATTCACCAGGATATTTTGGTGTGTATGCACTGAAACACACCCTGTGTGGTATTTAGAATTGGCATTTATCAGGTTCATAAACGCTGGTTTATGAGCATGATGCGGTAAGCTGAGCACAGCTTCAACCTGCTGTTTGTTGAAAAATAGTAACGCAACCACACCACATTTTTTTGTGATTAACGGTAATGGAGTTGTAATAATAGGAATAGTAATTAGTTAGATTACTCGTCACTGGAAAAAGTAACACCGTTACTTGTAAAGCCATTATTCCCATTACTTAGTACAAGGCAACGAAATGTAGTGTGCAAGATATAAATATGAAAACTACAGAAATATCAGGTGGTTCTTCCTCAGAGTCCTCAGGAAGAGGTGCACTTTCTTGACCAGCTTGGAGCAGTTGGTCGTCCAGATGAGATCCTCGGTGATGTGGACTCTCAGGAACTTGAAGCTGCTCACACGATCCACAGCCGTCCCTTTGATGTAGATGGGTGGATGTGGGTCAGCATTCTTCCTGTAGTCCACGATGAGCTCCTGGGTCTTCTCTGTGTTGAGTAGCAGGTTGTTTGTGTCGCACCACTCAGCCAGACGATCCACCTCCTCCCTGTAGGCGGCCTCATTGTTGTCATTGATGAGGCCAATTACCATGGTGTCATCTGCAAACTTAATGATGGTGTTGGAACCATCGGCAGGTCTGGGCTCATCACACAGTTTTGTGGTACACAGGTGTTCATTGTGATGTATATATACATACACATGTGTATTAGGGGTGGAGCTGAGCCCGAATACGGTATTTGGAAAGGCATGAATATCGCGTTTTTTACCAATACTTATTTCGAACAAATACTTGTTCCCAAATACAAAAATATTTGTATTCGGGGACAAGAAAAACTTTTAAATCAAAATGCTGGGTTTCCTTATGAGACCATAGTGCATGCCGGGAGAGTGAGTAAGTGATGTGTAAAAAGTGAGTGACACAGGCTGCTCCACACAGTAACAGAGAAGGCTCGGCTGAGCTATAAAAAACTGAACTGCATTACTATTTTTGTTGAATAGACAACACCCGGCCATGGACCGGTACCGGTCTGTGAGTCGTTTGGTACTGGGCCACGAGTGTTGAGGTTCGGATGTGAAATTTGCGGTTTTCAGGGGTTTTATTTCTTTTTATTGTTAATATTTATTGTTTTTATCGTTATCATATATTCAATGATGTTCCTTGTTACATGTTCATTGCTGGATTTATGCAAAAACATCAACTAATATTGCATATTCATAATTATTATAATGGGTATAATTGAAGAATACTTACACTATAACATTAATTAGAAGTGTAATGCAAAAAACTTAATTTTGAATTTTACTCGAATACAAATACAAATAATTTTCCCCCTCAACAAATACAAATACAGATACAAATACCAGCTGCTTTGCACTCTAATGCATCTCTAATATATATTCTATCCCTTTGAAGAGGTGAGGCTTCATAAATGCTAAAGGGGTAAGTGTTATTTCTCAGTTGCAGTGAATAGATAGGAGAAAATAAACTGTAGGAAAGTAAACAGAAGAAAGAAGAAGATAAATAACAATTTAACATAAACCAGTGACACACTCCAGGGCCTGATCACATCTGGCAAGGCCTCCTTGGATGAGGGTGTCTAGTGATAATGGCCGAAACACCCTATAGAGCCAAGATCCACTACTGATGATGCATCCCAAATCTTAATATGATAATCTAGATCAGATCTTTAATCCCCCCAAAAAAGGCAGATTAGCTTGGGTGAAAGACCGAAAGTTGTGGCCCACTACAATCTGTGCTGATGGTAAGGTTTCTGGGCTGCCTTTGCTCATAACAGCCAAGATTCTCACCATTAAAAGCAATGCATTGTCAAGGAAAGCCTGGAAAGACTGCTAGCAGGAGGGAATAGACCCTAATGGGGCTGGTGTGGTTTAGCGCCTGATACCAGCAGGACATAGCGCTTTTTAGAGTACTTGGGTACACCCAATATTGCTACAGAAATCTCAAAAGAGAAGATACCCCTAGGGTCTGTGAGAGCAGGGGTGGAAGAAGAACCTTTCCGGACGGATTTAATGGCAACGAACCACGGAACAGCACCAACGATGAATAGATCAACCACCACTGCAAATAATGGACCATCAATGACGGTAGAAAAGAAGCTGCAGAACTGCATTTGTGGCTGGTCAAAACTAACAACTGACATGGGTCTTAAAATCCACGAAGGAAGGAAGAAGTGCCTCAGCGAGAAAGGGGCCTCGCATTGACACATACTTTTTGAGAAGTAAGTCAAATCAGTCGATTGAAGATCAGAGGCAGGTGAATCCCCACAGTCCTCAGGGTATCAGCACCCCAATCAAAGTGTCAAACAGACTCCCCCATAGTCTCCAGACTAGAACTCAGTCAAACCCAGCCATAGCAGTTCCCAGTCTAGAGCTTAGCCAGCCACACCCAATATTAGATTCTAGCCCAGGGCCCAGCCATTTAAAATTAGCCCCTAGCTTGGAGTTTAACCACCAACAGCTAGCAACACATTTATGTACAGATTTATTTGTTTTGTGGACTTGGAGAAGGCATCCTACGGAGTGTCCTCTGGCGCCACCGGGCCCTCTGACCACCACCAGTAGAACCAGTAGTACAACACGCCCTCATGCCTGAATGACTACCGGCGAGTTGCACTGACCTCAGTGGTTATGAAGGTGTTCAAGAGGCTGTTGAAGAATATCATCTTCTCCACCATTGCAAACACAACAGATTGGCTCCAGTTTGCTTACCATCCCAACAGAACCACAGAGGATGCCATTGCCCATGTCCTGCACACCACCTTAAGTCACATGGACAAGAAATAGGGTAACTATGTGAGATTGGTGTTTGTTGATTACACTTCAGCGTTCAACACAATAGTGCCCGGCAGACTGTTCACAAAGCTGAAGTATCTAGGACTCAACAGTCACCTGTGTGCATGGGTGTTGGACTTCCTCACTGGCAGAACTCAGGTGATGCAACAGCTTTGTAAAAGGAAGGTGAATGAAACTCCGCCCCTTATGTCACTCACCTAAGAGAAACGAGAAAACAGGTTGTTCAACTTCCTGGGTAAGGAAGGAAGGAAGGTAAAATGAAGGTGAATGAAGCTCCGCCCCTTATGTCACTCACCTAAGAGAAATGAGAAAACAGGTTGTTCAACTTCCTGGGTAAGGAAGGAAGGAAGGTAAAATGAAGGTGAATGAAGCCCCGCCCCTTATGTCACTCACCTTACGAGAAATGAGAAAACAGGTTGTTCAACTTCCTGGGTAAAGAGAAACACACACACAATCAGACTGAGTTCAGAGCAAACTAGCAACTTCCACTGAGTGAGACCAGCTACAGGAGAGAAAAGTGGAAAACTCCAACACTGCTGCTTCAAGCTGCTGACGCTCCACACACTGAATGTGAGTTTGAGCAAAAACACAATTTAAAGGAAGTTACAGTGAAGGTGGTAGAGGAGGGAGGGGATCCAGGACTGACTGTACTTCCTGTCTGCTGTTTTCAGCTTCACTCACAGACTCAATGGCTTCCAGATCAGAGGAGGATCTCTGCTGTCCGGTCTGTCAGCAGGTCTTCAGAGATCCTGTTATTCTGTCATGTAGCCACAGCTTCTGTAAAGACTGTCTGAATAGATGGTGGAGAGAGAGACCAACACAACACTGTCCAATTTGTAAGAGAAGATCTTCAAGGGAAGAACCACCTTTAAACCGAGCTTTAAAGAACTTGTGTGAGTCGTTCTTACAGGAGAGAGATCAGAGAGCTTCAGAGGCTCTCTGCAGTCTGCACTCTGAGAAACTCAGACTCTTCTGTCTGGACCATCAGCAGCCAGTGTGTCTCGTCTGCAGAGACTCAGAAAAACACACCAAGCACAGATTCAGACCCATTGCTGAAGCTGCACAACAACACAAAAAGGAATTTCAGGAAACTCTGGAGCCCTTAAAGAAGAAGTTAAAGGTTTGTGAAGAAGTTCAAGTGAAGTTTGATCAAACAGCAGAACACATTAAGGTCCAGGCCCGACACACAGAGAGGCAGATTAAGGAGCAGTTTAAGAAGCTTCAGCAGTTTCTAGCAGAGGAAGAGGAGGCCAGGCTGGCTGCACTGAGGGAGGAAGAGGAGCAGAAGAGTGGGATGATGAAGGAGAAGATGGAGGCTCTGAGCAGAGAGATAGCAGCTCTTTCAGACGCAGTCAGAACCACAGAGGAGGAGCTGAGAGCTGAAGACGTCTCATTCCTGCACAACTACAAGGCTGCAGTGGAAAGAGTCCAGCGCTGCCCCCTGCTGGATGATCCACAGCTGCCCTCAGGAGCTCTGATAGACCAGGCCAAACACCTGGGCAACCTGACCTTCAACATCTGGAACAACATGAAGGACATGGTCTCCTACACTTCTCTCATTCTGGACCCAAACACTGCTCATCCAGAACTCATCCTGTCTGAAGATCTGACCAGTGTGAGAGGAGGAGAAAAGCAGCAGCTTCCTGATAATCCAGAGAGGTTTGATGGATTTATCTGCTCTGTCCTGGGCTCTGAGGGCTTTAACTCAGGGACTCACAGCTGGGATGTCGAAGTTGGAGATGGTACATGGTGGGCACTGGGTGTGTTGGCAGAGTCTGTGCAGAGAATGGGAAGCATACGGTCTGCATTATGGAGAATACGGTTCTATGAAAGTAAATACTCAGCATGCTCACCATCAGCTCCTCTCACTCCTCTCTCAGTCCAGAAGAAGCTCCAGAGGATCAGAGTGAATCTGGACTGGAACAGAGGAAAGCTGTCGTTCTCTGATCCTGATACTAACACACACATACACACCTTCACACACACTTTCACTCACAGGATGTTTCCATATATCAGCACTGATGGTAAACTGAAGGTGTTGCCATTGAAGGTGTCAGTGTCAGTGCAGCAGATGAGTTGAGGATGATGATGTTTCTAATGTTGTTTCCTGTCAGTGAGTTGAAGCTGTTAAACTGCAGCTGTCCTCCTGCTGCCTCGTTGTTCCAAAGCTCTTTGTTTCTCTTTTAGTTTCACTCTTTCTTTCTGTTTCTGCTGTCCACCTTTTCACATGGAAAATCATTTCACTGTTTCTCACTGAATGACTCCCCAAACTAGATTTGAAATTCTATCAAGTTTCTAATCATTCCAAGTGATTCATGTTTCTATTTGATGTGTAAATGGAGATGATTTCGTTTGCTGGGATATGGACTGACATGTATTGAATGGGAGGAGCAGTTTGTTGTTTTTTTCTTGTCTGTTTATGACAAAAAATATATATATTGTCAAAAGATTTATACCACAATAGAGTTTCTTAAATCTCACAGCCTGAAAAATACCACACATGCCACAATGAAAAAGCTCAAAATGTCTGAACAGTAAATACTAAAGTAAAACCATTAAACCCACTCTGGAACTTAATTTAAAGGTTATTTAACAGAAATTAAAATAAATATATAAAAATTTAAGTTTCTAATCCTGACAGAATTTTCTCATAACGATCAGATAATGTAGAGCAGATGGAGCAGAGATGGGATGAATCTATAAGATTGATTTTTATTGTTTTTTATTTATATTCTTCAATTTGTATTAAAAAGGCACAGACTGCTGAGTTTTTGATGACATAAAAAAAACACACAGCTAAATACTGAATCAATGACTTCGAAGCTTAATATGGAGTTAGAGGTTGTAGATAACTGTGTGATGAATAATAAACACATGTTAAACATTTCTAAAACAAATGTCTCATTCAGACAGATTCCAAAGACAGTAACCAAATTTGGCCACAAGATGGTAGCAGCTGATGTGAGATCCTTTCTGGTAGGGGTGCCTAATCCCAGTCCTCGACAGCTAACGTCCTGCAGCTTTTAGATGCATCCTTGTTCTGACACACCTGAATCAAATGAATGGCTTGTTATCTGGCCTTTGCCAAATATGATTGCATGCTGAAGAGGTAATTAAACCATTTAATTTCAGCTGTGTTGGAGTAGGGATGCATCTAAAAAATGCAGGATAGTAGCTCTCGAGAACTGGGATTGGACACCCCTGCTTTATGGGATGAAAAACTTCTGCTCTGAGACGTCTTCACAGAGACTGGCTCATTTGTCCTGATTTCTGGGTGAATATAGATGAACATCAAAGTGTCAGATGGAGTTATGCCACATGTCGCTATAAAACAGATGACTTATACTCACAGGGACGTGTGATCATGATGTTCTCTCATCTGCAGCTGAGCACTATCTTTTCCCAGCAGAATAACATCTAGTATTATTAAAACCATATATATTAATTCGCAGACTACTGTATATTCTTGAGAAAAAGATTAAAGTCCTCCCGGCTTTCCTCATTAAATCTGAGGCTACGTCCACACGTACACGGGTATTTTTGAAAATGGAGATTTTGAAAACGGACGTTTTAAAAAATAATCCCGTCCACACGTAAAGGCAGAAATGAAGGAAAACGCTGCTAGGAACATGCCAAAGCAACAGGTGGCGATATATTCCTAACCGTGCAGAAATGTTGGCCAATCAGAAGTCTAGAAGCCTCGTTGGGAAAAAGTAAACAAAGCTGGGGCATAGAAGCAGAACCGAGTCGTATGTGTGGAGGGACAGTAACTGTGTGTGTATATGTAAGCATTTAAACACTGCAGAGAGTACAATTAACAGTAATAGTATTGTAGAAATTCATTTCACCGAAACAATAACGTGGCGCACAGAGTGACGTCAAAAAATGCGCACACCTTTGACTCTGCATTTTCTCAGTTTTTCTCGTCCACACGTAAATGCAAGAACGGAGTTTTCAAAAATATCCACCCTGGCCGGAGTTTTTAAAAATCTCAGTTTTTAGTGACCGAAAACGCCGTTAACGTGTGGACAAAAGGTGCAAACGCATAGAAAAAGCTACGTTTTCAAAAATACCCGGGTACGTGTGGACGTAGCCTGAGAAGGTAAAAGGACGTTACATCCAGACCTTATTGTGACAGGTGAGACCTGAGACTGGGAACCGCCCCTAGTTGGTGGGGCTGGGTTTTTCCCTTTTATAAGCACAGGTGCAGGCAATTAGTGATGGTAAATTTGATTCTTTTTCTTAATCGAGTTTTAATGAGTCACTCACCAAAGTAAATCGTGTTTTTTGAGTCATTTGATTCACTGAGTCAGTTGCCCAGAGAGTGCAAAAAATGTACATTTTCACTCAAACTTAATTTGTTTCTCTTTTCATGTAAATCCTACTGCTAAGATGAATGATTCTAAAAGAAAACAACTATTTTATAGAGCAAAAAAGAGCAAAAACATTTCTAAAAGTAAGCAATTTCCTATCAAAATTACTTAATAAACATTTATTTTGTTTATTTTTATTTTATTAGCATTTTCCTTAAATGTGTCAAATATATATTTTCTCATCTAAATTTCCACTGAGCTGTGAGCCAGTAATGCGCCTTAACATTGGTTGCCAACCAAGAAGAAGAAGAAGCTGTGAGCCAGGAGGGAGGGGGTGAGTGAGTGAGTGAGTGATTCGTTCGCTCTATGGCTGTGTCCCAATTCAGGGTCTGCACCCTTGAAGTACGCGCATTACGTGCACTACGCGTACTACGTACGGTGCGTACTACGCGTACTACGTACGGTGCATACTATAAGTACGAGAAGTGTGGAAGTGAGAGGCTTGTGAAATGGGACGGTATACGCTTGGTCGCGCTGTTCAGGTTGTCTAGCAACCATGTTACTAACCGCGAGACACTTTACATACAGCTTTGTTTGACAGAAATGAAGGAGAAAAAATGTTTTGTTGGTCATTCATTTTTGTCATGACATCACTTTGATTAGTTGAGTATCTGAGGCTGAGACCACGGGACTGTAAAACATGATTCTTGGGCTTCATTTCTGTGCTGAACAGTCATTTAAGATTAGCTAGTAAATAACAATTAGCTAATGTTGTTCATGAGACTAAAATCATCTCACTGTGGTAATGTAAATATAATATAGCCAATATTATAGTATTGTCAGATTATTATGATATATATATATATATATATATATATATATCACTGACTTTCAGCTTGTTGTGTTTGTGGATATATGACTGACTTTAATTATTAAACATTCGCACATAAATAAGTGACGTCGTATTCAGTACTTTTGACAGTTCACTCTTCGGCCGCTCCATCTTATTAGGGAAATTCCAAATACATAAATGTAAATTTCAAAACTCAACCCCATCATTTAATTTGTTTTTGATTGAAATTGAATATTACTTAAACTCTCTTAAATTAACTTCCAATAAAAAAGGTTTATCATTGATTGAAATACATTCAGAAATGTTTAACGAATGAGCTGTCACAACTTTCAAGTACAAAGTTGTTATGAAGTTTGTCACATGTCCTGGGGCGCACTGACAGAGGAGAGGCTGCCGGACACTGGCGCCACCGGGCCCTCTGACCACCACCAGTAGGCAAACACGGGGTTAGTATCTTGCCCAAGTATATATGGCATGCAGCCAGGAGGCAGCCTGGGATCGAACCACCGACCTTCTGATTAGTGGCTGACCTGCTCTGCCACCTGAGCTACAAACACCCCTTTTCTTTTTTTATCCTTTGTTTATTTATCCTTCTTATTTCATTGTACTGTTTATTGTTACTCTTATTTGCCTTGTATGTCTACTGTACAAACTGAACTGGAATGACTGACTGTTCGCTTTATAAGTTCAATAAAGTTTGGGGGAAAAAAAACAAAAACCTCTTCGGCTGCTCCCTTCTGCCGTATTTTGCGGCAAAATTATCCACACCCACCACCGCGCTATGAATTGTGGGATATATGGGACCACGAAGCGTGCACCGGACCACGCTTGATATTTGGGGAAATCAATGGCGCATTTGGAGTATGCATTTGAAGCACACTTCGAATTGGGAAAGCCATCGTCGCGTGGCGGTGACCTAACCGGCCGCACTTGAAATGCGTACTTCAAGCGTGCAGACCCTGAATTGGGACACAGCCTATGATTCAGCACAGGAGGAAGGGGGTGAGTAGCTCAAATGTGTTGTTAGCATAGCGATGCTACTGTGAACCAAGGAGCTATTTTCTTGATGTGAGCTTCTACTCAGGGTTTTTTCTTCCAGTTCAGAGCAGAAATGTTTTTGTTAAGATACTGGATGATGTGTTTTTCTCCACAATTTTAATTATAAGCTAGATATATTGCTGCTAACAGCAACAGGGATGAGTCAGTGAGTCAGTTGGGCTTGTGAATCATGATTCATGAGTCAGTAAAGTGATTCTCGAGTATTCAATTCAATTCAATTCAATTTTATTTATATAGCGCCAAATCACAACAAAAGTCGCCTCAAGGCGCTTCATAGATACAGAGAAAAACCCAACAATCATATGACCCCCTATGAGCAAGCACTTTGGCGACAGTGGGAAGGAAAAACTCCCTTTTAACAGGAAGAAACCTCCGGCAGAACCAGGCTCAGGGAGGGGCGGCCATCTGCTGCGATCGGTTGGGGTGAGAGAAGGAAGACAGGATAAAGACATGCTGTGGAAGAGAGACAGAGGTTAATAACAGATATGATTCAATGCAGAGAGGTCTATTAATACATAGTGAGTGAGAAAGGTGACTGGAAAGGAAAAACTCAATGCATCATGGGAATCCCCCGGCAGCCTACATCTATTGCAGCATAACAAAGGGAGGATTCAGGGTCACCTGGTCCAGCCCTAACTATATGCTTTAGAAAAAAGGAAAGTTTTAAGCCTAATCTTAAAAGTAGAGATAGTGTCTGTCTCCCGAATCCAAACTGGAAGCTGGTTCCACAGAAGAGGGGCCTGAAAACTGAAGGCTCTCCCTCCCATTCTACTTTTAAATACTCTAGGAACAACAAGTAGGCCTGCAGAGCGAGAGCGGAGCGCTCTAATAGGGTGATATGGTACTACAAGGTCATTAAGATAAGATGGGGCCTGATTATTTAAGACCTTGTATGTGAGGAGCAGGATTTTGAATTCAATTCTGGATTTAACAGGAAGCCAATGAAGGGAAGCCAAAACAGGAGAAATATGCTCTCTCTTTCTAGTCCCTGTCAGGACTCTTGCTGCAGCATTTTGGATTAGCTGAAGGCTTTTCAGTGAGTTTTTTGGACATCCTGATAATAATGAATTACAGTAGTCCAGCCTGGAAGTAATAAATGCATGAACTAGTTTTTCAGCGTCACTCTGAGACAGGATATTTCTAATTTTAGAGATGTTGCGCAAATGGAAGAAAGCAGTCTTACATATTTGTTTAATATGTGCGTTGAAGGACATGTCCTGGTCAAAAATGACTCCAAGGTTCCTCACCGCGTTACTGGAGGCCAAGGTAATGCCATCCAGAGTAAGAATCTGATTAGATACCATATTTCTAAGATTTTCAGGGCCGAGTACAATAACCTCAGTTTTATCTGAATTAAGAAGCAGAAAGTTAGCGGCCATCCAGGTCTTTATGTCTTTAAGACATTCCTGCAGTTTAACTAATTGGTGTGTGTTATCTGGCTTCATGGACAGATAGAGCTGGGTGTCATCTGCATAGCAGTGAAAATGTATGCTATGTCTTCTAATGATACTGCCTAAGGGAAGCATGTATAATGTAAACAGAATTGGTCCTAGCACTGAACCCTGTGGAACTCCATAATTAACCTCACTGTGTGAAGAGGACTCTCCATTTACATGCACGAATTGGAGTCTATTAGATAGATATGATACAAACCACTGCAGCGCAGTACTTGTAATACCTACAGCATGTTCTAATCGCTCTAATAGGATATTATGATCAACAGTATCGAACGCTGCACTGAGGTCTAGCAGGACAAGCACAGAGATGAGTCCACTGTCAGAGGCCATTAGAAGATCATTTGTAACCTTCACTAAAGCTGTTTCTGTGCTGTGCTGAGCTCTGAAACCTGACTGAAACTCTTCAAATAAACCATTCCTCTGCAGATGATCTGTTAGCTGTTTGACAACTACTCTTTCAAGGATTTTTGATATGAAAGGAAGGTTGGAGATTGGCCTATAATTAGCTAAGACTGCTGGGTCTAGAGATGGCTTTTTGAGTAAAGGTTTAACTACAGCCAGCTTGAAGGCCTGTGGTACATAGCCGATTATTAGAGATAGGTTGATCATATTTAAGATCGAAGAATTAATTAATGGCAGGACTTCTTTGAGCAGTTTTGTAGGAATGGGGTCTAAAAGACACGTTGATGGTTTGGAGGAAGTAATTATTGAAGTTAACTCAGAAAGATCAATTGGAGAAAAAGAGTCTAACTTAATATCAATGGTACTAAGAGTAGCTGTAGATAATATTACATCTGTGGGATGATTATTGGTAATTTTTTCTCTAATGATAAAAATTTTATTTGTGAAGAAGTTCATGAAGTCATTACTAGTTAACGTTAAAGGGATGGTTGGCTCAAAAGAGCTCTGACTTTTTGTCAGCCTGGCTACAGTGCTGAAGAGAAACCTAGGGTTGTTCTTATTTTCTTCAATCAGTGATGAATAGTAAGATGTTCTGGCTTTGCGGAGGGCTTTCTTATAAAGCAGCAAACTATTTCTCCAGGCTAAATGATGATCCTCTAGATTTGTGACACGCCATTTCCTCTCCAGATTACGAGTCATCTGCTTTAGGGTACGTGTTTCAGAATTATACCACGGAGTCAGGTACTTCTGATTTGAGGCCTTAGTTTTCACAAGAGCTACAGTATCCAGAGTCGTACGTAGTGAGGAGGTGAAATTATTAACAAGATAATCGACCTCTGTTGGGGTAGCGTTCAGATAGCTGCTTTGCTCTGTGTTGGTACAGGGCATTGGAGATGATAACAGTGGGTGGATTATATTCTTAAACTTAGTTACAGTGCTTTCAGAAAGACATCTACTTTGATAAAGTCTACTCTTCACCGCTGTGTAATCAATTATTGTAAAAGTAAATGTTATCAGGAAATGATCAGACAGGAGAGGGTTTTCAGGAAACACTGTTAAATGTTCAGGTTCGATGCCATATGTTAAAACAAGATCTAGAGTGTGATTAAAGTGGTGGGTGGGTATTGAACGATTCGTTCATGATTCGCGCATCACTACAGGCAGTTACTCATTCTCTTGAGTGAACCTGGAGCTCTGTGAGTGCCTGGTCCAAGCCGCGGTATTTGGCACTTTGAACTTTGATGTGGGTCCCTTAGCCTTTTATTGAAGCTTTAGGTCACCGAAAATGGTCCGCTTGTGTTTTGGTGATTTGGCGGAGGTTTAAAGTGTGCTGTATCTTTACCCCCTGTAGGAAGAAACCATTGTTTTGTTCCTGTGACAAAACATGTAAGGGACTCAACCAGCGTTTGTCGATATTTGTTAGTCCCCATCTTTTAAACAGGTAGCTGAACAATACATATGAAGCAAGGTGGGAGGGCTATTCCTGCTGCGGTCAATTGTTCAGTCAAAGTGATGTCCTGTTTTGATTTACAGATTGTCAAGCTGCTTCTTTTCCAGGGTGGATCTCTGGCTTCGTGGCCGAGGTCCAGATACACCAGTGGTTTTTTAAATTTATTTCACTCTTGCTTAATTCAACAGCTAGGTTGTTGTTTTTGTTTATTTGTTTTTGTTGTTTCACTGTATCAGTAGGCACCAATGCATTCATCGATTGTATTTTAGAGTGGTTTAATATATTCACAGTGGCTTGCAAAAGTTTTCGGCCCCCTTGAACTTTTCCACATTTTGTCACAATACAGCCACAAACATGAATCAATTTTATTGGAATTCCACGTGAAAGACCAACACAAAGTGGTGCACACGTGAGAAGTAGAACAAAAAACATACACGATTCTAGGGGTGGGCGATATAAACGATATAAGATACAAACGATATAAATTTGACCAACGATAGATATTTTGACTATACCGCTCTACCGCGATAGCGCATGTTGATGATGTCATCAAGCTGCGCCTGTTTTTGTCGAAAGCATCGCAGCGGCTACAACCATTATCATCTGCAAATTATGCCGGGCAACAATCATAGCAAATGACTGGATGAATAATCTCAGTTGCTTTCCTAACTGAAGTTCGCCCCGTGTATAGCATCCTGCTATGCGATTGCATTTGTCCCTGACCACAAGAATCCCTCACGTTAACTTTTATCGAGTGGATAAAAAAGTTGGCGTTCATCCTCCAGCTTCACTGTGCTAATGTTATGCTAACATAGCTGTGTCACTAGCAATCACGTAGTACAACATTATTTTACATTAAATTACATTAATAACATTAAATTAACGGTTTTAGTAACGCAGTAAAGCAGTAACTATCAGTTTTGTTTTTTCTTTTCATGGTGGAGATTTGGGGTGTACCAATTTAATCTAATGACCTTTTTTGCAATAGTAATCCCTTACTTTACTCGTTGCTTGAAAAAAGTAATTGCATTACAGTAACACGTTACTTGTAACACGTTACTGCCCATCTCTGGTGACTAGTTAATGGATTTCATGCATACAAAAGAACATGGAACAACCTTTTTATTATTTGTACTGATAGGCAAAAGCACCGTTGTCTCCAATGAACAGGTTGTTCCATGATGACAAAAGATATAAACAGAAAAAAAGGCTGAACACACAGAGACATTCTGCAACATACTCACTACTGAGAAAAAATATGCTTATTACAAATCAAATTGTAGGACAAAGTATTAACTTCGAGTTATGTTTCTTTTAATAGTCTCAAATAAAAAAATAAAATAAGGCACTCTGACTGGTACTGACAATGGGCAAACGGCTTAAGAATGAAAGTACATTGTGCGCTGTCTGTCCTGCGTGCTGCACAACAACATTGAATATTTAGTATTTACTGCTGTTTACACTTAGCTAGATTAATGTGATGGTGTTGTGTCTAGTATGTTGGTTTAGTTTTTTGTTTTTTTTTGCTTGTTTTCTATTCTTCTTCTCTCAACAGGTGATCCAGGAGATTTTTTTTCTCCCCCCCTTTCTCACTGTCCCTCTCCCCTTCTGTTTTTCTTTTCCTTCCTCTTTCTCTCTCCCTTTCCTATCCCTCACTCATGTCTGTCCCGTCTGTAACATCTGAAAATAAAATATAATAAATAATAAAAACAAAGGTCGATCAAATGGACCAATACGGCAATGCCACAATGATCCATTTGGCAAAGTAAATCCATTGGGTATCCTTGTTGGTCTTCAGACAACAATTCTGACGGCTAAAGAACCAAATGGGACAGGCAAAAAAAAAGAAAAAAAAAAAAGAATGAAAGTTCAGGTACTATGGAACTTTAGTTCTTGAGAAAGTTACAGAGTGGGTGACACATGGTTAACATTACATTAACAGTTTGCTCTCAGTCCACTTACCAGCAAATGTTCCAGGTGGCTCTGCTGTGAGTTTGTGTCCATTAACCGCAGAAATGTGCAGAAATGAAAGATTTCCTGTGAGGCTGTACGCTCTTCACGCACACTAATAGTAAATTACTACTATCATGTTTTACTTAAACTTTGAAGTTGTAGTTGCTGGATATAAATAATATGAGCAATTAACAATTTTACTCCAAGATACTGATAAGTATACATATGTAAGGACAAGAGAGGCATTAAGGACAAAAACAAGACACCCCCACAATCTTTTAGTTACAATATAATATTTGGTTGAAATGTTCATATTGTTCAAATATGTTATTTTCTTTGGTTGTTGTAAAATAATGTGTGCCCCAGTCTCCAATAAGACAAAGTGCTGGAAAGGTAGTTATCCCTCCTTTACACCACAAGAAGGAGTCTCTCAATAAAAGAGCAGCTCTAGCAGGAGTAAACAAGCTCGGCCCCTAACCATAATGCAGTGCGCCTATCAAGAGCTGTGTAAGACTGTACAAATGTGTAACAATATACTATGTCTATACATTTGCAGACCCAGTAAAGGGAAACTGGGTCTGTGAGAGTTAAAGGTTGTTACGGATTCAAATACAGGAGGAAACACCACAATAACAACACTGGTCCGGCCGGGTTGAGTCAAACAATGATTTTAATGATCACACGCGTGGGAGATGGACACCGTACGCAGACAGCATCAGATCTCAAAATGGTGGAGCATTGATCAAACTCTTATAGCCTCTAGTGGCCCCCACCTTATCATAAAAGCCTAAACATTCACATTCTTTCTCTCACACGGCGCCTAAGCTACGACCTTGGCTCCCTGTTTATCTGCTCCTGCTGAGATGGGGCAGAAAACTCCAGTATATTCTGTTCTCTTCTAATCAGACAAATAAGGCGATGACTTTCTGCAAACAGTATTTCTTATAACTCAGCAGTATATTGCATCATAAAACAATATCATTCATTCACAATAAATCAGCAGTCTAATGTAATGCAAATCAGTTTAACAAATGCAATAGTTATCAGCTTCTTCTAATTCAGGAGAATAATGCAAACTAAAACTACATAATAATTCACAATCTTTAATTAGGGGTCTAACATGGCATAAAATAATATTATAATCCCACAAGGTAGAAGAAGAATTTGCATCCCAGTAAACACATGAAATCCCCTGTGTTTGTATTACACACCAGCAGCTAGAGAATCTGCCAAATATTGAGGCAGGATAAAGCACTTTCAAAATAAAGCCTCCCAAACAACTACATGAAGTGACACATTATTTTCTGAGCTTAATGCTTTGAACTGTTTTACAGCTGCTGTTAGGTAAACAAGTGAACTTTGTGATGAAACACACCTTTATTTATGGCTGAAGCAAAACTCTTGACAGCCAAGGGAGGTGAAAAGAGCTCCGCCCCTGACATCAGTAAACTGCGACAAACCAGGAAACAAGCTGTTCTTTTTCATCGGTAAAGAGAGACGCACAGACGATCAGACTGAGCTCAGACCAAACTAGCAGCTTCCTCTGAGTGAGTCCAACTACAGGAGAGAAAAGTGGAAAACTCCAACACTGCTGCTTCAAGCTGCTGACGCTCCACACACTGAATGTGAGTTTGAGCAAAAACACGACTCAAAGGAAGTTTCAGTGAAGGTGGTAGAGGAGGGAGGGGAGCCAGGACTGACTGTACTTCCTGTCTGCTGTTTTCAGCTTCACTCACAGACTCAATGGCTTCCAGATCAGAGGAGGATCTCTGCTGTCCGGTCTGTCAGGAGGTCTTCAGAGATCCTGTTATTCTGTCATGTAGCCACAGCTTCTGTAAAGACTGTCTGAAGAGATGGTGGAGAGAGAGACCAACACACGAGTGTCCAGTTTGTAAGGAAATATCAGTGAATGATCCACCTTTAAACCGAGCTTTAAAGAACCTGTGTGAGTCGTTCTTACAGGAGAGAGATCAGAGAGCTTCAGAGGCTCTCTGCAGTCTGCACTCTGAGAAACTCAAACTCTTCTGTCTGGACCATCAGCAGCCAGTGTGTGTCGTCTGCTGTGCCTCAGAAAAACACACCAATCACAGATTCAGACCCATCGATGAAGCTGCACAACAACACAAGAAGGAACTTCAGGAAACTCTGGAGCCCTTAAAGAAGAAGTTAAAGGTTTGTGAAGAAGTTCAAGTGAAGTTTGATCAAACAGCAGAACACATTAAGGTCCAGGCCCGACACACAGAGAGGCAGATTAAGGAGCAGTTTAAGAAGCTTCACCAGTTTCTAGCAGAGGAAGAGGAGGCCAGGCTGGCTGCACTGAGGGAGGAAGAGGAGCAGAAGAGTGGGATGATGAAGGAGAAGATGGAGGCTCTGAGCAGAGAGATAGCAGCTCTTTCAGACACAGTCAGAGCCACAGAGGAGGAGCTGAGAGCTGAAGACGTCTCATTCCTGCACAACTACAAGGCTGCAGTGGAAAGAGTCCAGCGCTGCCCCCTGCTGGATGATCCACAGCTGCCCTCAGGAGCTCTGATAGACCAGGCCAAACACCTGGGCAACCTGACCTTCAACATCTGGAATAATAAGAAGGACATGGTCTCCTACACTCCTCTCATTCTGGACCCAAACACTGCTCATCCACAACTCATCCTGTCTGAAGATCTGACCAGTGTGAGACGAGGAGGAGAGAGGCAGCAGCTTCCTGATAATCCAGAGAGGATTGATTCATACAGCTCTATCCTGGGCTCTGAGGGCTTTAACTCAGGGACTCACAGCTGGGATGTTGAAGTTGGAGACAGTACAGGGTGGGAACTGGGTGTGTTAGCAGAGTCTGTGCAGAGGAAGGGACTGATAAGATCTGGAATATGGAAAATCGGTTTCAGTTTAGGCAAATACTCAGCACGCTCACCATCAGCTCCTGTTACTGCTCTCTCTGTTCTGAAGAAGCTCCAGAGGATCAGAGTGAATCTGGACTGGAACAGAGGAAAGCTGTCGTTCTCTGATCCTGATACTAACACACACATACACACCTTCACACACACTTTCACTCACAGGATGTTTCCATACATTTATACATGGGATAAAGTGAAGGTGTTGCCGTTGAAGGTGTCAGTGTCAGTGCAGCAGATGAGTTGAGGATGATGATGTTTCTAATGTTGTTTCCTGTCAGTGAATTGAAGCTGTTAAACTGCAGCTGTTCTCCTGCTGCCTCGTTGTTCATCATGAAATGTTGACAGTTTTAACTTATTAATATAAGGACAACAACGATTTGTTCCTCCCACCATCCAAAGACATGCAGTCTGTGGAGATAGGTTAATTGGTTAATCCAAATTGCCCATAGGTGTGAATGCAGGAGTGAATATGAGCGAGAATGGTTGTCTGTCTCTGTGTGTTAGCCCTGTGACAGACTGGCGACCTGTCCAGGGTGTACCCTGCCTCTCACCCTATGACAGCTGGGATAGGCTCCAGCGCCCCCGCGACCCTGAAAAGGATAAGCAGAAGCAAATGGATGGATTGATTCCACATACAATCCTGTAAATTTTAATCAACATGAACACTGAAAAAGTTGCACTGAGTAAAACATTAGTTTTATTTTGTTCACTAACATCATAATACTACTGTAATGCAGGATTGCTCCATGTCAATATGCTATCTTTGTTGTTAAAAATATTTTAAAATAAAAATTTTAACTAATCTTGCTGTAAGGCAGTTGTTGCAGGGCATGTATCAAAATTAAAGGTGTGAATGTTAAAGGCAACGCATGTATTTACTAATAAAGGCAATGATTCCATCCTGTATCTGCGGCTCACATTATAGTCAGCTATCCATGGTCATTGTTACACATATCTTTTCTGGTATTTGTAAATGTTGATCTACCTAAAAATCATAAGCTTAAATACTGTAATCATTATTCATTATGGAGTAATTATGGTCAAATCTATCAAATAAAACATTTTGCACTTTAATAATGAATTGGGCAATAATGGACGCATTAGTAAATTGAATTTATTTTTAATTGTTTTAGTCATTTAGACATTACTAAAGTATTTCATTATTTGAATGCAAATATATATATATATATATTAGTATATTAGTATATAAAAAGTATAATAAATTATATTGATTGTATTTTAATCACTGGGACATAGAGAGATTGAAATTTCATTACGTCCAAAATAGGGTAAAAAGGCACAACCTCCAGTCTTATATGTTAGTGGTCTCCAACCTTTTTTGCGCCACGGACCGGTTTATGCCCGACAATATTTTCACGGACCGGCTTTTAATGTGTCGCGGATAAATACAACAAAATAAAACTAGTACCGGTACCTAAAAAAAGAAGATTTATTCATAACACACGTGAAAAGTCCCGGGAAAACCGAGTTAACAATCAAAACGATAACAAAATAACGCTGAAAACTGATAAAAACCCTGAAAACTATACATTTCACACCTGAGCCTCAACTCTCGCGGCCCGGTACCAAACGACTCACGGACCGGTACCGGTCCGAGGCCCGGGGGTTGGGGACCACTGTTATATGTGATTATAGTGTGCTATAATAGAGTTTCTTTGTGTGCTTTTAATAACAGTAACTTTATTCTTTGTTCTTGAACAAAAGAGATAAGGTAAGGTAGAGATAAGATAAAGGTGTGTGTGTGTGCATGTAAGGAAGTGCATGAGAGAGAGCAGACACACACACTGATTTCTGAGTCTCTGACTTTTAAGGTGTACAATTTAGTAAAAAGAAATTGTTTTGAGTAAATTGTGATTGACAAACACAGAGTTTTAAAGATATGAAAGTATTTGGTTTAAAAAGGATACTGTTGAACTGAATGAGTACACAAGAATGTACTAATGAAATTGAAGTAAAATAGCATAAAATGGATGACACATGAAGTGAAGCCTACCCATATGTGACTGAATGTTCATATGTAATGGAATTTTCTATATTAAGAATGAGACTGAAAAGAAGAAAATGCAATGGCATGATTTTTAAGTTTAAACTATTTTAAAATCACTACTCAGGCCCCCAGCTCTTATCAGAGAAGGCAAGGAAAAAACCCAGACTTTGATGGAGCCAGAACTGGGCAAGTCCCCTCACCCACATCAGCGCCATTTAAACTCTGCACTGCTTGCTGAGTAATACACATAGAATCAGAGATAAGACTTTTTTAAACAGAGTGTCATTTGGTGGTGTGAAGCAGGCAGGATTGAGGGCCCAAAATGCAGACTCATACACAGGACTTAACTCGAAAACAGCTTTTTTGGTGTTTTGCCTAAACTAGAATGCGTAGGAAAACTATATAAACAGGTGGAACACACAGCCAGGGAATGAGGGAGACTGTGATTGAAGACAGAGGTAGATGCAGACATAAATACACACAAGGGCAAACGAGGGAATCATGGCTAAGAGGAGACACCTGGGAAGCACAGCTGGACACAATCTCACAAACAAGACAGGGGACATAAAAACTGAATATGATGCACACCAGGCAAGAGACTATTAAAGGGATAAAACAAATACGGGAACACACAAACTGAGAAAGGATCTGACATAACCCGGGGAACATAGAGAGCGAGGGATGTCAGAGAGGGCAAGAGAGCAGGACGAAAGAGCATGATGAGAGAGGGTGAGAGAGCAAGGGAGGAGGGAGGGCGAGGGGTGAGAGAGACAAACAGAGACATGACCGGGGAAACATTCAACAACACCAAGGCTACGTCCACACGTACATGGGTATTTTTGAAAACGGAGATTTGAAAAATGAAATAAATGTGTCTGTAACATTGGACCCGTTAATCATAGGCAGGACACGAACGTACTGACAGCACTACTTTATTTTCAACTGTGATTATAATGTGGTTTTCGTTATACTGGGACACAGACACTCCCGCTCTGCTGTCACGTCTGCTCTCTCCCTCCGACTGTCACTGTGAACATATAAAGAGACATCATCACACTCACATCCCAGCACACCTGTTCAACCCCACCCCTGCGCCGCCTTGGGAGCTCATTGCATCACCCCTCATCTGCAGCCGGCCAGAGACCACACCAACGCCACACATCCCCACCGCCCGACTGGGGCCGGGGCCATCTGGCCAAACCTTATTGCCCCCCCCCCCCCCCCCCCCCGCTCGAGCGGGAGAGGAAATTGACCACGACCATCTGCGTGCCCGGCCTATGGATCACGTTGTACTTAAAGGGCTGCAGAGTCAGATACCACCAAGTGATCCGGGCATTGACATCCTTTATATGGTGGAGCCACTGCAGCGGGACATGGTCTGAGCAGGGGGTGAGTGGGCATCCCAGGAGGTAGTAGCGAAGGGAGTCGACCGCCCACCGGATCGCCAGGCACTCCTTCTCCATGGTAATATACCTTGACTTGCGCTAGCTTCCGGCTGATGTAGACGACCGGCCGGTCAGCTCCCCCTACCTGCTGGGACAAAACGGCCCCCAGCCCTCTGTTTGATGCGTCAGTCTGCAGACAAAAAGGGAGGGAGAAGTTAGGCGTGAACAGCAGCAGCTCTCCACAGAGAGCCCATTTCACCTGCACAAACGCCGCCTGGCACAACTGGACCAGATCCAGGGCACCCTTGTGGGTGAGATCAGTTAAATGGCTGGTCAGGTCCGCGAACCCTGGTACGAACCGCCGGCCTGCCCCAGAAACTGACTCACCTCCTTTTTTGTCTTGGGGCGCGGGCATGATGCAATCACCGCCGTCTTCTCCACTTGAGGCTGCACCTGCCTGCCCCCGAAGTGGTACCCCAAATACTGTACCTCCCTCCGCCCAACCGCACACTTCTTCAGGTTGGCCGTGAGCCTGCCTCAGAGACTCCAATACCGCAGCCCCACGCCACACATGCTCCGCCCACGTGTCACTGTAGATGATGACATCATCTAGATAGGCAGCAGCATAGGCAGCGTGGGGCCGCACCACCCGGTCCATGAGGCGCTGAAAGGTGGTAGGGGCCCCGAACAAGCCGAATGGAAGCGTAACGAATTGGTATAAACCGTACGGGGTGGAGAAGGCTGTCTTTTCCTTGGACTCTGCTGACAAGGGAATCTGCCAGTAGCCCTTGGTTAATCCAGTGTTGTGAAAAAGCGAGCGGTACCCAACCGGTCCAGGAGCTTGTTGACCTGGGGCATGGGATAAGCATCGAAATGTGACACCTAATTCACCCTGTGATAATCAACACAGAACCGTATAGACCCATCTTTCTTCACCACAAGAACAATGGGGCTACACCAAGCACTGTGTGACTCTTCTGTTACTCCCAACCTCAGCATTTCCTTCAGTTCCCGGAGCACAATTTGTCTTTTATGTTCCGGCAGCCTGTAGGGCCGTGAACGCACCATCACGCCAGGCTGCATCTCAAAATGGTGCTCTATGAGAGAAGTACGGCTGAGTAAGGGGGAGAACACGTCGTCAAAGCGCTGTTGCAATGCAGCAACATCCGCCCTCTGGACCTGTGAAAGATGGTCACTACAATGGAGGGAAGTGGGGATGTTAGATTTTGGCACTTCCGGCCTCAACTCAGCTCTCTCCCTTACCAGGCTCTCCAAAGAAGCAGTCTCCGCCTCCCTCCAGGCTTTGAAGAGGTTGAGGTGGTAAATATGCGTGGCTCCGTCCCTGTCCCATCGTACTACCTCATAATCAACGTCCCCCACTCGTTGTGTGACCACAAAGGGCTCTTGCCACTTGGGGAGTAATTTAGAGCTGGAATAAGGAAGTAACGCAAGCACTTTATCTCCCGGTGAAAATTGCCTGAGTTCTGTTGTACAGGTGTTGCTGCCGCTACTGGGCCTGGAGCAAATTCTCCTGTGAGAGTGTGTGTAGCTTTGCTCTCAGGTCCAGCACGTACTGAACTTCACTTTTCGCAGGGCTTGGACCCTCCTCCCAGTTTTCCTTAATCAGGTCGAGCACCCCCCGCAGCTTTCTGCCGTACAACAGTTCAAAGGGAGAAAATCCCGTGGAGGCCTGGGGCACCTCCCGCACTGCGAACAACAGAGGGTCTAACCAGCGATCCCAATTGCGTTCATCCTCGTGAATGAACTTACAGATCATGGACTTCAGGGTTTTATTCAGCCGCTCCACCAACCCGTCGGTCTGAGAGTGGTAGATGCTGGTCCGAACAGCTTTAATACCCGTACAGTTCCCTCAGTGTGCGAGACATGAACGATGTGCCCTGGTCGATCAGTATTTCTTTCGGAATACCAACCCGGGAGACAACCTGAAACAGTGCCTGTGCCACACTTCTCGCGGAAATGATGCTCAGTGGCATTGCTTCCGGGTATCGTGTTGCATAATCCACCAGGACTAATACGAAGCGATACCCGCGTGCACTCCAGTGAAATGGCCCAATGAGGTCCATACCGATACGGTCAAACAGGACCTCAATGAGGGGTAACAGGTGCAAAGGCGCCTTCAGGATGGCCGGCTGGCTAACCAGCTGACACTCCAGACGCAACGAGCATCGGCGGCGCACGTCCAGATGCCAGGCCAATAGAATCGGGCCATTATCCGCTCCAGAGTTTTTTCGCATCACCATGTGTCTGCCCATGGGCTTTGAATGAGTTGCCTGAAAAATCATTTCCCGGCCATAGCTTACACCTACACATGATATACCATGTTTTGACTGAGAGATTTCTGAAAAAAATTAAAACGTACGGCTTTGCTATCACTTCCAACATAAATAAATACAGAAAACTAAATAGCATTGATGTTTGTAGGGTTACTGAAGTTGGGCTAGCTGATATATAATGATGTGCTACGTGATTGCTAGCTACACAGCCATAACACAGTGAAGCTGGAGGATGAATGCTAACTTTTTTCCACTTGATAAAAGTTAATGGGAGGTTTTCCGATGGTTAGGGACAAATGCAATCGCATGGCAGGATGCTGTAAACGGACCAAACTTCAGTCAGGAGAACAATAGGAAGTTAGTCATTAATGAAGCAATGGTAGAAGAAGCAAGAAGAATGAGTAAAGTTTGACTTATTGTATCTGACTCTTTTGTTTCGCTTAATGCGCCTTATAATCCAGTGCGCCTTATGTATAAATACAGACCCATTCATCCACAGTGTGCCTTATAGTCTGGTAGCCCTTTAAAAATACTTTAATCTTCATAATTAATAGAAAATTATCAGGTCAGCACATTCACAAACTTAGGTTTCCCCATTTCCCAATACCCCATTAGCCTTTTATGGCTGAGGGGAAAAAACTTTTCGCATTTCAAATCAAAATTTATTTCTATAGCACATTTTGAAAACAACAGTGTTGATCAAAGTGCTTCACAATCAGCTAAACAGAGAATAAAAAGTTACATTCAAAACATTAGTAAACAAACAGACCAACAAACAGCACAGGTGACGAATATAAATTTATTTGATTCAAAAGCCAAAGTAGAAAGGGGAGTTTTAAGACATGATTTAAAAAACTGAATAGACTCGGAAGTACGAATATCAACAGGAAGGTTATTCCAGAGTCTAGGTGCTGCAGTTGCAAAGGCATGATCACCTCTGAACTTCAGCCGAGACCTTGGATGAACTAAGAACATCTGACTAGAAGATTTTAGTGCTCATTTAAACATTGTGAAAAACACATTTAACTTGTCCAATTACATCTCCAAATTGCATATAAAACTGTGTTGAAATCTTCTGTTTTTTGTGTCAAACACCATATAAATCTGAAGAATAATCCATGGTGACATGAACAAACATGAAAAATAAAGTGACCACTTGAGTGGCTGATCAACAGTAATGAGTCTCTGAAAGGGACCAGTCTCACATGGACATTATGTTCAAGAAACTAGATCTTAAACCCTGCATTGTCATCAGTTCTGCTTGAGAACCCCCCGTGTTAGCCATCAGATTTTTTACTGTGGATTAGAATGATGATGATGATGATGATGATGACGATGATGATGAACCTCTCTGCAGCTAGAAAACAAAAACAAAAAAACCCCCCAAAAGTTAGATTTACCCAGTGCCTAAACATGATGTCTAAAAAGATACTCTTTCAGTTTTAAAGTTTTATATATCAGGACATAATAAAAAACAAAACAAAAGAACACAACATATTATACTGTGTCATTATTTATTCAACAAAAAATAAGGTAAAATGCAGTTTGAAAAATGAAGTACATAGTTATTTTTTCCATGGTAATTCGATCCCACAAGGGAAATTTTTGTGTTACAGCAGAACGATCAAGACTAAGAATAGCAGTCTACAATACATAACAAATAAACGACACAGTTAAAACAAAAAAGCACTAAAGGTCATGGGTAATGCCTTACAGAGAGTGCAGGAATTTATATATTTACAATAGTAATAATAAAAAATTGAAGATAGCCACAAACACACTCCCACCACATACTCCCATTGCCCGACTTAGGCCAGGAGCCATCTGGCCTAGCCTACTCAGCCCCCTCCCTCACTCACGAGTTTGAGAGGAAATTAGAAAGTGCTTGGGCAATAATATAGATATATTACAAAAATTGGTCTATTAAAGGTATAAGGGTACAAAATATGGGTCTATTATGGATATGTTATAATGTACACAATATGAAGGTATGTTATGAATATGCTACAACTATAAGTATGCACAGGCTGTAGTGTGCATACTTGTATTTTATGCTCAGCTAAACAATTGGGACATAAATACACTGTCATGCCAGGTCTTGCTTCAAAGCAGAGGGGGATGGGTGTGCAATTTGGACACATAAGTTAGTGAATGCGATAACTTCAGATAAGGCAATGCGATACCATAGATCGTTCTACTAAAAACCTTGGACAAGGTTTAATGCCAGTGATGTCAACCTCAAGGTCAACGGGAAATGTAACAATGCTGTAACCTTGTGTGGGGTGGTACTGTTTCTTATTAGGTACTTCAGGCTAATATCAACCACGACTCCGCAACAAGCGAGTCCAGGGTGTTAAAAGTTTTTAACATGAAATTTAAATTTTGCTCCTTTGATCATGTCAGACAACATGACCAAACTATCAGTGGGATCAGTGGTGGAGGGATTATAGTAAAGTCAAAAAGCTATTCCTAACAATTCTCTCAGTTTTTCACATATGTTAAAGCACTTTTTAAGGCTTAATGAAAATTCAGACTATACTAGTTCCTCTTCCTTTTCAAGAGGAATTATCATCATAAACAGAAAACAGACAGAAGGAGCTAGCAGGAACTGTTCGCTTTGTGAGAATCTTTACATTTATTTAATAATTTATCAGTTTCGCAATGATTTAATTAAAGTGTTCATTACATGCAAAAAAAGACACTTCACTTTCCAATGCTCTGATTATTTTGATCTTATATACTTACTGAAAAGGTATTCTTTCTGTTCATTAAATAAAAAGTTTCAATTTTTATTAAGTTGACTGAACGCATTGAATCTCTTCCCCTTTGTAGATGCTTGAACATTCTCATACTTCAGGATTCAGAATGACATCTGAACATCTAAAGCATCTTCTTTTGTCTTTAATGTCTTTCTTCTCTTGAGCTTTGTTCTGAAAATTCAAAACAGTACCTTTACATGAATCATTTGTAAATCTTTTTCTATCCAGGTCAGAGTTTACTCACTGAATTCATCCTCTCTCTGAAACAAACAGACTCTGTTAATGTGCTATAATGTAGCACAACCTGAATCAGTAATGTGTGATTAATATGTATAATAAGAGAAATATCACTCATCTTGACTTTAAAATACAGTAATAAACTGAAAATTTTTTTGGTATAATTAGTCTTCTTTCCTTGAAAGTATTGACAAAGGGTGGAATTATTTCAATATGGACATACTTTGTTTTCCAGCACCCTAGTATAGACACTATAAACAGTGCAACCTTACTGAGAAACAAGTTCACAAGATTTATTACTAATGAGCTGAAAACTGTTGTTTTTACCAATAAACACACAAAATTCCCTGTGTATATGTTCCTGCATTACACTCCTGAGGTATGTGGAAAAGAAAGAACAAACTCGATTGTTTTTTAAACTTGAAGACCCTCAAGCACTTTCAAAATGAAACCTCACAAACACCTCCACGACTGAATCACACTTTCTTTTCTGAGCTTCATGCTGTGACCTGTTTTACAGCTGCCGGCAGGTAAACGGCTGAACTTTGGAATGAAACACACCTTCGTTTCTCTGTAAAGCGAGAGTATTTGAGAAAGGAAAGTGAATTAACCTCCCCTCCTCATCCTGACTCATTTGAAACTAACCAGGAAACAAGCTGTTCTTTTTCATCGGTAAAGAGAGACGCATAGACGATCAGACTGAGCTCAGACCAAACTAGCAGCTTCCTCTGAGTGAGTCCAGCTACAGGAGAGAAACGTGGAAAACTCCAACACTGCTGCTTCAAGCTGCTGACGCTCCACACACTGAATGTGAGTTTGAGCAAAAACACGACTCAAAGGATGTTTCAGTGAAGGTGGTAGAGGAGGGAGGGGAGCCAGGACTGACTGTACTTCCTGTCTGCTGTTTTCAGCTTCACTCACAGACTCAATGGCTTCCAGATCAGAGGAGGATCTCTGCTGTCCGGTCTGTCAGGAGGTCTTCAGAGATCCTGTTATTCTGTCATGTAGCCACAGCTTCTGTAAAGACTGTCTGAAGAGATGGTGGAGAGAGAGAATAATACACGAGTGTCCAGTTTGTAAGGAAATATCAGAGTATGATCCACCTTCAAACCTGGCTTTAAAGAATCTGTGTGAGTCGTTCTTACAGGAGAGAGATCAGAGAGCTTCAGAGACTCTCTGCAGTCTGCACTCTGAGAAACTCAAACTCTTCTGTCTGGACCATCAGCAGCCAGCGTGTGTCGTCTGTTGCATCTCACAAAATCACACCAATCACAGATTCAGACCCATCGATGAAGCTGCACAACAACACAAGAAGGAACTTCAGGAAACTCTGGAGCCCTTAAAGGAGAAGTTAAAGGTTTGTGAAGAAGTTCAAGTGAAGTTTGATCAAACAGCAGAACACATTAAGGTCCAGGCCCGACACACAGAGAGGCAGATTAAGGAGCAGTTTAAGAAGCTTCACCAGTTTCTAGCAGAGGAAGAGGAGGCCAGGCTGGCTGCACTGAGGGAGGAAGAGGAGCAGAAGAGTGGGATGATGAAGGAGAAGATGGAGGCTCTGAGCAGAGAGATAGCAGCTCTTTCAGACACAGTCAGAGCCACAGAGGAGGAGCTGAGAGCTGAAGACGTCTCATTCCTGCACAACTACAAGGCTGCAGTGGAAAGAGTCCAGCGCTGCCCCCTGCTGGATGATCCACAGCTGCCCTCAGGAGCTCTGATAGACCAGGCCAAACACCTGGGCAACCTGACCTTCAACATCTGGAACAACATGAAGGACATGGTCTCCTACACTTCTCTCATTCTGGACCCAAACACTGCTCATCCGAACCTCATCCTGTCTGAAGATCTGACCAGTGTGAGACTAGGAGGAGAGAGGCAGCAGCTTCCTGATAATCCAGAGAGGTTTGATTTATACAACTCTGTCCTGAGCTCTGAGGGCTTTAACTCAGGGACTCACAGCTGGGATGTCGAGGTTGGATACAGTACATTATGGGTAGTGGGTGTGTCACCAGAGTCTGTCCAGAGAAAGGGACACATACAGTCTGGATTATGGGGAATAGGGTTTCATGAAAGTCAATACTCATTATGTTCACCATCAGCTGGATCTAGTGTTCTCCCAGTTCAGAAGAAGCTCCACAGGATCAGAGTGAATCTGGACTGGAACAGAGGAAAGCTGTCGTTCTCTGATCCTGATACTAACACACACATACACACCTTCACACACACTTTCACTCACAGGATGTTTCCATACATTAACACTTATGATAAACTGAAGGTGTGTCCGTTGAAGGTGTCAGTGTCAGTGCAGCAGATGAGTTGAGGATGATGATGTTTCTAATGTTGTTTCCTGTCAGTGAGTTGAAGCTGTTAAACTGCAGCTGTCCTCCTGCTGCCTCGTTGTTCCAAAGCTCTTTGTTTCTCTTTTAGTTTCACTGTTTCTTTCTGTTTCTGCTGTCCACCTTTTCACATGGAAAATCATTTCACTGTTTCTCACTGAATGACTCCCCAAACTAGATTTGAAATTCTATCAAGTTTCTAATCATTACAAGTGATTCATGTTTCTATTTGATGTGTAAATGGAGATGATTTGTTGCTGTAGTTATAAAAGTTTAGATAAAACAAGTTTAAACAGGAAATGTTGGCATATTCACATAACAGATATTTTAAAAAGTGTTTTTAGTCTTTCTTAATCAACACAACCAGCCTGGTATAACTGTCTGTCACACATTAATGTCTACATGATAAGTAGTGCTTATTTCCTGTGTCTGAACTTCTTAAAACTTATTGCTAGACAAATACCATTTTTTCCATCACTGTTTAAAAAGGACTGGAAAAATAATGTAAATTTGCCATCTGTTGTGTTTTTACAAAAAATGTTGTAGTTAAAATTTAAGTTTTTATATTAAATAAAATCTATTCACATGTAAGAACAATGGAATTCCTTGATAATATGGTCAAACACCATTGTGATACAATTCAATGGGGTCTAAAATTGTCAAAAAGTTCTGTTATTACTAGGTTTTTAAACTGTGATATATTTACTTGTATTTAATTTAATAAAATTGTATATTATCCAGGTTACCAGCAGGTTAAACTGTAATCTAACTTTCAGTTAGATAGTATCTGGAAATCCATTGACGGAAAAGTAAAAAGCAAATCCAAAATTCTTCAGAGAACAAGGAGCACATGAGGGAACTTAACCAAAGTATCTGAGAAAGAACAAAGGAAATAGATTATAAATGCTAGATAGTTAGTGGAAGTGGACACAACTGCAGAAAAGGGCACAGCTGAAACTATTCAAGACAATGAAACAAAATAATAAAGGCTAAATGCATAACAGAGCAGACAATTGACTAACAAGTTTACAGAACAAATTACACCAAAGGATAATAGAGAGAGAACACTGAGGGATCACCTTAAAGTTAATAATAGGGACAACAGTGTTCTTGTCCTTTTTATGTGACTATAAAGAGTAACTTCAAACATTTGTGATTGTTGTGGCTCATGATGATGATAAACAAGACACTTAAAAGCACTGTAATTTCTCAAGTGAGACTTGCAACCTACTTCACGACATGGGCACTCCGATTGTGCTTCATTGTTGCGTAGGCCTTCTTTATGTGTCAGTAACTTTTTAGCGTTTTCACTGAGACACCACATCTATGACAATGAACATCCTTAAAATGCTTTTGTTGGAATGTCACTTTCACAGTGCTCCATGGACACTTGAATAGATACATTTCTTTAAATCCAAAGAAGCATCTGTACTGAACACTACTGTGTTCACTCACTACTGCCCACTCTCAACATCATGAGAGAAAAGCACTGGGTTAATAGTGTAATATTTAGGTGACTCCTCTGTTAACCAGATGCAATATGACTGGTCACATTAAACTTTTGTTCAATATTAATGGTAACGTTTCTAAAGGTGTGTGGCAATGTGCACCACTGCTGTGCCTGCTGTTGATTATGAATGGTCCTTTTTCCAACTTCAAAAAGTAAACACTCATTGTTCTTGTCCTTGTAAGGTCCATTTGTTCACCTGATTCAAACTAGAAATGGTCCATTTTTATCCCCCAGATTTTTCTTATTGCTGGCTATTTGATTAACGCCTTTTCCTTCTCTATCAAAAGGTTAAAAATTCAACACTGTCTGCTTGTAAGTACACAGAAATCACAATGGCCTCTTTATGGAAAGTGTGTTTTGTTGATTTGAAAGTTAGCTGATGTTAACGTTGCAGAGTGTCTACCCTACACTCAGGCATTAATGTTTATTGTTCAAATTAATTAAATATGTAGATAGCTTCAAAATTATGTCTGCGAATGTTCTCAGTCATCCAGGTCATTGTAGTCAAAGGAGCTTGCAAAGAAAGGCGTCTGGACTTCTTTAAGTTGCTTGATGACGTTTCACCTCTCATTCGAGAAGTTTCTTCAGTTCTAAGGTCAAATGGTGGAGAGTCCCAGATTTAGTCCCAGATCCTAGTGGGAGTTTCCCCCCAAAGAGGGACAAAGGACCCCCTGATGATCCTCTAATCGCCTGAGCCAAGGTGTGAAAGCGGGTGTGTGTCCCAATCAGCCAGGGTTTGGGGTGAGCCCATTGTGAAACCTGGCCCCACCTTATCATGCGACGCCTGTGGCCGACGAGGTAAGGCTATTGTGAGCGTACTCCACCCACGTCAGTTGCTCGCTCCAGGTGGTCTGATTAGTGGACGTCAAGCAACGGAGAGCTGCTTTGAGTTCTTGGTTGGCCCGTTCCGCTTGACCGTTGGTCTGTGGATGAAAACCTGACGAGAGACTGACCTGGGCCCCTAAGGAGGTGCAGAACTCCCTCCAAACACGTGACGTGAACTGTGGGCCTCGGTCCGAGACCACTTCAGCGGGGATCCCGTGGAGGCGAAACACATGAGTTGACAGAAGAGGGGGGTCTCCAGGGCGGTGGGGAGCTTGGGGAGAGCAACAAAGTGGGCAGCTTTAGAAAAACGGTCGACAATGGTGAGAATGACTGTGTTACCTGATGACGGCGGAAGACCAGTGACAAAGTCAACCGCAATGTGGGACCAGGGGCGGCTTGGCGTAGGTAAGGGATGAAGTAGGCCAGCAGCGGGCTGGTTGACAGGTTTATTCTGGGCACAGGTTGGACAGGCGGCGATGAATTCTTGGACGTCTTTGGCTAGTGTAGGCCACCAGGCGAACCGCTTGATGAAGGTGACAGTGCAATGAATGCCCGGATGACAGGTGAGTTTTCCGCCGTGGGCCCATTATAGCACTCGTGAGCGAACGGACGTGGGAACAAAGAGCAATCCTGGGGGACCAGTCCCCGGATCCGGTTCTGCCCGCTGGGCCTCCTGTATGGCGGACTCGATCTCCCACAACAGGGCTCCGATAATGCATGTGGGAGGGAGAATGGGAGCCTCACGGTTGGGGTCCTCTGCAGTAGTGAATAGGCGGGAAAGGGCATCTGGTTTCACGTTCCGAGAGCCGGGCCTGTAGGTGATGGTGAAGCAGAATCTGGTAAAGAACAGAGCCCACCTGGCTTGTCGGGCATTTAGTCGTTTAGCCGACCGGATGTATTCGAGGTTCTTGTGGTCAGTCCATACCACAAAGGGTTCTGTTGCGCCCTCTAGCCAGTGGCGCCACTCCTCCAGGGCGAGTTTGATTGCCAACAGCTCCCTGTCCCCGATGTCGTAGTTCTGCTCTGCAGGAGAGAGACGACGGGAGAAGTAAGCACAAGGGTGGAGCTTACCCTCTAGTTGCTGGGAGAGAACGGCTCCGACCCCTACATCCGAGGCGTCCACTTCCACGATAAACTGCCGCTTGAGATTCGGTTGCCGGAGGATGGGCGCTGACGCGAAGCGTTTCTTTAGCCGGGAGAAAGCCTCCTGAACCTGATCATCCCAGCAGAAAGGTACCTTAGGTTAAGTTAAATGGGTTAGTGGTAAGGCAATCTTGCTGTAATCACGAATGAACCTCCGATAAAAGTTTGCAAAACCGAGGAACCGTTGAAGCTGCTTACAGTTAGGTGGAGTGGGCCAGTCCAAGACTGCTTGTACCTTAGCTGGATCGGTTCTTAAATCGCCCTGTTCGATGATGTAGCCCAAAAATGACACAGTACTCACATGAAACTCGCACTTCTCCCCTTTAACAAAGAGGTGATTCTCCAGGAGACGTTGCAGGACTTGTACATGATCAGAGAGAGAGAGTGGGAGAAGATGAGGATGTCATCAAGGTACACAAACACAAAACGATTGATGAAATCTCGGAGAACATCATTGACTAGACCCTGAAACACAGCTGGAGCATTAGTCAGTCCAAACGGCATGACCAAGTATTCAAAATGGCCCAAGTGCGTGTTGAAGGCCGTTTTCCACTCGTCTCCCTCTCTCATCCTGACTAAGTGGTAGGCATTCCGCAGATCGAGCTTAGTGAAAATGGTCCCCCCCTGCAGGAGTTCAAAGGCGGAGGATAAGAGTGGCAGAGGTTATTTATTCTTAATGGTAATGTTATTGAGGCCCTGGAAATCAATACATGGCCGAAGGCTTTTATCCTTCTTAGTGACGAAAAAGAACCCGGCAGCCACAGGGGATGAAGAGGGGCGAATCAGTCCATCAGCCAAGGATTCATTAATATACTTCTCCATGCATTCACGTTCAGGTTGAGAGAGACTGTATAAGCTACTAGTGGGAAGAGGTGCACCTGGGAGCAAATCAATACTGCAGTCGTACGGGCAGTGAGGAGGAAGAGAACGGGCTCGGTCCTTACAAAATACTTGCTTGAGATCATGATACTCTGACGGGATGGCTGAAAGTTCAGGGGGCTTGTGTGGTAGTGGGTTAGATGCTTTTACTGGAGTAGCTGCTTTTAAACAGGTCATGTGACACTCCTCCCCCCACCCCAGAACCCTCTCCATCTTCCAGTCGAGTACAGGGTTATGCTGGCGTAACCATGGAAATCCTAGCACTACGGGCGTGAGAGGAGCTTCAAAGACATAAAACTGCAACAGGTCAGTGTGATTCCCAGACAGAGTTAGGGACACGGGTTCTGTAACGTGGGTTATGTTGGGGAGACGCTGACCATTTAAAGCGGTGACCTGCAACGAGTGGGGCAATGCTTGTGTGTAAATCTTAAGTTTAAGAGCCAGGGAACCATCCATGAAGCTCTGCTCCACCCCAGAGTCAATCAGCGCCTGAAGGGAGTGAGAGGCAGAGTGGACAGTCACTTTAGCGGCTAGCATGAAGTGTGGAGGAGAATGTGAAAAGGAGACCTCGCCCACCCGTATCCTCCTTTCTACCGGCGGGGGAGGTCTTTTGGCCGTGCAGGAATGACCTTGGCGAGATGGCCCTTGTGGCTGCAGTAAAATCACTCACCAGACCTCCATCTGCATGCTCTCCCCTCTGGGGAAATTTGGGAGCGTCCGATCTGCATGGGTTGCTCATGCTCGTCGCCGCGGTCCACTTCCCGATCGCTACTTCCTCTGGAAGCCGTCTCCGCTCACCCCACGGTCCTCTGGGAACCGTAGTTGCTGGCGCGGTGACACGCCCTCAAATGTTCATCTACCTTAACACATAAGGTGATTACTTCCGACAGAGTCTTGGGCAGCTCCCTCATTAATAGTTCGCCCTTGAGTTCATCACAAACATTGTTTAGTAAGGTACTTATCAGCGCAGGCTGCCCCCATCCAGTCTCCTTAGCCAGTGTCCAAAACTCCACAGAGAAGTCCGCCATACACCGTCTTCCTTGTTTTAAGTTCAGCAAACGGTGGCCCTCCGGTGCCCCTTGCGAACATACTTTTAAACTTTGAGAGAAAATGTCTGTGAAGGTTCTCAGTCATCCAGGTCATCGTAGTCAAAGGAGCTTGCAAAGAATGGTAAATGGTAAATGGCCTGCATTTGTATAGCGCTTTTCTAGTCCATAGGACCCCAAAGCGCTTTACACTACATTCAGTCATTCACCCATTCACACACACATTCACACACTGGCGATAGCAAGCTACATTGTAGCCACAGCTGCCCTGGGGCGCACTGACAGAGGCGAGGCTGCCGGACACAGGCGCCACCGGGCCCTCTGACCACCACCAGTAGGCAAACATGGGGTTAGTATCTTGCCCAAGGATATTTGGCAGCCAGGAGGCAGCCTGGGATCGAACCACCGACCTTCTGATTAGTGGCTGACCTGCTCTGCCACCTGAGCTACAGCCACCCCGCTCTTTAAGTTACTTGAAGACGTTTCACCTCTCATCTGAGAAGCTTCTTCAGTTCTAAGGTCAAATGGTGGAGAGTCCCAGATATAAACCTAGTGGGAGTAACCCCCCACAGAGGGACAAAAGGACCCCCTGATGATCCTCTAATCGCCTGAGACAAGGTGTGAAACTGGGTGTGGGCCCCAGTCAGCCAGAGTATCAGCCAGGCGATTAGAGGATCATCAGGGGGTCCTTTTGTCCCTCTGTGGGGGGTTACTCCCACTAGGTTTATATCTGGGACTCTCCACCATTTGACCTTAGAACTGAAGAAGCTTCTCAGATGAGAGGTGAAACGTCTTCAAGTAACTTAAAGAAGTCCAGACGCCTTTCTTTGCAAGCTCCTTTGACTTTGAGAGAAAATCAGCATAGGTAATCTCCGGGTTGGTTCGTAACACTGCTTGAGCCCAGTTTAAGGCTTGACCGCGGAGTAACTGAACAAAAAAGGCTATCTTAGCTCCATCACTTTCATACACTCAACAAAAATATAAACGCAACACCTTTGTTACTGCTCCCATTCCCCATGGGATGGACGTAGAGACCTAAAATTCATTCCAGATACACAATATAACCATCCCTCCCAAACAGTGGTCACAAATCAGTCCAAATGTGTGGTAGTGGGCACATCTGCTATATTGAGATAATCCATCCCACCTCACAGGTGTGCCACATCAGGATGCTGAATGAGTAGTGCACAGGTGTACCTCAGACTGCCCACAACAAAAGGCCACCCTGGAATGTGCAGTTTTGTCTCACAGCAAAATGCCACAGATGCCACAAGCAATGAGGGAGCGTGCAATTGGCATGCTGACAGCAGGAATGTCAACCAGATCTGTCGCCCGTGCATTGAATGTTCATTTCTCAACCATAAGCTGTCTCCACAGGCGTTTCAGAGAATATGGCAGCACATCCAACCGGCCTCACAACCGCAGACCTCGTGTAACCACACCAGCCCAGGACCTCCACATCCAGCAGGTTCACCTCCAAGATCGTCTGAGACCAGCCACCCAGACAGCTGCTGGAACAATTGGTTTGCACAACCAAACAATTTCTGCACAAACTGTCAGAAACCGTCTCAGGGACGCTCAACTGCATGCCCGTCGTCCTCATCGGGGTCTTGACCTGACTCCAGCTCGTCGCCGTAACAGACTTGTGTGGGCAAATGCTCACATTCGATGGCGTCTGGCACGTTGGAGAGGTGTGCGCTTCACGGATGAATCATGGTTCACATTGTTCAGGGCAGATGGCAGCTGAGAATGTCCCAGTTCTTGCATGGCCAGCATACTCACCGGACATGTCACCCATTGAGCATGTTCGGGATGTGCTTGACCGGCGTATACGACAGCGTGTACCAGTTCCCACGAATATCCAACAACCTCGCACAGCCATTGAAGTGGAGTGGACCAACATTCCACAGGCCAGAATTGAGAATCTGATAGACTCCATGCGACGATGTGTTGCACTGCATGAGGCAAATGGTGGTCACACCAGATACTGACCGGTTCTGGGTCCCCAGACCCCCAATAGCGCAAAAAACTGCACATTCCAGGGTGGCCTTTTGTTGTGGGCAGTCATTTAAGATTAGTTAGTAAATAACAATTAGTTAATGTTGTTCATGAGACTAAAATCATCTCACTGTGGTAATGTAAATATGATATGGCCAATATTATATGTATTATCAGATTATTATGATATACATATATGTATAAAAAAAATTAAAAAAAAACACCCAGTATGCCCCTGCGGGCGGTTTATCCTTCAAGCTCGGGTCCTCTACCAGAGGCCTGGGAGCTTGAGGGCCCTGCGCAGTATCTTAGCTGTTCCCAGGACTGGGCTCTTCTGGACAGAGATCTCCGATGTTGTTCCCGGGATCTGCTGGAGCCACTCGCCTAGCTTGGGAGTCACCGCACCTAGTGCTCCGATTACCACGGGGACCACCGTTACCTTCACCCTCCACATCCTGTCGAGCTCTTCTCTGAGCCCTTGGTATTTCTCCAGCTTCTCGTGTTCCTTCTTCCTGATATTGGCCAGGGTTACTTACTACGCAAGTAACCCTGGCGGAAGGGACTACACGAATAGGATGAGGGACCTATGGATGGATGGATGGATGGATGGATGGATGGATGGATGGATGGATGGATGGATGGATAGATAGATAGATAGATAGATAGATAGATAGATAGATAGATAGATAGATAGATAGATAGATAGATAGATAGATAGATAGATAGATAGATAGATAGATATTACAGGATATATTACAGCAGTGAGCTTGAACTCTGGGTCAAAGATTCAAGTTGCAGTTATTTATATTTCCTATCACCTTAATCTTCACTCAAAGACAAGTATCTTTGACAGTGCATATATAGATGTATTATATATAAGAGACAAATGTTGTTCCTTCAGTATGTTGGCATTACTAAATTTGGCTCAATGCTTACATATATGTGTAAAAAGCAAATGTACGAGCTGTGATAACTGTGTCTGATAGAATGAGGAGTAGACTGATATATAAAATATTCCTTTATTGGGTGAGAAAATCACACCATGTCATAACTGCTTTAAGTCATACAGAATAGAAATCAGAGCCTTAAACAGGCTGACTTCTGCTAAATGGGTCAAACTGGGCAGAAAGTCTACAAACACATAACATCCTTATAGAATATGATGTAACACTATAGATCAACTTACCTCAGAATATATAAAGCATATAAACAATTACAGCAATATGATGCAACAAACACAGCAGCTACTGATCCAAAATACTCAAAGCTTCATAGAACTGAAACAAACATTTATTTTTAGCTCCATTCTGCTGCTGATAAATACTTTAGGTTTCTGAAGATTAAACTTGTTGCTGCCTTTCATAGTGTGTAACTTGAAGGCCCTGAGTACTTTCTCCCACACTGAAAACACTGGGATGATCACATTATTTGAACATTACCTAATAAGACTGATTCAGGACAGACAGTTATGTTAATAAACTTTCCTAGCAGTCCTTCACAAACAGGGAACAGTCTGTCTATTCTCTCCATCTGTCAGCTGCTGATGGCTCTTCCTCCTCCTCTTCCTCACACACTGTTGAGTTTATCCTGGTGGATCATCAGGGGTGCAAAGCCTCACAGATGATGTGCAGCAGTGTGCAGTGGCGTGCACAGACATTTTGGGGGGCAAGTGCTCCAGGGGGAAAAAAGGGCACTTTTTGCATATGTGGAAAACCTTTTCTTTTTATAATAAAAAAATCGCACAGGTTAAATGCAATTTGACTTTTATTTCAAAACATTCTCTAAAAATCAAAAATCACACCACAAAAAGATAAAATCTGTATCCAACTCTAAACTATATACATACATATTCTCAAGTGTCCATTAAATGGAGTGTACTGCTCTAAAGAAGCATCCTTCTTGGTGCCATGTCTTTGTAGATGTTGATGACCTCGTTGTAATTGATCTCCACATCTTTCTCAATGGCCAACAAGAGGAGATCAGACAACCTTTCTTCTCCACACAAACTTCTTAGTTTATTTTTGATTATTTTTAGCTTTGAAAAGGATCTTTCAACTGTCGCAGTTGTCACTGGTAGTGTTGCGTAGATCTGAATCATTTTGACAAAGGCAGGAAAGATCAGCTGGCCATTGTTTTCCCTCAGTATCAGAAATATTTCTCTGAGGTCTTTTGAACTAAAGCTGGAGTGGAAGACCTTTAATTCTGTTTTGAGCTGGTCCTCATCTTCTCCATAGAATTCACAGAGGATGTGGACAGCTTCAATGGCTTCTGGGTTTGGTGGGCCTACCCAGTTAGCATGCACAGTTAAGGGCTGGAAGGACTGAATGATTCTGGCCGTTGGGCTTCCAGTATTGTCCCCTTTGAACCTCCTGTTCAGTTCCCCAGTCATGATGTCCAGAAAGGTGAAATATGCACCACTCCTGAAATATGCCTCCACTGACTCAACCTGAGCACCTACTTGAGACACTGTGGTGCTGTGTTGGAAACGCACTGGAACTTTCCGCTTTCTCTCCTGACCAGGCACCACGGTAGGTACTGGAATGTTGAAACTCTCTGCCTTCTTTGATGCACATCTAAATATCTCTCCAAATTTCTCCTCAGACCTCATGGTTTGCAATGTGTGAAGCACACCATCAATTACCTTGTAGGCAGTGGAATGGTCCAACCCTTCTTCCTGCAGAGAATCTGATGCCAAAGCAGTGACTTCGAATACTGGTGTGGTGATTTCCATGCAGAGAATGAACATAAAATTAATGGCATTTCTGTACATCTGAGCATCACCTTGGGCCAGGTTAGGTGGGTCACTGTCACTGATGTCATCAAGGAGCATCAAAATGGCAGCACATTGAAACGTATCTGTCATTGCGCTTTATTTTAAATGTATGGATGTGTGTTGGATCTGTTGGGTATTGTAAAGCTGCTAACTTTGACATTATGTGATCGATCTGTTCTTCCTCATTGTGGTCTTCAGAGAGCACTACATCAGTGTCTGTAGGCCTAACTGAACCTGTTGCTGCATTGGTCGCGGCTTCATCTGTTTCTATATCTCCCTCTTCTGCTATGCTGGTAGATGGCATAGAGCTGCTTCCCTGCTGTGACTGACTACAATGGAACAATAATAATAATAATAGTATTATTATTTATCATAATAATAAGCTTAAACAGATAGTTTTAATAATAACCCATACTGCAAGTCTTGTAACATAGAAATAACTTTCGTAGGTACAAAATAATAGTTAGCTCAATGCCTGCTGATTAAGTTCATTAAAAACTAAGTGTGAACAGCTTTTAAGATTTTTCAATAGAATTAACTGCAAGGAGCAGGTTACATTAAAACATTAAAATAGAACCTGACTCTGCCCTTGACTCTTACCTTTCATCTTCATTTTCCTTTGCTTTCATCCAGGAGAGCAGAGAACTGCTTCCCTGGGCTGCCTGTTGTAGATCCCTTTCTTTCTCCTTTCTCAGCATCTCTTTCCTAGGCATTATGCTTGCTGAAATTAGTAAATAAATAGACCAAAATGTATGAGAACGAATAAGACTGACTGTGGTCATTACAAGAACAGGGCAGAATGGTCGTTTTCACAGGCAATCGGGAACTGCCTATTTTTCCTTTAGCAAATTAATGTGTTAATGTTGCCAATATGTTACACCAAAAAAAATTAACATGTCTAACCAGTGCTTCTCAAAACTTTTAACATGCACCACCCCCAACACCGTACCCTTCAAACTACCAATAACAACGTCACTGTTCTATCACAATCAGGTCACAACACAGTGCGTAAATGTCTGCGAGCATCGCTGAGTCAGTAACAACCAGTTAGGCTAAAGACTGCATCTTTAGACAGTTGGACGGTGTTCTAACTTTCTCACAGGAGACACCTACTAAAGACAGTCAAAGACATTAATTTCAATCTTACCAAAGTAGGACAGTAGTTGACGTTAGTTATGGAAAGGCTAATCCACAAAAACGGAGAAACGTCCATAATTCCATTATTCATAATCATGTCAAGGTTTTAGGTTTTTCTGCAGTTCCATCTCTAAAAAGTGTGATGTCTTCCCGTCACTGATTTCAGTTTGAAAACTTTGTATTTATTCACAGATTTCCGTGAGATCATCCTAAAATTTGTAACGAAAAATGGGCTCAAAAGAGCCCTCTGCCTAACGGCATGTAGCCTATAGCATAACGTGATATTTTCAGTAGTGTATGAAAAAAGGTCGGAATTGATGGAGAGTGGGGTTGCCTAAATGGTTTAGGTTACATTTTAAATGTGTTGTTTTTTTGTTTATACATATGGATGGATGGAGGGGGCAAGCTGGCAAAGTTTGTCATGTGCAGTTTCTGACAGGCTACTTCACAACAAAACAATTGCAGGTTGGTCTTAGAGGGCAAACAGAATAATTTCACTCGATTCATGGGTTACCTGACTGGTTGGGAAGGGAAAGAGCTGCCGTGTTGTCCGCCGTGGTTCCCAGTCGCTATAGTTAGCCTACTATGCCTACTCCAAGTAGTCCTATGTCATGCCGCTGCTACACGCCTCACAACAAATGAACTGCAAGCGTGTTCACGTGACACGGTGACAGTGAAAAAGCGACAGGGTTCGGGTGTCTTTGAAGAAGGGGCACAAATCAAGCCATTATTTTCACACCTTTTTAAATCGCGCAGCTTTAAAAAAAAATAATAATAATCACGTCTTTCAAAAGGGCACTTTTTTGGACTGAAGGCAAAAGGGCAAGTGCTTCAGCACCACCTCGTCTCTATCTGTGCATGCCAGTGGCAGTGTGTCCCTCAGTCTGTCCTCACTCTGGACACTTTTTTCTTTTTGCAAGTGTTTTTGTTTTTGCAGGTGTTTTTCTTTTTACAGGTGTTTTTCTTTTGCAGGTGTTTTTGTTTTTGCAGGTGTTTTTCTTTTGCAAGTTTTTTTGTTTTTGCAGCAATTTTCTTTTTGCAGGTGTTTTTCTTTTGCAGGTGTTTTTGTTTTTGCAGGTGTTTTTCTTTTGCAGGGGTTTTTGTTTTTGCAGGTGTTTTTCTTTTGCAGGTGTTTTTGTTTTTGCAGCATTTTTCTTTTTGCAGGTGTTTTTCTTTTGCAGGTGTTTTTGTTTTTGCAGCATTTTTGTTTTTGCAGGTGTTTTTCTTTTGCAGGTGTTTTTGTTTTTGCAGCATTTTTCTTTTGCAGGGGTTTTTCTTTTTGCAGGTGTTTTTCTTTTGCAGGTGTTTTTCTTTTTGCAGGTGTTTTTCTTTTGCAGGTGTTTTTCTTTTTGCAGGTGTTTTTCTTTTGCAGGTGTTTTTGTTTTTGCAGCATTTTTCTTTTTGCAAGTGTTTTCTGAAGTTGCAGTCCGTTTGGCCTCTCAGGGCCACCGTAACAGGTGGAATCAGGACCACATTAAGACCTAATCACCTTCTCTCTCTGTCACACACACACACACACACACACACACATTTGCTGTAACACAAAAAGAGAGAGAGTATTTAAATGTAAAGTCTGAACATTAGTCACTCTGTCTTCGGTGTGTGTTAGGAGGGTAAAAGTCCAGCTGGCTTATTTTCCTACCTGGACTCCATGGTAACGTTGTCATAAAAGCACGTCAATAATTAATATGGACTTTTGCGTGTGCGTGCTTTCAAAGTTTTCCTCACACACACACTCTCTCTCTCTCTGTTATTACAGTCTGTGTGTGTGTGTGTGTGTGTGTGTGTGTGTGTGTGTGTGTGTGTGTGTCTGTTCCTGTCTAGCTGTCTTGTGAGAGCCAACAGTCACACACACCGGTCCTCACAAATTTGAAGGCCTGTTTGAGGCTCAAAATGTGGTTTTAGTGTCAGGATTACAATTAGGTTATGGTTAGCTTTATGGTAGTTTAATAGTTTAATTATTTATATAGCACAATAATTACAACAGGAGCGTTGACCAAAGTGCTGTACAAGAATACAACATACATAATAAAACAACTTAGAGTATTAAAAGCAAACACCAAATATGAATTAACAAACAACTCTCATGCCCTATTAAAAGCCAGTAAATAAAAATGCGTTTTAAGATGAGATTTAAAAAGATTGACAGTATGAGCCTGTCTGATGTGTAGGGGTAAATTATTCCACAGCTTAGGTGCTACGACTGCAAATGCTCGATCACCTCTATGAACCAGCCTCGACCTTGGTACAGCTAAAAGCAAAAGATCACTTGATGGTAAGGGTTAGGGTTAGGATTTCATTTTTAATGGTTAGGGTTAGGGTAAGGGGCTAGGAAAAGCATTATGTCAATGTCCTCACTAAGATAGCTGAACGGGCTTGCGTGTGTGTGTAGGTGTCAGTGTGTGTGCGCACGTGTGTGTAGGGAGGGAGGGAGCAGAGCAGACTTTGCCCTGCATGCAGGAAACTGTCGCTCAGTCGCCACACCACCAACAACGCTGCGACCAGCCGAGGAACTTCACACCAGCCAGTGAGTACAAACTGGGAGAACTGGAAGAACAGATTCACAGCTGGGGGTGAGGGGGACCACATTTAATGCCTGTGTCACTGATCCTATGTTCAATCTGAGCTTGCAGGTCCAGCTCAGAGGTCAGTCATGTGACTGAAGGCCTCACCTGTGACATCATAGCAGGGCCAGTGTTTATATATGAGGTGAAAACACTAACACACTTCTGTATGAGAATATTATGGTTTATCAAAGTTGGGGGGAAAGTTTTCATGGTCACTGTGATCGCTTCTACCTGTGGTTACTCAGCTGTTTGAACCTCCTGATGACTTAATGGCAGTCGCTCCAGGAAGTATCCAGAGCCGCTCGTTTGATCTTACATTTCCCACTGCAGTATTTTAAAGTATTTGATTTACTTTGTTTTAGAACGAAAATAATTGATTGTATATAGAAGACTGATTTCTGGACTGCATCCATAGCGTGAGGAGCATTACACAGACACAGACAGACACCTGGTCATTAGTTCTGAGTCCAAGTAGAATCCAAGAATTTCATTCACAGACTTCTTGAATGGTCTGCTAGTACAATTAACTGCACAGCAGAAATATTGTTGTTCAGGTAATCAATTAAAAACGACATTCTCCAACAGCAGGTCTTTGATGTAGCCACTGTTGAAGTGCATTCAACCTGCAATCTTCTTGATGCCCTATGGGGGCGACATCTGGGGTCCGATTGTATGGAAGTCTATGAGAAAATGAGCCTATTACACAACTTATCTCTCACCTCAGTTAATACTTTCCTAATGAGTTTATGGTCTCAGTCTCCACTTCCAGGTCTTATCAAATACAACATGGTGTTCAGTTTGTAACTTATGGACCCATTGGAGGATTGAGCTGAGTAGGGAAGGATTTAGAGCATGGATAGGAGCATGCAGTGTAGGAAAGAGCCGTTATTTTAAGAAGAGAGGTGACTATTGAGCAGCAGTATAGCTTCATGCTGAGAAGGAGCACTACAGATGAGGAAGTCAGGAGTGGTAGGTAGTAGGTGGAGGTATGCCCTGGAGATGAGAGAAATAAAAGTCATTAGAAACAAGACAGAATAGAGAGTGGATATATTGGACAAAAGCGGCAGAAGGAAAAGAGGAAGACCTCAGAGGAGGTTTATGGATGTAGTAAAGGAAGGCTGTTAGTGAGGTAGGCAGATCCGCCATGATGATCCCTAAAGGGAGCAACCAGAAGAAGAAGAAGAAGAGTGTCTCTCATTGGTTTCTAAAAAGTCTGTGGCACTAAAATCAGGCAGCTTTGACTCTCACATAGAAGTCTTTGCACATCAAGCCATTCTTCAAGAGTTTTTGTGGAGTGCTGCAGCCCACTGACCTGATCTAAGTGCATGGTGAATGCTCCAAGCTGAACCCCTGTATCTGTTGCTGGTTGGGGACTGAGATAATCCCAGTCCAAAGAAACATACAGTAGTTGAGACAACTTTGGAGGCAAGGTGTAGTCAGACTCAGAAATCTGTGTGGTTTTTCTGTGTCCTGGTGGTCTGTGGGAGGCTCTGTCAGGTCATCAACCCTTAACCTGTGTAATCTGTGGATTATGATGGTATGACATCTGCACGGGCACCTGTCGATTCGGTTTGTGAGATTGCTGACACACGTTTGCCATCAGGATGGCCCTCCCCAGTGCTCGCTCTATTAATTTCATTCTTCTCAGTGATGTCTTCAGTCAAGAGAATTTGGACTTCGTAACAAAGACTTGGCAGCACAATTTGGAATTTAATCATCTGACTGAGCTCTGTCCAAAATAGTGCTCCTTTGTTGGTGGTGGACTCGCCGTCATCTTTAAGAACTGCGTTATTTGTTAGTCTGTGTTTTTTGGACATATCTATATCGAAAACAACTTGTTGTGGATAGGCGTAGCTTTGGGTCATGTGGTGTCGGTAATAGTAATAGTGATTGCTATATCACCTGTTCACAGCCCGAGGGAATTTTTGTGAATGAGTGGGTGATGGGGGAAGTTGACTTTTGCTCACCGCTCAAGCTTAGAATGTTTATTTTGATCACTGTTTTTCTACAGATTTTAAGGATTTGATAACAAATAAAGAAGTTTTTAATCTGGAACTTTGACTTATGTTTTGAACAGTGGGCGCGTCAACATTATCCCCCTATTAGCCCCTAACCCATTCCACAATTGAGCCCTACACACAGACACACAAATCTTATTTAAAAATCTTTTAAAAACCTTATTCCCATTCAGATTGTAGCCTCCATCTCTCTTGAATATTGATTGGAAATAGATTATTTCTAGCTCTAAACATTATCTGTGCTATATTGTAATTAACCAAGTCATGGAGTTTTCACAACTTTTGTCTGTGTCTGTCTTTTAATACAGAGCTTACCCTTCCTAAACAGTTATTCAGTCAGCATATTATCATCCAGCATGCCACTGAACTTTATCGGATTTGTTTAATGTTAAGTTAGAGTCAGTATTGGATGCAGAAATGTTTGTTAGAGATTTTAATGAAAAGACAGGCATTCAAAGAGTCATTTCTTTTGGATAAATGAAGCTCGTCTGCAGTTAGAAGGTCCAAACCACCGAATGAAAAGTGCATCATGTGAAGGAATGAGAAAAGGGAGTCTGCATATTTTATCAGTATTATATTGTTCAGTAAAAGAAATCTTAATGTCCTTTTAATAAAAATAAGCAGACAGGTATCTCCTGCTTTTTCATACTTACACGTGTTCTTTAACAGGTATTCTCTAACATTTCTTACTTTTATTATTAAAAAATAAATTGTATTTATTTGGTAAATAAAGTAAAATAAAATGTTGGCAAAAATGCTGTGCCTTCATCTGCTCACTCTGTTACTGATTTTTCTTGTTCTTTAAATCTGGATTGTTTTCAAAACCCTGTTGAGTATCACTGATCTGACAGGCAAAATGAAACTTTCATCGAGCCCTGCAGGTGTGCTTCCCACATCACTGTGCTAAATGTTTTTAATTCAAAACCCAAGAAACAATCTCACCTGGACTCATCCTCACCTGAACATTGTGGATTGGTATCCAGGCCGTCGTTTCTTGTCAAAGATTTGAGAAAAGCCAGGTTCTATCAGAGGTTTCTTCCTGTTAAAAGGGAGTTTTTTTCTCAGTGTGCCACTGTGCTATTGTTGGGGTCTTTACCCTACAATATAAAGCACCTTGAGGTGATGTTATATAAACAAAATTTAGTTAAATTGAAAAACTGTGAAATGTTGTTTATAAGTAAATGTATATATTAAAACTTCACTAAAGCTTGTCTCACTGCAGGTGTTCATCATGAATTCTTCAGCACCACCTCCTCCATCATCATCATCATCATCATCATCATCATCATCATCACCGGCATCAACATCTACCTCGATCAGAGCTGGGAAACAAACCCAGCTGAACTCCTCTTCATCCTCTCCCCCTCCTCCTCCTTTTACTCTGTCTCTCAGAAGTCCTGAGCTGCAAGCAGAGTTTCTAAGAGGTAACCTTTTTCTAAGGCTCAATTTTGTGTTGATGGATAACTGAACAGAACCTGAAACAGGGCCCTGAGGGGCCCGGGTGGTCCTGGGTTTCTGTATCAAACTACCACAGAAGAATTGCAAAACCCCAAATCTCAAGCACAAACAGCCACAAATGTCTTCTTATCTTTGTCTTTCCAGAGTGTCGGAACAAATTTAAGCCTCACAGCGACGACAGTGAATCCAGCGGGGTTTCCTCCACCACCTCCCCTGTGGCCTCCCCCTTCAGCCTCACTCCTTCCTCCTCCCCCTCCAGTTCTTCATCCACCTCGCCGTCCCCTGGCTTCAAGGACAGACAAGGTGAGCCGGCTGGAAGTACTGTCCTAACCTATGTGAAGTGACTAGCTCGCCCTGGTGGAGAGGACCCATTAATAGAAAACATATCTCTGAGAGACTTTGACGAGCTGTTACTGGTTTATTGTGCTGATGTAAAACAAACAGGCTCCACTCTTGGGTGTGGCATTTTGTGTTTTAGAGATTTGGTTGGACCCATATGAAAACTAAAATTATTGTCTTTGTTCAGCTCGTCTGTCACTGTCCAGCCCCGAGCTCCTTTCTGAACTGAAGGAATCCAAAAACCGCTCCCTCCGACACGTCCCCGCGCAAAAGGGAATGACCACCGTTTTCTCAGGGCGAGGAAGAGCATCAAGACAGGTGAGCAGAAACAACGTTTCTCCGTCTGGCTCTCCAGCTTTCCTTCTTTTCATTAAGACTACAAACTAACTTTATTAAAACCTTACAACACAGCAGCCATGATGTAAAGATTCAGAAACATTTTAAAGCCTTCATTTATTTTATCCATTTATTTTATAACATTCATAACCAATGTGTGAAACGATGACACTGAGAAATTTTGTTTATGTTTAAAAAATGTCTGATCACCTGTAATCCTTTGAAAGGCAAATCTTTCCACTGATGTATTTCAGTTGCTCCATATAGTCCTACTTTGATTTCATAGAGTTTGAGATGCTTCTAGTGGCTGACGGTTCTGGACTACAGACAGGCCAGTTTAACAGCTTTACTCATTACTAGAATTTGATTTAGCATCGTCTTGCTGGAGTAAGAAAGGTGTCGTCTGGATGGCGGCATGTGCTACTTGTAAACCTGCAGATATGGTTCAGCACTGGGGCCATCCAAAGAGTGACTTCCTAAAGCAACCAGGGATGTGTCGGTTTTCTGAGACAAAGTTAGGAAAGGATACATTTAAAGGAATTAAATGATCTGAATTAAATTCTTTAATTTTTCTTTTCAGGCGTCTGACTCCACTACACCCACCAAACCGGCCAATCCGAGGGTTTCTCGCTGACTTTATGAGCAACGTGTCAACCAGACTATGAACTCTAATTCTCCGTATTAATTATGTAAATACAGTGTCACAAGCTAAATGTTATGAATGCTGAAAGTGTAAAAACTCATCACCAGCTCCTGAACCATGTAGAAGACCCTGAAATAAAGTACAGAACAAGGCTCTGCAGATTTATATTTGTTCATCAATTAAAAATGTTCAGTTCATTTTTAGAGAAAGAAAAAAATAATTAATTTAACCAAATGTCTGGTCATGCAGGCTGGAGTGTGGACTTCAAGCCATGACTTTGTTGTTGCTAGGGTATCTTGTCTCACCACTTCAGAGTTCTGAATACTAAAGCTCAAAGGTATAAGGAGTGAAAGCTGATATCCAAGAGGTAAGTGTTGAATTGAATAATTAGGGTACTTGCGTAGCTGTTGCTGTGGATATAGCTCAGCCGGGAGCGTCTAAAGAGCAGTTCTTGAACTTTTTCTCTCTTGACCAGTTTTTTCCCAATACTGATTGGTAGATTAGGATTCCACTTGCTGTCACATATTCAGGGAGTGCAGAATTATTAGGCAAGTTGTATTTTTGAGGAATAATTTTATTATAGAACAACAACCATGTTCTAAATGAACCCAAAAAACTCATTAACATCAAAGCTGAATGTTTTTGGAAGTAGTTTTTAGTTTGTTGTTAGTTTTAGCTATTTTAGGGGGATATCTGTGTGTGCAGGTGACTATTACTGTGCATAATTATTAGGCAACTTAACAAAAAACAAATATATACCCATTTCAATTATTTATTTTTACCAGTGACACCAATATAACATCTCCACATTCACAAATATACGTTTCTGACATTCAAAAACAAAACAAAAACAAATCAGCGACCAATATAGCCACCTTTCTTTGCAAGGACACTCAAAAGCCTGCCATCCATGGATTCTGTCAGTGTTTTGATCTGTTCACCATCAACATTGCGTGCAGCAGCAACCACAGCCTCCCAGACACTGTTCAGAGAGGTGTACTGTTTTCCCTCCTTGTAAATCTCACATTTGATGATGGACCACAGGTTCTCAATGGGGTTCAGATCAGGTGAACAAGGAGGCCATGTCATTAGTTTTTCTTCTTTTATACCCTTTCTTGCCAGCCACGCTGTGGAGTACTTGGACGCGTGTGATGGAGCATTGTCCTGCATGAAAATCATGTTTTTCTTGAAGGATGTAGACTTCTTCCTGTACCACTGCTTGAAGAAGGTGTCTTCCAGAAACTGGCAGTAGGACTGGGAGTTGAGCTTGACTCCATCCTCAACCCGAAAAGGCCCCACAAGCTCATCTTTGATGATACCAGCCCAAACCAGTACTCCACCTCCACCTTGCTGGCGTCTGAGTCGGACTGGAGCTCTCTGCCCTTTACCAATCCAGCCACGGGCCCATCCATCTGACCCATCAAGACTCACTCTCATTTCATCAGTCCATAAAACCTTAGAAAAATCAGTCTTGAGATATTTCTTGGCCCAGTCTTGACGTTTCAGCTTGTGTGTCTTGTTCAGTGGTGGTCGTCTTTCAGCCTTTCTTACCTTGGCCATGTCTCTGAGTATTGCACACCTTGTGCTTTTGGGCACTCCAGTGATGTTGCAGCTCTGAAATATGGCCAAACTGGTGGCAAGTGGCATCTTGGCAGCTGCACGCTTGACTTTTCTCAGTTCATGGGCAGTTATTTTGCGCCTTGGTTTTTCCACACGCTTCTTGCGACCCTGTTGACTATTTTGAATGAAACGCTTGATTGTTCGATGATCACGCTTCAGAAGCTTTGCAATTTTGAGACTGCTGCATCCCTCTGCAAGATATCTCACTATTTTTGACTTTTCTGAGCCTGTCAAGTCCTTCTTTTGACCCATTTTGCCAAAGGAAAGGAAGTTGCCTAATAATTATGCACACCTGATATAGGGTGTTGATGTCATTAGACCACACCCCTTCTCATTACAGAGATGCACATCACCTAATATGCTTAATTGGTAGTAGGCTTTCGAGCCTATACAGCTTGGAGTAAGACGACATGCATGAAGAGGATGATGTGGACAAAATACTCTTTTGCCTAATAATTCTGCACTCCCTGTATGTGATCTTTAAAAGTTGTATTATTCATATTAGACGTCAGGGTTTAAAATACTGGGGTAAATGTACTGTGTGCAATCCTTTGAATCAAAATGCTGTCTTCAATTAAAATGTCCATTTCAACGATTTCTTTTGCTGCTTCCGTGGACCAGAGATCCACCAATCAGCACTGAGTGAAGGTACGCTTTCAGGGGTTAGGATTTTAAGGTTAGCTGTCTGTTAGACTTCACTGCATCCACTTTTAGTGCAATTTTCTAACCAATAATACGGCTCCTATGCAATCAATTGACAGTGTCCAAGAAATTTATTCTCCAAGTTTGTGAGTGAAATAGTTTTTCTTTTTTTGGATACTACTCAACAGAATGTCTCTGTGTGATGCAATTAGAAAATAATTAATATAGTGGTGGCAAAAGCACTAAAATCAAGGCTTCAAAGCTGTAGGTAACGTCACCTTGGCTACACCTGTATTTAAATTTTTTATTTTGACTCCAGAGACAGGCCAGGTCATACTTTTCTGTAATACCAATTTGTAACATAGGATGGTGCAGTAACAGTGCACTGACTGGGGGAAATACTGGTACTACAATAAGACAAGTACTGCCAGTTAGTGCCACCAGCACAAACTCGCAAAAGTAAATTAGTATTTATCTTTTTACTTTAAGAATATTCTTGAGTAAAAATCATAGTCGTTTTCTTGACAGTTTGATAGCCCCAAAAAAGGACTACTTAAACTATGTGACAGGTCTTTTTTTTTTATTAAAATCTCAAAACTTTATTCAGTCAGTCATCAACAAATAATTTAATGCAGTTTTTACAAAGCCAGAGACTTTTGATAAACAGGCACGTATAGAAGAAAACCAGAGGCTGGGTGGAAACACTGCACCTCAGACTAAAAACCATCACAGCATTTTTTAAATAAAGACATAATCCTGCAAGAGGAGGCAGCGCTTCACACCCTAATGATGACTGCCCCATGGAAACCTAAGGAGGACATGTAAATTTTAAAAACAAGAATAAACAACAAAGAATAAAACAAATACATAAAAGGCCTTTAGAGTTTACAAAGTAAGAGTCTAAAAACTCCTCAAAGTGGAGCTCCACTTGCTTAAATCTTGTTTTTACAGACTTTTACCAAACATATAGACTTCTTGGCACATCATTCACACGGTTTTCTTTAAAGCATCTTTATACCCATCTTTCTTCTCTGTATCATATTAATTGATATTGAGGATTTGCACGTCTAAAATATTGATGCTCAAATCCAGCCGACTTGTCTTTGAGGTGGATTTACCCTCGAGCACATCACTAATACGGGTAACACCCTCTACTTGGCACAACAGGTGGCATTAATCTTTCAGAGTTTGGAGTGTAACAGCTGATTGTTGAAACACAACTTGGAGTGTTTTGCTTGCATAGATTTAGTTAACGTTTAAACGTAAGGCAGCACGGTGACAACTGATTTTAAGCATGAGACTCTTATTTTGAAATGTCCGACAGCGATGCCTTCAAGACCACAAATCTCCCGTTTTTATTTGCTTCACTAGTGTCAGGAATAAAAACAAGGTAAAAAACAGAAAACTCTGAAATGTCAACGATGATAAGTCAAATCTTATGTACACCTGAAATAAGGACACAGTGAAATAATAACATGATGCATTCAAGGTCATCACGTCTTTTCCTCCATTACGAATATGATGATGAGGTTGGCTAATCTTCTCATGCTCACACAGACACACCAGCAGCCTTTTATGCACACGCTCTGTACGCTTAGGGGTCGACAAAGGACACCATGATGTATCTGGTCCCTTTGGTGACGCGCAGGCCTTCGTGGTAGTGTGTCAGTCGACCTGGGTGCATGAAGGACCAGCCCTTCCTAGGAGACTCCACCTTACAGTCGTACCGCAGGAACCTGCAACCTCCACCCTGACACAAGTAAACATGTTGCATTACGAAAGGCAGGGCTTTAGGGAAATTATTCAGGATAGCATGTTCTTTGGCTTCTTTAGATCAGCAGGCTGCGTTACCTCGTAGTCAATGTCCTTCCTGTTCAAGGCGATGTTGATAGTGAAGGTGGAGGAGTCATGATGTGGCCGCAATAATGGTTGCTCATCTGGACGGTAACGCACCACAAAGTTCATAATGGCTTGAGCCTGCATGTAGACAGTACCAGATCATTTTTAAGAGGATTAACAAAAGACGGCACAAACACAACAATGTTCCCAACATCAGATAAAAATCTGACTCGGAAACTTTCTAAAGAAAAACATGATTAATGTATAGCTCCTTAGCATTGTGAATTTGTATTCTCTTAGAGTGCAGTAGAGCACAGTGTACCCTGGGGCAGATACTGAGTTTTTTTTCTGTAATGCCTGCACTGTCAAAACCTTTGTAGTGGCTCAATATCTGGGATTAATTTCGAGGTAAGCATCGGTCTGAGATCATGAGATATTTCTGGGCTGAACTTTGGGTAAGGTCTTGAGAGAACCTCTGAGGACGGTAAGGAGTTATTCTGATGGACTGCACCTTGTGTTCAGGGTGTGCACCCTACCTTAGAGGAAGGCTCTGAATGATAAACGTATCTGGAACTTGAACACTATGGTTATTGTGTGGACTGTACCTCAACCCATGGGGTGACTCTAACCTTAATGTTGAGTCTGGACCCGACCCTCTGGTTAACGTCTGGTCTGTATCTTAGCGTAAGGGTCTTGACAGTACCTTGGTATCGAGTCTAAACCTAGGGTTTGGTCTGTATATTTAGGTGGGAGTTAGGGTATTGATGGTACTTTGGCAAAGACTCTACACTGAAAACCAAGATTTGGATCTAAACTACACTTTAGGCTAAAGTGTGGACTCAGAGGGTCTAAACTGTACTGTGGGATTAGGATCTCCTGAGCAATACCTTGGCACAAAGTCTTGAATTGAACCCTTAGGTTAGAGTGTAAACTATACTTTGGAGTAAGCTCTGGGCTCTCCCGTGAGGGAGGTTGTGGATTGAACTCCTTGGTGGGGTAGGGAGTCTGAACGTGAGACTGGGGTTAGGCTTTTACTGTACCCTGGGGTAGTAGCCAGGATAGAGTTTCTCAGTGACGGGGGAAATATAATCTTTGAGGAACTTGAGCCACTCCTTCTCAAAGCTGATCTGGTTCATGTGGATATCCACAGTTGGGACATTTTCATAACCGCCAGCCAGACGCTCATCCTAGAAACACAGAAAACACAAAACTGTTAAGTCTTAGTACTTACTTCTGCCCTTGTGTGACAGTTAGAATAAGTGTTTACCTTGTGCGTTCCACCAGACCACTCGCCACAGTCTTCCATGGTTTCTACCATATGGTCACACATTTTGTCTGAGAAAGTTGGAAACCAGTAAACATCTGGGCAGGGCTGAAATACAGAGAGATTGTTAAACCCACGATGATTCTGTAACAATCATTAATAATAATCTGAAAACACTCTACATGGGAGGTGGGGTTTTTTTGCCTCTGGTTCCTGATTCCCCTTCCTGACTTTATTACCTGCTCTACATAAGTCTTCTCATCTTCAAAGATCTTGGAGTAGTTTTCGTGGACATACTTCTCCTTCCAGTCCTGCAAATACAGACAGACAGTCAGAGTTGTTTTAGCTTTACCCACATCATCTAATTTGAGTGTTCATGTACATTTTCCTGACCACAGGGTTGTCGAAGATCTGCCACATGTCTGGGTGGAGCCTGGACGTGTTGTAATTGGACGAGGCCACCAAACGGCCAAATTCGTCACGGTTGGACACATACATGAAGACTCCCTGTGGACATATTAAGTTTTGTTTGTATAAAGTTCAATGAAACAACAGCATTGCTGCTTACAAAAGAGCTTTTTTGTAATCCACTCTGACTGTGCTTACAGTTAAAAGCAGAGAACGTTTGTGTTACCTGGTCTCGGATGCTCCTGCAGAACACCATGTCAGCGTCCATGCCCCCTTCATCCATATACAGGCTCACCTGGGACAGTTTAGTCCGCAGCACGCTGCCTTTGATCAGGTAGACCTGAGTGATGTACGGCACATTCCACAGACCTCTGCACAAACACAGGCAGAAGGTTGTTTTACAGACAGGATGTCGCGTCTCAGAGTTTGGTGCTGGTTCTTAAGTCTTATGGACTCATCTGTAGTTGGACTTGCTGACTTTCTGGACTTTTTCTAATCAGCCAAATGCTTTTTTTTGCCATTTTTGCCTGTTTGAATCCCACATTTGGTTTTCTATGCTATAGAATCTGGCACAGGGATCAAAGAAACTGAAACACCAGTTACCCCAAAACAATAGCCAAAGCAAAATCTCAACAACTGGAAACACAACCGTGGCACTTAAGAGCAAGAGATCAGCTGAAAGTAGGAGAAGAATCACTTTTTTTCTTTAATGGGAAACCCATCTAAGGTTGGGGTTGGTTTGGGTTTAACCAGATGTTAAACAGTCACTACTAGAAATCACTCGCTTTCAAATGAGGGCTCATCCGTTCAATGAAAAAACTAAAAGCATATGTAGAGTCTCTCATATTTTTTAGAATTAAAATCTGAACACACCAACTGCAACACATACATCATTATTATTATTTTCATTATGACATATCTATTCACTAAATAATGGAAAATTTAAGACAAAGCGATAGCACAATCTAAAATAAAATCACTGAATCAGTTTGACCCATTTTTTTATTACCTTAAAATTTAGAAATGGATAAACAGCTATAGGTGGGTTTTGTGCTTCTGTTTCATTCATTTAACCTTTATTTAAACTTGAAATTATCTCTTTTGTGACAGTGTACTGGGCCACAATAGGCAGCATTAACCAGTTTCTTTGTGTGTTACTTACACCCTCTTGCCCTGGACGATCTCAATGTAATCTTCAGATCTGGAGTAGTATCCTTCAGGGCTTAGAGCGCCCCAGAAGTTACTCCACAGCTTTCCGTGTTTGGACAGCATGGGTGCTATGACAGACCTGCAAGAACAGCAAAGGATTTCAGAGAACTGCATTAAAATAAAAACCAACAGAATCTAACATAAAGCCTGAATACTGAGGTGTTTACACATAGGGCCTAATATCTGGAAAGAAGTAGCAGAAAGTAGTCTGAGAGAATTAAAATAGAAGAGTGACGCAGGTTCCTTTAGTCTGAAGCCATTAGCCGTTTTTAAAATCAAACAGTGAGCTCAAAATAGTCAAAATTATTTGGCTCCAGTAGAATAATCAGCGTTGCTGTTAACATTCAGGCATCCATTAAACTCCAGACAGCTTGAACTGAACCTTGGGTTTACACTAATGGTCATCGTCTCGTACACCCTCTATGCTATTAGGGTCTAGATGGTACCTTGGCACAGAGACTGGACTGAGCTTTGGGGGTTAATGTCTAAGCTGGAAGAGATCTGTATTAGAGCTTGGGATAGTATCTTGATTTGGGGTAGAGCCTGCAATGAACATTGAGGCAAAATGTGGCCTGAGCTCTCGGTTCGTGTCAGAGCTGTTTAGGAAAGCTGAATTTGACCTTGGAGTGATAGTCTGGACACAAATACCATCATAGGCCAGGAGGAAAATAGCAAAAATGAACCAAACGTCACGAAAAAGAAAATCTGAAATGATCAATCCTGGATCAGTCACCATGAAGAAGTCCTGATCATAAGCTGAATCTCCACAGCGAAACCCTCGTTGGCCTGAAGCATTTAAATATTGGCTGTCAGTTTTTAAAAACTTATCAACAAATATGTGACATTTTTTTGTAGTCTTTTTAGTTTTTGAGAGTCTCATCCAGTGCAGGATATGCTCAGGGTTTTACTGACGGTGTAAACAGAGCTTCTACGTACTTGTTCTCCTCCATCAGGATCCTCAAGATGTCGGGGTTCGTCAAAGCCACATCGGAGTCGATGCTGAAGTAGTAGTCGCACTCTGGATCCTTCTTACACACCTCGCTGCAGTCAAACAAACAGCCAGGAAGGTTCATTACCTTCGTATTTAGAGAGTTTCCATAAAGGTGATGGTCAGACGTATTTTTTATCTTACTACAGAGGGAATCTGACCTTTTTTTAATGTAATTGTTCTAAATACGCTCCAGTCATTAAACAGATTTAACTTCCTGGTTTCTAAATATGCTTCACAGAGCAATTTAAGTGTTTTGTTCTGCCTCATTTCCGTCTTTAAATGTCCTGCTTTAAAGTTCCTGCCAAGTCCTGGTTGCGAATGCTGGGTTTTAAGGAAAGAAAGGTTCAAGGTTGTATACAGCAGTGCTCAATTCCTGGTTGTTTTTCCATGTTTTTTATGTTTCTCCGTCTCGTCAATATGTCTACCTTTATTTTCCTGATCTTTGCGTGTCTTTTGTCCTTTTATTTCCTGTCTTTGTCTTCCTCCCGATTCCCTGATTGTTTCCACCTGTATATTTGTCCTCAGAATTTATTCTCTGCCTCTTGCAGGTGCTTATTTGGGGATTTAGGTTTTATCGTATCTTTTGGATTTTCCTAAATTTGAACTTTTGTTTCAGATGAATTAATTGCTCACTTTTATTTCATTTATATGTTGGCAAAGTTCTGCAACATGCAGTTGATGAACACTATGAGCTGTACATAAATCCAAATAAAACCACAGAAGGAAAACTACTGTTGATTTCTGCCTTATTGTAAAAAAAATAAAATAAAGGTTGGTACTAAAAATGCAAATAGTTAAATATTTGTACATATTTGAGACCAATTTTGCTGACAGTGTTGATAACATCTTTGAAACCTACATTTCTTTTTTGTGTCATAACTCCTGTTTCCAGGACTTCTTATATTTTACTGTTTTAAAGTTTTTATAATGTCCTTAGAGGTTGTGCACTCACACAGCCATGGTTCTGGCTTCGTCCTCCTTCAGGTTCTCCTCTGGTCCAACTACCCGGGCGTCTGGGAACAGAGACCTGTGTCGCTCCCAGAACTTCTGGATGTGACGCTCGTGGTACACGACCTGCAGTACGGGGACACAACAGGTCAGAAAGCACATGACACAGGAAGGAAGTTCTGTATGCTGCAAAAATGAACTTTGGCTCTAAATTTAGTGAACAGGCAAAACATTTTTCACAGTTGAAGGCTACTCAAACTACTCTCTGCTTGAGCCACAGTCAGGAACCTTTTCCTTGTGTCAAAGTTGCCTAAAATCTCTCGGTGAGACAATTCTGACTCTTTAATTGTGAATCTTTTTCGTCCCTCTGATGTTCCAGTGAAGGCAGTGAAACTGGAACTCTGTGCGAGTGTGCATCGTACGTTGTTGTGGATGAAGAGGCGAATCCTCGTTTTTGGGTAGTTCAGAGTGGACAGGCGCTCCAGGAACTCCTCCATGAAGGGAGTTGCATGTTCGATGAAAACAGCGACGTAGACCAGAGGCATCTGTTCGTCCTGAACACACAAACACACGTAGAGTTCAAACACTGACAGGAAAACTTTTTCTCCTCATTATGTCCTCCACTGAGAGTGGTGCAGGCACCTCATTGAAGAAGAGCAGGTCGTCGTCGCAAATCCCGCAGCCGGTTTCATAGGTCCACACCGTGGGGACGTAGTTACCGAGGTAGTTCAGCTGCAGCTGCAGAGACAAGCAGATGTGCAGAATTATTAAATATATTTGTTGTGTTTGATAATCAGATTTTTAATGATAGGCAGGAACAGTTTCAAGTGTGAGGCTTTAAAGATCAAAGAGTCTTCATTAGTTTTAAACAGCAGCACAGTGGTTTACTCTAATGCTGGGCTTACACTGTGCCATGTTTGGCAAATTTTGAGCCAATATTTCAGTCGTGCGACCGTTTTGGGGATCGGCCTTCATCGTGTGTCGTGCATCGTGTATTCGTGGGGTAACGAGAAGCGATTAACACCTCACGACCAGCTCCCGATCATCAATCGCTTGGTCGGGAGGATTTCAAACCTGTTTGAAATGCTTGGTGAAAATGACGGAGCAGCAGTGCAGCGTGTGATCTGGACACAAGCGATGGAGGCACAACTTGTGGAACTTTGGAAAGCTCATCCGAGCCTTTTCGATGTGGCCTCACAAAATTATCACGACCACAACAACCGTGAAAATAGTTGGATCTACACTGCTGCTCAATCACAGCTGCCTGATCATGTTTTTCATTAGCAATTTAGCAAAGTTGATGGTGGTGGTGTGTCTGTGTGAGTGAAAGACAGAGAGGGCGAGCGACAGAATTTCTGTTATAAGCTTCATTTTATGGACGCACAGTGTGAGCACTCAGGTCGCATCAGAGCATCGGGTCGTATAGTGTGAGACCCTCGTGACCTACGAACTTCTAACCCCTGCGAGTCAATCGTGCAGTTTGAGCAGAAGCTGAATAACACGACTGAAAGAAATCGCAGTGTGAGCCCAGCTTAACACGTCACACCTGACTCCTGATCACAAAATCTGTCTGTGCTCTGGTTTTACCATCACATTGTCGTGTTACCTTGGTGGGTCCGTTGCCATGGATAACAACAGGAAGCGTGTCGTAGGCGACATTCCTTGCTCTGACCTTTGCCCTCTCGAATTTCAAGACGACCTCATCTAGAGAGGAGATTTAGTGTAAGTGTTTCTGCTCAATAAGAAACAGCAGTTCCTCAAATGTCCACTTGAGGCTCCAGTGGGAAGTCAGTCCTCATAAGCTCCCGTAGAAACAAACACGACACACCTTGATTCAGTCAGACCAAAGATATATCCTCATAAGAGCCTGAGTACAGTAATAGCACGTTGAAAAAGTTGGAGGGACAGATTTATGTCAGAAAGGCATGAATACACATGTATAATAAACCTTTTAATATCTGAATTGAAGTATTTCACATTCAAATCAGAGGTTTTCAGGATGAAGTAACGAGTAGAGTGAGTAACAAAAACCAGAATGAATGTTTCCTTACAAATCGTGGAGCTTCACAGGGCTCTATTATCGATCCTCTACTTTTTACTCAGATTTAAACTGTATGCTTGTAAAAGCGAGTCATTCCCCACAGACTGAAATAAACATGTTTACAGCCTGATACAAAAAGTTGTTTTGGTCTCTGTAGCTAATCTCCCCCCTCATTACAACAGGCTTAGAGTTGCATTAATAGGAGTGTAGCCTCTTTGACTAACAGCTGGATGGAGACAGACTGCTACATGTGAAACAGCTGGTTCGCGTGTAAACTGAGCTCTCACATATCTGTGTTTCTTACCAACAGCTCCGTTCAGGTTTTGGAAGATCCGGGATCGATGATCCAGGGTCATGTTAAACTTGGTCTGATGTGACAATAATAAACAGAGCAGCTTTGTCAAGATTTAGACTTTTACAGATAAATTCAGACATGACAAGCTGGGCGAATATCTGAGATTCAAAAACTCTTCTTCTCTGAAATCACTGCTGGCCTAGTTTTCTAAGAATATGTTCAAAACATTGGAAACAATTCAGGTTTTTACCCAGCAGTACAGATTAACTTGTTTTGTCTGCAACGTCAAAGACCGTCGACCTGAGGTAACATTAAAGGAGCCAACCTCAGACTGTTACTTGTTACTAATGGTAACAAGAAATGCAAAGTGAACTGCAGCCATTATTCTGTCATTGGAGGGAACAGAGTGTGAGATGGTCTTGTTCTTTAACTTACATTACAATTGGTACAGAAAAAGTATTTAGATGAAAATGTTCCTGTTGTGACTGCGACTTGTTCTAGTGGCTCTAACAGTGGCTTTAAAACTGTGGGTTACTTTTGTTTTTTTAATGTTTGTGAAGTTGTTTTTACCCTGTGCGTCTTGTCCAGGTAGATCCTGGTGTAGAAAAGTTGGTCGTCATCGCTGTCTTTGTACTTCCACTGCTGGACAATTGCACTGATCTCTGGAGCATAGCCGATGAACCCTGAAGAGCAAGAAGTCGTGTGTTACTTACTGCTTTAAACTTTTTATAGTATTTTAAAGGAATATCAGTGAGCTCCTTACCTCCTGAGTTCAGGTAGCGTTTCCCAGTACGCACCTCGGGGTATTTGGAGGCCAGGCGCTGGTCAGGCCAGCAGAAACCCTCAGCTGAGAAAATAACTTTGTGACCCATACGGGAAAACTTGGACAGCAGCTCCTCAGGACCTGATGCAAAGATCACATCGTAACTGCATGGAGAGAGAAAGAGGGGGGCCTGTTACTGTTTGCAACAGTTTGAATGTGTGGGATAAGCAGACAGAGAGCATGTTTATGACAGAAACAATCAGGACTGAACACTGAGCAGTGGCTAGAAAGAGTGAGAGCCACGTCAGCTTACATGTAAACAGGAAAGAAAAACATTTAAAGGACGATAAATGGAAGAAATTACAGTAAGAGTTCAGCGTGAGCTGCAGACCTCCACAGTCGAGTGTGGCTCATTCCCAACTTTATCCGTCTCTTTCCAGAAAGTCTGAAGTAATGACCGCCTACAGCAGCTCCAGTACAGAGTTTAAGGTGTTCATTAAAACCTAAAACAGGACACAGAGGGGTCTCCTGCTCCTGCTGTGGTCTCCCCTCTACCAGATGATCACCTCGTCTCTGTGATGTTCCACAACTGGGTTATACTGGAGGAAATGGGGGTTTTACAGTTGTGGTCAGAGGTTTAAATACAGTCTTCAAGGGCATGAATTCATGGCGATTCTGGACTTTCCATGATTTATTTAACTGTCCCAGGCTTTTTCAGGGTGGAAGAATTGCGCAGCAAACATCAGACATCACCAAAACAAACTCAATTGAGTTTGAATTTACTGTGTTTTGGATTTTCTCTAACCTTTTCTCCGTAAGGGTCAAATATATGCATTCACTCAGTTAAATTTTTTATGGTGCTGAAGGTTCTATAGTGTATTTTAGCTGGGCAAGGCCAAAGCATACATACTTCCTGTTAGAGATCATGATTGATTACACTTGGCTTCTCTTGGCAGAATAAGAGGGAGACAGTATGTCTGTGAAGGTTCTCAGTCATCCAGGTCATCGTAGTCTAAGGAGCTTGGAAAGAAAAGCGTCTGGACTTCTTTAAGTTGCTTGAAGACGTTTCAATGGTGTAGAGTCCCAGATTTAAACCCAGTGGGAGCCAAAGAGGCCATTTATGTCCACTGTGAGCGACCATCTTTGAACAGAGGCGGGGGTTTACGACACCAACTCTCTGCCATCTATAATCCAGTTTTGAGATCCCTTCCCAGACGCCTTAACGCCCACTCACTCTGGGCCATCTGACCTCAGGACATCACATGATAGGGTGAGCCAGGTTTCACAATGAGCTCACCCGAAACCTTTGCTGATTGGGACCTACACAAGTTTTCACGTGTCGGCTCATGTGATTAGGTGGAGGATCATCAGGGGGTCCTTTGTCCCTCTTTGGGGGGGAAACTCCCACTAGGTTTATATCTGGGACTCTCCACCATTTGACCTTTGAACTGAAGAAGCTTCTCGGATGAGAGATGAAACGTCTTCAAGCAACTTAAAGAAGTCCAGACGCTTTTCTTTCGATTGGCTGACAGCACCCGTCAGACTGACCAATACCAAAATAGTATTTTAATTTATTTGTTATTTTTGGGTCCACAATTTGGACCCTACCTACACAGACTGTTTGGGAACCACCAGCTGCTAGGAAAAAATGTATTTGTACGACCTGAACTGTTAGTGAGTGGCCACTGGAGGTTGCTGGACTACAAACCTGTGACTGCTTTGGTTGCAAGAGGATTGCCATGAAAGATGATGACCTGTCTGCAAACGCTCGCTAATTTACCACCATGTGACTGTCAAACTTGAAAAAGGTCGACCGAACCTTAGCTTCAAGACCGTGGCAATCTATTAAAGACTAAAGCGATCCAAAAAAGGAAGCTTTAGTGCAGCACCGTGTGCTTCTTCCATCTTCATGGTTTATCATTTGCTAACTTGTCACGAAACATTTTTCCCCTAACAACCAGTGGCCACCCATCCTTCCCCAGGCCTCCGTGACTGGGTTTGTATTTCTGGACTTGTCTGAACTTTAGCTTTAGTTAACAGTAACAACACTGGAGCTCAGAACCAGTGAAATCCCTGCACAGGTCACAGGCGGTGCCTGAGCTCTGATTTCACTGTTTATCTGCTAATCGAACAATACGAAAATTCATATCCTTCATTTTTGCGAGAAAAGCTTTGTCCTCGTGTGTGTCAAAGTAGGTCAGAAAGAAAAAGTAAAGACACAACAAAAGCAGCGAAAACTGAGACTGACAAGATAAAGAACAGGAAGAGTAGAGCTGTGAAAAGACAGAAATCAGGACTGAGCTGATGGGAACGATAAGTATATGACACACACACACACACACACACACACACTTACACTTTACCTGTCCACAAACATGATGACGAGCTCTGTCTTCTCCGAGTGCTTCTGCACCTCCTTCTTCAACCATCTCACCTTCTGACCTCCACCCACCGTCCGAGCGACGTCGCCTCCCTTCCACTCCTCGCCCAGACCCAGGACCTGTACACCACCATCACATCATTAAACTCATTTGCTCATTTGTATCCAATAAATCCTCTGACAGCTGATCTGCTCATGTGATCACTGAGAGTGTTTCTAAAGGATCTGCAGCACAAAAAAACAGAAACAGTTTTATTTTTCTCTGCTGGAGTTGTTCCTGCACCTTAAACAAAGACGTTTTACTGCAGTCAGAGCTGCACTGTGTGGCCCGACAGGTCCTCCCTGCATTCAGGAACTTTGTACAGGAACAATCGGCTCATTCACTCATTCATTCTGTTTCAGGTACCGACCACTTGGACAACAACACATTAGTCTTTAGTCTCTGCATATTACCAACAGTCAAGATGTGACTGAAGCACTTTAGCTTTAAGGCCGTTTCCACACATGCAGTTTGAACACACAGAAACAAATCCAAGCAAACTCATCAGAGTGGAGCAACAAAGGTAAACACCAGAAGGAGGTGATGAGATCTAGACTGAACACAAGGAACCGAACACCAAGAATTTACTTTAATTTCAATGATATTCTCAAATCTATGGCACCCAGAATGTAAAGCATGCACTGGAGTTTGCTAGGAACCGGCCTGAGACCACCTCCTTCAAAAGGTTTCAGTGTGGATGATGTGGTGTAATTACGGTGTTCAGAAATGAACCAGACAAAAGAGGAAACGAGTCTAGGGTTTGATTTAAACACCACAGGTATGAAAACACCTCCACTGACAAACTAACTCACTAAACCTCTAAATAAGGCTGGAAATGTGCAAACTTTGGAGCAGCTGACTCCAAGTATCATGGAGGGAAGCTGTGTGGAGCCTTGTACAGACCCACCGCTTCGATCCGACATTTAATCTCAGACCTGAGTCAAACTTCAGCAAGCGACGGCTGTGCAGCCGTGCATCAGACATCAGCAGCACCTCAGCCAGGGATGTAATGGATTACTCTTTAATGACACTAACCTCACCAGGTAACAGGTTACTCTTTAACACAAAGTTACCCAGCATGTAACTTGTGTGTGTGTTACCTTCACAGTGTAGTTGAACTCTTGGGCTGTCCTCATGAAGCGCAGGAAGCCGTCCGTCTCCTCTGTTGCCACGGTGATGACCAGCAAATTTTCTGCAAACACATCAGGTGATCAGCATGACGTTGTCAAATCAACAGAGAACTCTTGTTTTTTGTTTTTTTTACAACTCGTAAATATATAACGATCCATTTTGGCAAATATTGAAATATTTGGAGGATGTGCTGCTGTATGCTGGTAACACTCAGTCCTGTTTGCAGACACGAGCAGCTGCCAGAGTTTCCCTGCAGGCTTTTTATTAGGAATTGGGAGCAGAATTCCTCTGAAATTCCGAGGAAAGTCAAAGAGGGGAGGCGTAGCATGGGGGAGGAGAAGAGGGTCTGTGACCAAAGCCCCTGCTGTGCTCCTGAGGGTCTGACGTGTTTTAACGTGCGAGAGCAATAACACTTTCACTGCAGCGCCGAGAAAACAGCTCTCGGCTGTGCAACAAAGCTCCTTAAATATCCCGAGAAATCGCTCCCATCCACTCTCTGTGCAAACAGCTGGTTCAGATACCATCAAACCAAACATGGGAAAACCTCCACCTCCTCCTCCTCCTCCTCCTCCTCCTCGGCAGCGTTTGATTGAAAGTGTCTCGAAAGTTTACTGTGAAGTTTCCAGCCAGGTGTCACGGTTTTTCAACACGTCATTAAATAACGACGTCCCCTTCCCACCAGCAGCACTCATGAGTAGTTGTGTTTGAGTTCAGCTGAGCTGAGCGAGTGCATATGGAAGGAAATTCTCCTGTTTTTAACCATCGTTTTTATTCTTCAGAACTTCTAGATTTTTGAAAAGGGAGTTTTTCCTTCCCACTGTTGCCAAGTGCTCACTCAGTCTGACTGTTGAGGTTTTCACTGTATTATTGCAGGGTCTTTGCCCTAAAATGTAAAGTGGTTATGCCTTTGTGCTATATAAATAAATCTGAATTGAATTGAATAGATTCCTAGGGGTGTGTCAAAAGGCATTGTCAACAACCCATGAAAGTCTCTGCAGCTGCCTGCAGGGCAGACTCTGGGTCTCAAACTAAAAGGAAGGATTATGGAATACATCAGCTCTGAAACTATAAACACATCCTGACAAACGATCCATAAAGTGACCTCTGCCCAGGTCTTCCCTCCATGTTTATACTGAATCATTTCCATAACCAAATATGAGCAGAATTCATATTTCGCTCCTTCTTACAAAGATGTTTGTGTGTTTGCCGACTCTCATGGAAATATGTTCCTGACATGCATGATGAAAATGTAAAAAATGTAAAGACTTCCTTTTTCCGTTCCTTGATTTGAATCTGTGGGACCAGGCCGGAGGTGTGGAGCCTTGGAGAATGTTACAGATCCAAGCAGCAGATCTGAGTGGGCTCATTTCTTTCGTTTTCACATCAGTTTGCACAGCGCGCACATCATAAACACATTTTGAATTCTTTCTCAGCTTTGGTCAAATATTTTTTAAGACAAGTAGAACACTTAAACATCGAGTACTGGGGATTTTCTTCTTCTAATGAAGCCCAAAAATTTTTCCACCCGAGTGTTTTTAGGGTTACAGGCTCTCAAAGTACAAAGAAATATTGGCCCAAATGTGGCACTTTTTACTCGTTTCATAGCCCTCTTAGCTATATAAGTTCCACATTGTCAGCACAGTTTAAACACAAGCAGTTCATACTATGAAGGTACTACAGCTGATTGTGAGGGGTCAGGAGGGAACGTTTCACAGGAACAGCCCATATGAAGGAAATACAGGAAGTTTATATCAGCATAAACGTTTAATGTTTGTCCAAATAATGTTAGCATAATGTCACTGTGCTAGTGTTAACAAGCAGAACCGTTCAGAGCCTCACACATGCAAGCATGCAGGCCTACAGACCGTTCAGAACTACCTGCCGGGTTCAGGTGTTTGAAGTTAAACCTATCTGGACATTTTTATTCTCTACTCAGGTTAAACATGATATATAAGTCACTTAGATAACTTAAAAATGTTATTGTTTGGCTTTTTTCAGTATTTTATTTGTTCCTGAGTAAATCGGTTTGGCTGAGATCAAAGTTATAGTTTTTACACAGCTGAATAAACATCAAGCAGACAGCTGATTATCAGAAGTGTGAGATGCTGAGAATTTACTCCGGTGTCCTGTTATATTTTAGATAGCAAGGAGTTTATTAAACTTCACCCAAACAATCTGCAAATTTCATTAAAATTTAATAAACTATCATCTTGTCTTTATTTTTAGTTAGCACCTTAAACACTTAAAGCTGTAAGCTAATGATAGTTATATAAGAGCAGATGCTGCTGGTGCAATGAGCTGTACGTTTTACTTCCAATGGATGATGATCTGATTAGTCGACAAATAGAAAAAATAATCGGTGACTAGTCGACGATCAAAATAATCATTTGTGGCAGCCCTACTACCGACCATGTCTGAGCTGATCCCTGTTCTGCTTTTTAAGGACCGACCACACTAAAAACCACCTTCTTCCAACCTGCCAGGAGCATTTTCCAGCCTGATGGGAGCACCATGTCAGAAGACATGACAACACAGAGCCTCGAAAAGATCCCCAAATTAACATCTTGGGCCCATGGACACATCTTAATCTGATCCACAATCTATGATCAGTGCTTAAAAAGCAGGTGGACAAACAGGAGCCCACAAACTGTGGTTAACTAAGAGCCACAGAGATCTGCAGGAGTTATGAAGAAGAACGGACTGTTCTCTCTGCTGAGGTCAGGAAAGCGATTCTGCTCCCTGAAGACCAACAGAGAGAGACTGAGGAGGAGCTTCTTCCCGCAGGCGATACGGTCTCTCAATCACACCACCACACAGTACTGACCCACACATACAGTTCTTACACACACACTGGACTTTCTGGACTTTGTTTACACTTCATCACTTAAATCACTTTAAGCATATTTGCACTGCACAAGACATAATGTGGATTGCACAACACTGGACATTATACTCCTCATTTCCAGCTAATACTTGTACAGCTGCTGTTATTGTGTATATATTTATTTATATTTCTTCATACATTCTTATATAGTTCTATACTGTGTATTTTGTTGTACAGTTATTTTTTAACTTTAATTTATATATTTGATCTTATTCTTTCCCAGTTAAATTTACCCTTTTTAATTTTTCATATTTATTTCCTATCTTATTCATAGCCTTCTCTTTTTTCTTTAGGTCACGAGCAGTTGTCTAAGCATTTCACTGCATATCGTACTGTGTGTGACTGTGTACGTGACAAATAAAATTTGAAGAGTCAACACTGTAAATGACTCCTATAAAAGTCTGTCACAGAAATGTAAAAAATAAATAAAAACTGATGAAAAACAAACTCTGTTACGTTCAGCCAATAGAAACTCGCCATGCTCAGTGTCACAAGATTCAGAGCTGCTGAGCACAACATGGAGGAAGTGCTCAGATATACAACAACCTCCCAGAGGAAGAAGGCGAGTTTAAGTAAGATGTTCTCACTGGTTCACAAACTCACTTTGTGACAGAGGTACAGCCTCTCGGGGTTAACTTCACTGTGTCTGTGATTGTCTGAGATGTTTTAGGGAAATACGTCTTCAGCTGAGCTGTGTTTAAAATGTGCCACAGAACCTGAGAAAAACTGAGACACTTCTTGTGAGCTCAGATATCTGAAGCCTTCAAATGAGCTAAAACACCAACCAGCTGATTATCTATTATTAACAATTTAACAGCTTCTTTATATACACAAAAAAGGTGTTTTACTAAAATATAACAATCCTGGCGTTCCTCTGAAGAATAAGCATCAGGACTGGGATAAAAGTGCAAGCAAAGAATTCACTTTTATGTATCAAAAGACCAAAACTCAAAGATCCTGAAGGAGGAAGAACCTGTAAACTGATTATTGATTTGATCAATGAATTAATCTCGAGATAAAGCAAAAGAAGTCTTTAAACTGGATCCCATGACTGAGTGAAAATGGCCTCAGATTTCAGTCAAATATTTAAAAATCTATTTTTTTCAGTTATTTTTTCTGTTATTATCTGAGTGTCTGTGAACTTTTTAAAAAAAGGTTTACAACAAGAAGGACATCTCGTCGTCAGTCTCACTCTGCTCCCTTTAAAAACGCCTCACATAAGTAATATAAACATGAATACAAACCACAGCTGAGCAAACAAACCTCACAGGGACGCACCAAAGACAGGATGGAAAACACAGATCAGATTTAAACCGGCTATTCTTTTGAAAAACGTTTATTCTGTGTAAGACATCTCTGCTTCACAGACCTGCCAGTGAGAGGTTCATGATGGAAATCATTAATCCTGCTACATAAAACGTGCTGTGGGCTCCCACAGTGGCTTTTTAAACCTAATTTAATCCACTTACAATACATGTTTTACTCATTTAAATGCAGTTAACTAAAATTCTTTATTCTAATACGATTATAAAATATGCAATCAAAATGATCACACTATTTTAAAAGTCCCAGCTCTCATTTGAGGCTGTAAAACCTCGTTTGAGTGGGTTGATCAGTGATTTGTAATCTTTACTGCTGGATGTAAGCATCCCTGCGTGAATGTGTCTGTTTGTGGGGATGTCTAACTTTCTTTAATATTTGAATTTTATCCGATATGCGAAGCACTTTGTACCTTTGTGTTTCTGCGATTAAAACTGATACATGTTAACCACGCTGTGTGGTAGATTATACGTGGAAAAATGGAAATAAAGATCCAGGAAACAAAGTTGCGCATTAAGATTTTCCAGAGTTTAGGGAATCATTAATAACCTGTAGGGATTACAATAAGAGTATATGAGGTTATAAAGGGAGCAGGTCCACCGTGAGCCCCTCGGGTGAGTATTTGGGGTCATTATTGAGACTTTTTGTGATATTTACATTTTGCTCTGACATGAACACAACCCCCTGTTAAAGTTTGCTAACGGTCCTGTGGCGCTAACGGTTTTAATAATTAATAAACATCCTTCCTAAACTCACCCAGCGGCTGAATAACGGAATAAACTCTGAAAATAGTGAAAAGGTTTGTGACGTGATGAGCAGCCTTTCCGTAACCCACCCCGAGCTCCACAGCTCCAGCGGGTCACGGTGGTCCGCCCGGCCGATCAGGGGACCCCGCACAGCGGTCTTACCTGGAGAAAGCTTCCGCTGTTCGGCCCACACGGCGCCCTGGAAAAAGGCGAGAGACAGCAGGCGGAGAAGAAAACTGGAGGACATATTGGATGTTTGGACACGGCTCCGTTTAGACTGTAGGCCGTAGCTTTAGTCCACTCTTTCTCCTCTCTTCCCGGCCCTCTCTCTTCACGTTCACCGCTCAGTCGGCACTCGACTCTCGCGATACTCGTCACCTTTTCCGACTTTTAAAAGAAAGTCAACAGAAACCGCAAAAAGCTATCCAGCCAATGAGAACAGAAATGACGCGATACAGCTTTGACGGACAGAGCTGGTATCCAATCAGCACAGATAGTCGGAAATCCACCAGCCAATAAGAGGCAGACATATGGGAACTTTTTTTCTCTTCGTTTTTCGGTGGGCTAAACCACAGAAAGTTTGTGAAAAATGGAGTACGTGAATCTTTGCCACGTCTGAGGCTTTCAGGAGAGGGAGGGAGAGGGAGAGACATAGCGAGGACATGGAAAAACGGAGAGAGAGCGTGCGTCGGCAGAGGTTTTATATAGCTTTAAAGTCGCATGTCTGCAATAAAATCTATAATGATGTTTAATCATTATAATTACACCCAAAATGTATTCATAATTTAGTATTTATTTGCATAATTTATTTAAGAAATGAAATATTAACACTGCGAGTTCTTTTCCTGACATACATAGCATGCATGAATAAACTCTCAAAATCGTTTTTCTTTAGCTCTTTTGTAAAAAATCACTTTCTCCCAAATAATTGACTCAAAATATAAAAGTAAAGAACTGGGTGAAGAGACTGCAAACATAGCTGTTCTGTAAATACAGCAATCCAGCATTTATTCTACATTTACCATCTAGTAAGCTAAAAGCATACGTTATTAGAGGGTGGATGTATGGGATGCTCTAAACTCTAGATCACTGGTTTCTTTCTGTGTGTCTCAGGATTTAATAAAACTACAATCTACACCACAGTGTCACAACAAGGGGCCCAACATCTTATTCCTGGTCCCAGTTGATTAACACTGCAGTGTTAATCAACTGGGACCAAGAATAAGATGAGATAAGATAAGATAAGACTTTATTGACCCCACGGAGGCAAAATTTGTGCTGTGTTTCGTTGTTCTTGTAACATTGACAATTAAATCTGTTCTATTCAATAGGGGGGTCATGTCAGTAAAACACAAGTATAGATGTATAAAAAGGAGGCAGAGGTTTTATAATACCTTTTAAAAACCATTTTCTTTCAAACTGACCTGGTTTTAATTTTCATTTGTTTTAAAGACAGTATTTAACTCTTTGTACTCTTAAACTCTTTAACTCTTTACTCAAGATATGAAAGTAAAGATCTGGAGAAAGAGACAGTAGCCACACTTTGTTAGCAATTACAACAATCAGACATTTAGTTATTGTATTTTTTCTTTTATTAAACAGATTTCAGTCATATCACAGTAATCCCTGGATTAACTAGTGGGAAGTGACCAATTATGCTGGAACACATAGCAGGATGTTTTAACAAAACATGACAAAGGCATGCTATGGAAGAGATCCAGAGATGATTAAATTCAGAATAGTGTATAAATGCACTAGTCACACACACCATGCTTCCACATCATGCTAATTATAGAGTTCCACAGGGTTCTGTGCTAAGACCAATTCTGCTTACATTATACATGCTTTCCTCCAGCCTATGTTATCTGCTTTAAGGTACACATTTGAGAAAGAGGGAGGACATACAGGCAGGGATCCAAGTGACCACACTTTATTTACAGTGAAAGTTTAAAGGTCCAATCTCTTCCAGGCTTAAATCCAGAAAATGTCAATTTTCCCCCAGAATCCACACCAGATTTTGCTCATCACTTTGTGTCTCATAATCTTTAGGGATGGGAATCTTGAAACAGTTGTTTCAAGACTGTGTTGAGCTTCTTAAGCTCATATGTTTCAAAACACTGCACGGAAGCATGGTTCAACACACCCAGGTCACATGACCATGACTTAACAAAGTTTTGATGTGTTTCACTTCAGTTTCAAGAGGTGGTCGAGGAGGTAAGACTCACCTCAACCTCGTAGTGTGTGGAGCAGCGGCTCCCCATAGAGAGCATTTTTCACCTGCACAAATGCCGCCTGGCACTGATCCATCCATGAGACCAGATCTAGGTCAGGCCCACGAACCCAGGCATGAACTGATCATAGTACCCAGGCAGCTCCATGGACTGCCTCACTTCCTTTTTTGTCTTGGGGTGTGTGCGGGATGCAATGGCGGCTTACTTCTCCATCTGTAGACACACCTGCCCTCCCTCCAAGTGGAATCCCAGATACCGTACCTCCCTCTATCCAACTGCACACTTCTTTAGTTTGGCCTTGAGGTCTGCCTGCCTGCTTTAGGGACTCCAGAACCACGGCCACCCGCTGCACATGGTCTGCCGAGGTGTTACTGTGCAGGATCACATCATCGAGGTAGGTCTCAGCATATGCAGCATGCAGCCACAGCACCCGGTCCATGAGGCTCTGGAAGGTAACTGAAATGAGCCAAATTGGTACAAACCGTCAGGGTAGAGAAGTGTCTCCTCCCCAGAGTCAGCGTCCCAAACAGCTGTTCTGCTGCCGTCATTTGGCTGCATGTGATGATCCAGAACTTCTGCCGATGATTTTGGACAGAGAGGCCCAATCTATCCAAAATGGCCCTGCCGATGTCATCGAAGCTCTGCTGTGGGGCTGCCGGCAGGCTCAGAACCTCGGACTGCGCCTCTCCCAACAGCAGCGGTAATAGCTGCAGGCCACTGATATGCCTCTGTGTTGGGCTAAAATAGGGGTCAGCAACCTTTAAGACCCAAAGAGCCATTTGGACCCTGTTTTCACTGAAAAGAAAACACTGGGAGCCGCAAATACTTTTTGACATCTAAAATGAAGAGAACACTGCATACATTGTTTTTTACCTTTATGCTTTGTATAAACCACTATAGTGTGTTGTTTATGAAGTCCACGAAATGCTACAAAGTAAATGAAATTTTATTTATGTAATGAACACATTTTAAACTCTTAAAAAATTTATAGCAAAAAAATCAATTTAAATCAATTAAAAAGCTGAACTTAAATTATCCATGTAGCAAACAAAAACTGATCCTTATATCACATTTGGGCTTTCGGAGCATGTAGAGCCTTAACCTGAATTTTAAAAATAATTGGAAAAAACACTACGCTCCTAAAAAAATGAATAATAAATATTCGCAAAATCTCTGCATGAATATTTATTTTACCTGGTTACCTGGTACCTGTATGGCGGGCGTGGCCTGCAGTGCTGCTGCAGGAGAGGTGGTTGCGCCTGAGCCACACCGCCTTATAGTCTGTGCTCTCTCTGATGTTGTGTTATGTGTCGGGCTGTGTGCCGGAAAGCTGAAGCCAGCTGCATGTGTACAGCAAACATCGTCGGGTCTGCCGTGGTATGTTTACAATGGGACTTCTGCTCCTGAACCTCTGCGCCCAGCGTCTGCAGACTGGGGCTGTACGAAGTCACTTTCATCTTTACGCAGGACTGTGAGCTGTCGTCTGTGAGGCGTGAGTGGTTTTTGTTTTTATCATAGTTCATGGTTGGGAATAGCTGCTCAATTATGTATGCGGATCCGAAGATCGACAATCCACAAATTAGGCATACTGGTAGGCCGCTCTCGTCAGAAGTAAATGCAAACAAATCTGCCCAGACAACATTAAATCTTCTTCAGATATTTTTCTTATCTTACATTTCTCCATAATTTACCTACTTGGGGTTGAAAGTCTCAATAAATGCATTGCATTTTGGCGGGTATATACATATATATATACCGGCTTCCGCGAGTGTGACTTCCGCGAGTTATTTTGATTAAATTGTAATATTATGATGAAAAATAATTTAAAAAATAATTTTATTTTTATATTTCAAGATCATGATAATCTCTGTAATCATGTGAGCCAATGTGTGGACCGACTGCACAAGCAGCCATGAAAATGAGTCTAGCCTCTCCTATTTTCACAGCTCGTCTGACTGTGAGTCCCAGCAGCTCTCAGCTGTTTGAATTAGACTTTGTATCTCTGAGTTGTCAGGACGATGACAGCTCTGCTGGATGGACTCTGAGGAGAAACATAAGCAATAAAGTGATGATTCAATGTGGAAAGAACTTTGGAAGATGGTCTGGATCTACCTGTACGATAAGCTACATGTACACATGGGACAGTGGAGTTTACTGGTGTGAGTCCAGAGAGGGTCCCATCAGTAACATGGTTAACCTGACAGTCACTGGTAAGCTGAGTGTGTGGAGTTAGTGTTGATGAAGCTGTGTGTAAATGGATGAAATGCTGTAGTTTGTCTCTGTGTTGAGGTGGATCAGTGATCCTGCAGAGTCCTGTCCTCCCTGTGATGGAGGGAGATGACGTCACTCTGCTCTGTAAAACAAAGACCACTCCCTCCAACCTCCCAGCTGCTTTCTATAAAGATGGCTCCCTCATCAGGAAGCAGCCTACAGGTCACATGACCATCCAGCATGTTTCCAGGTCTGATGAAGGCCTCTACAAGTGTGACATCAGCGGTCATGGAGAGTCTCCATCCAGCTGGATCACTGTCACAGGTGAGGAGCTTCACACTCATTTCATGTCTTATTTCAGCCACAAGTTTACCTGAATAGATGGGATTCTATCTGCAGGTAGACCTGCGACTACAGCCCCGCCCACATCAGCACCTTCACCTTCTACCTCACGCCCCCTGCATTTTGACTTCACACTGCTTCGCTACCTGCTGGTGTTCTGTCCATATTTAATCTCCACTCTTCTTGTTGCATCTTTACATCGACAGAGAGCCACAGGTAACACTGACTCATTCACTGATCAATTATTAAACAATCAATAATCAATGAACTGATGACAGATATCTGTCTATAACTACAACTGTTAACATTTTATAGACTGCATCTGTGTTTCTTTTCTGATTTGCTGACTGCAGGGAACAATCCACCCACCAGTGATCATCCGAGCTCTTGAGGTCGACGGATTGGATGAAGAGGATGTCATCAAAGAGCACTGATTGTAAATTTTATCTAAGATTTTGAGGCTCATTCAAAAACAAAGCCTGTGTACAAATCTGTGTTTAAGCCAGGTGTTCAAATAAATTATGAAATAGGAAAAAAAAAGATTCTAACCCAGAAAATAATGTAATTTAAGTTAAAAACATAAAATAGTAACTGGAAAGGTTCAAGGATTTATCACTTCAAAACACTATTCATCTTGAAGTACTTATGTAAAGACCCGACAAAATGAGCAGCATAGACTGAGTCTTAGGCTACGTCCACACGTACCTGGGTATTTTTGAAAACGCAGCTTTTTCTATGCGTTTGCACCTTTCGTCCACACGTAAACGGCGTTTTTGGTCACTGAAAACTGAGATTTCTAAAAACTCCGGCCAGGGTGGATATTTTCGAAAACTCTGTTTTTGCTATAAAGTGTGGACGAGAAAAACGGAGAAAATGCAGCGTTAAAGGTGTGCGCCTTTTTTGACATCACGTTATTGTTTCGGTGAAATGAATTTCTACAATACTGTTAATTCTACTCTCTGCAGTGTTTAAATGCTTACATACACACAGTTACTGTCCCTCCACACATACGACTGGGTTCTGCTTCTATTCCCCAGCTTTGTTTACTATTTCCCACCGAGGCTTCTAGACTTCTGATTGGCCAACATTTCTACACGGTGAGGAATCTAGCGCCACCTGTTGCTTTGGCATGTTCATAGCAGCATTTTCCTTCATTTCTGCATTCACGTGTGGATGGGATTATTTTTTAAAGCGTCCGTTTTCAAAAATACCCGTGGACGTAGCCTTAATCTTAACATACCTAGAGTTGTAAACAGAAGTTCATATGCACTCTTCATGGGTAATTTTGAGCTTTTAATAATTTCTTTGACTTATTCATTTTACAGAGTGGAATGATTGAACAAAATACATGTTTAATGACTTGAAAATGAATGGTGAAAAATTGTCAGCACTCATTGGACTGACCAATACTACGTACAGTCCAAGGACTCAGTGATGACAGTAAAGATCTCAGAAGGAAAATTTTAAATTTAAAGAAGTTAGGAAAATCTCTTGGAGAGAGAGAAATGGAGCCACATTCCAAGCTCACCTGCTCTGACACGTTATTTGGATGTGTAATCATGTTTGCCAAGGCCTGGAAAAAAACCCAAACTTTGAGCCTTAGTTGAGAGGAAAAAAGCTAGGCCACAGTCAAGTGAGTTTTACACCACCAAGGGTGCTGACCAAGAAAGAAGCGCCTGATCAAACACATTCAAACTGGACAGAAATGTGCAAAAACAGAACAACAAAGCACAGAACTAGTCCTTCATTTGTAATAAAATGGCATGAGTGGTATTCAGCTAGCATTTAAAAAGGTCCAGTTAGAGAAAATTTCTTGAAGTAAAGGACCAAATGATTATAATGTCTAATTAAAGGAGTAAATACTCTTATGGATCTGCTTGGTCTCTACACTGCACTAAACAATAAGAGGAAACAGAGCCATTCTGAATCCTTCAAAATAAAAACGTTAAAGAAGCATAGAGGCTGGTGCAGATGCTGGATGAACAACTACTGAGTATTAAGGACACTTTAAGGAAAAAAACAGTATTATTGATCAAATCATTCTGATAATCATTTGATCAGTCAGATACATTTGATTATTTTCAAATTGATGTTTCCTGGGTCATTATTTTAATTTGCTGCGGGATGAGACAACATGGTGATATTTACAGGTGGGTAGAGTTGAAATTTTTACTGTCCGGAGAGTAATGATTCTAACAAATACATACAGTTAATTTATTAATTTTAATTAGTTTATTAATGTTTAGGAAATAAAACCATCCCTATCTTTATTGATTAAATCGATTCAGGTCATTTTTAGATCTCGAGATAAACACGTGTATTTCAATGAACAGAAGCCCCGCCCTCGGCGTCTCTTGCCATGGCAGCGTGTCAACAGCGCTCCATGGAGACGGCGAAACCTGAACCGGGGCTGTTTTTCCGCGTTTCTCCGTGACTTGGACACAGCTACCCGCCTGCAGATGATGGGACGGCCCAGGTACTTCACTCCCTCGGAGGTGGCGGCTCACAACACGGCGGAGGACCTGTGGGTGTCGTTTCTGGGCAAAGTGTACGACCTGAGCCCGCTGATGAGCCAGTACAAAGGTGAGCCGCAGCAGGTAGATTACTGCGTCACCAGTTGAAGACAGGGCAGGCTGAAAAGCACAAAGTGCCTCTGTGAGAAGTCAGAGTCAGTGAGAGTGATTCCTGTTTTTGACTCTTTAGTTACACAACAGGAAAACGAGTTTCCGGAAGTGTCTGTTCCTGCTGCTAATCCACACAGCGAGTAACCAGAAGGAGTTGCACTGTGTGTGAGAGACTTGTGTGTCCGACATGAAGACTCGCAGAGTACAAAGACACAAAATGACAACAAAGGGAAAACATAAATAAAAAATAATCCCTGAAAACGTGGATCACAGTTTTCCCACTCAGTTCATTGATTTAATCCATAGACTGTATGCAAAAGATGGTGCTTGCTGCATATTGGGGTTTTTCTTCTTCTTCTTCTTCTTCTTCTTCTTCTTCTTATTATTATTATTATTATTATTATTATTATTATTATTATTATTATTATTATTATTATGGAGCTCGTGGATGAAATGACACGAGGACCTCAAGTCATTTACTGCAAGAGGCTGCCCTCTGGTGGTCATTTCAGGCATTTCTGCACTGAAGCGTCAAAGACCGATTTAAAAAAAAAAGTGTTTTTGCTTGTAATATTTTAAAGACACAACTAATGATTGACTGTAACATCTAAAGATGAACTAGATCAGCTACTGTTTAAATTATGTGTATAAATACATAAATTAGATTAGATGAAAAAGCCGAAGGTGGGTAAATGACCCAAATAGTTTGAAAGAGAATATTTAAACCGCTTGGATGAATTAACTTTGTGTGGAAGTTAATCTTAATATTTCAAGGCATCCTGTTTCCTCTAATAACTGATCGGACAGTTTTACTCTGAAAAAATTACACTTTTAAGCATTTTGATGCATTCCTATAACTAAAGGTGGAATTTTAGTTTGAAAATCAGAGATTTCATAGCATCCTGTTACCATCCCCTATCTAATACACTTTTATTTTGAAAATGATGAATTCTTTTAACTAACTCTAGGTTTTATTTTGAAAATGTGAGATTTCATAACATTCATTACCTTACCTCACCTAACATTACCTTCCAATTACTAATTGGACACTTTTATTTTGAAAACAAAGACACTTTAAAATAATCTTTCCTTAAAGTTGACTCGCTGCTGGAGCCTCAAGTGGACATTAGAGGAACTGCAGTTTTTGTTCCATCAACACTGGCTTCATGCTTTAGACTCTATGATCAGCTTGTTTTGTTGCTGTTTGAAAGCCTTTGTAATGTTAATTTGAAAGAGTATAAGTAAACATCTGTGTAGTATTTCCTCCTACAGCTTTCTTAAAATGTAAGTGGGTTAAAATCAGACACCACTGTGGGAGTTCTCAGGTGGAGAGTATTAAGAAAGATGGTGTTTATGAGGGTAACATGTGTTTCTGTCTGCAGGTGATGTTCTGCTGTTGCCCATCATGGAGTTTGCAGGGAAGGACATCAGCAGCTGGTTTGACCCCAAAACTGAAGACGTGAGTGCCGATCAAACTTACGTGGACTGGTGTTAGACTGTGCAGAGCTTTTCTACTGTAGCACAGACCCAAGAGTTCATTTTTACTACTTAAGCTACATTTATGTCTTAGATTTTACTTCATCTTTCAACTTTAGGCACTTTCGCACTGCTTGTATGGATGCTTCTGGGACCGTTCAGGGGATCAGTGTCTTGCTGAAGGGCATTACAGCATGCTGGAATCAAACATCCTCCTGAGCCACAGTCACACTCAGTCATCTCCTACACCTGTCATTAAGGGCAGCTTGAGTAATAGTCGTGCATTCCTAATCCTGCTGAAGAGTGTTTTCACCTGAATGTACTCGCCTGTTACTGAGTTCTGATTTGGAGAAAATTGAGATACTGTTGTTTAATCTTCTCTACAGGAAGCTTCACTTGAGGTTTAAGCCCAAGTCACACAGGCCTCGAGCCTCAGTCAGCCCAAATCCTTCCAACCTCGAGCAACTTTCAGGAAAAAAAACACTTTTTCCTAGAGACCTGTGGTTTCCATGGGAGTGCAGACTGCTCTCTAGGCTTGTGTGAGTGGTCAGAATCAGTTTCCAGGTCACATAATTTTCTCGTATAGAAAATATAGAGAAATAAAAATTCTTATCACAGTTCAGCTAAAGATAATCAGACAACATTTTCTGTTGCTTTGTACTTGGACAGTTAAAGTAAACACACTTCACTGTTTTCTCCAGCAGGTTTTGCTTTTACTTCATGAGGATATTTCAGTTCTCTGATCTGGAGTCTGTGGGCAGTGGCCCGCCTCAGACCTGAAACCTGAAACAGCATCTGGTGGTTTTATGCTCCTGTGCTGTCAATGTAAAAAGATAGTAAATTAATTTCCCACCTGTCCTCAGATCCTGAAGTACGTGGACCCTCTGACCTGCTGTGTGGCGTACTACACCCCCAGGGGGCGTTTCCTGCACATCCCCCCCAACGGTCCGCGCTCCGACTGGGACAGCGACATCGGACAGCCGTGGTGGAGAGATAGCCGATACGAGGTGGGGCTGCTGTCCGCTAAAACCAGGTGGATGCGAATCATCAACACGCTGACGTCACAGGAGCAGCGGATGGAGGTGAGCACATCACCTCAGCCAGATGCACTTTGGGTAACTGCGCCTTCATGATGTGGTTAACGGTCACAAAGACGTTTAGCTACAAACACAGTGTGTGTCCTGATGCCCTCAGGTGTGCTCAGAGGAGACTCTGAACGAGATCCTGCAGCGCTACCTGCGATACAACTCGCATGCCCGCAGCTACACCTGGAAATACAACGGCGCCGTCCTGGACATGAACAAGACGCTGAGTGAGAACAATGTCCCAGACAATGACCTCGAGCTCGAACAGCTGCGTCTGGACCGAGACGCATTCACCCCCGCCATCCTCCTCCACTACAACGATGACCTCACCGAGGGCTGACCTCTGACCCTGAACTGTGGACTAGAACATAACAGTTATTTTATTAAAGCTGTGCTAACAGGTGCCTTTTCTAACTGTCGTTTGATGAAAGTTTTCACCAAAGAGAGACCTTAAATTCTCTTTAAAGGCCAATCTGAGCTGCACATTAGCACAGATGGACTCCCACAAAGTCACTGGAGACTCAGTTAGGGTTAGCTGAGGCCCCTGATGGCTAACTGAGCTAAGCAGTTGGCAAATTTTGTGCATCAAGAGGCTGATCCAGAGCCAAACTCTGTTTGGTCTATCTGTCTATATGTTGTTTCCTTGCATTTAACTTAATTTTACATCTTCTTTTACATCTATCAGTTCAGCCCCTCACATCTTTAAACATCTTTAAATATGACGAGATGAATATGAAGAGAAAATGTTGGCCACCCCTGGTTTAAACCTAATTCATTTGCAATTCCTTCAGTGTCCACTCCAGTGAGTCAGGCCCCATAGACTCCCGTGTTAAAATATTCAAGTCTTCAGGTGAAATTAACATGTTTACAACCTTTACAAATAATAGATTTCAGGTAGAATGAGATATATATTAATAACATATAACGTACTACAACTAAAGGCTTAAAAAAGTGGAAGTTAACGTCAGTAAAACACATGTATAGATGTACAACAAGCCTGTAAAAGTCAGACCTGAAGCTTTTTAGCCTCTAGTTGGCGTATCTCTGGATGGCATAACCATCTGAGAACACTGTGAGTAACAAAACCCAGAATGGGGTGTCACAGAGTGTTTTCTTACAGGTCATGGAGTTCCACAGGGCTCTGTTATAGGTCCTTTACTTTTGTTCAGATTTAAATTATAATCTAAATTCACCTGTTTAAATTGTATTAACACTTAAAGTTTCCATTAATGGTAGTGTGGCCTTTTTGCTGCTGTTGGAACATTATGTTTAATGCAAACATGTGACTAAAATTGTACTTGAGACCATCCCCTAAAACCTGGTGAATGTTAATGTGATTATGAATTAATGTCATAGAAAAACGGATCCAGATGGTTTTCCACAGTTTAAGGTGTTTCAATTAAACCATTTAAGGTTTAGATGAACACTGTGTCCCGAGCAGCTCTTGTTTTATATCGAGCTTTGTGTTTATGGTTATCTTGTGTTAAAGTTTAAGACCACATGTCTGTGTTTGTTTGTGATCTTGCATTTACACATAGTTTGAATTTGTGAACACTGTGGTTGATTTTAGGGAAGTTCAGACTGAGGAATGCTTCCCTCCCTGGGAGAAAATGTTTCTGAACAAAAGGGAAATTCTGAGGCTCATTTTACAGAAAATACTAAAATAGGATGTGAGACCAGGAGCTAAATCCTCAAAAATAATTATGATGCGCTTAATAAAACGGGTACTTGCACATAGTTTCTTACTTGGTGGGTGGGAGGGAGGAGGTGATGTAAACTTTTATCTGATGCTTTCCAGCTGATTCTTCACAGGCAGAGCAGAGGTGAGGAGCACTTTATTCTTTCTCCATTATTAGTTTGAATTAGTGTTGATATTTAAGTGAGTTTGGTAGAAAGAACAACTTGATTTTGTTGAGATTAGCATAGGTGTATTTATATACTGAATATCTACATAAATCCAGCTACAGGTGTATTCCTTTAAACTACTTTGATCCAATTTATATTTAATACGTTTAAAATAACTTTACGGTTTAACTTGAAAGTAATAAAGGGAGGCATCACCGGGTAGTTTTTGAGACTTTTGTTCGTCTCTCCAAAGGTACTGTAACTTGACTGACTCTATTTTAACCACAGTAAGAGGTGAGCAGAATGGAGGAATCATATTATGAGAATTACTGGGACCAGACGACGCTCTCTCTCACAGGTATCCGTTTCATTTAAGTTGGGAATGTCTTGGTTGTAGCGTGCACCTGTAATAACTGAGCGTCTGTCAAGCAGACAGTCCAGCACCCTCATCTGCATCCAGGTTCAGACGGTGGCTGTTTCCTGGTCTGATCGTCGTGGTCCTGCTGATTCTGATCATAGTGATGGGAAGTACCAGTAAGTGCGTGCACACACACACACACACACACACACACACACACACACACACACACACACACACACACACACACACACACACTCTAGTTTAGGTTAAATGTGGTGACCACTGTTACTTCTTCAAGTTAGTAACTGAGTTACAAGATTCTAAAAGTAATTAATTACTTGAAAAGTAACTATTGCGTTACTTTAAAAAAACGTTTAACCCTCTGGGGTCCAGGGTATAATTGGCCATTTTTAACTACTTTTGATGTTCCCTCCACATTTTACCTTTAAAAACTATTTACTTTGCCTTGTTTGGTCTCATTCTTTTCAGCACAAACTCACGTGTCTGAATTTACAGTTATGTTTTCATGTTGACATACTGTATTAACACAATTGGTCTAAAATCAGACAAAAAACACAAGATCAAAGTAGAAAAGGTTATATTTTTTACTGTAACAACCACAAACATGTTTAATGATCATATTTCACAACTTTAAATGCAAATATAAATTGTCAATTTTAAAATCCTATGCACAAGTTTGCAAACATCCATTTACCTTTTACCTTGATTTTTTAAAATAACCATTTCAAACTATTTACAGATCAGCTGTTCTTCAATAAGATGCCACACAAATTATTTGTGCCACTCCAAAAACATAATTTCTGTCCACTATAAAGGAGAACATCACAGCCTGATACCTGCAGGTCTGACAGCAGCAGGTGTATCACTCCTGTTTCTACCTGGAGACAGCAGTCGCCTTATTGTTCTGACACAAACACAAAACTATCCACAACACTACACACTAACTACACAAGACAACACATTAACTACACACTCCAAACACGCTAAACATCACAAATCTCTCACATCTCAAAACTCTCTCTCTCTCTTTCTGCTGTCTCTCTCTCTCTCGCCGTCACTCCTAAAACTTCCTGTTTTTTTGTTGTTTTTATTTTATTTTTTGCTCATAAGCAGAGAGTGCTTGCTAGCACTTTCCTTAGACAGTAAACGTGTGATTATTGACTTGTTGCATCACACGAGAGTGCTACAATGACTCTGGTTTTACGAGGCCTATCAACACAATTTACAAACTGGTATAAATCACCTTGTTGCTTTGTCTTTAAGTGGTCATGTTATTGTCTTACCACGACTACTTTATTCTTCCTCAGTCAAACAGCAGCACTCATGCGATTGTTTTGCCCCCTTAGCTCCAGGTGTTGTGCTAGACAGTGATCGTGATTACCGTCCGCGGGAGCGCACAGCTGCTTAAAGCTGTAGCGTCCAGATTACTTACAGCCACTTCTGTGCAACTGATATAAGATGCGGTAAGCTGAGCACAGCTTCAACCGTCTGTTTGTTGAAAAATAGTAACGAACGGCGTTTCCTTGTTAGTAACTCTAATGCCGTTGTAACGATAGAAATAGTAATTAGTTAGATTGCTCGTTACTGAAAAAAAAAACACCATTAGTAACGCTGTTACTTGTAACGCCGTTATTCCCATCACTGCACACTACCAATATTATAAGTAAGCTCTGCGTTTTCAGTCTGCCTTTTAAAATAGAAATAGAATAGAGTAGTCTTTTGTCCTTTTTATTGTACAACTAAATTCTGGGTGTCCCACATCAACTGTGTTGGAATAAAATATAATACGGCAAGGCTGGGATGGTCAATTTGGTAAAGTAAATCCATTGGGCATCTTTCTTTGCCTTTAGACAATAATTCTGATGGCAAAAGAGCCAAACGGGACAGGCAAAAAAAAAAAAAAAAAAAAAAAAAAAAGGAATAAAATATAAATAGTAGAAAAACACAAAAAGGTGCACAGTAGTTGGAAGCACTGTGCCACTGCATATGTGCGTACATGCCACCATCTTGAGCCGTTCATGTCTAGGTCTGCATTTGGGGTCCAAATCCACATGCTAAATCCCACCTCTACATCCATAAACATCCTTCGAGGTCTTTCTCTTTTCCTATATGTCCAATATATCAATGATCCCTCCACTGCACACTCTCAACCATCTCAGCTTTCCACTTCATATGCATTCTTTATAGTCTCTAGTGAAATAAACACTTACAAACTTTTTCTTGTATGTGCAAAATGATTATTAGAATCAGCACGAGCCGAGTACGTTAGTAGCAAAATCACTGTGACTGCAAAGATGGTTTACAGAATTTTCTTGTAATTGAAAATAATTTTTGATCCTTCAACATGACAAAGAGAAAAACAAATGATAACTAAACTCTAATCACACAGTAGATATTTACATGACATCATCTTGAAATTAAATTATTAAATGAAAAGAAAGATAAAAGTCATTTGATTTACAGTTTTTGTTATATTGAATCTTCATTATGTAATAGAGCCAGTTTTTAAAATCAGCTTTTTATTTTATCATCTCTAGTTTTGTTTCATTTTGTTCTTTTAATGATTTTTCTTTACTGAACATTTTTTTATTTTGTCTTATTTTGTTGAGAAAATTTCTTTATTACACTATTTTATTGTATTATAGAGTGTTTAGTTTGCTATACTAGAAGAATTTCCTCTTTTTGGGGGATGTGTACAGTTGACCTTGTCCATCTCTTTTTTCAGACAGGAAGATGTCAAATCGTCTGGGGACTTTGGAGCAGAGAGTTTCCAACCTCAGTAAGATCGTCCAATCACTGAACGCCTCACTGCATCACACTCAAGGTAGCACACCTGTTAGTTAACGTCTTTTTGGAGAACACTCAAAAAACAAAAAAACAAAACAAAAACAGGACACAGTTTCAGCACATTACTCTGCTACACTTAAAATCTGAATGTGGTTATCTTACATAGATTTTATACGTCAAACTTAAAGGTGTTTAGATCCACAGCATAACTAGTTATTGTCCCAGTTCTGGGTCATTTTGACCCAGCATTTTCAGTTTCTTGTGTTTTGGTATTCTTCTTCTTCTGTGTTATGATTTATGTTCTGATTCTTTAGTTGTGCTGTTTTGATTATTATTATTATTCTAGGTTTCAGTTTGGTCCTGGTTATGAGTTTAATTTTTAGGTTTTGTGTCAAGTCTGTGTCTCGATGTGATTTGTTTTCTGTTATACTTTGAAGGTCCATGTCTTATGTCAGTGTCCATTTTACTTCCCCCTGTCGCGTTAGCCCTAATTTCTCCCAGCTGTGTCTCCCTCCTGTTTCCTATTCCCTGATTACTCCACTGTGTATTTAAGCCCTGTGTTTGCCTTTGCCCTCTGTCGTGTCGTTAATGTTTGCTACCCTCAGTATGCTGTGTGTTTGTCTTCTACTTCTGTTTAGTTGCTCAGTTCCAGTGTTTCAGTTCCTATGTTCAGAGTTTTGTTTTGGTTTTTTGGACGTTTTATCCATGTGGAGTTTTTTCTGAGCAACAAAGCTGTGCTTTAGGTTTAACCTGCCGGTTCTGAGTCCTGCTCTTGGGTCCACTTCTCCGGCCTGCCTGCCACACAGCCTATCATGACAGTTACAGCTATCTGGTACAGGTGGACAATGTAACACTAGATAACACTAGATATTGAAACATATTTAAATTAAAAATGACACATTTATATTAAAACACAATTCACCAATAAATCCCCGTGTGTCCCAGACTCCCGTGCCGTGTCTTCATCCAGTGTCAGTGCTCTGTGCATGTGCTCCTTAGTGTTCGTGTAACCTGTGCTTGCTGCCCTCTCGTCCCGCAATTCTCCTGAGAAAATAACAGAAGGAGCCGTAAATACACTACACTGCGACAAATTCACACTCACTGACTTCCAGCTGGGAAACTAACAGGAAGTCTCACAAAACGATCCAGCATCAGAGAGAGCTCCACCACACTGCTAAGTAGCTCCCTCGAAGAGGCTCGATCATCTGCAGGTTTGTGTGAACATCTTCCTCAGGTGTGGCCAGCCACCTGGCAGGGCACACCCACCAGGCCTAATGGTGCCCGTAAACCAGCCTACCAGATGCACCCACACCCATATACACACCCACACACACATACCTGCAATCAGGGAAACCAGTGACAGCCATACCATACATCAAATATACTTATAACAAGTAATATAAGTCCAAAACTGCAGAGGACACCTGGGTCATCAGACCCAGGTCCCTGACACTAAAATATTTATCTCATAAGGGGTTTATGCAGACTTACACTAACAATGTGATGCAAATGGTGAAAATCACAACATGAGTAATATTGTCGATGGGTTCAATAAATTCTTCATAAATGTTGGCCCTGAACTAGCAGCGGACATCCCGTGTCATAAAAATGAAAATATCAGTAATATAAAATCAAATCCCTTTTCACTGTTCCTCTCAGCTACAAATGAGCAAGAAGTAATAAATATCACATTAAAATGTAAAAGTAAGTCTTCAATGGATTATCATGACATAAATATGTCTGTAGTTAAACAGGTTATTCTGAATATTGCTAGTCCCTTAACATATATCTGTAATTTATCATTTCAGTCCGGTTGTTTTCCAAAAAAAATGAAAATTGCGAAAGTAATACCACTATATAAAAGTAATGACAAACACAGTTTTACCAATTATAGGCCTATTTCTCTACTGCCTCAATTCTCAAAAATTCTAGAAAAACTTTTTAATTCAAGATTAGAAAAATTCCTTGAAAAACATCAAATAATAAATGTTGGTCAGTATGGTTTCAGAACGCAAAGAACCACTTCAATGGCGATAATTGAGGCAGTAGAAGAAATTACTGATACACTGGATAAAAATAAATATGCAGTTGGTATTTTTGTTGACCTCAAAAAGGCCTTCGACACAATCAATCACTCAATTTTACTGGATAAATTGGAAAGATATGGTATTCGAGGGAAAGCTGGTAACTGGTTAAAAAGTTACCTAACAGGTCGGGAACAATATGTTAGCATAGGGCATTACCATTCAGAGAAACTTGGTATTACATGTGGTGTTCCCCAAGGGTCAGTGTTGGGACCAAAACTTTTCAATGTATACATAAATGATATTTTTGATGTTTCTCAAGTACTTAAACTCATACTGTTCGCAGATGACACCAACATATTTTTCAGTAGCGATGATTATACTGATCTTGTAATGACTGTAAACAGGGAGCTAAAATTAATAAAAAAAATGGATGGACATAAATAAATTATCATTAAATATAAATAAAACTAAAGCAATGTTTTTTGGTAATTTAAAATATAATATAGAATTACCAATTATCATTGAAGGTGTACCAATTGATAATGTGAGTGAAAACAAATTTTTGGGAGTTATAATTGATAATAAAATTTCATGGAAACCCCACGTCAGACACATAAAAACCAAAATTTCCAGAAGCCTCGCAGTTTTGAACAAAGTGAAACAATTCCTTGATAAAGATGCACTTCGTACTCTGTACTGTACCCTGGTTCTTCCATATCTTACATATTGTGTGGAAGTGTGGGGAAATACATATAAAAATACAACTAATCCATTAGTCACAGTACAGAAACGAGCACTGCGTATTATTCACAAGGCTGGTTATCTAGATCATACTCACAAATTCTTTCTTCAGGCAAAGTTACTTAAATTCCAGGATCTGGTTAATTACAATACATCCATAATTTTGTATAAAGCTTTTACTAAACTTTTACCGGCAAATTTACAAACTAGATTTGAAATTCGAGAAAAGGTTTATAATGTGAGAGGCTTTGGAGAATTCAAATTACCCAGAACTCGAACAACCCGTAAAGGTTTTTGTGTGTCTGTATGTGGTGTGAAAATCTGGAACAGTCTGAGTTTACAATTGAAACAATGCAAAAATATTCATAGATTTAAATTTCTCTACAAACAGTTGGTCTGGTCACAGTATACTCAATGATGGGTTTTAGTGTGCTCTGTAATGTCTGTCCTCTTACCATTGCTGGTATGGATTCCAAAATAAAAAATAAAAAATAAAGTGTGCGTATGTATGTACATATATGTACTTGTGTGTGTAGATATATATGTATGTATATGTATGTGTGTCTGTTACTTGTAGTTATTACTGCCTGTTACCTGTGGTAATGCAATTTATAATTTATATATTCTGTATTCAGTTATGAAGGCTCTAATTGTTGGTTGCGAGCTGCCGCTTAGATGCTTGTATCTGCCCGGGGCTGTTGATGGGTCTGTATGCAATGATGGGCGTAGCTGCGGGAAGTTTATTGTTTTTTTTTGTTGATGAGTGAGTATAGGGGTGGGATTTAATAAGTTTTCTTCGTCCCACTCCTTTTTCAGGCAAGTTTTGTTTTTTGTTTTGTGTATTTTATGTTCAATATAGGTATTTGCTGTGCCTGAAAATGAATAAATAAATGAATGAAAAAATGAATGAATGAAAGTCTAAACCAAACCTCATCGTTTTAAGTGTTCCAGTTGCCAAACATGCTAACATGCTAAGTCTCCTTGTTTCTAGAAACGGCTAAACAAGTTCAGCAGCTCCAGTATGCTGTTGAGAACAACAAGGACCAGCTTAACTCGGGTTTGTCTGCCCCCCTGTAGATTATACTGCTGGTGATGACTCCAAACATCATGTTTAACCTGTGTTTGTGCTGTGTGTTCAGTGTCAGAGGCGCCGAAACAGCTGTCGGTCATCGACTCTCTGAGCAAGAGCATCGCTGCCATCAAATGTTCCCACGAACACGTCATCAACAACAGTGCGTATACCATATTTATATTAGGAAAATACACATCTGCAGACTGACGCTCACACCTGTGTACCTGTTTCTCTCTGTCAGGTTCAACTGCAGGTGGTTGTTGTCCTGTGGGTTGGACTGTGTTTGAGTCCAGCTGTTACTTCTTCAGCGGTGATTCTCGGTCCTGGAACGAGTCCAGAGACTGGTGTGAAACACAACAAGCCCACCTGGTCATTCTGCGCAACGACAAGGAGTGGGTAAGACCTGCCACACTTGTCACATGATTCAGCATGAAATGTACCAGTCTTTATTTGAATGGTAATGTTTCCTAGTTTGTAAAAATGTGTCTGGTTAACAGCATCTCAACAATTCAGACAGCAGAGACTTCAGAGCCTCAGAGGTGTCAGTGGACAATGTCATGGGCATGGCACACTTTTTAAAACACAATTTAACTCTTTCACCCATAAAGACAACATTTTATTTATCTTTTTTGTGAGCAGGCCTGAAGTAGGACAGAAACACTTAGAAAAGAGCTTCAAAATGACTCATAGATAAAGAGTCGAGGTTTAAGATGTACTGTCTGACATTTTCTGGATTTAAGAAAAGATTTGAAAACTTTATGTGCACACAGTCAAAAGCATCTTTAACTAAGCAAGTAAGTTTTTATTTAAAATGGAAGACTGAGAAAAGTCAAAGTCACATGAGGACGTTGCACCAAGGCTAATGTTAACAAATCCACTGCTTAAATGCTGCCCTCTAGAGGTAAAAGTGGAATTTACACAAATGACCTTCAAGTTATGAATATCCTGCATTTTATTTTATTTTTTTAGTAGTTTGCAGACAAGAAAATAAGAAAAAATTACTTTATACTTCTCTCTGTCCAGGACTTTGTGACCCGCAGGAGCATGCCTCACTTTTACTGGATTGGTTTGTCTGACTGGAGGACTGGGCGCTGGGAGTGGGTGAACCAGACGCCGTACACAGTGGAGCCCAGGTCTTTAAAAAAAAAACAAACAAACAGATGTGACCTCTCTTCTGTCTTGCATTAATGATATGGAAAGAATCAAAATCAAACAATTCCAGATGAAAGAGGATGAAAATCATAAAGCCATACTGGCATCATACTAGCCAAACCAGCCATTCCAAACTTTTTAAAAATTATTTTCCATTTTTCTTTAACTTATTTTTTTCCATTTACTATTTTTCTGTACTGTGCTTTGTGACTGCAAGTCTGTGAGTCTGCAAGTCTTCCTTACTTATTTACTTACTTTCCTTTTTTCATGTTTCATCCTGCTTTTTATTGACTTTAATTCCCCAAATGTTTGGGCCATACTCAAAGACACATCATGCCTTTTATTAGTATTTTTTTTTTTTCAAATAGGTTTTTCGGAAATTACAAAAACATGCACACATGTCCACAGATTGCCCTTAAAGAGACTGACTCGACTGAAAAAGAAAGTGATCCAGAGTTGGCGGGAATTTTATATCCGGTTTCCAGCTGCAAATCCCTCCTGTCAGACACTGTAGAAACAAAATTAGCATGTTAGCAGAAGCAGCATTTTCCCTGTGGCTTTACTCAGTGTTAGCACAGCTTTTAGTGCAGAAATGAGCCATGCCAGCTTTGACAAAAGCTGCTGTAACCCTGGAGATGAGAATAGGACAATTATGCTCACTTCTGCATAGAATTTGCTCACAAACATAAGTAATGTATGTGTGTTTTTCCAGGCGGTGGAAACCCGGGCAGCCGGACAACCTGACCGGGCACGGAGATGAAGACTGCGCTCACCTTTATGATGATGGACTCCTGAACGACGTGCACTGCTCCATCAAGATGCAGTTCATCTGTCAGAAACCTACCGTGAATGCCTGAACACACCTGCTTCCCTGGCTTTGCCCACATCTGCTCTCAGATTACACCGCAAAAACATATAATATAATGAAGATATCCCACTTTCTAGACTTACTGCTCTACAGGGGGCGCTCTCCAGCAGGTCCAGAGTTAATGAGGCTATATGGAGCTGTAGAAGAAAATTGTAAAATTGTAGAAAATTTCCCAAGGTGTTTACTTTAAAGACTGAATAGAACATGGACTAAAACTGAGACTGTGGAAAAACAATAGTGAGAGAGACCTGTAATTGCAACACATGAGCTCTTTAATGAGCGTCCTGATGCCCTCAGGTGTGCTCAGAGGAGAATCTGAGGAGATCTTCCAACATTACCTGCACTACAACTCTGACGCCCAACGCTACATCTGGAAATACAACAACAACAGCACTGTCGGGACATGAAGATGCTGAATGAGAACTGCGCTCCAGTGAGATCTGCTCAGCCCCGCTGTCTGCCTCCCTCTTAAATGACAATCTCACTGAGGGCTGACCTCTGACTTCTTGAATGTTGGACTTTCACTTGGTCATGGAGTTGGGTTTTGTTTTAGCTACATACTAATGAGGAACTTTTTATTCAAAAAACCTACAATTTGAATGAATACAATTATGTATAAAGAGGTTAATGTTAGCCAAACCCTACCCCTAACTCTAAATGGGGTCCTTGTGACCAAGCATATGCTAGGACATGACATATTTTTTTATTTTTTTTTTGCTATTTCTAATCATCTGTGGCTGCACATTTGCTTTTCTTGTTAGTTTGCTTTAATCCTTTTGGTCATCATGCTGTATTGTGCACATGTGGGTAAAACACACATCAAGGGCTGGACTAGGCCATGTAACATCGCAGTAAGGTGTTTCATCAGTGCCAAATAATTAGCAAGATCTAATAATATTTTAACAGTATTTTCACTGTAACCTTTAACCATGCTTCGAGTCAGTTAACCATGATGTGGTAATTTTGTAAACTTATCTAAGTCTGTGGTCCTGAAGTAGAAATGCTGTCCACTCCAACCTAGGGGACGAACCTAGTGGACATTAAAGGAGGACATCCTTATCCACAGACTCTCACATTCAAATGTCCAAGTTCAAAGCAGAAATAAAAAATGTTACAGCCTGATTACAAAAAATAGTTTTGGTCTCTATATCTACACCCCTGCTTTATAGCAACAAAACTTTTTTAAAGCATCTGAATAAAGCAGTGTCAGTGTCAGATATTATGATGGTATTATCGTCACACAGATTGCATACAGTTTTTGTAGGTTTTGGTTGATTTTGGGGAAGTATCAACTGAAAAGTGGCGCTTTGGCAGGGAATGGCTGCCTGTTTCTCATTAAAAAGGAAGTTTTGAAAGCAACTTCTGTAAAACTTGGGCTGATTCACTTTAAAATCTAGCGAATAGGATGATAAACACGAAGCTAAGACCCCCAAAATGTTGTGACATACCCGTAAAAATGATGAGTGAGTGTTTTCACACAGCTAGTTGCATGAAGGGCAGGAAGAGGAGGAAATATCAATCTTTATGTCTGAGAATCCCTGCTACTTCAGAGGCAGAACAAAGGTGAGAAACTCTTTCATTATTAATTTGTTTGTAACAGTGTGAATTGGGTTTGATTTTTGAATCAGTTTAGTAATTTTAAACACAGCTTTGTATATTTATTGAAAATATACATAAATGCAGTTAGAGTTTACATTTAAACTGCTTTGGTTTGATTCTTTTCAACATAAAGATTCAAATCTATAACAGGTTAAATTAAAATGCAGAACTGATTCTTTATACTTTGCTTCCAAGCAGCAAGACTTTAAGATGGTCTTGAGCAGAAGTTCTCCAGGCTTTCTTAAGGTCTTTTTTTCCCCCATTGGCTGCTTTTTCACCCATTGTCAGTCCAGTTCCTTAATATTTTCAGCATAGACCGCATTTACCGATGGGGACATAAAGAACTTCCATCTTTGGGCACATTTTCAGGCTCAACAAATGTTGCTGACCTCTATAATTAGAACAAGAGTCTAATGAACCTAGTTTGAGGTTAGGATAGGGGAGCATACGAGACGTGTACCCTGTAACTCAGACTATTTCAGGAACAGCAGGTCCGGGGGAGGTTGAGGTCAGGAGACAACTGTCTGGACAAAGAAGTGGCAGGTCTAAAAAACAACAAAAAACTGTGCTGCAGATAAACAGTATCTGAAAATCAAATCATTGAGAAAGATGAAAAAATTAAACACTTCATTTTTCAGCATGACAACGATCCCAAGCACACTGTTAATGCAATAGGATTAGAATAGCTATTTTTTGAGAATCTTTTTGAGCAGATTTCTTTGCTTTTTTAAATTTCTTATTTAACCAGACTAGGTGGCCGCGATGTCTGACGTACCTTATGAGAATAATTGGGACAACACTGCCCTCTGGACCAAAGGTATCTGTTTGAGCTTGAGTAGGCAACTTATTTGATTTTAGGATTTTAAGATCTACTTGTGAAGCAGTAACTATGTCTGTCTCTGTCTGTCAGATTCTCCACCGCACTTCGTCTCACCGATGTCCAGGTTCAAACGCTGGTTATTTCCTGGTCTGACTGCTGTGATCCTGTTGATTCTGATCATAGTGCTTGGAGTTACCAGTGAGCATATAACAGACACATAAACAGAGATTTCTTTATGACTAATTTTACTCCGCTGAACTTTTTGTGATTATGCTGATCTGCTTTGTAAGGCTGTCACTTTTATTACATTACAGGCTATGCTCACTGTTTTAGTTACTATAACACAAGCTTAGCTAAATATTATTTTTATTTGCTGTCGTTTTGTGTGTTCAGATACAAAGACATCAAAATATCTGTGGTCTGTGGATCAGAGAGTTTCCAACATGAGTGACATCATCCAGTCATTTAACACCTCACTGCATCAAGCTCAAGGTAAAATGCCTGTTAGTCAATGTCTTTGTCACACATAGTATTAGAAAACTAAATGTGGTTAGTTCATATGTAAAGACTTTATAAGTCAGACTTTCTAAGTTAACAGATTTGCGGATTTGCAGTGTAACCCACAACATCCAGAATTTTATGGCTCCCTAAAGACAAGACCTACTCCAGGTCTTTCCAGTCATTTGGGATAACTCTGTCTGACCAGCAGCATTCATCTAATCCAAGTCACCAGAACGTAGTGATCACTTTACAGTGCTGCTTTTCTCTCTGAGAGTCTAAGACATAAGATCAGAATATATGACAACAAAGTTAATTACTGACCCTTAGCCTACGGCGCTCAAACACCATATGCACTTATGAGCCACCTTGAACATGATGTTTGTGATGCCTGGTACAGAAGTGAAATAACAAAATACCAGTCTGGTTCAAATCAGACTGGGTAGTGCTTGCAATCTACAGGTGTCTACTATGTCACCCACATGAGCTTTTAAAGGCACCACGGCGATTTATGTAGTCCCCAACAAGGACTGTAGGATTCGATCAAAAATTAACCAAGAAGGTTTGGTGTTCTCAACTGCTGCACAAGTGCGCACATTCAAAAGGATTACCCTCTGTGAGCTAAATGTTCATAGAGGTGACTTTCACTTTCTGGGATTGTGATTCCACAATCCTTCCTTTAGAAAGAAGTGAGGCCAAGGTCTAGTGATGGTGAGATGAAGCCTCGTGATGAACTGAAGCTTTCCATCCAACAGGTCGACTGTCCAATATGGTTCCAAGTATTGTGATGATTCATTTGCTCTACTGCGCCATCAAGTGGACGATTCAAGTGGACGATTCAAGTGAAACAGGCTCTGTGATTATAATGATGTGATGTGTAAACCTCTAAACTAAATAAATAAATTGTTTTCATAGTTATTTACCCCAAATATTGTCTCAGTCTGATACAAAAGAGAAAGTGGAAACTATCAGGACAGAATTTTAACTGTGTAATCATGCTTATATCTACATCTGGATAATGACACAAACTAGTGTGTGGCGCTTCACTTTTTAATAAACTAAAAGACAGAAATCAGATTAATAATCAAAACTCCCCCGAGATTACCCGACACATGCTTCGAAGCTACGGCACACAGGACACATCACTACCAATGTCACTCCACCTTCTTAACAAGGTCAGGTTTCTTCCTTATGACTGTAGTGATGTTCCAGATACAAAAAAGTCTATAATTCTGAGGGTCAGCAGGCCAATTGGTCTTCGCTAAGGCAAACCCCATCGAGGCCTAACGCCCCAAAGCTACCAGTTTCCTTGAGGCCCCGGTTAGCCAGTGCTGTCTCAGTACTAGGTGCTTTTAAATAGCTGCCTTTCACCTATTCCATTTCATATTAAGACACTTTGGTTTTCCCATAGCCCTTCTGTTCCTTAACAACATCTTATCTGAAGGATTTTTGAGGTATTCTAAATTAATCAGTGAACTAGCCACAGTGTCAAATATGCTAACATGCTAAATCTTTTTCTTTCTAGAAACAGCTAAACAAGTTCAGCAGCTACAGTTTACTGTTGAGAACAACAAGGACCGGCTTACCTCAGGTCTGTTTGCCCCGCTGTAGATTTTACTGCTGGTGATAACTCTAAACATCATGTTTAACTTCTGTTTGTGCTGTGTAAACAGTGTCGGAGGCCATGAAGCAGCTGGCACTCATCGACACACTCACCAAGAATATTGCAGCCATCAAATGTTCCCTTGAACACATCATCAACAACAGTGCGTTTACCATATTTTACCATTTTACACATCTGCAGACTGAATTTCACATCCGTGGTAACTGTTTCTCTCTGTCAGGTTCAACTACAGGTAGTTGTTGTCCTGTGGGTTGGACTGTGTTTGAGTCCAACTGTTACTTCTTCAGCAGTGATTCTCAGTCCTGGACTGGGTCCAGAGACTGGTGTGAAACACAACAAGCCCACCTGGTCATTCTGCGTAACGACAAGGAGTGGGTAAGACCTGCCCACACCCGTCACATAATCTACTATGAAACACTTTTTGCAATATTGTGCAATATTGTATTGTACCACAAGATGGAGTAGTGAGTCAATGTAATTTTTATTTAAACAGCTTAGTCATTAAATACAAATTCTTATTTGCAAACATATTCTGGGAAAAGGCCTCCTGTTGAATATTTATCTCTGTCTTAGCAGAGACAAATATTCAAAAGAGCAGGAACACATCTCACAACAAATTGAGACACACACACACAAACAATAATTTTTTGTTTGTTTGTTTTTTTCCAAATGCCGTCATTGTTTCTTTATCCAGGACTTTGTGACCCGTAATACAATCCCTCAATTGTACTGGATTGGTTTGTCTGACTCCAGAACTGGGAGGTGGGAGTGGGTGAACCAGACACCATACAGGATTGAGCGCAGGTCTGTTTCAGTAACAAAAAATATAAATTCTCTGTTATTTTCTCCTGTCATGCTGCATTAACTGTGTACGGCCACTTAATATCAATTAACTCGAGACACAAGGATGAAAATGACTATTTCTTGCATTTATAAAATATTCTCTAACCTGCAATTTAAAACTCAAGGTCCAATTAAAAATTTGAGAACTTTCTGTTACATTTTCTCCTGTTTACCTGTGTTCCCCTTGATGAATGTGCATTTTCAGGCGATGGGGACCTGGGCAGCCTGACAGCTGGACTGGGCACGGTCTTGGAGGGGATGAAGACTGTGCTCACCTTCACAGTGATGGACGCCTGAATGACCACCACTGCTCCGCCAGGTTCCGCTTCATCTGTCAGAAACACAGCCTGAACATTTGAACACATTCGTTTGCCTGGCTCCGCCCACAAACTGCTCTCCAACTACTGTTGATTACAAAGAAAATTTCTCTTTAAGATATAAGACAGAAAAATCTTATCTTATTAAGTAGAATTCATCTAATGTGGACTTCCTGTTCCATAGTGGGGCGCTGCTGAGCTTGACCAGAATGAATGGGACTCTAAGGAGTCCATGATTTACAGGTTGTGTTTTTGTTGTAGTAAAATACCTTTCTGTGAGTATTAGGGACATCACACCAACAGGTCCAGTTTATCCCAGATCACGAAGCCTAACCCTTTGTGCTCTTTAGCTTCACCTACCACCATTCAAACTGAACAGGCTTACTGTGTGCATGTTTTAGATAGTACACAAGAGTCACTGTGATGTCACACATTGATTATAGACTCACTATGTTGGGTTTTCGGTGCCAGAAACAATAAACAGACTGGGTGAAGTGTTAAGTTATCAGTTGTCTGCATCTCACACAACTGAAACATAAAAATTGTACTACAGTTGTACAAACAATGCTACAATGTAAACCTAAATAAAAAGTATCCTTCCATCCATCCATTCTCTTCCACTTGTTCTTGTCAGGGTCGTGGGGTGGCTGGAGCCTAGCACAGGGCGAGAGGCCGGGTACACCCTGGACAGGTCACCAGTCCATCGCAGGCCTAATACAAAGAGACAGACAACAATTCACACTCATATTCACACTTAAGGGAAATTTAGGATCACTGATTAACATAACCCCACTAACTGCATGTCTTTGGACTGTTGGTGGAAACAGGAGTACCTGGAGGGGTGATCAATAATTGAGCTCTGTGGAACTCCACAACCTGTGAGAGAACACTCTGTGATGTCCCGGCGTTTTCGGTGGAAGAAACACATCACGATGAACACAATCAATTTACTAGATCTTCCTTGCGAGGATGATTCAGACTTGCATCAAGAAATTCTATGTTTTTTCTTTAGGATTTCTCGAGTTTTGGCTTCTAATTTCATTTTGTTGATTTCTTTTGTTGGGTTTCTGATGTTCTTAGGTTAACTCAGTCTTTTTTTTGTCCATTGCCTTTGACCTCTTGTCTCTGGTCACTTCCTTTTTCAACGTTATTCTCTGATGCGTCTTGTTCTAGATGCACTTTGCTTTTTGTTTCGCTCTTTGCAATTATATGCCCTGCTCTCATTGTCTCAACCTTTGATTGCTCTTGCATGTGCTCTGTCCCCTCCACCATCTGATTCCTCACGTAAACTTTAGTTTACTTAAAGAAAAAAAAACTTGCCTTCTTTGTTTTTGTAAAATTGTTTGTCAATATTTTTTTCAGTTTGCATGCTTTTTATGTTGGATGACCCGAGTCTCCTGACAACTTTTAGTTTACATTTTCAATTGAAATAAAGTTGCTTTTACACCCAGAGTACTCCCTCTGTTTGGGTCATCTCTCCTGAATTATACTGAAACTTTCAGTGACTCCGATACAGTGAAGCTTTTAGTTCACTTGTCCCAATAATATTTTATTCATTTATTGGTTTCACAAGGCAAAACATATCTACTTACAGTGAGCATATGATAAATCTGATGTAGTCCATGCAATGACACAACCAATCCTAACAGCTGCAGGTGTCTAAAAGGGAGTTTTTCCTTCCCACTGTCACCAAGTGCTTGCTCAAATGAGGTCGTCTGATTTTGGGGTTTTTCTCTATATTATTGTAGTGTCCTTATGATATAAAGTGCTTTGAGGTTGTTGTTTATTTTTCCAGTAATTTAAAATAGGCACACCAAGCTCAGCAAATGGAAGTTCCTATCTATATCAGATATTATGGTGTCATCATTTTGCATAGCAACAGCATAGTAATGGCTGAAATTTTGTACTGCTGTTTTGCAGTCATGCACTTATAAAACTTCATAAAAGCATCATCTCATAGTTCTACCCACAAGTTACAGCCACAAAATGTTGAATTAACACTTTCATGCATGAATTATGAAAACCTCAATCAGGATCTTTTTTTCTTAGGCATTTTATTCATCTTTAGGCATGAAAAGATGAATAAAATACTTCAGAAAAAATCATGGGTGAGGGTTAAATAACAAAAATTACAATGAAACACACCATACATTAAGTGACACGTCAGTGTCCAATATAGTGGTTTATGTGCTAGTAGACCATCAACACTGACACAAATACAAGAAAACAGCCTTTGAATAACTGCCCACTGTAGTGACCACTATGTGTGAAAGGGTTAAATATGATACAAAATGACCCCATTACACTGCCTGGCAAACACCTAGCAACAAGCTAAAATGGATCAGTTTCAGCATTTATTTATCTACAACACCTTATAAAAACGCGTCTTTTTTAATTTTAAAGCAAACAGTACTTCAACATGGGCATGTCCCAGGGAAGCAAAAATATTAAAACCTGTTATTAAATCTTTCGTTTTTGATCCCAACCTTTTCCAAGGCTATTTGGTGGGAAAAGGTTTGCAAATTCACCACATCTGTCATGCCAGATGTTTAATTACCTCTTGTTTATCACAACTGTAACTCCAAAAAGCGGGGAAAGGGAAATGTGCATATCAGTGTGACTATCAATGTTTTGTACATTAGTTATTAGCCCTGATAGAACAGGATTTTTCCTGTAAAGGGTGAGTTTTAAAAAGTGCACAATCAGAGTTCACTCTGAGATGAAGGCATTTGTCAGGCTGCTGAGTCAGCTGACAGTTTCCTACCAGCATAGATGGATTATCTATGAGCAACACTTTTGTTTGACTTTTGAAAAAAATACATTTTTGTTTTATATATGTAGACATTGAATAAGAAACTGCTTCAATGGACTGCTTCATCGTTAATGGTCGCAGGGACATAAGAACTGCGTATTTAAAAAAGCAACCAAATCTGAAGGAAAGCTTAAAGGTTTTTGTGACTTTTTAAGTTTAAAAACCGAACCTTTCTCTGCAGATTAAACTTACATTGCAAAAGAAAAAGTTACTCAAGCATGTTAGCGTCATTAATCAAGACTACCAACACTATAAATTAATCTGTGTATGAGCAGATACGGCTGCCTCCAAACACAAACTTTCATAACCCTTCGATGTGAATTAGTGCAAAAAAAAAAAAAGACGATCTGCTCTACAATTGTCAGTTTTAGTCTTATGATTTCATGAATGCAACAAAACCTGGTATCACTGTATTGAACATGCAAAGTTAGAGTGTTTATAATCATCATAATGATCAGAAATACAGTAAAAGATTTTAATTATTTTAGTTATTTTTTTGTGTGTGAAAGATTTAGGGGTGTTTGTGAACTTTAGTGTTCTGTTTTTTTTAGGGAAGCAAAACCTGCCCAGGTTTTGCTTCATTTTATAGCTGATTCAGAGCTGATTCAGAATGAACAGCATGTGCAACAGAGAGCTGATATTCATGACAGCATGGAGCCAGATTCACTTAAAATGATCATAAATATACTAAAAAACTGTAATTGTGTACAGCTATACAGATGCTGGTTTGTGAGATACAAATCTCACAGTGATGTTAACAAGCTCTTGTTTTTTCGTTTACTTATATTTCACACTGTGGGCCGTGTTACCTTCAGTTTAAAGCTCACTATATGATTTTGTGACTCCATACAGATTTATTTGGTCAAAAATGTCTGATAAAAGTAGCCGACCCCTTCACACTTTGTGCTCAATGATGCTCCTGAAAGCCAGCATTAGCTCTGTGTTTGATGTGACTGACGAGAGCAATTTTTTTGTGTGAAAGGTAGAGCAGTGTGTGTGAACTTTAGTGTTCTGGTTGATTTAGGGAAGTAAAACTGACAATAGATTCCCTTTCTGGAAAACCCCCAAAAATGTCTTACAAGTTGATTCACAGGAAAAAATAGCATGTGCAGCAGAGAGCTGATGTTATTGGTGGCACGGAGCCAGATTCACTTAAAAAAAAAGATAACTGGGCATTCAAACTCAGTTCTGTATTTCATGGGTGGGACAGAGGAGACCATATATATTTTACCATCAGGGGAAACAGACGGCATATTCTTCTTCTCTGGTCAATCTACAGAAAAAAGAGGTGAGAAACCCCTTCTATTTCTTATAATGTCCAAATTTTACCCTCACAGTATGACTATTTTCTATCCTTAAAGTAAAGGACAGAAAATATTAACATTTTTAACACACATTGTGTTAGAATTTGATTCTTTTTAGTTTTTTGTCTTTTCCCATGCAATTTTGTTTCTTCGTAACTACATAATTATGAGATAAAATTTGTAAAATTTGCAAGGCTGCAATAAACACATTTAAATTCTCTCCAGAAGTTGATTCTGTTCATCTGGATGTAACGTTTTCAGTGGGAGAAACGTTTTGTCACTCATCCAAGTGACTGATCAGTGGTTGTTGATCAATGGTCATGACAATTTGCATAATTATGATTAAGCAACTGACCTCCCAGCCCATTGTTCCTTCAGTGGTGCTGGTTTTAGTCATTATGCAAACGTCTATAAGAAAGTAAGTAAAATGTATTTACATAGCACTTTTTAAAACAGGAAGTTATTTCAAAGTGCTTCACATGGTAATAAAAGCATATCAAACGAAACAATAAAACACTATAAAGAGGGTATAATAGCATAGCCAATAAAACAGTATACTACACATGAATATTACCTAAATGCCTGTCTAAACAGATGTGTTTTTAGCTGTTTTTTTTTTAAAAGAAGCTACAGAGTTGATGGTGCGTAGGTAAAGGGGAGGTAAACTGTTCCACAATATTGGAGCCAAGGTTTTAAAATCGCGATCCCTCTTGGTTTTCAAACGGGTCCATGGAATGGTTGGAAGACCCTTATCAGTGGATCTAAGGATTTGGTTTGGAGAGTACGGTTGGAGAAGCTCAGTGACATAAGTGGGGGCCTCACCAAGTAGGGACATGAATGTAAGAGTAAGGATTTTAAACTGATATCTATACTCAACCGGAAGCCAGTGCAAGCCTTAGACCAGGGGTGGGCAATCTCAGTCCACGAGGGCCGGTGTCCCTGCAGGTTTTAGATGTGTCCTCGAACCAACACAGCTGATTGAAATGGCTAAATCAGCTTCTCAACAGGTCCTGAAGTTCTCTAGAGGCCTGGTAACGAACTAATCATGTGATTCAGGTGTGTTGACCCAAGGTGAGATCTAAAACCTGCAGGGACACCGGCCCTCGTGGACTGAGATTGCCCACCCCTGCCTTAGACAGACAAGAAAAGACTGTGTTACAGTATGAGAGGAGATGAGGACATGGACAAGCATCTCTAAGCATCTCCAATGAAGTAGGTAGGACATCAACTGGACTCACTGAGGGTTTCATTTGGGTCAGTATTTCTGATAGATCTTCTAGAGAAACTGGGTGAAAGGTTGGGGAAACCTGCAGTCAGCTGAGACAGAAGTCACTTGGATGAGTGACGAAACATTTATGCACTGAAAACGTCCAGATGAACAGAATCAACCTTTGGAGATTAACTTAAACTGGATGATTGAGCATGCATCAAGACATTAAAACCCACTTCAGCTCACTCCATGCTAACATCGACCAGGAATTTCCAAAAGGGACTGAACTTCGCAAGCACGAGTTGGCCACTTTGAAAAGCAGATACAGTTTTTCCAAAAATTTACGAAGCGGTCAGAGACCATAACGCTCGCATCCTATCAGCTGGCTTGGAACATTGCACAGGCTAAAAAGCCACACAATGAAGGGGAGTTCGTTAAATATGCCTCAGTGACGTTTTTGAAATCTTGTCTCCTGAAAACGACAAATTAAAACGCATGGTATCAGACGTCCAACTGTCCCGCCACACTGTTGAACACAGAATATCGGACATTAACACGGCTATTGAATCACAGTTGCACTCTGACCTTCAAGCATGTGAGTATTTTAGTGTCGCATTGGATGAGAGTTGTGATATACAAGACAAGCCTCAATTGGCAATATTTGCACGGTCTGTGTCAAACGATTGTGTGATCAAAGAAGAACTCCTGGATATTGTGCCATTAAAAGACAGAACCCGTGGCATAGATGTGAAAGAAACCATGATGGCTGCATTTGAAAAAGCAGATCTGCCCATAACAAAATTAACTGCAATAGCCACGGATGGAGCACCAGCCATGATGGGATCTGTGAACGGGCTTGTGGGGCTGTGCAAAGCTGACCAAACTATTCCTGACTTTTGGAATTTCCACTGCATCATCCACATGGAGCAACTCGTGTCTCAATCATTGTATTGTCATGAAGCCTGTGATGGAAATCGTCAATTATATCTGCACATATGCGCTTAACCACAGGCAATTCAAGAATCTCATCGCTGAGCTGGACCAAGGGCTTCCAGGTGACCTGCCGCTGCACTGCACTGTGAGGTGGCTGTCAAAAGGCCAGGTACTCTCTCGCTTCTTTGAGCTTTTGGATGCCGTGAAACTGTTTATGGAAAAGAAGGACAAGGACTATCCCGAGCTCTCGGACCTCAAGTGGATTATGGATCTGGCCTTTTTGGTCGACATGCTGTGTCACTTGGACAGACTGAACATGACCCTGCAGGATAAGTTAAAAATGCTGCCTGACCTGGTGCAAAGTGTGTTTGCGTTTGTCAACAAACCGAAGCTGTTCAAGACACATATTCAAAAGGGAGATTTAACGCATTTTCCCACTCTGCTAAAAGCCAGCGGGCAAGTCGCCAGCGCTGCCCTGAGTAAGCAAAGAGCCAGATATGCAGCGCTGATTGAAAATTTGCACGAAAGCTTCGTGACCTGGTTCCATGATCTACAACTGAAAAGGCCACAGGTTGAACTGAGAGTTTGTGTGTGTGAGACAGTGCACACAATGTTCATTGTTGAAAATGACTGGCCTGTGGTTTTAGTACTGTAGGAGTCCATTTCTGTCATTATCATGTTGGTGTGTGTGTGTGTGTGTGTGTGTGTGTGTGTGTGTGTGTGTGAGAGAGAGAGAGAGAGAGAGAGGCAGGAAAGGATGGGTGATGTTCATGTGTGCCCATGCGTATGATGTGGCTCTTTGCGGTAACACAGTAAAAAAAAAAGTGGCTCTTGGTCTCTGACTGGTTGGCCACCCCTGTTCTAAAGGCTCAATCTGTTTTGTTCTATAGCTGACTCTTCTTGGAAGCAGTATCATAGTCGTAATAACAAATGTATATAATACAGATGGCAACAGATAACTTCATACCATATTTAATGAAGTCATCCTGACTTTTATCTTCCACACCCTCAAAGTGGATTCAACCCTGACTCGTGTTTTTTTAACCACCTTTTTCCTTTTTTTTCTTCCTTTTTTAAATTATATTTTCATATTATCATAATTAAAACTGAGCATGTTGCTGATAAAAAGCAGCTGAATGTGGAAGTTGTTGGTTACTTACTCACTCAGTGTTATCATGGTTTTATTATCCAGTAAAAACAGCAAGCAGATGACAACAATGGACCAATACCATTATGTGAAGGACCAGGATGGTAGTACGCTCTGGATCAGTGGTAACTGCTTGTGTCTGAGTTGGTAATGTCTTTGTTTTGACTTCTGATTTATGAAATTATATTTGTCTGTCAGAGACTCCACCCACCCCCCGGTTGGCTGTCTCTAGGTTCAGACGCTGGTTATTTCCTGCTGTGACAGCCGTGATCCTGTTGACTGTGATCATAATCCTGGGAGCTAGCAGTAAGTATGCATGTGTATTCTTGTTAATGCCATATGTGGGGACTACTGCTTTTGGGTCACTAGTAAGGCCCAACTTTTGTGAGCTTCACAAACAGTCATGTATCATGTGGTTTGTGGCTTTGATGCCTAATGACAGAAAACACGGACCTCTGAAGCGCACTTCAGCATGCTGGTGCAAATAGTTACAACATGAAAAGTCCTGCAAGATTCAGACTTATTTTCCAAATCTAATAATAACACAATAATATACTATACGTTTGGTTTACAGCTGCTAGGAATGAAAAAACAGACCACTGTGACTGCACATAAAGCTAACAGAAATGTAGTCACAGTAATACTTAGCTAAAGCTAACTCTCAGACTTTATCTTGTGGAAGACTTGAAGAAAAATTTGGTCCAACATGACAGCCAATAAGTGATGATGGTTAAAACTGTTTTCCACGTTTGCAGTTTAGGGCTGCAATTATCAGTTATATTGTCATTTATTTTCATTCCACTTTATTGTGTTGTGTTATATTGAACACATTTACTTTATTTTATTTTATTTATTTATTATTTTTTGTATATTATTGTTGTGCATTTAGATTTTACTTGACATTTATATTTATAACTTTTCTTGATAGAGCAAAAATTAAAAAAAAAAAACATTACCTTTTTAGTACTTTGAGATTTTTTTCCCTTAATGTTAAAATTGTTTTTCAGTAACAAAATTTTCCAGCATTTTGGGTGAGTACATGTTATGTTGTGTTATGTTATGTTGTGTGTTATGTGTTATGTTAACATATTATGTTATGCGCACTCTGTTAAATTTCTTTGTGTTTTTGTTGTCTGCTTGTTCAGACATAAAGGTGTCAAAACACCTGTGGTCTTTGGAGCAGAGACTTTCCAACCAGAAGGACGTCTTCCAGTCGCTGCATTCCTCAGTGCCTCAGGTTCAAGGTAACACACCTATTAGCTATGATAAAATATTAAAAGTAGGTTACCCTCCTGCTCTGATGGCTCCCTAGTGATTCTGAGCACATAGCCCACACAAATATTTGTTTTATGTTAAATGTTGGCAATAGTTTTCTGCGGAGCTGTGAGGCCCAGGGTTCACTTCATAGCAGTAAATACAAAAGACATCATTTGATGGTAGTAAATGTCTTAACCCTTTCATGCCCCTCTATCATGTTGATACAGAGGTATGGATTTTTCAGAATGTTCAATAAGTATTCCACTTTTAGTCAAAGGAGCTTGCAAAGAAAAGCATCCGAGAAGCTTCTTCAGTTCTAAGGTCAAATGGTGGAGAGTCCCAGATATAAACCTAGTGGGAGTTTCCCCCCACAGAGGGACAAAAGGACCCCCTGATGATCCTCTAATCGCCTGAGCCAAGGTGTGAAACTGAGCGTGGGTCCCAATCAGCTAGAGTTTCGGGTGTGTTCATTGTGAAACCTGGCCCCACCTTATCATGTGATTTCCTGAGGTCAGATTGCCCAGGATGTGAGTGGGCGTTAAGGCGTCTGGGAAGGGATCTCAAAACAGGATTATAGATGGCAGAGAGTTGGTGTCGTAAACCACCGCCTCTGTTCAAAGATGGTCGCTCACAGTGGACATAGATGGCTTCTTTCACTCCTCTTTCAAACCATCTGTCCTCTCTGTCCAAAATGTGAACATTGGCATCCTCGAAAGAGTGTCCTTTATCCTTAAGATGCAGATGGACTGCTGAGTCTTGTCCTGTGGAGGTGGCTCTTCTGTGTTGTGCCATGCGCTTGTGAAGTGGCTGTTTGGTCTCTCCAATGTAGAGGTCTGGGCATTCCTCGCTGCACTGTACAGCATACACCACGTTGTTAAGTTTGTGTTTTGGCGTTTTGTCTTTCGGGTGAACCAGTTTCTGTCTGAGTGTGTTGCTGGGTCTGAAATGCACCGGGATGTCATGCTTGGAGAAAACTCTCCTGAGTTTCTCTGATACACCGGCTACATAGGGGATGACAATGTTGTTGCGTCTGTCCTTCTTATCCTCCCTCGCTGGTGTCTGGTCTTCTTTTCTGTGCCTCTTAGCTGACTTTAAGAATGCCCATTTAGGATAGCCGCACGTTTTGAGTGCTTCCTTTACATGTGTGTGTTCCTTCTTTTTTCCTTCAGGCTTAGAGGGAACATGTTCTGCCCGGTGGTGTAGGGTCCTAATTACTCCAAGTTTGTGTTCCAAAGGGTGACCTTAGAACTGAAGAAGCTTCTCGGATGAGAGGTGAAACGTCTTCAAGCAACTTAAAGAAGTCCAGACGCTTTTCTTTGCAAGCTCCTTTGACTACGATGACCTGGATGACTGAGAACCTTCACAGACCTATTCCACTTTTAAAATCATTTTCTGTCAGTTTTTATTTCACGGTTCAGACTTTGCAGGGTTGAACACGATGTTTTTTTTTTATTTGTTTGTTTGTTTTTGTTCAGACGTAAACACGTCAAATCGTCTATCGTTTGTGGAGCAGAGAGTTTTCAACCTGATTGATGTCATCCAATTACTGAATGACTCACTGAAGCATATTCAAGGTAACAACATGTATGTATGTATGTATGATCAGAGCAAATTTGACAACACATGAAAACATAAAACTAGTAACACTAGGAAATGAGGAGCACTGAACTAAGAATGATAGAAACCAGATAAACCAGAGAAACTTGCAGCACTTTGGGTGGTTGCAGCACACAACAACAGACAGAGGGAAACACAGGGCTTAAATACACAAGGGACCAACGAGGGAACACGAAACAGGAGGGAAACACAGCTGGGACTAATCTGAGATAATGAGATGGGAAGGAAGCAAAACTGAATGAACTGAAATTTTCAAAGTAAAACAGGAAACATGAGACCTTCACAAAGACTCAAACTTAACACTGTGACATGGGCTGTATCCCAATTCAGGTTCTGCAGCCTTAAAGTACGCAGTCTCAACGATCCTCAAGGGCCGCGTACTTAAAGACCGCTAAGGCCGGAAGTGCGAGGCTTGTGAAATGGGACGGTCTAGCCTCCGTTGCGCTGCCCAGGTTGCCTAGCAACCATGATACTAACAGCTAGAAACGTGTCATACAGCTTTGTTTGACAGAAATGAAGGAGAAAATCTTTTGTTCATTTGTTTGTTTCTTTCTACATGAGCTTTGATCATTCTCTGTAAGATTAAGCTCAGCTATTGAACGGTGTATATTTTAAAGCAAAGGCTTTAAAACCAAGTTAGTACAAACGTCACTAATGTCACATAACTTTGCCGACATGTGGCCAACAGTAATGTTTTAATGTTCTTCGTTATTAAACATTTGCACATAAATAAGTGACATAATATTCAGTACTTTTAAAAGTTTACTCTTCAGGCGCCCCTCATGTCATGGTCCTGGGTCGTGCGACCCAGTGTTTTGTGTTTAACCTAATTTTGATGATTATCGTTTATGGTTTGTTTAGGTTCACTAGGTAGTCCAGCCAGTTGTATATATTAAGTCTCCCTTGCCCTTCGTGTGTTTATGTCTGTGTGTCTTGTATTGTCAAGGTCATGCTGTCAGTTATGTCATCTCCCCTGTACTACGTCTCCCCGGGTCATGTGTCATGTCTAATCTGCATGTTTCCTGTTTTACTTTGAAAGCCTGTATTCACTGTCAGTGTATTCAGTTTCACTCCTCCTGTCCTGTCGTTAGGTTCATGTGTGTCAGCTGTGTTCCCATGTGTGGCCACTTCCCCTGATCATCCCTCATGTGTATTTAGTCTCTGTGTTTCATACAGTCTGTGTCGCGTCGTCTGTGTTCCCACCCCCTGTGTTCCGTATCTCCAGCCATAGCCTTTCCATAGTTTATATCCAGTTTAGGTTTCTGTTGAGTTATACTCTTATGCTGCCCTCACTCTGGTTTGTTCCTTTTCATCAGTCATAATAAAAGGCTCGCTTTTGTTTAATCCACTCCTGTATCTTCGCTTGTGTTCGCACCTGGGTCCACCACACACATTTCCGCACGGTCTGCCTCCGCAGATCATGACACCTCATCGTTTTTTTTCGGCAAAATTATCCACACCCACCGCCACGCTATGCATTCTGGGATATGTTGGGCCACGAAGTCTACACTGCCACAGCCTTAAAATTCAGGGAAATGAAGGACGCATTTCAGGGTCGCATTTCGAGCAGCCTTCGAATTGGGACAGCCTTCGGCGCGCCGCTGTGACGTAATCGGCCTTGAAATGCGGCCTTTAAGGCTGCAGACCCTGAATTGGGATACAGCCATGGAGACATGACTGACCAGCGGAACAGAGGGAACATGAAACATGGAGACAAAGTAACTAAATGTGGAACACGGGGAAGGCAACTAGAAACTAGCACCTAAAAGCAAAGGAGAGCCAAAAACATGAAAAACAATAAACCAAAGAATATAAGTTAAACCAGAATTACACAAACTGGTTCACAGACCAGACCTGTGAGGTTAAACTTAATGGGGGTTTTAAAATGTATTTTCTACTTTCTGCTTGTTCAGACACAGACACATCTAATCGTCTATTATCTGTGGAGCAGAGAGTTTCCAGCCTGACTGACGCCACCCAATTACTGAGCGACTCACTGCGGCATACTGAAGGTAACACACCTATTAGTTAAACTTCACATTAGTATTCCTTCATTTGCTGTGGAAAAAAGGGAAAAGAAAACAAAGGAAAAAAACAAAATTCAGTGGTGAGTAATTGGACAACAGTTTTCAGGGGACAGACGCCTCAAATTATGTAAAAGACTAAGTTGTGCAATTCATCCATCATAAGTTTAAGCTACTTTTTGTCATTATTTTAAAGAAGAACTTTCACCACTCTGGGGCTGTTAATTTTATTTATTTATTTATTTTTATCAATGAGGATTTATCAATATGATTAATGTGCTCTTAATAACGCACCTAGTTAAATTATGAATATATTGACTTACTGTGTTATAAAACATTTATAATCACTTCTACTGGACCACCTTTCGGTACATAAAAACATACCATATTACAAAGAATATGGCAGTGGTGTATGTCAGCTGTAGATTGGTGTTTGGACATGAAGTTATAGAAGTTGTTTCTTCAATTTTTTCGTGGCTCCAGTTAATTTGCATTGTTTTACACGTCGCAATTTCAATTTTCATTCCAGTATCCATGCTGCTAAAGTGCTAACATGCTAAATGCTTTTGTTTACAGAAATGGCTAATGACCTTCATCAGCTAAAGCTTGCTGTTGGCAACAACAAGGATCAGCTGACCTCAGGTCTGTCTGTATTACTGCACTTTCTTCTGCTGGTGATAACTTCATACGTCACTAACTGGTGTTTGTGTTCAGTGACCAAGACCCTGAAGAAGTTGTCGGTCATCGACTCTCTCAGTAAGAGTGTTGCTGCCATCAAATGTACCATCAAACTCATCCTCAACAACAGTACGTTCACTCATATTTGGCCATATCAGGAAAATGCACATCTGCACACTGCCCACATCTGTGTATCTGTCTGTATCAATCAGGTTCAGATGCAGGAGACTGTTGTCCTGTGGGTTGGACTGGGTTTGAGTCCAGCTGTTACTTCTTCAGCAGTGAGTCTCAGTCCTGGAACGAGTCCAGAGACTGGTGTGAAACACAGCAAGCCCATTTGATCATTCTCCACACTGACAAGCAGTGGGTAAGACAGTTCGTGGTAGTTTTAAGTGCCTGAGTTAAAGAAATGCGGACTTCTGTTTAGGTTGGTGAAGATGGTTCACCTCTGATTAGAGAAGCATATTCAGCAGAAAAAGATGAAGGGGACTCACATATTTAACCTTCTTGTAAAATACTATCACACGTTTCTTTATTGCTTTACTAAAAATCTACTCAACAGTTGCCCCAAAGCAAAAGTTAAGAACTACAAACTTTATTTACTATACACCCTTTGCTTTACACACACTCATGCTGCCCTGAGGATGAGACCTGCTGACCAAGCTATAAATCATCCTGAGTGATTTTCTTCAACAGCATTCTTTCTTTTTGTTTAGGACTTTGTGATCAATCAAACAATCCCTCAGTATTTCTGGGTCGGTTTGTCTGACTGGAGAACTGGGAGTTGGGAGTGGGTGGATCAGACACTGTACACTGTGGAGCGCAGGTCTGTCTCAGTCCGCTCTTGTCTCAAAGCAAAACACGCACTAGTTTCAAAATGTTTTGGTTTTTATCAAGATTTGTTATATTACCTAATATATATTACCTACCTTACCTGTGTGTGTGTGTGTGTGTGTGTGTGTGTGTGTGTGTGTGTGTGTGTGTGTGTGTGTGTGTGTGTGTGTGTGTTTCAAGGCGGTGGAAACCTGGGCAGCCCGACAACTGGGCCCATCATGGTCATGGGCCTGGGAATGAAGACTGTGCTCACCTTCACAATGATGGACGCCTGAACGACCAGCACTGCTCCATCAAAGAACGCTTCATCTGTCAGAAAGACAACCTGAGAGTCTGAACACACCTGCAGGCCTGACTCCGCCCACTTCAGATTATAAGGAACCTCTCCAATTAAAGCACTGGATAGAAAAACAATTAATAAATACAACATAGCCTATTTAGAAACAGTCCACGTATCCTATACAAACACACTTCAGACCATCTCTACATCTCTCATTGTAAAGCCTATTCTTTTTTTTTTTAAAAATCAATTTTAAAATTTAAGAGGTCCAGTCTTAGAACATTTCCTCAAATTTCCAGACTATGATAAAGTTCTACATTATTGTCAGAGGGGAAACATTGGAGTTGTAGCCAGAATTCAGTTTATTTGCTTTAAGCTTCAAAATAATCCTAATACCTTGAAAACCCAAATAAATGAAGATCAGACTCTGGCTCATGTTGACAAAAGCCACATAATGTACATAATGAAACATCCCAAATGTTCTTTAGCAGACATGTAGCTGTGCATTCACTTTCACTGTGAACATGAAGAGATGTCAGGTGTACTTTGTTCCATACAGGCATCCAATGAATCCTCCTATTGATCTTTTATATTGTTTCTCTAAAACACAAATGACATTCATTGAATCTTGCGATCATGATATTTTGTAAATCACACCTCATTTGTTTATATTTTTCTAGTATGATGGGTAACAGGTGCAATTGATTGAAACGTGTCAGAGTCTCTAAGATATGTTGCAGTGAGAAGTCATGACATACAATAAAAATGAGAACAAATCTGTGTCTGTCACTGCTTCTTTATCTTCATTGCCACCGCCACTCAGAAAATATTTGAATGATTATCTGTGAAATCTTTTTCATTGTCTTTTTGTTGCTTCTGTTGAGCCGTCGCTTCTTCAAAAAGTCAAAGTCAGCTTTATTGTCAAAGACCATATCTACAGATCATACACAGGAATTTAAAATTGCAATGCTCCCATGGCCCTCAGTATACACTCAAACAATATAAAGATGAAAATAAAATAAAATAAAATAAAAGTATACAAAACAATACAATACTGAACAATTATATAAACAGCAGTGTCCAACACAATCATAGCGATTGTGGCAAGTTTGTGCGAAAGTAGGCGTGGGACGGTCAGTGAAATAGCAATGGTGGTGGTTCAGAATTTTGTATGTCTGGGGGGGTTCAGACTTGTAATGCATTTCACTTGTAATGCAGAGGACTTTCTGGTTTTGCACTCCGTACTCACCTGGACCTCTGCCTTCCCCCTCCAAGCAATCTCCACCTGCAAGCACGTAAGGCAGCTCAAGGAAATTACTCTTGGATTAACTCGCAACTCTCTTTTGGGTCCCACTGATTGTCCTCTCCTCTGTTTCAGTGCCCTAGCTAGCCATAGTTTCCCCCGACCAGTCTCTGCACCCAGTCGTCACAGTGAATTTGTCTTAATTTAACTACAGTCTTAGTCTCCTCTTCCTCAGACGTATAGTTTATGTTTCTTCTAAATAATAGTCTTCAGTTGCTAACAAGCGTTGTGAATAAAAATTCTTTTGGTGCACCGCACTTCAAGCCTCTGGTTTTGCATCTGCACTTGAGTCCATCCCATTTCCACGGGCCACTGTGCCGTTACAGATGTTCTGGACGGAGGGAAGAGAAGTACCCACGATCTTCTCCACTGCTCTCTCTACCTGCTGCACTGGGTCCTGTATGGCTCCTGCAGGACCCACAAACACACACACACAGGTGGTGTTTTCCAGTGCAAAGTGCAGCTCGTGGCCAATGACCTGAGGCTCTGTGTTTGGACAGTTCGCCTGTTTGTTCATTGGGGACTGGATGAAGACGAAGTCAGACGCACGCCATTTCACACAGAGACAGACCCAGAGACCAGAATCGCCATGACAACTGAATACCATGACAATGTGGACGAAGGAATGAGCAATTTCTGGAACAAAGGTGTCTGTCTGTGTGTCCACCTGTCTGTGCGTCCACCTGTCTGTGCGTCCACCTGTCTGTGCGTCCACCTGTCTGTGCGTTCTGTAAAATGAAAAACTCATGTCCTATTTGTCCGCAGAGCCTCGTACTGTCGATTTCTCCAGGTTCTCCAGGTACAGACGATGGCTCTTTCCTGCTCTGACGGCTGCTCTCCTCCTGATTCTGATCATAGCTCTGGGAGCCAGCAGTGAGTACACTCAGGACACAATAGGGCCAATAGGGTCACTATTTATCAAAATAGACACCTAAAACACAAGTGTGTAGATTTTCCTGTCTGGCCTGCAGTGCTGTTTATCCTTTTGGATTTTTCCAAGTGTGAGCTGCCCACTTTAGGAGAAATTGACTTTAGAGGTGTCTGGCTTCACTTCAGCCACAATATAGTGAAATGATGCTCAGGTTGTTGCTCTGAAGGTGTAAAACATTAGTTTGTGGGCAGTGACTGACCCCCAAACCAGCATTTTCTTGTTTCTTTCATGAAACTCTTTTCTGTGTATTGTCTACCTTAATCAACCAAAAGACTGGAAACTTTCTCTCTCAGGAACTTTGTTCTCAGCTAGTTGACACTTTCCTCCTGACTGTTGCAGGGATGTGCAGAGATGTTTAAAAGGGCGAATACTCAAAGTTAAAAATCAGCATGAATAACAACAACCCACATTCATCAACAAACTAATATTGAATCACATCATACTATGTCACTGTCATCAGGTGGGGACAAGGCGTAGCCTATGTTTACCTGATGGGTACAGTGTTGCTGTTGAGGGTTTGCTGCTGCTCCTGATCTGAGACTGTAGACATTAGAAAGTCCATAGGAGAGATGGTAGCTGATTAAACAAGTGTTATGAGATAATGCAAAGTGCAAAGATTGATGACAGCACTCAGAACCATAAGGCAACAAAACTGTGAGAAATAAATTAGACTCTGCTTGTGAATCACTCTTTGCCTCTCTTCCTCCTTCATCTCCTCATCTCATCTATCACTGTCCACTTTCTGTCCATCTGAGAACAAGGCACAACCTGCTATTCAGTTAAACTATTTTTTAATTATCAACATTTAAACTCTTGCACCTAATCCATAATAAAGTAATGATATAAAAATGTTATAGAACCAGAACATTGTGTTTATTATTGTTTTTATACTTGAATACCTCTGCAATGCAAAACCTGCAGAGGTATTCAATGCAAAAAAGAGCACAGTTATTGTGACTGTGCTCTTTGTGATCCAGCTGCTGAGGGATCCACTGCCTTTAGTTTCACACAGCTCCTACTGTTTCCTCTCTCTCTCTCTCTCTCTCTCTCTCTCTCTCTCTCTCTATATATATATATATATATATATAGATATATATATATATAGATATATATATATATATATATAGAGAGAGAGAGAGAGAGAGAGAGAGATACATATATAAATGCCAGTATCCAGGAGAAAAAATATGAAGTACTTCTTGTTGGTTTGAGGAAAATAGTCATTTATTTATAAAAAAAAAATTTATGTCTGTGTGTTTACAGACACATCGACATGGAACCGGTTGTGGTCTGCAGAGAAAAGTGTTTCTAATCTGACTGAATCACTGAGGGACACACAGCAGCTCACCAAAGGTAGCTCAGATGTACTCATACTGCGTTACTCAATTGCTGTCCTTTCTACTTAACACTCTGTAATTTCCTGTTTTTCTGCAATAGATACAGCAAAAGAAGTTTTGTCAATGAAGTTTGCTCTGGAGAACAGCAAGGACCAGCTGGCATCAGGTGGAAACTCTGCAAAGCAACATTTCATATCCATAAACACCAAAAAGTACTTTTATTAACACTGTGCATACCTGTGCTTTGTGTGTGCAATTCCTCAGTATCAGAGGCACTGAGGCAGCTCTCAGCTCTGGACGCTCTCCGCAGGACGGTCGCTGAACTAAAATGTTCCTTAGAACGCTTGGTCAACAACGGTACACAGCTCCTGTCTAATCCTGTTCCCTCTGTGTCATTTAACAAGGTTGTTCTCATAGTTTCAAGCTTGTGCAACACCTTTACTAGAGAAGAAACCTGTGTATGAATGGCAGTGTCATCGGCATAGACGTACATTTTGCTTTCTAGGTTTTGCAAAGTTGTTCCTTCCTTCACAATAGTCCCCCCCATAAGCATCTTATCTCTGAGTCTGAGGCATCTGATGAGCTCAGACTAACTTCAGACACCTGCAGGCATTACTGGAAGGTTTAAACAGGTTCTTGAAGCTAAAAAAGAAAAGAAAAATTCATGTTTCTTTGTATAAACTGTAACAAGCTAAGGCAGAAAGGTTTTGTCTCTCTGGGGGGAGCGAGGTCTTATGAGGAAATTAGTAACTAAATCGTGTTATTTCCTAATTTAAGATTTGTATTAAGCTCTCCAATTGTTCCATTTGTTTATTATATTTATTTGTTATTATTTGTTTGGCCTTATTTTATTTTAGAATTTTCTTAACCATGTGATTGTGTGCTTTCGTCCACTGATCTCTTTTGAAAAGGATGATGTTAATCTCATCATATTTCTTGACTAAAAATATGTTTTTCTAAAACTAGTTCTCACAGCGACTGTCTAACATCTCCTAGGACTGTCCCCTGTTAAAGAAGGTCTCCAATATCTAAAAGTGTATTTTTGAAATGACTCTTATAAAACATGGAAACCAGACACTCTCTGTCTGTCCGTCTGTCAGGCACGACAGCACACGGCTGTTGTCCTCTGAATTGGGATTCTTTCGGCACCAACTGCTACTTATTCAGTACCACGCCATTATCGTGGCACGATGCCAGAGACTGGTGTAATGGACACGAATCTCACTTGGTCATTCTTCTCACTGACGAGGAGTGGGTGAGTTGGCTGGCCCTCTCATCTGTTTGCACTGACGCTCAACTTTGTGATGCATCTTAAACACACTGTCACCTCAACAGGAGCTCTTTTGTGATGAGCTAATCAATAAAAGCCGAACTATAACTCATGTATGTGACTGGGGGAGGAGCCTGTATTGATCAAAGGATCAATACAGGCTCCTCCCCTTTCCCCCTTTTTTATTGAAACTGAAAATTTGAGTTTTCTCTCCGTCTGCCTTTAACAGGATTTTGTGATCCAGCGTAGCGCGGGCTCCTTCCACTGGGTGGGTCTGACTGATGAGAGGACTGGGCAGTGGGAGTGGGTCAACCAGACACCCTACATCATGAACCGGAGGTAAGCTGTTACACTTAAAAAAAAAAAACCAAAAAAACGCTAATGGTATACATGCGAGAAAATGAGGCGTTGTGTTTTTTGTTCTAAGTTCTAAGAGAACTTTTAGTGCTCCATAAGGCAGTGTTCTCTAACCTTTTGGAGCCATGGCACAGATTTCACATTATAAAACTCACAGCGCACCACCAAACAAATGTCACAAAAAAGATATTGATACATTTTCCTTGAGGACCAAGCATCGCGGAATTGGCTCGGTTTGTCCCCAGTATACCTTTTTTGCTTTCTTCTGATCAGTGCTCATGTTGTTGTTGTTGTTTTGTTTGTTTTTTAAAAATTGGGCATAGTTCTAATAGTTATTCTTGTTCATTTATAAACAGTTTTAGAAATAAAATAAATTTCTAAAAACATGAAATGTCATGAATCAATAATATCAGGACGGCATCAACAACATTTTCTATTTACATTAACGGCTTACCCTGTGTCAAAAAGTCATCACTCTCAGATATAGAGGTCACAGGTACTTGGTGGACCACAGGGGAAACAATAGAGTTTATGGAGTCAAACAGTATTTGGAATTTCTCTTGCTTGATTAGATGAGAAAATTTTCCTGATCTGGCTGTTTTTATGGTTTCATATATGGAAACCCAAAGTTCCCTAAGGTGGAGCCTGTGAACTTCGAGTTTAGTTGATTTCCAAAGGCGTTCTACTTTCCTACAGATTCTTTCAACCTTCATTACATCATCATTTATCCATGGATGAGCTCTTTTTGAGGCAGCAAAGACAGATTTCATAGGTGCCATCGAATTTAAACTCTCCAAGCAGTGATTCTTAAAACACTGTGTAGCAACATCAGCATCAGTGCAGCCACTGATCACATGAGGGTCCAACAATTTAGAAAACTCCAAAGCAACATCCTGATTTATGGAACATGAAATTAGAAGGTGGTGTGTACAGAGGGAAGCTAAGACTAAAAGTAACACAGGAATGGTCACTCACTTGTACGTCCTTAACACAGTTGTGTCTAAGCCAAGAGAAAACACAAGGTCCAAGGTGTGGCCTTTAACATGGGTGGGTCCAGAGACATGCTGAATAGAATTAAAAGAGTCTGTAATGGATAGAAAGTGAGAGGCCATGCTACAGCTAAGATCATCCACGTGGAGGTTTAATCCCCAAACATTAAGACCATCTCCAGTTTAATAATGGAAGATAAAAAGTCGGTAAAATCTTGAATAAAAACACCAGCGGGGCCGGGAGGGCGGTAAATTAAAACACAATTAAATATATCTGTTGTACCAACCTTAGGAGTTGTGACTCAAAGGAAGGGAAAAACTCAGAGTCCATAGCCCTGCAAGTGAAATTGTCTCGGTGAACAGTGACCAGACCACCACCACGTCCAAACGCGGAGTCCGAATGAAGCGACAGCCGACCAGACAGAGCTCATTCAGGTGGATACATTCATTCTCCTGCTGCCAAGATTCTGTGAGAAACAGGAAGTCCATACTAATACTGCTAAAAAAGTCATTCAGTGCAAATGATTTGTTGGCTATGGAGCGAGCATTTAGGAGAGCGATCTGAAGCAGAGGTTACAGGCTGACATCATCAACAGCTGATTGACAGCAGTCACCTGGAATGAGGACGTAGTCTCCCGGTACCCCTGATTGTGACAATATTCATTGCGGGACAATGATTTTTAAAGAATACTAATTGTAGTATGAATAGATTTAATAGACATTTTACGTAGACTCACCACTGCCTAAATAGAACAGACTGGCAGTATTCATTCCCATCATCACCAAGTGTTTGCAGAGGCTGCTCAAAAAATCAATATTAGCTTAAGGAAACAAAGACGTGCTTTTTTCCACTAACTATCAAAGAGTATGAAGTGGAGAGGATGTCCTGATTTATGTTTATGAGGACCTCACATGGTCTTTTTAAAGGCACCTACAAAGAGTATGTCACAAATAGTACGCAAAGGACAAAAGGAAAAGTGACCAGAGAGCCATAATCATGGAAAATCATCAGACATCAGCATTAAGTGGCATCTTCAGGACTAACCCTTCCTCGTCAGCTGTTCTCGCTGCGGACATCTGAAAGTCTTTCTGCAGGACTGACTGCAACTCCTCAAATGAGCAGATGATCTGTTAGCTGTTTGACAACTACTCTTTCAAGGAAGAGTAGAGGAAGGTTGGAGATTGGCCTATAATTAGCTAAGACAGCTGGGTCTAGGGATGGCTTTTTAAGTAAAGGTTTAACTACAGCCAGCCTGTGGTACATAGCGATTATTATTAGGACCTTCATAGTCCAGACCTCCAGGCAGGAAGAAACATCCTCTTCATTTCGTTACTGAACTGAAGTCCCAGAAAACCTCAGGCGCTTCATGTCACATCTACATTATTATAATCTCAGGGGTACACCACTAACGATTATATTTACATTATACTGGTCATACTTTTATGTGTGTTTGGGGATAACTGTACCTAACTGCACGATTGCATAAGTGTTTGAGGATTGGGAGTGGGTGGATGAGCGGAGCCCAGGTTTGCTTCAGTATGCTCTTGTCTGACTTTGGTTTTTTCAAAATTTGTTTTTATTGCCTAAACCTAATATAAAGTTTTAAATGCCTACATATAACCAAGAGGTTTCATATCCTAAATCAAAGTCTAAAACGTTTGTCCAGAAACGGTAACCAGTAGACCAGTAGAGCATAAAGAGGAATTATTATCAGTCAGTGCTCCACAGGAATTACACATAAACATCTTTGTGCATGTTTTTCAAGGCGGTGGAAACCTGGGCAGCCCGACAACTGGGCCCATCATGGTCTAGGACCTGGGAATGAAGACTGTGCTCACCTTCACAATGATGGACGCCTGAACGACCGGCACTGCTCCATCAAAGAACGCTTCATCTGTCAGAAAGACAACCTGAGAGTCTGAACACACCTGCAGGCCTGACTCCGCCCACTGCAGAATAAAAGGAACCTCTCCAATTAAAGCACTGGGTAGAAAAACAATGAGAACTTCTAATACAATCAGGAAATTCCACTCTGTGGACTTCCTCTTTCATGTAGAGTTCTTTCAAAATATTCCAGAATTAATAAATGCAACATAGCATATTTAGAAACAGTCCACGTATCCTATACAAACACACTTCAGACCATCTCTACATCTCTCATTGTAAAGCCTATTCTTTTTTTTTTTTTAAATCAATTTTAAAATTTAAGAGGTCCAGTCTTAGAACATTTCCTCAAATTTCCAGACTATGATAAAGTTCTACATTATTGTCAGAGGGGAAACATTGGAGTTGTAGCCAGAATTCAGTTTATTTGCTTTAAGCTTCAAAATAATCCTAATACATTGAAAACCCAAATAAATGAAGATCAGACTCTTGCTCATGTTGACAGAAGCCACATAATGTACATAATGAAACATCCCAAATGTTCTTTAGTAGACATGTAGCTGTGCATTCACTTTCACTGTGAACATGAAGAGATGTCAGATGTACTTTGTTCCATGTAGGCATCCAATGAATCCTCCTATTGATCTTTTATATTGTTTCTCTAAAACACAAATCACATCCATTGAACCTTGCGATCATGTTATTTTGTAAATCACACCTCATTTGTTTATATTTTTCCAGTATGGTGGATAACAGATGCAGCAGTTGATTGAACAGTGTCAGGGAGGAAAGTGTAAGATCTCTAACCGCTGACTGACATGTTGAAGTCAGACATTATGACACACATTAAAATAATTGAAAACAAATCTGTGTCTGTCACTGCTGCTTCTTTACCTTTATTGCCACTGCAACTCAAAAACATTTTAATGATTATCTGTTCATCCGTCACTTTTCCTATTAGTCTGTTTGCAGCTCCAGACTCAGGTATTTTCAGATGTTTGTCCTTTTTTCCATGAAAGTTTAGTTCTTTGTAGTTGTTGATGTAGGTCATCTCAGTGTAGTAATCAGCTAACACACACACACACACACACACACACACACACACACACACACACACACACACACACACACACACACACACACACACACACACACACACACACAGGTGGTGTTTTCCAGTGCAAAGTGCAGCTCGTGGCCAATGACCTGAGGCTCTGTGTTTGGACAGTTCGCCTGTTTGTTCATTGGGGACTGGATGAAGACGAAGTCAGACGCACGCCATTTCACACAGAGACAGACCCAGAGACCAGAATCGCCATGACGACTGAATACCATGACAATGTGGACGAAGAAATGAGCAATTTCTGGAACAAAGGTGCCTGTCTGTGTCCACCTGTCTGTGTGTCCACTTGTCTGTGCGTCTATAAAATGAAAAACTCATGTCCTATTTGTGTGTCCGCAGAGCCTCGTACTGTCGATTTCTCCAGGTTCTCCAGGTACAGACGATGGCTCTTTCCTGCTCTGACGGCTACTCTCCTCGTCATTCTGATCATAGCTCTGGGAGCCAGCAGTGAGTACACTCAGGACACAATAGGGTCACTATTCATTAAAATAGACACCTAAAACACAAGTGTGTAGATTTTCCTGTCTGGCCTGCAGTGCTGTTTATCATTTTGGATTTTTCCAAGTGTGAGCTGCCCACTTTAGGAGATATTGACTTTAGAGGTGTCTGGCTTCACTTCAGCCACAATATAGTGAAATGATGCTCAGGTTGTTGCTCTGAAGGTGTAAAACATACATTAGTTTGTGGGCAGTGACTGACCCAGCATGTTCTTGTTTCTTTCTTGAAACTCTTTTCTGTCTACTGTCTTCCTCTATCAACCAAAAGAGGTGTGTTTTTATCTACACAGTCGTCATTTTCCATCCTAATGACCGGAAACTTTCTCTCAGGAACTTTGTTCTCAGATACTTGACAGTTTCCTTCTGACTGTTGTCGCCTCTGCTGTTTAAATCCATACAAAATTAGGAGTCTGTTAGGCTAAGATGCTATGCTAATCCAGAAGACAGATAGCAATCTAATGTTTCACTCACATTTCCTTGATTTATTCTTTATTGATAATGATTTATATAAGGTCATGCATACTTCAGTTGTTCATCTTGATTGTAAAGTGCTTTATGACTCAGCTGGAGGTCCAGTTGATCAGAACACCACTGCACAGATTTTAACTGGCACCAACAAATATAAAAACATTTTTCTCGTACTGCCAAATTCTGAAGTTGAAATATTGCTAACTGATTTTAAAGCATTCAATGACCTTGCTCAAGGGAGACTCATATTAATGCATGTGCCTGTGTGTTTACTTAGAACAGTGAATGGAGCACTGCTGGTTATCCCAAGGTCTCAGCTAAGTTACTGGGCCTTTTGCTGAGAGAGCTCCCAAACTGGGTTACAGTCAGCCCATTGAGGTCAGAATAGAGATCCAGCTGTGTAATTATAAACTACTGCATTATATAAACATGAAATCTGTGTGGAACAGCTGACCCGTATGATGTGTAGAAGACCACAAAACATTTGTTATTGAAGATACAGTTACCGTGCCATATCAACAAAACAATGACCTTTAAAAAAAACTTCAGAAAGCCTGGAGAACAATAGTTCAAGCTTTTTAAAAGATTACAAAAAGGCTGGCTCCGTGGAGGCAAAAGATAAAGAAAGCAATGGTGCATAATGTGTGCTGCGCCATAAACAGTTAAGCAGATGTAAATAATGAGATCACAAAATAAGGTGAACAACAACAGTAAGTACTTTTATGTAATGGTGAGAATATAGACAAAGATCCTATGAAAAAATGATTAAGTATTTCTTTTCGGTAATGATTTGAAGAAAATAATAATTATTTTATCATTTTTTTTTTATGTCTGTGTGTTTGCAGACACGTCGACATGGAACCGGTTGTGGTCCTCGGAGAAAAGTGTTTCTAATCTGACTGAATCACTGAGGGACACACAGCAGCTCACCAAAGGTAGCTCAGATGTACTCATACTGTGATACCAACTGCTGGCTTTTTCGTCTTTTTCACACTTTAGTTTCCCGTCCTTCTACCACAGATACAGCAAAAGAAGTTTTGTCAATGAAGTTTGCAGTGGAGAACAACAAGGACCAGCTGGCATCAGGTGGAAACTCTGCAGAGCAACACTTTATCCACATTGACACTAGCAAGTAGTTTTATTAACATACCTGTGCTTTGTGTGTGCAATTCCTCAGTATCAGAGGCACTGAGGCAGCTCTCAGTCCTGGACGCTCTCCGCAGGACGGTCGCCGAACTCAAATGTTCTTTAGAACGCTTGGTCAACAACGGTACACAGCTCCTGTCTAATCCTGTTCCCTCTACTTCATTTACTAAAGATGCCCTCACAGTTTTAAGCTTATAGAACAGCTTTACCGTTACTAAAGAAGAAGCCTGTGTATAAATGTGCCTTGGTTCATTGGCCCCCAAGTCATTTATCTCTGAGTCTGAGGCATCTGATGAGCTCAGACTAACTTCAGACACCTGCAGGCATTACTGGAAGGTTTAAACAGGTTCTTGAAGCTAAAAACCAAAATTCATGTTTCTTTGTATAAACTGTAACAAGCTAAGGCAGAAAGGTTTTGTCTCTCTGGGGGGAGCGAGGTCTTATGAGGAAATTACTAACTAAATCGTGTTATTTCCTAATTTAAGATTTGTATTAAGCTCTCCAATTGTTCCATTTGTTTATTATATTTATTTGTTATTATTTGTTTGGCCGTTTTTTATTTTAGAATTTTCTTAACCATGTGATTGTGTGCTTTCATCCACTGATCTTTTTTGAAAAGGATGATGTTAATCTCATCATATTTCTTCACCAAAAATATGTTTTTCTAAAACTAGTTCTCACAGCGACTGTCTAACATCTCCTAGGACTGTCCCCTGTTAAAGAAGGTCTCCAATATCTAAAAGTGTATTTTTGAAATGACTCTTATAAAACATGGAAACCAGACACTCTCTGTCTGTCCGTCTGTCAGGCACGACAGCACACGGCTGTTGTCCTCTGAATTGGGATTCTTTCGGCACCAACTGCTACTTATTCAGTACCACGCCATTATCGTGGCACGATGCCAGAGACTGGTGTAATGGACACGAATCTCACTTGGTCATTCTTCTCACTGACGAGGAGTGGGTGAGTTGGCTGGCCCTCTCATCTGTTTGCACTGACGCTCAACTTTGTGATGCATCTTAAACACACTGTCACCTCAACAGGAGCTCTTTTGTGATGAGCTAATCAATAAAAGCCGAACTATAACTCATGTATGTGACTGAAAAGGGGAGGAGCCTGTATTGATCCTTGATTGAAACTGAAAATTTGAGTTTTCTCTCCGTCTGCCTTTACCAGGATTTTGTGACCCAGCGTAGCGTGGGCTCCTTCCACTGGGTGGGTCTGACTGATGAGAGGACTGGGCAGTGGGAGTGGGTCAACCAGACACCCTACATCATGAACCGGAGGTAAGCTGTTACACTTAAAAAAAAAAAACAACTGATGGTATACATGCAAGAAAATGAGGGGTTGTGTTTTTTGTAGTGCTAATTAGGAAGAGAATGTAATTGTTCTGCCCATTACTCATGCCGGTCTCTTAGACTACCAATCAGGTGGAGTCTCTGATCGATCGTTGCCACTTTACTTCCTGAATGGAAACAACGGTGTTGTATCAGTGCAAAGGCTCGCCACACACCACTCCGCACAGCACACTACGGCAGAACATCCCATTAGCATTCCGCTTTAGCATACAGTTTTACACAATAATAAACAAATGAAGAGTACATAAAACTGATGTTAGACATGTGTCCACCAAGCACTTATTACACTCGGTGCCCATCAGCTAATCAAACATGTTTTATGTGCCTGTACTACTTAGCTATATCGTGTGCGGAACAATACAACTCACCTCTCGTATGGCTACGGCAGACTGGCAGCGATTACTGCAGCCAGCCACGCCGAGAGGGGGGGCGCTGTTTCCCCATTACACTGACATTTGTGGCAAGTGGAATAATACCACATAAACACTGTTACATTTGTTTGGGGTTTTTTTTTTTTTTGCTAAAGGCACCACAGTCCAAGTATGATGAACCTTTTGTTAAAAAAGATGTTTCTTTTGTTTTTTTTTCTAATTGGGCATATTTCTAATCTTTATTCTTGTTCATTTTTAAACACTATTAGGTAATTAATCATGAGTAAAATATCATGAGTCAATATTATCAGGAAACCATCTGCAACATTTTCTATTTACAGTTAACCCAGAGTCATTGTGGGACAATGATTTTTAAAGAATACTAATTGTAGAATGAATAGATTTAATAGACGTTATACTCAGTCCCATCATCACTATCATTATGAGCTTCAGGAAAAACAAAGACATCCTTTTTTCCAATATCAAAAGTTATGAAGTGGCGAGGGTGTCCTGCTTTATGTTTATGAGGAGTTCACATGACCTCACATGTTCTTTTTAATTAAAGAAACGTACAAAGAGTATGTCACACATAGTACGCAAAGGACAAAAGGAAAAGTGTCCAGAGAGCCATAATCATGGAAAATCATCAGACATCAACGTTAAGCGGCATCTTCGGGACTACCACTTCCTCCTCAGCTGTACTCGCTGCTGACATCTGAAAGTCTTTTTGCAGGACCTTCATAGTCCAGACCTCCAGGCAGGAAAAAACAGCCTCTTCATTTTGTTGCTGAACTGAAGTCTCAGTCCTCAAGCACTTCATGTCACATCTACATTATTATAATCTCAGGGGTACACCACTATTATATTTATATCATACTGGTCGTGCTTATGTGTGTTTGGGGATAACTGTAACTACAAATATCCAAAACTTGATTCTGTTCATCTGGACGTAGCGTTTTCAGTGGGAGAAACGTTGAACAGAATCAAGTTTTGGAGATTTCCTTACCTGGATGATTGAGCATGCATCAAGACATAACTATAAATAGTTATTTGGCATTATTGCGTTTTTGTTTGAGAAATTCTGTGCGCATTTTCCCATATAGTTCATTGTATGAGCTGCAAAAATGTTTATAGCGGCTGTGAAGTTGGACTTTTTACCTTGAAAATTTGTGGGAACTGAGTGACTGCTGGAACGAGCCTCAATTGGACATTAGAGGAACTGCAACTTCACGTGCTTTGACGCTGGCTTCTCTTGTCTGTCATGGTGGTTGCAGCTCACCTTAAGACTCACTTTGTATCATTCTTTTGTAGGAGGTGGAAACCTGGGCAGCCTGACGCCTGGACCCATCATGGTCTTGGTCCCGGGGATGAAGACTGCGCTCATCTTCATTCTGATGGACGTCTTAACGATCTGCACTGCTCCAGCAAAATGCGCTTCATCTGTCAGAGGCACACCATGAAGAACTAAACTCAGATGTGAGCTGTGAGCTGACACCATTGAATAGTGTGATTACAAGCTACCAGAATGATCTCTTTCTGCTGTGCTGAGGGAAAGGTCATTAGTGCTTTGCAGTTTGTATGTTGTATCAAAATCTTGATGTATCTAATTTTCCAGAACTCCACTGGTGTCCAAAAATCTAATAAAACACATCATCAATTTCTCTGAAACCTTCCTTCATTATCCCGAACAAACCAAGAGATTAAAAGTTCTTTAAATAGTTCTTTGAATTCCTGAAAGAGTAGCCCAAAGGAAAACTCTCCATGATCCAGATCAAGTGTTGCTTAAGCCAAGTCACTTTTGAGAATTCCTTAATTAAATGATCAGGTTCCTTAAAAAAGTTTTGAACTTGAAGTGCATTAAAAAAGCTCCCAGGAAATCTATGGAATCAGAACGATGCCACCTTGAAACGAAACCGAAAAAAATATTGAAACCGAAAAAAATATTGTAACTGAAATAAATGTACTGAAAAATCTTGTATTGAAACCGAAAAAAAATTGATAGTGAAAAAAAAAAATTAAAACTGTAATTTTTTTGTTTTCGCTTACAATTCTTTCTTTTTTTTCCGTTTCAATCCATTTTTCAGTTTCAATCCATTTTTTTTTCGGTTTCAAACCATTTTTCGGTTTCAATCCATTTTTCAGTTTCAATCAATTTTTTTCGGTTTCAAACCATTTTTTCGGTTTCAAACCATTTTTCGGTTTCAATCCATTTTTCGGTTTCAAACCATTTTTCAGTTTCAATCTGCTGGCACTGTTTTGGCGTCCGGGGGCGCGCTGGGGGGGGGCGGGGTTTCCGGCCCGCATGTATTTGCATACATTATAGAGGCCACTAGTGCTGACCAAGCTGCCATCTTTCTCTCTTCCCGTCTTTCAATGGCTGCTTCAATTTCAGCTTGAACCTCCAAACCGCACGTAAGTAATCATTTTTTGTCATCTTTCCTTGCTGTCCCACTGGACTGGACATTAGTTTAGTTTTTTTAGCTACATCTGGTGAAGTTGTGGTAAAATGCTAGCATTAGCCTATTCGTCGTAGCAAGCTAGCCTGAAGCTAATATTTGCTAAATTTAGGGACACCCGTGTCTCTTCAGGAGTTGGAGGCCGGTGTTCTAGGAGCGGATCTCAGGATCTCAACAGGCAGTGTTGGGCAGTAACCAGTGTTGGGTAAGTTACTTTAAAATAGTAACTTAGTTACATTACTAGTTACTTCTCTCAAAAGTAACTCAGTTACTTCAAGTTACTCGTTACTTTCAAAGTAACTAGTTACTAGGGAAAGTAACTTTGGTTTTACTCAGAATTCTCTTGTTAATGTGTTGCTTCCATAACTTTGCCAGTCTTCTAGCTTGCTTACTTGCCACAAGTGCACTGTGCCACCTGCCAATAGAAAGGAAAAGATAATGTGCATATTTCCACAAGAGAAATCCCACGCCTGGACCGTCGTTGACTGCTGCCATGATTCTAGCCTACGTCACAGTGTCATGTGCGCCTTTTACATCCAACACAAAAACTGCAGTCGTGGTGCTTACGATTGTACTCAGAACTCGGAAATTCTGCCTTCTGAATAGGAAGATGTAGGCAACACCAGACTGCAGACGAGCTGCATACATGGCTGGACTGGGACAGAAAATTGGCCCGGGCATTTTGACTAGAGACCGGCCCACCATTATAGGAAAAATCATAAATCCTTTGAATGAAAATAAACGCTGTTGTGACAGTGATGTACACTGTTCTGATGGTATATGTGCATCAATCTATCAATCGTTTGTTGTAAGATTCAGATAATTATTTTTTACAAGCTAGACATTTTAAATGAGAATAAGAAAGAAAAGTATTTCCTTGTGCCCCCCTTTCCCTGTTAATGCCCTACCTGGCCCCCTGGCAAAACTTTGCTAGACCCGCCCCTGCACAGTTACCAGCTGTCAGCTACTTAGAAAAGGATCCTGGTGTTATTTGTCTCTCAGAAACAGTTCATAACTTCCCTTCAACTCATTCATGTCACCTAAAGGGTAAACCTGTTTCTCCATCACCTGTTCAGCTCTGATGATTCAGTAAGGACATCTCCTGGTTTCATCTTCATGTTTCCCTCTCATCACATAACCAAACCATATCATGACCAGCAGGTTTACAGCTGTGGCTCCAGCAAACATCAGCTGATACTAGAAATTAATATTAAATAAATTCTAACAATAGGTGATCAAGCTTAAACGTGCTGCTGTTGTTTAGCGCGACATCCGCTGGTTTCCTCTTTCTGGCGCAAAGTGGGCGATAAACAAACAAGAGAGAAAAGCCGATCAGCTGATCACTGATCAGTTTTCATGATTGAAGTAGAAACAGGAGAGGGAGGGGGGAGAATGAAAGAAGAAGAGACAGCTGTGCAGCGTAAAGACACAGAATAACTCCAGCTTTGTGTCTTTTTCATTGTAGCTGAATTACGGGACAAACTGTTCCTTTTCACCTCAATAAGAAACGCGTAATATTTTCTCTGAATACCAGACGGGACGGTTGACAACTCTAATAACTTATGAACAAAATAAAGTTCAACATCAGTAACATAGCACCACCCAGCTGTATAGAAACTCCGTCATGCTAGCTAGCACGCAGTACGAAAAAGTCAGCATAACGAAAATAAACTCCAACTAAACTTGGTTCATATCTGACCCAGAGAGACTGCAGGTTATAACTTCTTACCTGAAGTTCAGTTCACACTTGGACCGGCGGCCGCCTCGGGTCTCCTTTCCTCTTGCCTCCCTTTTCCTTCATCCACCTGCTGGCTTCCACCACTTGCTAATGTTATTGAATCTGTGGAAGCTCCGCGACAGCCACCACACGAAGTAACGAGTAACGACCCTATCTAAATCCCAGTAACGACTAACGCGTTCCTGATTTTGGCATAATAACTAGTTACCGTGCTCGTTACCACAATAATAACGTAGTTACTGTAACGCGTTACTTAATAACGCGTTAGTCCCAACACTGGCAGTAACATAATACATGCACCGGCGTTACGTATTTAAAATACAAAATATGAGTAAATGTATCCGTTAGAGTTACTGTTCAATAGGTGATATTGAGAATACAGTTAGTTTGTTGAAATAAATGGATTACATGGCGGTGTTTTCCTGTTTCATACAGTGGGGCAAAAAAGTATTTAGTCAGCCACCGATTGTGCAAGTTCCCCCACCTAAAATGATGACAGAGGTCAGTAATTTGCACCAGAGGTACACTTCAACTGTGAGAGACAGAATGTGAAAAAAAAATCCATGAATTCACATGGTAGGATTTGTAAAGAATTTATTCGTAAATCAGGGTGGAAAATAAGTATTTGGTCAATAACAAAAATACAACTCAATACTTTGTAACATAACCTTTGTTGGCAATAACAGAGGTCAAACGTTTACTATAGGTCTTTACCAGGTTTGCACACACAGTAGCTGGTATTTTGGCCCATTCCTCCATGCAGATCTTCTCGAGAGCAGTGATGTTTTGGGGCTGTGCCAAGCAACACGGACTTTCAACTCCCGCCACAGATTTTCTATGGGGTTGAGGTCTGGAGACTGGCTAGGCCACTCCAGGACTTTCAAATGCTTCTTACAGAGCCACTCCTTTGTTGCCCGGGCGGTGTGTTTTGGATCATTGTCATGTTGGAAGACCCAGCCGCGTTTCATCTTCAAAGTTCTCACTGATGGAAGGAGGTTTTGGCTCAAAATCTCACGATACATGGCCCCATTCATTCTGTCCTTAACACGGATCAGTCGTCCTGTCCTCTTGGCAGAAAAACAGCCCCATAGCATGATGTTTCCACCCCCATGCTTCACAGTAGGTATGGTGTTCTTGGGATGCAACTCAGTATTCTTCGTCCTCCAAACACGACGAGTTGAGTTTATACCAAAAAGTTCTACTTTGGTTTCATCTGACCACATGACATGGCAAACTTCAGATGGGCCTGGACATGCACTGGCTTCAGCAGCGGAACACGTCTGGCACTGCGGGATTTGATTCCCTGCCGTTGTAGTGTGTTACTGATGGTGACCTTTGTTACTTTGGTCCCAGCTCTCTGCAGGTCATTCACCAGGTCCCCCCGTGTGGTTCTGGGATCTTTGCTCACCGTTCTCATGATCATTTTGACCCCACGGGATGAGATCTTGCGTGGAACCCCAGATCGTGGGAGATTATCAGTGGTCTTGTATGTCTTCCATTTTCTGATGATTGCTCCCACAGTTGATTTTTTCACACCAAGCTGCTTGCCTATTGTAGATTCACTCTTCCCAGTCTGGTGCAGGTCTACAATACTTTTCCTGGTGTCCTTCGAAAGCTCTTTGGTCTTGGCCATGGCGGAGTTTGGAGTCTGACTGTTTGAGGCTGTGGACAGGTGTCTTTTATACAGATGATGAGTTCAAACAGGTGCCATTCATACAGGTAACGAGTGGGGGAGAGAAAAGCGTCTTACAGAAGACGTTACAGGTCTGTGAGAGCCAGAGATTTTCCATGTTTGAGGTGACCAAATACTTATTTTCCACCCTGATTTACGAATAAATTCTTTACAAATCCTACCATGTGAATTCATGGATTTTTTTTTCACATTCTGTCTCTCACAGTTGAAGTGTACCTCTGGTGCAAATTACTGAACTCTGTCATCATTTTAAGTGGGGGAACTTGCACAATCGGTGGCTGACTAAATACTTTTTTGCCCCACTGTATGTTAGGCTATGGTCTCTCTATTTTTGGTAATTCCACGCCGGTGGAAACCCAAACAAAACACGCAATAAGAGCCTCTAAAAATTATTATACAAAAATTATTTAATATGAAGGCAATAGCAGAGTGTTACAGGCATCGCCCTAAACAATGTAGCCTCATGGGCAGTGTAGTACGTGCTGCAGGGAGAATGGACTGCCATACCCGTTATGTGTCTGTGAGCGAGGGAGGGAGAAAAAGGAAAAGTACGAGCTGTCACGGAGCAGAAACGGGAGCTGGAAGCATGTAAATATAATAATAACCACTAAAGCCAAAAAGAGTGCCTGACGAGCCCAGCTGTAAGTAAGCTGTTAAGACTCGACTGTACACCGTGTTCGTGTTTTCCTCCGAAACAATAAGCAGCCTTTCAACGGCTCTCTCTGTCTCTCGCTAGCAAACTTGACCCAGACAACAAAGTAAAGCTAGTTTTCAGCTACGAGCCCAACACGAACCGGACGTATCAGCCAGAGGTCCCTTTACTACGGTTCGGAGCCGCTGACCTGTTTTATATACGCGCTGAATAGTTTTCTACACGAGATCGCTGCAAAAAGTGCAGCCTTACCTAATGTCCACCTACTGTTACTCATTTATATTAAGATTTTAACATCTAGTTGGTATTGGTATGGCGAGTAGCCTTCAGTAATAGTAATAAATCACACAGCAATAGTGCATTCATGTAGTTGTAAAGTATTCAGAATACATTACTTCTATAATCTTTGGTGGAATACATTTTAAAATTAACCTTCCCAACACTGTCAACAGGTTAGCACCTCATACCACAGTGCATCAAAGCAGTCTCATGAGCGCTGGAAAGGACGAGCCCAGAGCCCAAAACAGACAGTGCAGGAGATGACAAGGTTAGTAATTGTATGGTGAAAATTATACTTTGTTATCTTGATTGGCAAAAGAAAAGTAAATACAAAATCTGCTTCTCACATTTAGGGCATTTCCAAGATTTTTTTTTTTTCAAAACTTCTTCAATTTCTTTCATTACAGCTGTCCTGTGCCAGAAGTTCTGTTGACCCACAGTGAGAGGCATCATTTCAGAAACACCAGGAAGACTGAAACTCGTCGCCAGGATCAAGCAGGGCTCGTGATCTTCACCAGCAGCTCCCTCACAAGAAGGATAAACCCAGCATTTTCATGAACACTGATGGAGACCTTTGCTTTGTGTAATGTTAGAAGTACTCAGATAATCCTCAGAGGGTCTGGACTTTTACATAATATAATAGAATAGAATTCAACTTTGTTGTCATTGCACATGCACAGGTACAGGGCAATGAAATGCAGTTTGCATCCATCCAGAAGTGCTTTAGTGATATAGGTATATTACAATATATATTAGCAATAATATAGATATCTAAGTATATTACAGAAATGGGTCTATTATGGTATGTTACAATGTACATGGTATGAAGTATGTTAAGAATATTCTATAACTATAAGTATGTACAGGCTGTAGTGAGTACAAACTATGTACAGGCTATGAACAGGATATAAATATGAAAAACTATACAGAAATCTGAGATATACAGTTATACAGAAATGTGAACTATGCAAGTTATAAACAGTTGTAGGATTAAAAATTATCATATGTACAGAATGATTATTTACACAGAACTATACAGTAGTGCAGGTAAGTAATAGCTGTAGCTATAAGCTATAGTAATAGCTTTAAGTCCTGTAGAAAGTTAAATATATGTTGTGCTCACTGGTTACTCTGGTATGAATGACTCTGAATTACTTTATGTTAAATAACACACTATTGTCAAAAAACAGTGAAAGAATTCCAGATCACAAGTTTTTAGTTCAAATACAAGTAACAACCTTTGACTTTAATCAGGTTTTATTTAATTGTGTCAGAGAAAACATCATGTGCTCTTCATGTAGCTGAGTACATTCAGTGTTTAAAACAGAAGTTGTGCAGGTCTGAGATCAGCAGTTTTCTGAAACACCAAACTGAGGTCCTGTTAATGCTGATGTATAGTGACACAGTTACAGGGGTGATTAATCCTTTTGACTTTTTGTCTTTAAATTTATCAATAAAACAGCTGCAGCTTTCACTGACAGCACATGTGGTACTTTAACCTTTGTACTGTTTTCTTCAGTTAATTTTGGAGTTACTACAAAGATTGAAGATATAGGATGATCTGTCTGCTGTCACTGGGTGGTGCTGAGGTCTGAATCTGAGGACGGCTCCTGTAATCACAAACAGAACAGAATCATCACAAACTGAAATATAAAGTTTATCTCTCAAATCTGAAATAGAGCTGATCCTTCTCCGTCCTCACACACTCGGGATCTGAAGTTGTTCAGTCCTACAGTTCTGCCAACAGCTTTTTATTTTTTTTATTTGTTTTAAAGGCCTTACTAACACATTTTGTAATATCATGTTTACCTTTGAGTTGTTGATGCTTTATAAATGGACATCTGCAAAGATGAGATGATGGAGCAGGTTTCAGTCGAGGTTCAGTCTGCTGCTGCATCCTGGTCACAACATACAGAGGTGTTATCAGCTCAGTATTGAACAAGAAATATTAATGTTTCAAATTATTTGTCCTAAAGGATGCAAGCTGTACAGAATACTGCACATGTGACTTTGTGAACATAATTCATTAAAAATAATTTGGACAGTTTTTTAACCTGAATATTTGTAACAAACTCAGTAAAAAAAAAAAAAAAAAAAGCTAAAAAAATAATCAGAGGAAAAATGTAACATTTTAACTTAAGCTGACAAGCGGGAGTAGTTGGTTTCAGTACATAAGTATCGGGCTTTGCTATTTAATCCGTAGCTATTGATTAATGAGGGGAATTTAAAAGTTGGCGTTTATGTCCTTCCACATGTGGAAAGCGACAGAAAACATGCTGCTGTTTGCACATATTTAATAATCAGCTCTGCGCAGAAGCAGAAGCAGAGTCCAGCCTGTTGCTCTTACAGTATAATACTCATAATAAAAGTACAGTAACCGTGGTTAGTCACTGAGCAGCCCGGTGCGTTTCTCTTGATTTCTTTAGTCAGGGTAAATTCATTCACCTGCACGGGTTAGCTAAACGAACTTTAAAAAAACAAGTTTCCCCGACAGCCGAGTGCTCATTTTAGCTAGCTAGGTCCTTAGGTAGCTAGCTAAGGACCTAAATTACGGATTAGTTTACAAACACATTTAACTTACCAAAAATAATGCGGTGGGGCCTCAGGTCCTCCTGTCTGGTAGTCCAATTTACTGAAGAACACCTCAGGCTGTCACTTACCGAAATAGTCGGTAATGTAAACGCTGGACCTCTCGGCATCTGCCATTCCCGAGTGGCTGTAGCTCAGGTGTGAAGAAAATATAATCTGATCAAACATTATTCAGCTTTAAATATTGTTCAGCTTTAAAGTTACTGTGCAACTGTGTAATAAAAATGTGCTCACGACTTTGGCCTTGAGAGCGATAAGAAGCGATCGCCTCATCCTGCAGGTGCAAGATATCTGCAAGCGAAGAGACTAGAACACCCAAGGCCGATTTCCTTTTATGGAGTTGTTTTTTCTGCTAATGCAGCACTTTCCTCACAACCCCCTCCTGTAAGTTTTAGAGAATATATACCCATCCTCACAGCAAATATTGGGAATCTCTTGATGTGAGCTGTGTTGAGAGGTTGTCTCTGTCTCAATAAAAGTTCACTGATTCCCCATCTGCAGCAGGTGTCCGGTTGTCTTCATTCTCCGCCAGCCTGGTTAAGTCAATTCCTCCTTAACATCTAAAAGAACCTATTTAATGAAGGAAGACGGGTTCACTTTGTGTTTAATATTATTCTATTGCTGTTGTTTTTTTTATATCCTTCAATTGGCGTCACGAAACAGGATCCGCTCCAGGTCAACTGGAACGGATGGGAGGATTTCGGCCGTGGTCTGAGTGAACGGAGTTTGGACAAAAGCTGTGTGCACACAAAAACAAGGTAAGCAGACCTTTTATTTCTGCTATATTGAACATTATAAAAATACTTAGTGTCCAAACTCCTAGTAATTCATAACCAAAATTGTCTGGCTTACTTAAGGCTTGTTGAGAATCAGACAAGTGAATAAGAAATAAGTGAATAAGAGATAAGTGAATAAGAAATAAGTGAATAAGTGAATAAAGATAAGAGTGAACTGAGGTCTGACCACGGTTGCAGCCGACGGGTTGCTCTCCGGTGTCGGATACAAACCTCAGTGCAGGTCTGGGACCTTGAAAGGGTTTATTAGTAACGCCTTTCTAAACAAATTAAAAGGTTAAAGGCCTTGAGAATATTTTTTAGTAATATTCTCTAAACTACAGAAGGGTTAGGAAGGCCCAGAGGACTTTATTAGAAAAGATCCTCTAAAACTTAAAAAGGAGAAGTACTGGTTGGAGTCCAAAGGAGGGGTCCCTTTGATCAATAGGAGAAAACGGATCTCTTCTTAAAACCCTGATGATTTTAGTGTTTTAAATGTTTTGATGTTCTGTTTGATATTGGACACACATAAATACACGCTGAATGCTTGCTGTGAAACACTGGGCAGGACAGTTTGGTTCTCCGTTGTTCACAGATTACACAATTAAAGGAACTAGGTTCCTCTTTTGGTTAAAATAATACACCACACATAGAATTTTTTTTTTACACATTTATTACATACATAAGGAGGGTAATGAGTGACTGCAGGTAATGTATGAAGTGTGAATGAGACGTGTGAACAAGGTGACAACCAACTAGCACCCCTATCAGGAAGCTCTAGGCAAGGCTACCCGCCAGACCCCGGTTTGGTAGAAGCTTGGTAACACCTGAAGGGATATTTCAGTGCTGACTCACCTTTAAAGCAGCGCCCCAGCTGTTAGTGCCTAACAGAGGCAGAAACCCAGCTGGCCCAAATTCTCCTTTAAAATCAATAAAAGAACACTCCTCCATTGACAGTAAAATGGATGGAGAATTAGATCGAGAAACTAATGATGATGGTTGGGGTCCCGGTGTTATTCTTAGCACATTGGGAGAACAATTAACATGTGTTGAGACAGTCATCAACTCCACACACCAGCCTAAAGAAGCAAAAAAGCAGAAAGAGTCATTGAGGAAAACAGCTGAAAGGTTAATGAAAGAAAAGGGAAAGGACGAGGGGAGTAGTGGTAACTGGGGAATAATTTGGCAGAATAAGGCTATGCAGGCAAAAGAGAAAGAGGAAGAAGCCAACTCAGCAGCAGCAGGTGCAGGTGTGATGAGCGGGGTGAGACACAGAAAGGAAGCAGATAAGCACGCAGGCCGCAAAGCTAAATTTAATCACTGGGTGTGTTTATGGGAAACTGCAAAACCACACATGAAGAAAAATAGGTCTCAGCCACCTCCCTATTCTGCCTCAACTCCTCCCTCAGCAGGCATATATCCGGTACTTAATATCTCTGGTGGAATAATGACTATTGGAGAAGAACCGCCCGTAGCTCCAACTCCCATAGATACCAAGCATTTTTGCCCAGGAAGCTCCTCTCTGTCGGCGACATCCTCAGCTAGTAGTAGAGCCCCCTCTTCTATGTCCCTCCCCCTGACCCACCTCATGTTACACTGTTTTATGACAGGCATGACACCACCTGGTACCAGCACATGTTCCAAGAGCAGTGTGAGGGGCGGGCTTGGTCTCTGAACATGTCGTGCATTTTTGCGGCACCGGAGGGAGTGGCAGCAGCGGTTACTTTTACAACAGATCAATTACAGTGGTACATGATGTCTGATGAGGCAGCTCCCCATGTGTCACTGGCCTTACATCCTGGACACCAGGCTAAGGAGCTGGGTGGAATGGTTAAACGTTCCCTTGCGGCCACTGACTGGACACCTACAAAACTCCCACAGGTTTTGTTTTCTCCATCTACCAAGACATACCAAATTTTAAATGATTGCTTTAATTCCTCAACACTGCAACATGGAGTGGTCAGCGGGTCACATGGAAGAGAACACACAGACCACTGTGATGCTGCGCCTTTACTCGACTCTCTTCCAGATTGTTTGTGGTCCCTTGGACCCACAGATGTAGGTTTAGTTGATGTGGAGCCAGTCTCTTTTCAACTGTCATCTGCTACCCCTTTGTGGCAGCCTCAGTACCCACACAGACCGGAGGCTGAGGCGGGGATTGCAGAAACAATTTCTGGTTTGGTCACTGCCGGTGTCTTGGAGCCCTCCTGCTCTAAGTGGAACACGCCCATCCTACCCGTTGAGAAAAAAGGCACGGGGAAGTTCAGAATGGCACATGATTTGAGAAGGATTAATGCCTTACTTGGCACTCCTACTTTGCCTGTGCCTAATCCTTATGTTGCCTTGACCAACCTCCCACCATCTCATGCCTGGTTCACCTGCATTGACTTGGCTAATGCCTTTTTCTGCCTCCCACTTCGTGAGTCACTGCGTGACATTTTCTCATTTACATTTAGAGGCCGACAATGGCGTTACACTCGCTTACCACAGGGATTTGCCCTCTCCCCAGGACTGTTTAATCAGTGTTTGAAAGAACTTTTACAAACCAGCCCACTACCATCTGACTGTATGTTAATACAATATGTGGATGACCTTTTGCTGTCTGCCCCCACGGCTGACATCTGTTTGGAGGCCACCAGAGTGGTACTTCACCACCTGGCCAACACAGGTTTTAAAGTGAGCAAAAACAAACTACAGATTGCAAGAAAACAGGTTTCTTTTCTAGGCCGCATGGTCTCACAGTCCGGTATTTCCTTGTCCCCAGAACACAGGAACTCCATTTTGCACCATCCAAAACCTCTAACTGTAAAAGACATGTTGTCATTTTTGGGCCTGACTGGTTACAGCAGGACCTATGTCCCAGACTATGTTGGCCTTACTTCCCCTTTGCGCGTTTTGGTAAATGAACAAGGCATGAGAAACCTCTCTGCTCGCCTCTCATGGACTACAGAAACAGAACAGGCGTTTATAAAGTTAAAACAACAGCTTTCTGTCGCCTCCGACCTTGCTGTGCCAGATTATGCTTTGCCTTTTCATCTTGATGTTTCTGGAACTGGAACCCATATCAATGGTATCCTGTTCCAGAAAAAAGGGGGAGAGAGAAAAGTGTTGACATATGTAAGCGTAATGCTTGACAACACTGAAAAACGCCACCCACCGTGCACACAACACGTTTCTGGACTTGCAAAAATCATTCAGAAAACAGCACACATAGTGATGAACCACCCACTAAAAATTTTGACATCACACAGTGTGGTGGCCTATGTCTCCTCACAGGCCTTCACACTCACTTCACTCAGGCAGAGACGCCTCAGTACCATTTTGGAAGCACCACACATCACCTACTCACATGAAGGCATAAACATGGCTGATCACATGGGATCAGGGGAACCACATATGTGTGAAGAGGTTGTGCAGGTACAGGAGAAAATCAGGCCAGATTTGCAGGCAGAACCTCTAATGGATGCAGAAAAAGATTGGTTCACAGATGGATGTTGTTTCAGAACTGAAAGTGGAATGTTGAAGGCTGCATGGGCAATAGTGGAACAGACAGACATGAGATGGAAAACAGTGAAAGCAGAGCAGTTGACAGGACAACAGTCTGCACAGAGAGCTGAACTGAGAGCGGTGATTGAAGCCTTAAGGATGGGAAAGGGACAGAAAGTGAATATATACAGTGATTCAGCTTATGCTGTGGGAGCAGTGCATGTGGAGCTCAAGCAGTGGCTAAGAGCTGGTTTTTTGACAGCCAGCGGAAAGCCTATTAAACATGAGATAGAAATGAGGGAATTAGCGGAAGCACTGTTGTTACCTGTTAAGGTGGCAGTGGTAAAATGCAAAGGACACAGTGCCGGATTGAACTTAGTGGCATTAGGTAACAAACAGGCCGACTTAGTAGCTAAGCAGACAGCTGGTTACTTACCCTCCCTGATTATGGTAATGGACCCAGAAGCCACACCCCCTCCAGAAAGACCACCCATACAACTAGGCCTAGCCACAATCAGAGAGTTACAGGACAAAGCCAGCCCCCAGGAAAAATCATTATGGGTAACAAGAGGGGCCACAAACACAGATGTTTGGCGTGGCCCAGATGGAAGGCCCATTCTACCGCCAGGGGTCAGACAGACAGCAATGGAAGAGGCACATGGAGTGGGGCATGTGGGACCTGCACAAATGATGAGGAACTTAGCCGCCTGGTGGCACCCTTATCTAAAAGACATGACAAAATACATGGTTAAAACCTGTAAGGAGTGCAACCAATTTGGAATCAAGCCCGCCTTCAAGCCAATAGCAGGGTACTTCCCCATCCCACTTTGCCCAGGGAAAGAAATAATCATTGATTACACAGACATGGTGGACAGAGTAGGTAGTTACAGGTACCTGCTGGTGGCTGTGGATGCATTTTCAGGTTGGCCAGAAGCCTGGCCGACAGCAAGTGAAAACAGTAGAACTGTGGTGAAGTGTCTGATTAATCATTATATACCACAGCATGGGTTTCCCGAGGTCATAAGGTCGGACAATGGTTCACATTTCAGGAACCACGATCTGCAGAGGGTTGAAGCCGCATTAGGTTTGAAACATAAGTTTGGCTCAGTTTACCACCCCCAATCCCAGGGGAAAGTGGAAAGGATGAATCAAACTCTAAAAACTAAATTGGCTAAAATCTGTGCACAGACCAAATTAGATTGGGTTAAGGCATTGCCTCTTGCATTAATGTCCATAAGATGCTCAGTAAATCAAACCTCTGGTTACACTCCATTTGAGTTGGAGCATGGCAGGCCTTTTCCTGGCCCCTCCTCTCGCCTGTTAATGTCGGATGAAGCTGATTCAGACCTCGATCCGAGGACATATTATAACATGCTCCGCAGTTTTGTTGCCCAGTATTCCTCACAGGTCGCTGAAAGAAACCAGCAAGAGCTGAAAGAGGCGGCTACACCTGGAATGGACTACGTCCTCCTGAAAGTCACAAAGAGAAAGTGGGCTGAGCCTCGCTGGACAGGCCCTTACCGCATAACAGAGCGGACCTCCCACGCTGTCAGGCTCGAAGGGAAAGGTGACACCTGGTTTCATTACACACAGTGCGCTGCTGCCACCGAACCAGGAAGAACCTTGAGAGAGGTGCAGAAGGACCTGTCAGAAGGAGCTGCAACAGCATCACCAACCACTTGAGGGAGCCAAAGCTCAACCTACAAGCCGGCTGGTTACAAAAGGGGGTGTTCTTCATACTGAACTAAACATTTTTATTTTTCTATTTTTAACATCTTTTATGACTTTGCTTTTATATTGGCTTGAGTTTTTAAGATTTACATTTTACATTGCAATAGTTTTAACTGCTGAAAGCTCATTTAAAGTTGTGTCACTGATACTTTTTGTTGCTCTTTAACTCCTAGAACACGCCCTTGGCGAGGTGGGGGGAACTGGACCACCTTTCTCTGCCCCATCATCCTCTATTAGAAGACATCCAAGCTAAGTAAACATGTCTTGGCCCTTTCCCCCTGAAATGACAGGCAGGCAAAGATGTTGCGTCTTTGTTTGCTTCCTGGCCCTGGGTCTCATTCCCATTGGCATAATCCTGATCTGTGAAGGGCCCCCGACACTTCTGACACCTTCAAGTTCAAAAGCTTCGCCCCCTTCTGACAGTTCCAATCTGACAAATGTAGCCCCTAGGGTCTTGCCCACCACTTCCTCTCCAGTTTTGCCCACGCCCGATCCATCTAGAAAGAAACGAGACACGGTTACCTCCTGCACCCCAAGTACGACTAGAATGATTACTCTCTGTGTCCCCAACAATAAAAGTTGGGTAGTCGAAATAGATTTCGCTAGCTTCCCAGTCACTCCCGTCACCAAAGACCAAGGGGGGGATCTTTTTAACCTTGCAGTACATCTCTCCTCCTCAGTGTGGTATATAACCCTGGGAGGTTGGCATCAGTGGAAGTGGTCCAGTTTAGTGTCAGAAACGGACCTCGATTGGTCCAAGCACTCTAGGGGTCAGGCTTTGCACTGGAGAAACCAAAATATGCTCAGAATAGCAAAAAAACCGGATCTTTCAGGCTTAATTTTTACCCTAAAGGATCTGGCCTTGACCTCCTGTCAACAATTTATACTTGCCCCTTGGACTGATCGCACCGCCCTGTATTGGCAAATGGAAATATGCCCTAGCGTTGGTGCAGCTCCAAGCTCTGTAGTTAAAGATGATAACCCCACCTTTAATGGCCCTCCGGTGACATATACAAACGGGGGGAGAAACGGCCGAATACGCATTGTAGACACAAATAAAATGTCTAAAGATGACCTCTTCCAAATTCTAACCGGTATTTCTGGAGCAACAAACAACTGGTTACTACTAGCTGAACAAGCTGCTGACAAGACGGCTTCCGACTGCATAGTGTGTATGGGAGCCCGCCCCACTTTACGAGTGGTACCGGCGCCAGTCAATAGTGCATGCCTCCTGCATCTTATGAACAATACAAAACGAGGTCATTGCTCATATCTGGAAAACCACTTTCCTAAAACTCAACGCTCGGTCTCTAATAAACCACCTTTCTTTTCTTCAGATGTAGCTGTGAACAATTTCACTTGTATTAACCTGACTGGCAATGCAGTAAAACTAGGTAGCTTGAACTCTTCTTGGTGCACTGAGATGACGGTTATGAAACCAAACTTCCGACCTACGGCTAGGGCTGATTTGTGGTGGTGGTGTGGCAATAACAAGTTATATGATGGTTTCCCTCGGGATGCGTCAGGTCTTTGCGCTCTCATAACTCTTATTTTACCTGTTTCAGTCACTCCAGTAGATCTCTCTATAGAAGTACACGAAGTTGGCCTCCCATCCTCCTCTGAACGCCGCTCTAAACGTTCTCTAATCCCAGGTTCAGCTCATAATCCAACCTATATTGATGCTGTAGGTATACCCCGTGGGGTCCCCGATGAATATAAACTGCGAGACCAGGTTAAAGCAGGATGGGCCTCGATACTTTGGATGGTTGAAATAAATGCGAATGTAGACAGAATTAACTACATTCACTTTAATGTGCAACTGTTGGCTAATTACACTCGAGATGGTTTTGAAGCTGTGCATGCACAGTTATCTGCCACTTCCCTAATGGCTTTCCAAAACAGGGTCGCAACGGATTTTCTCCTCGCAGAAAGAGGCGGAGTCTGCAGCCTTTTTGGTCAGGAGTGCTGTACCTATATCCCCAATAACACAGCTCCTGATGGTTCCCTCACTAAAGCTATTACTGGTCTCACAGCTCTTACTGTTAAAATGAAGGAACACTCGGGCGTTGATACTGCCATGTGGGACTCTTGGCTTAACATGTTTGGCAAATATAAGGCCCTTGTAGCTTCCGTCCTAGTTTCCATCTCAGTTTTTGTTGCTGTCCTAGTCACCTGCGGTTGCTGTTGTATTCCATGCATTCGATCCCTCTTCCAGAGACTGATTGTTACAGCTCTCACTCCTGAGGATAAGGATCTCGCCCGGCAGATGCCTTTATTGGCTAGTCAACTTCCCACCTCCTCGCCAACGGATGATGAAAACTCTGATCGTGAGGGTGACGAACATTATCGTCTTTCTCTTGTTTAAATGCTTCTAGAATGGTTTTTTCTCTGTGGTGTTTTGTATTAGGCTTGTTATTAATTGTTTCCCTCACCCACTTCCTCTTGAAGGATATATCTGGTTGAACTGTGTCTGGTCGGGTTGTGAGGGTTAAGCGATGTTCTCAGGGTCTCCGGACTTAAGCCTGAGCGAATGTGTACTCCCACCACTGGATATAAATTGTTTTATTCCACACCCCTTCCTCACTTTTTAACATATTCACTTTTGAATGTCCTTAGCAGTTACCGTTCTGTGTTTATTTTACGATTGATTTATTCTTTCACATTTTCACGTTTATATCTCTCATTATTATAGTATACTCTGTACTCTCCACATTTTTATCATTACTTATGCTTTTTGGTTGCTAGGTTACAGGAACTGTTAATTTTGTGTCACTACCCTGGTTGCACTGACTCGTTGTATCCTTGGTTGCAGGACAGCTGTTACTGCTTTCGTCGGGAACCGAGACTGCTTGCAGCCGACCCCTGGGCAGGGTGGTGCCTGGACTCTTTTCTCCTCATCTGCAATGACAGATAAAGACAAATGATAAGACCCGAGGAGTTTTTCGAGCCAGGCTTCGACACGTCTCTGTGTTCCTTTGAATGTTACTTATTTTTGTGTGTTGACCCATTTAAGATGGGTCAAAAGGGGGATTTGAAGAAAATATAATCTGATCAAACATTATTCAGCTTTAAATATTGTTCAGCTTTAAAGTTACTGTGCAACTGTGTAATAAAAATGTGCTCACGACTTTGGCCTTGAGAGCGATAAGAAGCGATCGCCTCATCCTGCAGGTGCAAGATATCTGCAAGCGAAGAGACTAGAACACCCAAGGCCGATTTCCTTTTATGGAGTTGTTTTTTCTGCTAATGCAGCACTTTCCTCACAACCCCCTCCTGTAAGTTTTAGAGAATATATACCCATCCTCACAGCAAATATTGGGAATCTCTTGATGTGAGCTGTGTTGAGAGGTTGTCTCTGTCTCAATAAAAGTTCACTGATTCCCCATCTGCAGCAGGTGTCCGGTTGTCTTCATTCTCCGCCAGCCTGGTTAAGTCAATTCCTCCTTAACATCTAAAAGAACCTATTTAATGAAGGAAGACGGGTTCACTTTGTGTTTAATATTATTCTATTGCTGTTGTTTTTTTTATATCCTTCAGGTGGCAGAGCAGGTCAGCCACTAATCAGAAGGTCGGTGGTTCAATCCCAGGCTGCCTCCTAGCTGCATGCCAAATATCCATGGGCAAGATACTAACCTTGTTTGCCTACTGGTGGTGGTCAGAGGGCCCGGTGGCGCCAGTGTCTGGCAGCCTCGCCTCTGTCAGTGCGCCCCAGGGCAGCTGTGGCTACAATGTAGCTTGACAGTGTGTGAATGACTGAATGTAGTGTAAAGTGCTTTGGGGTCCTTAGGGACTGAGTAAAGCGCTATACAAATGCAGGCCATTTACCATACCTATGTTTTAATGTTGGAGGAGTCTCCTACACTAAAGAAATAAAACAAAAAATGCCATCCTCACTTCAAGACTTCTCTCCAGACATGAAGTCAGGGCTGTAACATATGAAAACATAAACATGTAGCAAAGTCCAAAGAAGGCCATAAAACTTTAGTCTAAAGTAGGCATTGACAGCTGAGGTACACAGTTAACATTATAGGGAATAACAGTTTTTAAGATGACTCAAAATGTAAAATACTGTAAAATATTTATTTGAACATGGATTGTGTCCATTTTTTAAAACTGTCCTCATTATAGCGTATTTAAAACAACAACTGCTGACCAAAGTGCTTTGCATTTAAAATCATCAAAAGAGATAAAAACATTGGAAGAAAGGAAGCATAAAATTAGAATTTGTTTATTTTTCATTTCCTAATTTTTTGCTAAGTGTTCACATTTTTGTACACTGTATGGGGTTATGGGCTACAGTCTAAATGGCTTAGATCTGTCTTGGCTGACTTAAAACATGTTGGTTCTACAGCCATCATCATAGCTAGGATTATGAACTTGAATTGGGAACTCAGCTGTCTGCAATCTACTGACATCCAGGGGTGAACATGTGACAACATTTAAAGAAGTTCTCAAGTTAATCAGAGTTAATTTAGGTTTTCAAGATTAAGTTACTGAGAAAAATTCAAAAGGTTCTTACAGAAATTCTCTAGTGGTTTAAAAAGTTCTCAAAGTCCTTAAAAAGTTCAACAGTTAATTAAATAAGTCTAAGTTCTTATAGGGAAAATTGGAGAGTTCCTTAAAAAAGCCCAGGAATTTGTTAAACAAAGATGAGTTCCTACAAATGCCAAAGCTATTTAGGAAAGTAATCAGGCTCCTTAAAGCGTGTACTACATGTTGGTACATACTGCTGAAGTATTTCGAAACACTGACAACTTTATGAAGGTAAAACTTTTTTACCTCCTTTTTCTTATATTTCTTCTTCTGAACAAGGTTCAAGCTCTCCTCCATCAGCACCAGCCACAACTGAACTAACTCTTTAAGTCACCAGTCATTGTCGTTTTGTCTTTTCCAATCAGTTTAATTTCTGTTTCCAGACGAGTTTTTTATTTGTGTCACTATTAGTGTTAATGGTTTTTGTTAAATTATTAATCTCATTATTATTATTTTACAGAAGGTGTTGGTCAAGGCCATGTTGAGGAATACCAGAATAGAAACTGCACTTTATGAACTCAAAGTGATGCAGACCTCCCAATCCTCAAAAAAAGATAAATAAAATAACCATAAAATAAAACTACACATCTGTGAGATGATTTAAAGTAGTAGATATTCAGATGATCCATGATGGGTTTGAAGAGCCAAGAAACTGGTAGTGGAAGAAACACAAAAAGCACTGGGAGATAAATTACTGCTGTCAGTGAGAGAAAACAGCATTTTAGGGAGTTAGAAACATCAGTCGGACAATACGGCCACTGAAACATTCACATGGGAGACATTTTATTGGGATGTTAAATGAAATATATTTGGTTGAAGTATAAAAACTTAACATGTGTAGAAATCCAAAGAACATTCAGTGAAGAACAATGTTTTCATACTACAGATACAATGTACCAAGCTGTGAATCCAGGAAAACAAAAGTTTATCAATGTTAACAAAGCGGTTTGGCATATAATAAAATATAAAATATAATTTAAAGTTATTAAATGCTTTTTGGTGGCAAGAACAGAAAACAGGTAAACAAAGACAGGATTTCAGAAACACTGTGGACCTGACACTGTAGCACAAATGTTAATTCTATTTCAAAGCCTCCTTCACAGAAAACACACTGAATGTAACAGTGAATACTTTACAGAAATTTCACAGTAAAAAGGCAGAAAATACCACAAACAATGAAACAGCAGCAGCAGTGAGAAGCAAAGAAAGTAACCACATTGCATTAATCGCCACATCAGCTCTTCTCTCCTTATACTTACATAAGTTAATTTCTAAAGTTTAAAAAATGTTAAATATTATGTCACAGTCCACAAGAGGAAAATGGGGGATAAAATAAGGTCATAAATCTGAATTTTAAGGGAAGTGAGAAATAATTTTACACTGTAAATACTAAATGGTCCAAACCGAACCGTACAAACATGAAACAACACAATCTTAGTGTATTATTCAAAACAAAAGCAAAATTAGGCTTAAAAAGGGACTTTTAAGCCTAATTTTACCCTAAACAACAACACTTTTAACTACTTACCTTCTTCTATTTAGCTTATGAACCCTGCTATACACATTTTATGAATACCTCGATATATTACTGCACTTTTTGAGTACTTTGATGAAGTGGTACTACAACTCCCAGCGTCCCATCAGCATTTTGTAAATAAGAACAATGAAAAAAAGAGAACAGCAATAAAGTGTACAAATTTGTCACTGAAGATGTTACAATATAGTTAAAATTAGTGTAAAAAACTACAACTCTCAATATTTACAAATACTAGAATTTTTAAGTGCATATACTACAGCTCCCATCAGGCATCAGTTGGTCAGCTGAAAGGCTCTGCTTAGGACGAGTTCAGTTGTAGCTCCACCCAGATGACACGCCTCTACAATGCACACCAGCCTCTGATTGGTCAGCTGGGACGCCATAGCGATAAGGTCACCTGAGAGGCAAAGAGAAGACCCTTTACTATCACATCTTTGTGTGTGGGAAGGTGTGACCAGATATGCTCCGTGGGAACGTATCTAGTTTGTGAGGACATTTCTGAATTAAGAGGATATTTCTGCTTTGTGGGGACATCTATGCATTACAAGGACATTTCTGCTTATTAGGATGTTCCTGCATTTTGGGGACAAGTCTGCAATAGAAGGACATTTCTGTTCTGCAGGAAGCTTTCTGCTTTAAGAGGACATCACTCCACACATCACCCACTCCACACATCACTCACTCACTTGGACACTAGAAGGGGGAATTATGTTAAAATGCTCTTCATAGACTACAGCTCTGCATTTAACACCATAATTCCCTCCACACTCACCACCAAGCTGGAGCATCTGGGACTCAGCTCATCTATGTGTCAGTGGATCTCCAACTTCCTAACTGGCAGACCACAGGCAGTAAGGATGGGCGGACATGTCTCAGCCTCCGCCACTCTCAGCACTGGAGCCCCCCAGGGGTGTGTTCTGAGCCCCCTGCTGTACTCTTTGTACACATATGACTGTGTGGCCACTACCAGCTCCACCACCATCATCAAGTTTGCTGACGACACCGTTGTGGTGGGCCTGATCTCTGATAACAACGAGACGGCCTACCTGAAGGAGATTAGGAATCTGGAAAACTGGTGCCAGAGGAACAACCTCCTTCTAAACGTCAGTAAGACAAAGGAGCTCATAGTGGACTTCAGCACTAAGCAGGAGAGGAACTACCATACCCCTGTCATCAACGAGTGCCCAGTGGAGAGAGTGGACAGCTTCAAATACCTCAGAGTTCACATCACGCAGGACCTGTCATGGTCCTGTCACATCAACACCGTGGTGAAAAAGGCCCGTCAGCATCTCTACCACCTCAGACGCTTGAGAGACTTCCAACTGCCCTCCAAGGTGCTCAGGAACTTTTACTCGTGCACCATAGAGAGCATCCTGACGGGAAACATCTTAACCTGGTTCGGGAACAGCACCATGCAGGACAGACGAGCTCTACAGAGGGTTGTGCGGTCAGCTGAGCGCACCATCCGCTCCGAGCTCCCTGACCTGCACTCAATCTACAGCAGGCGGTGCTGGACCAAGGCCAGGAAGATCGTGAAGGACCTCAGCCATCCCAACAACAGACTGTTCTCTCTGTTGAGGTCAGGAAAGCGATTCCGCTCCCTGAAGACCAACACAGAGAGACTGAGGAGGAGCTTCTTCCCGCAGGCGATACGGTCTCTCAATCACACCACCACACAGTACTGACCCACACATACAGTTCTTACACACACTGGACATTCTGGACATTGTTTTCACTTCATCACTTAAATCACGCTGCTGTTATTGTGTATATGCTACTTTGATTTATATATTTTATCTTATTCTCCCAGTTAAATTTACCCTTCATTCTAATTTGTGTTGTACAGTTATTTCATTTTTAACCTTAATTTATATTTTATTCCTTCCTAGTTAAATTTACCCTTTTTAATTTTTCATATTTATTTCCTATCTTATTCATAGCCTTTTCCTTTTTTGTTTTCTTTAGGTCACGAGCAGTTGTCCAAGCATTTCACTACATATCGTACTGTGTATGACTGTGTACATGACAAATAAAATTTGAATTTTGAATTTGAATTTGATTTATTTATGCAGATGAAAAAGTGAGTGTGAATGTGTCTGACGTCACAGTGTTTTTGTGCGCTGTGTAAAAGTAATTGCATCTGATTGTGAGAGCGGTGATTCTGCAGGTCACCAGCTATTTAAAAAAAAAAAAAAAAGAGTGAAAAGGAGACAAAATTTACATTGTGTCATGGTCTGGTTGGGCACCTGCAGGTCTCAGACAGCGGCTCCTCCTCCTTTAGGCGGAGTCCGGTTGCCCCTCCCTGGCTGACCACCTGTGAGCAATCGTGCCAGCGGTATATCAGACCTGCGCTCTCAACCACTCATCGCCTGAGTATCTGCTATTCCCATGTTAGTTCAGTGGAGCATCCTAAACCTTGTCTTAACGCCGTGTGATGACTGACCTGTCTTTTCTTGTCCTCAGCGATAGCACCCGGAGTGGAGATCTTGTTCCCCTCGCTCCCGTCCTCCTGGACCTGGGCCGCCAGCTGCTTACACAACGTGGCCTGCCGGCCCACCGCTCACCTGCCTGCCTCCCCACGCCTCGACCGCTTCCGGGTTTTCCGCTCCACCTGTCCCCTCCATCTGAAACCAAGTAAGGCAATTCAATTCAACTGCGGAGGATTATTGGTTGTCTGCTGGATCCCTCTGATCGTGATCTCCTCTTGTTCCAGTGCCCCCGGCCCCTACCTAGTCCTGTTTCTACCTCCCCGCTGTCCCCACTGTTCAGCCGTCTCCTAGAGGTGTCTAGGTCGCCCTCATTATCACCGACGAATCCTACGCGCCACTAGTGTGGTGGCGTCGCTTTGTGTTTCACCTTTGTTTACCTGTGGGCGGAAATAAATCATTTGTTTTCTGTCACCTCGCTTCCGGGTTGGTTTCTGCGCCTGTGTCCATCCCTGTTCCCTCGTGCCGTTGAGCCGTGACACATTGTAGATGAAAAATAATCATAGGAAAAAGGTTTTGTGTTGATCAGCCAAGAACAACTACAATTTCATTTTCTGCTTTTAAGAAAGGAGAATTCAAAAAACAGAGAGAGATGTGTGTTGATTAAGCAGTGATGATAATAATGAAAATGTCTTAGTTTGTCACTTTCAGGTGCAAAGCAGACCTGAATCAATTTTCCACATGCAGCGATCGGAAGAAAGTTATAGTTTAACATCATTGGAAACATGCAGGCCAAGTTTCTGGCTGACTTATTTATAGCACCATGTGTCTCTCAACCTCACAAGCGAGCTCTCACTCCTCCCTGAAGACAAGGAATGCAGCTCCAAAGAACAATAACATGGCAGATAAAGAGACAGCAGCAAAGTCCTGAGCAAAGAGTCCCAGCAAGCAGCAGCAGTGTGGACAAACAGCATCAGAGAAGAAGAGCAAACCCATCATCCTGCCTGATTGGATGAATGGCACTGTGTTTCCAACAAGCTGCAACTTCACTGTACATGTGAAGAAAACTTTTGAGGAGAACTGAGGAGACTGTTGGAGTTTGACGTTTGCCATCTCTGGAGAAAATGGCAAGAAGAGACAGTGGAACACAGGACGAAGCTGAAGGAGAACTGCCGGCTGTTGGACTGTTGAAGTGGGAGAGGACAACAGAGTGAGAGTAAGTGAAAACACAGAGGAATGCTGTTATTTAATCTGAGAAATCAAAAATTGGGTTAGCAAACCTGGGAAAAACAAAACTGACTGCTTAAGTTGGAAAATTGAGAAGGAGTCTGAAACACTGCAAAAAGAAACATACAAAATCACACACACAAGCAGAACATGCATTAACCCTACTAACACAAACACAAGAGAGCTCATGAAGATTAGACAACATCTTAAGCATGTGAGTCTGTTTATCATCTTGTCCAAATCATTTAGTGTGATGCAAAGACCAGTGGACTCATAGCACATCAGTTACAAAATGATCAAATAATAGCAGAGAAGTGTGTAGGAAAGGCAGCTTTAAGAACATACCCTGCTGGAGATGCAGCTCCACAGACATGCATTAAACCTGCCTAATAACACAAACACATATGCAATGAAAATTAGCTTGTTATCTCTCATCAGTGATAAAATAGTGTCAATTTAGCAGACACTTGTTATCAAATACTGAATTTATCCAATTCAAAAAAGTGACTCTCTAGGTTGCAGGACAACAGTTTAACTTTTGTGGGAAAAAAGATTCTGGTTTGACCAACCAGTGATCAGACAATAAATTTAGTTGTTGATATAGTAAATTGGGAGATGCTTGCTGCTTGATTGATGCAGCACAAGTAATTTACTGTATGAGGGAAATTCTATTTTTGTGATAACATTTTGAACATGCATTTCTGTTGTCCTGTCATCTTAGTGGGTTAATAACTGATATACAAATTATTGATCGTTCTTAGATTAATGAAAGGTGATTGAATTCTAGCACGAGTGAATGAGGTGTGTTGGAGTTTGTTGTGTGTTGAGTGGAGACTCTAAAACACTGAGTTTCCTGTTTTGATGTGCGAGTGAATCCTGTACCTAGATACACAACTCTGAATACGTCAGAACAAACTTCTTTTGTGAAGTGCATGACAACATGTCAATTCAATTCAATTCAATTCAATTTTATTTATATAGTGCCAAATCACAACAAAAGTCGCCTCAAGGTGCTTCATAGTTACAGAGAAAAACCCAACAATCATATGACCCCCTATGAGCAAGCACTTTGGCGACAGTGGGAAGGAAAAACTCCCTTTTAACAGGAAGAAACCTCCGGCAGAACCAGGCTCAGGGAGGGGCGGCCATCTGCTGCGACCGGTTGGGGTGAGAGAAGGAAGACAGGATAAAGACATGCTGTGGAAGAGAGACAGAGGTTAATAACAGATATGATTCAATGCAGAGAGGTCTATTAATACATAGTGAGTGAGAAAGGTGACTGGAAAGGAAAAACTCAATGCATCATGGGAATCCCCCGGCAGCCTACATCTATTGCAGCATAACTAAGGGAGGATTCAGGGTCACCTGGTCCAGCCCTAACTATATGCTTTAGCAAAAAGGAAAGTTTTAAGCCTAATCTTAAAAGTAGAGATAGTGTCTGTCTCCCGAATCCAAACTGGAAGCTGGTTCCACAGAAGAGGGGCCTGAAAACTGAAGGCTCTGCCTCCCATTCTACTTTTAAATACTCTAGGAACAACAAGTAAGCCTGCAGAGCGAGAGCGAAGTGCTCTAATAGGGTGATATGGTACTACAAGGTCATTAAGATAAGATGGGGCCTGATTATTTAAGACCTTGTATGTGAGGAGCAGGATTTTGAATTCAATTCTGGATTTAACAGGAAGCCAATGAAGGGAAGCCAAAACAGGAGAAATATGCTCTCTCTTTCTCGTCCCTCTCAGGATTCTTGCTGGAGCATTTTGGATTAGCTGAAGGCTTTTCAGCGAGTTTTTTGGACATCCTGATAATAATGAATTACAGTAGTCCAGCCTGGAAGTAATAAATGCATGAACTAGTTTTTCAGCATCACTCTGAGACAGGATATTTCTAATTTTAGAGATGTTGCGCAAATGGAAGAAAGCAGTCTTACATATTTGTTTAATATGAGCGTTGAAGGACATGTCCCGGTCAAAAATGACTCCAAGGTTCCTCACAGCGTTACTGGAGGCCAAGGTAATGCCATCCAGAATAAGAATCTGGTTAGATACCATATTTCTAAGATTTTCAGGGCCGAGTACAATAACCTCAGTTTCATCTGAATTAAGAAGCAGAAAGTTAGCGGCCATCCAGGTCTTTATGTCTTTAAGACATTCCTGCAGTTTAACTAATTGGTGTGTGTTATCTGGCTTTATGGACAGATAGAGCTGGGTGTCATCAGCATAGCAGTGAAAATGTATGCTATGTCTTCTAATGATACTGCCTAAGGGAAGCATGTATAATGTAAACAGAATTGGTCCTAGCACTGAACCCTGTGGAACTCCATAATTAACCTCAGTGTGTGAAGAGGACTCTCCATTTACATGCACAAATTGGAGTCTATTAGATAGATATGATACAAACCACTGCAGCGCAGTACCTGTAATACCTACAGCATGTTCTAATCGCTCTAATAGGATATTATGGTCAACAGTATCGAATGCTGCGCTAAGGTCTAGCAGGACAAGCACAGAGATGAGTCCACTGTCAGAGGCCATAAGAAGATCATTTGTAACCTTCACTAAAGCTGTTTCTGTGCTGTGATGAGCTCTGAAACCTGACTGAAACTCTTCAAATAAACCATTCCTCTCCAGATGATCTGTTAGCTGTTTGACAACTACTCTTTCAAGGATTTTTGATATGAAAGGAAGGTTGGAGATTGGCCTATAATTAGCTAAGACTGCTGGGTCTAGAGATGCTTTTTGAGTAAAGGTTTAACTACAGCCAGCTTGAAGGCCTGTGGTACATAGCCGATTATTAGAGATAGGTTGGTCATATTTAAGATCGAAGAATTAATTAATGGCAGGACTTCTTTGAGCAGTTTTGTAGGAATGGGGTCTAAAAGACACGTTGATGGTTTGGAGGAAGTAATTATTGAAGTTAACTCAGAAAGATCAATTGGAGAAAAAGAGTCTAACTTAACATCAATGGTACTAAGAGTAGCTGTAGATAATATTACATCTGTGGGATGATTATTGGTAATTTTTTCTCTAATGATAAAAATTTTATTTGTGAAGAAGTTCATGAAGTCATTACTAGTTAACGTTAAAGGGATGGTTGGCTCAAAAGAGCTCTGACTTTTTGTCAGCCTGGCTACAGTGCTGAAGAGAAACCTGGGGTTGTTCTTATTTTCTTCAATCAGTGATGAATAGTAAGATGTTCTGGCTTTGCGGAGGGCTTTCTTATAAAGCAGCAAACTATTTCTCCAGGCTAAATGATGATCCTCTAGATTTGTGACACGCCATTTCCTCTCCAGATTACGAGTCATCTGCTTTAGGGTACGTGTTTCAGAATTATACCACGGAGTCAGGTACTTCTGATTTGAGGCCTTAGTTTTCACGGGAGCTACAGTATCCAGAGTCGTACGTAGTGAGGAGGTGAAATTATTAACAAGATAATCGACCTCTGTTGGGGTAGCGTTCAGATAGCTGCTCTGCTCTGTGTTGGCACAGGGCATTGGAGATGATAACAGTGGGTGGATTATATTCTTAAACTTAGTTACAGCACTTTCAGAAAGACATCTACTTTGATAAAGTCTACTCTTCACCGCTGTGTAATCAATTATTGTAAATGTAAATGTTATCAGGAAATGATCAGACAGGAGAGGGTTTTCAGGAAACACTGTTAAATGTTCAGTTTCTATGCCATATGTTAAAACAAGATCTAGAGTGTGATTAAAGTGGTGGGTGGGTTCTTTTACATTTTGAGAGAAACCAATTGAGTCTAATAACAGATTAAATGCCATGTTGAGGCTGTCATTTTTAGCATCTACATGGATGTTAAAATCACCCACAATAATTATTTTATCTGAGCTCAGAATTAAATTAGATATAAAGTCTGAGAAATCAGACAGAAACTCTGTGTAAGGCCCAGGTGGACGATAGATGATAACAAGTAAGACTGGTTTCTGAGTTTTACAGCTGGGGTGGACAATGTTAAGCATCAGGCTTTCAAATGAATTAAAAGTCTGTCCTGGTCTTTCATTAATTAATAGGCTGCTGTGAAAAATTGCTGCCACACCGACCCCTCGGCCTGTGCTTCGAGATTTCTGGTAGTTAGAATGACTCGGGGGTGTTGATTCATTTAAACTAACATAATCATCCTGCTGCAACCAGGTTTCTGTAAGGCAGAGTAAATTGATTTGTTGATCAATTATTAAGTCATGTACTAACAGAGACTTGGAGGAGAGAGACCTAATATTTAATAATCCACATTTCACTGTTTTACTCTTTGGTTCAGATGTGGATACTGTATTGTTCTTTCTTTGTGATTGTTTATGTTTAAGTTGTTTGTTGCTGGTTTTTAGTTTGTTTTTTGTCTTTTTGGAAGCTGACACAGTCTCTATGGAGATGGGTTTTTGGGGAGGTAGCAGGAGGAGAGAAGCTGCAGATAGGCGTGTAAGACTGCAACTCTGCTTCCTGGTCCCAACTCTGGATAGTCATATTTTGGGGGGTTTAATAAATTTGTCCATATTTCTAGAAATGAGAGCTGCTCCATCCAAAGTGGGATGGATGCCGTCTCTCCTAACAAGACCAGGTTTCCTCCAGAAGGTTTGTCAATTATCTATGAAGCCCACATCGTTTCTGGGACACCACTCAGACAGCCAGAAATTTAAGGAGAACATGCGGCTAAACATGTCACTCCTGGTCTGATTGGGGAGGGGACCAGAGAAAACTACAGAGTCCGACATTGTTTTAGCAAAGTTACACACCGATTCAATATTGATTTTAGTGACCTCCGATTGGCGTAACCGGGTGTCATTACTGCCGACGTGAATTATGATTTTACTGAATTTACATTTACCCTTAGCCAGCAGTTTTAAATTTCCTTCAATGTCGCCTGCTCTGGCCCCTGGAAGACAATTGACTGTGGTTGCCGGTGTCTCTAGCTTCACATGTCTGAGAACAGAATCGCCAATTACCAGAGTTTGATCCCCGGCGGGTGTGTCGCCAAGTGGGGAAAAACGGTTAGACACATGAACGGGTTGGTGGTGTACCTAGGGCTTCTGTTTAGGACTATGCTTCCTCCTCACCGTGACCCAGCCGCCCTCTTGTCCCAGCTGCTTGGGATCTGCCGGGGAACAGCTAGCGGGGCCTACGCTATCTTCGGCTGCACCAGCTACAGGGGCCTGGCTAGCTATGGGTGAATGAAGGGTGCGAAGCCGAGTCTCCAATTCAGTAATCCTGGCCTCCAGCGCTGCAAATATGCTACATTTGTTACAGATATCATTACTGCTAAAGGAGGCAGAGGAGTAACTAAACATCTGACACAATGAGCAAGAAAGTGCAGGAGGAACAGGTGAAGTAGCCATGGTGCTAATGAGTCGGCTACGAGCTAAGCTACGCTAGCGAGACAGTACAGAGACAGTGAGTGAATACTTTGGCTATAAATTAGGTAGTGAGTACACAGAAAGTGTGCTTCGGATGAAGCACGTGAAGATTATACTATGAAAGAAGAATGTATTTAAAAGTTGTTAATTAAATTGCTAAGCAAATAAGCTACTCAGAAACACCACTGTGTTTGAGCAGAGTGAGCGAACACCAAGTGACAGCGCCACTATATCACCAATTATGTTAAGAAAAATGACACATTAACTACTACAAAACTCTGACCTTTGTGGGAATGCTTGGAGCAGACTAACATGTGAGCTGGAGTGTTCTGAGACGTTATATTTGGTATATCCAGACGATCCGTCGGCTCTTACTTCGGAAACATGGCTTAAAAAATTTCTCTTCAATGACGTAATCTGATAAAAAAAAAACGATCTCTTTACCCGTCGGCTTCCCGTGGCTGTCATGCGACCGGCTATTGCAGTTAATAATACAACAGCTTCTTGCCATTTTTGGGGTTTCTTTTTATCGCTGTGTAACTGAGTTCAATTGAAAGCCTGCGTGCGCTAGTACCTCTTGCCACAAGTTCCCAGAATCCTTTGCGGTTTTACCCCTGAATGACGTCACATTTCCAATCTTTATCCTGGTGGGCCGGTCTCTAGTCAAAATGCCCAGGCCGATTTTTTGTCCCAGTCCAGCCTTGATCGTGGGACAAACACTTATAAACTACTTAAACTGCACTTTGTTATGCTTATTCAGCAACTGTAATATTGTGTACAAATGAAACGTACCATATTGGCCAAATCCACAGCACACTAATAGATCCAAATCAACCCCTTCCAATGAATAGAAAACATCATTTTTAAATACAAAATGTAGCTTCCAAGACTAGACTTTGTTAATTGATTCAAAATGTCTTATCTCAGCCCCCAACAGGCAATCCTGTGCTGAAGAGTTTTCAAAGACACTTAGATCTGTTTGCATGTTCTAAAGATGTTGCTTCTGCAGGTTTGTCAGTTTGTCCGTCAGTTCGCCTGCAAACATGGTGTTAACTCTGTCAGCTGTTTAACACCTGCTGCTGAATCAGAAAACATGACCACATTACCTGCTGATGGTCTGAGACTGGACAATCACATTATTCAGTAATCAATACCAGGTGTTATGGAGAACACACACAGTTTGTCAGTGTTGTGTAAGTTTATCTCTTTAACTCAACAAATGAGCTGACTGAGAATTTCATCCAGAAAAACAATGTTTCAGTGATTAAGAAATAAAGTGGTGACTCCACGACAACCACCTCAAACATAAACCTGTTGTTTGTTCCTCTGTGTGAGATGATGTTACTGAGCAGGCAGGTGTTGAACAGGTGAACACCATGTATGCAGGTAAACTCAAACATACATTCAGCTGCTTGGTGCTGTCAGAAGGAAAATGTCAGCTTTTGATTTAAATCACAGGTTAGAGTCCAGCCAGAGGGATGCTGTTGTTTATCTGTAAAAAAAAATTATCTAAACCTGATGATGTCGCAAACTGGACACAAACACAAAATGTCAAACACATCTGGAAGAGGGAAACAAACCTAACCTGTGGTTATAAAAATATATATATATATATATATTTTTTTTTTAAAAACAGCGCACCTGGATGCCAAGTACCAAGCTTACTGCTTTGTGTGTAATTTCTAAAATACAAAATCTTACCAAGTATATTTGACTTTTTTCTAGTCACAATAATTTCATCACACACAAAATAAGACAAAATCAGTTCAAGAGTAACATTTCAGTAAAATATCGGCATTTGTTTTTAGATTGGAAAATTTTCACTTGTTCCATTAACAGATTTTTTCACTTAACACAAGATATTTTTGCTTGAAATAAGTGAAAAAATTTGAAGTCTAAGACTGGATGTTGAGCCTCTCACTTCTTGCCAGATGTGGCCAAGGGGGCTTCAATCTCCCTCTGCTCCATGTCATCAGACAACTCAAGAATATCCTGCCAATAATCCGTAGTTTTCCCACCATGGAGCCAGCCACACCTGAGGAGTAATCACACCCACCTGTTGCTGAACAGACTCATCGGGAGAGCTACTTAACAGCGTTGCGAAGGTTCAGTCAACGCTGGATTTTTGTGAGAAACTCAGTCAGTGTAGTGAAAGTGTGTTTGCTGCTTGTTTGAGTTATACTCACTGCAGGGTCTGTTGTTTCAGTAGAATCGTAGAAACGGTTGGAGTGAACTGAACATGTTTGTATATTGACACACCAAAGGGAGCAGAAACATTCACCATGGACAGCGGGAGAAGTCATGGCAAAGGAGCGGGGAACGAGCACACGAAGAGAGCATTTACTCTCCAGCCACAGGAAAACCACACACAGACACACACGAGCTGTGCTCGTGTAACCAGGGCGGGCTGAGATTATGTACATGTCAAAGGATCCAAAGGTTTTAAGTGACAAACATGATTTTTTCCTCTGGTTTTGGACTGAGTTGGTTTCTCTTCATGCTGAAACTCCTCAGTTTTCACAAACTGAGGAGGAGTTTTCACATTTACACACCTTCACTTATGAGGCTGCTGTGCAGAGGTGCTGCTTTGTTAACACAAACTAATGGGGGTGAATATCTGTGTGCTGGCTAAAAGGAGGTCAGAGGATCTTCACAAGTTTGCGTGTGAGGATCCATCGTGTATGCTGGACCTCTGTAGTACCATCTGCTGAGGACCACGATAGTAACAAGTACTAGGTGTATTAACTGTAACTCCCTCCAGAAAAACGGACACAAGGCGTTCTTGATTTTTACTGGCATTTATTGCACACAGGTGCCACCAACGATGCCGTGAGAACTGTACAAACAACATAAAATAATCAATTTCCACAGTATATTGTTCTCATAGAGATTAAACAATAAGCACATTATTAAACAACATAAAACACTCACAATTTGACCTTTACAAAATGTTGACAAATTACACGTGACCAGTGTTGGTCAAGTTACTTGAAAAAAGTAATCAGTAACTAATTACTGATTACTCCCCCAAAAAAGTAATCCCGTTACTTTACTGATTACTTATTTTCAAAAGTAATTAATTACTTAGTTACTTAGTTACTTTTTAAAAACACGATTTACAACCTGAAGAGGTGATAAAGCGATAGATCTTTCAGCCCAATTCTACTTTTTCTACATAATCCATCATACAAAATGTAATCAAATGGAAAAGTCTCTTTTTTAACTTGTTTTATCAGTTTTAATCTTTTAACTTTATGCATCAAGCAAAAATATAATTATATGCAACATTTTCTGACTTGAATAAATTAGTTTAACATTTAAACCTATTTTCTGCACATTCCAGCACATAAAATAAAATATTTTTTGTGTTTACACTCACTCTTTCCAATAGATGCAAGTAAAACACAGCAGAAAGTCAAAGACTCAGCGGTCCTTTTGCTCTATTTTCACCTGTAGCCTAAAGCAGGAGCAGGGAAGGCGGAGGTTTACCCTGGTGCAGGTGTGCTGCGGTCAGTTGAAGAATCCGCGAGTTTCTCTGTGAGTTTCCCATTACGTCGTTGCGCACTCGGTGCTTGCTTGGAAGTTTAGGGGTTTTTTTCGCTGTAAAAAGTTTTCTTCCCACGCACAACGGACGCTAATGTTTTTGTCACTTCTTATGGAATCAAACTCGATATAAGGTCAGTACTTCCACGCTTTAAACGCTGCACGCTCATACTCTCTCCCACAATCGATACATGATCCACTGTTGATCTGCACACAGCTGTTGTCACTAACGGCGCACTTGCTTATGTCACTGTCATGAGACATTCTCGCAAAAAAATCACGGTTTTAGTAACGCAGTAACGCAGCGTTCCTACGGGAAAGTAACGGTAATCTAATTACCAATTTTGCAATAGTAATCCCTTACTTTACTCGTTACTTGAAAAAAGTAATCAGATTACAGTAACGCGTTACAAGTAACGGAATGGTTTATTTGAAGAGTTTCAGTCAGGTTTCAGAGCTCATCACAGCACCGAAACAGCTTTAGTGAAGGTTACAAATGATCTTCTTATGGCCTCTGATAGTGGACTCATCTCTGTGCTTGTCCTGCTAGACCTTAGTGCAGCATTCGATACTGTCGACCATAATATCCTATAATAATAATAATGATAATGGATTACATTTATATAGCACTTTTTGAGACCCTCAAAGCGCTTAACAATGCCACTATTCATTCACTCTCACATTCACACACTGGTGGGGGCAGCTACGGTTGTAGCCACAGCTGTCCTGGGGCAGACTGACAGAAGCGAGGCTGCCATATCGCGCCATCGGCCCCTCTGGCCAACACCAGAAGGTGGTAGGTGATAACGTCTTAATACTTACAGTATACATGGGATACATGGAACCCACATTGGGCCCACAGATTATGAAGATTTTTATTATTACTTATTTCTGCAGTTAGTGTAAAATTCATAGTAAATCATAATCAAAGTCTAGCACTCAGCTGCACAGGATACTCAGAGTTCTCAGGAGGCCTAAAGCAGGCTACAGCCAGAGGCTGTGTCAATCAAACGATAGGAAATGTTTTGAGAAGTACAAAAGATTCACAAAAGGTGAAATTAGTCATTCTTTGTTTTTCACACTGTGCTGCGTTGATGATATGTGACTTGTCTCTGCTTGTGTGGTATTTCATAATGCGATGCATCAAATGGGTGGAGAAAGTAAAACTAGAAAACTGAATAAACACCATGGCCGAAGAGGATTTGGAGAAACTCAACGCGAGTTGAGACAAGAACACATTGACAAGTCCGGGTGTGGAGACGAAATTCTACTCGGTAGAGTTTAAAGAAATTGTAAGTTTCCCTTCTTTCTTCATTTGACTTATTATAGATTATTGATGAGAGGAGACAAACATTTTATTTTTAAAAAAAGTCATCGAATGACTATTTGAATTGTTTCAAAACAGAAACTGTGTGGTTTTTTTCTGTGAACGCAACTGTTGTGTTTTTACTGAACCAGTCTGTAATCTTTTGCTGGCTAATTTCAGCTTAGTTTTAGTAGAAACCTGCTGCTCCCTAGTTAATTCTGATAGACTCACAGCTGTAACTGTGAAGAGCATGTGTGATCATATTCTGGGAGTGACAGCAACAGAATAGCTAGTTCATCATGTTTTCTGCCTGTTGGGGATGTTTGTTGTTTTGATCTCCTTTTGGATTTGTGGATTTTGTGATGTGGACCCTTTTCTATCAACAACAATACAGCTAATAACCAGTAGTAGGTAGTTTCCAGTTTCATTTCATGTCGTGTTTATACATTAGGGTTTTGTACCACCTGCTTTCAAAGAGTTATGTGGTTTTATTGTAATATCTGATCTGTCTTGCCTCTGAAATTTGCCCTCAATACAGTAAAAATGACTAGAGATCAAAACCAGACTACTGAGACTAAAACTAACAAAAAGTAAACTGAATTGAAATAAAATAAACAAAATAAGGAAAAACCAGATTAGAAAATATAATATGATAATAACTCTTGTCAACAAACAGAAATTCTTTTTGATTAATAAATAAAAACATGAAGCCTCTAGCTGTGAACCGTTGATGTAAAAGTGTACTTCTATATTTCTTGTTAAACATGGTTACAGCTTTGATGTTCAAAGACACACCCTGTAAACCGAATGTACAGTCCAAACTTGTACTCAGATTTAACCAACCATCACTTTCTGCTGGGCTTTGCTCAGACAAATACAACATGCACACACAAACACTGACGTGCATGTTGCTGCTATATACAGTTTTCCTCAGGACAAAGTTGGTCTCCTGTAGCTGCAGCTTATAAAAATCCATGTTATACAGTTTCTTCTGTGTAATAAATATATACATTTTTTTAAAGTATTGAAAGATATAAGTATTTTTCAGATGAGCAGCTGATTTATTTTAATTGTAATACCTGAATTAATGTACTTTAATCTAGCCTCTGACACTGTAAATACAATAATAATTAATAAAGATGGAAACTAATAGAAACTAAACAAAAACTATTTATTTTCAAAAACAAAAAAAGACAAAAAATTGAAATGAGCAAATTCATTTCAGTTCAGAGGCACCTGAACTTCCGAGACACACTGAGCATGTGCAAAGGCTCGGCAAAGCGAGACAATGCCAGCCTTTGACATGTTTGAGAAACTAGTCAGCAACGGTTGGTAAAACATACTTTTTAGAAAATATTTACTTAGACCTAAACTTCTGGTCTCAGATTTGCTTAAAAACCTTTCATCTAATTAGAAATCCCAGTCTTCAATTAATTCAATACAAAATATTACATAGAGTGCACTATACAGGTCATCGGATGTTCAAGATGGGCTTCACGTCTACCAACAACTGCTCACACTGCCAAACCAATTCACCGGACAATTATATCCATGCTCTTTGGTTCTGTCCACCAGTTCAGAAGTTTTGGCGCGAGATATGTGAAGACTTATCAAAGTGTCTGAAATGTAACATTCCAACTTCCCCCTTAGTGTGTTTGTTGGGCAGCATAGATAATGTCACTTCAGAAAAGAATATAGCCTATATGGTTTTCACTGCCCTATGCATAGCCAAGAAAACTGTCCTCATGAACTGGAAAAATAAAAATAATCTTAATTCTAACCAATATAGAAATTATCTATTAGATTACATTAGTCTTGATACAGCCTCTGCCACCACATCAGATCAATTGCTCTGGGCTCCTTTGATCAGCTCCATCACCTAGTGGGGGTGGGGGGTCATAGTTTGGTCCCGCCTTCACTGTTGTGATTGGTGTGGGGGTAGGGACAGGCTTAGGGCATCGGGGGGTTCCCCGGAGGCATCTTCCTTAGGGGGCTCAATCCGGGGTAGCGGTCATGTCCGGTTGGGGGCTCTTTTCTGACTGTTTCCTCGTGGCTGCGTGCAGCGGGGCTAGGGGAGGGTCTGTGCTGACGGACGTGGGTTACTGACCTGGTAGCCTGTCTGCCCCTGGGTGGGTCCGGGATGGGCGTGAGGTTCTGGGGGCATTCCGTCTCTGGGCTGGGGCCCTTGCCGGGCCTCGGGGGCTTGGGTCCTGGTTTGTGTGTTGCCGGGGTTGTGGGCGGGTGGGTGCATGGGGGCCCAGCCCTGGCGCAGGGTGCCACCGGTGCGTCGAGCCACCTGGGGGGGCTCTTCAACTGGTGGGGGAGATTGACACATCTTGCAGGAGCTTCCCGCTTTTCAGGAACTCTCTCTGGAGAAGGGGGAGATACAGGAGAGGTGGAGGAAGATCTCTGATAGGTTTGTAACATAAACCTATTCGCTGGAACGTTAAGGACAATCTGCTACGCAGCAAAAGCAAGACTCAAGGCACCAAAGTTCTCTGGTTACTCATGCATGAAGGAGACCTGGCTGGAGCCAAGCGTCGTTCCACCACTTGACCACTGTCAGACTCTCAGCCAGGTTTCCCCACAGCACTCCTTTTATTGTGGTTACATGAATATGCATAGGGTCATTAACATATAACATCTTACATAGGTATACATGTGAACAAAGAATACTGTGTGTGTGTGTGTGTGTGTGTGTGTGTGTGTGTGTGTCAAAGGTCATATAACAACATGAAAGCACGAAGGCAATCATCCTTGGTCAGGAAGAGGGTAGACTAGACCCCCCCGGTAAGGAAGTCCAGCAGTTCATCTAAACAGAAAAGCACTTAGACTAAAACAAATGTAGCTACGTTAATCCTACCATAAAACAATAAAACAAGATGCGACCTCTTCCCATGCCCCCAAGATGCAGGTGTGCATTCCAGTGTGGAATACACACCAAGCCTCTGTAGCCTGTTAAAGATCACACAACTTATCACTACACAATTGATTATACACCTCTAAGCATATATGATTAAATGTTTCCTAATACAAATGACAATAATAAAATCTAAACCCAACAATCTCAGCCTGGGCGTCTATTGTCTTATGTAGTCTGGAAGATGAGTGGATGGTGGGGTGGGTGCAGTTTTCTCTGTGGTGGGGTTGGGTGGACTGTCTCAGCAGCGCCTCCCTGCCCCACAGAGCCCGGGAGGCGCTGCTGCACTGGGCCCCGGTCTGGATGGGGCCCATCCAGACCGGGAGTATGGGGGTGCCTACTGGGGTCAGCGGGGGAGCTGGCCCCAGGGAGGGGTCACTTGCCCCTCCCTTCCTTCCCTCCCCATCTCCAGCTGCCTCCCTCTTCCCGCTCCACCACAACCACCCACACATGCAGGGCCTTGGAGTAGGGGTATGTCACCAGGGTGCAGAGGAGGCTACCCCCCCCCCCCCCCCCCTCTGTCCCCTTCTGGCTGCCTCTGCCTCAATTTTATCTCACAACTTAGACATTCACATTACTCACACTCTCACATACATATAGGATCTTGGGGGTGGGCACGATACACGGAGTCCAAGTTACCATCAGGGTGTACACCTCACCCCTCGCGTGGTTGCCCACCTCTCAATTTTAAATACATGTAGACATTGAGGGCTAGCAGGAGGGACTATGCGCTTACCTGCTGCTCTCTGGCAGGTAGCTCCATGCCCTCCTGGGTTTTAAATGCACCTTAGAACGCACATGCATCAACACTACAATGAGCAGGTGGAGGGAGGTTTGGAGTCTTCTCTCACCCCCGTTATCTGGGGCCTGCTGGAGCGGGGGGGCTAGGAGGAGGAGTTGGCCGTCCGACTGCGGTCTGGAGTGTGGGGCCTCCCTGCTGCTGCGGAGTCGGGGCGGTCTGCCTCTCCCACCTGGGTCTGGGTGCAGTTCCCCCCTCCAGGGGCAAGGGTACCTAGACCCGGTTCGTAGAGTACGCTTTGGGAGTGTGATTGTGTGTACAGCGTCTCTTTATGTCTGTCTCCACGTTGGTTGAGTGTGGAGTAAGTGCATATGAGAGCATGAGGGTGGGAATGGATGTTTTTATCTGTGTGTGCCTGTATGTCTGTGTCTATATGTCAGGTTGGGTATCAGACGCCACCTCTCTGGGGACATCTCAGGCCCTCCAAGGTTTGGAGGCCTATCTCCCCCCACCACCACTTCCCCTGCCAATGGCGGACTCCCTCAGACATCGGTGCGTTGGTGGTTCTTTGTGTCTGGGGATGGGCGTCCAGGTACACACCGGCTCACTCCTTGGCGGCCGCTTATCGGGGCCTGGATCCTGGGGCTCGCTCGGGCCACTTCGGAGGTGGGGTGCCCCCGGCCTCTCGGCCTGGGGCTCGGTCACTCAGGCACAGCTGGCTGCCGGCAGAGCTCGCGGGCGCGTCACTGCAACTCCCCCTGGCTTCTGCTCCGCGGCTGCTGAGTGAGCCCTCATCTGGGACTCTCCTCAGCTCTTTCTGGGACAGTGGCGCGGCTGCCCCTCTGTTGGTCTTCCTTGGTCTCTTGTGTTCTGGGGGCCTCTGGATGTCTGGAGTTTTGATCTCCTCCATACCTGCTTCATGCCCTGGAGGACGGGGCTGTGGACCCCCCACACCCTCTAGCAGATCATTACATGAAGGAACCTTTTAACAAAACAAGCGCGTCCATGCTCACAGGTGTACACACGGGTTATCACACCCACAAACTACACCCTTTTTGGCTCCTACCTCAAAGCACACTGTGTTCTGTTGATCTTATGTGCTGCACAATAATGTTTAATATTTAGTATTTACTGTCATATTTATTATGTCATATTCCCATATATATATATATATATATATATGCACCCCATCATACAGCTCCAACCTCTTCATCAAGTTTGCGGACGACACAACGGTGGTGGGTCTCATTAGCAACAGGGATGAGACCGACTACAGAAGTGAGGTGAGACGCCTGGCCACGTGGTGTGCTGACAACAATCTCTCTCTGAATGTGGAGAAGACGAAGGAGATTGTTGTGGACTTCAGGAGAATGCACACCCAACATGCTCCTCTGACCATTGACGGAGCGTCTGTGGAGAGAGTGAGCAGCACCAAGTTCTTGGGTGTGCACATCACAGAGGATCTCTCCTGGACGTACAACACCACAGCACTGGCCAAGAAATCACAGCAGCGTCTCTTCTTTCTCCGCAAACTAAGAAGAGCAGGAGCACCAGCCCCCATCATGTACACTTTCTACAGAGGCACCATCGAGAGCATCCTGTCGAGCTGCATCACTGTGTGGTTTGGAGCCTGCAATGCGTCCTGTCATAGAACCCTCCAACGCATAGTGAGAGCTGCAGAGAGGATCATTGGTGTCTCTCTCCCCTCCCTCCAGGACATTTACAGCACCCGTCTCACTAAAAAAGCCCTTTGCATAGCGGCTGATCCCACACACCCAATGCAAAGCTTCTTCAAGCTGCTGCCGTCGGGGAGGAGACTGCGGAGTCTCCAGGCCAGGACCAGCAGGCTGAAGGACAGCTTCATCCATCAGGCTGTCAGGAAGCTTAACTCCCTCCCGATTCTGCCCCCTCTCCCCTCTCTCCTCCACGGTCTCACTGAACTCTGTCACACACACACAAACACACACACTCTCTGACTCACTCACTGGCCTGCACCAGTTACCAGTCACTTTGTGGAGCATTGGACTGCCATTACCTCATAAGACTTTGTTACACTTTCTCTTACCATACATTACCAAATCTCCATTTGCACTATTTGCCTATTTGCACTACTCTGCCTGGTTTACACTCAATGTCACTTACCCATTATATTGTATATTATATAGCTTTCTTGTTATATGTAAAATTGTATTTATTTAAATTTTTACTTTTTAATTATTTTACTTGCATTTTTTAATCACTTTTATATTTAAATATATTTAAATGTTCATTTGCTATTTATCTAGGGAGTGAAGAGTAACGAAATTTCTATTCTCCGTATGTCCTGTACATGTGGCAGAATCGACAAATAAAGTTGACTTTGACTTTGATATATCATTGTGATGTTGTTTATTCTATTACTCTTGTTTTCTTCTGCTTGTTTTCTTTTTTCTTTCTCAACAGGTGATCCAGGTGATCGATATATGCATTTTTTTTTCTTTTTCTGCCCATTCTGTTGGTTTTTGTTTTTTTGCCCTTCTCCCCTGTCCCTCTTCTCAGCTCTTTCTCTTTCTTTCTCCCCTTCTTTCCCCCAGTCAAGTCTGTCCCGTATTCAGCAAGTGAAAATAAAATAAACAATAAAAGGTGAATCAAATGGACCATTACGGCAAGGCTGGGATGGTCAATTTGGTAAAGTAAAACCGTTGGGCATCTTTCTTTGCCTTTAGACAATAATTCTGATGGCAAAAGAGCCAAACGGGACAGGCAAAAAAAAAAAAAAAAAAAAAAAAAAAAAGAGAGTCAGGAGATGAACAGGAAGCACCTGGCGTGGAGACAAGGAGAATGTTCTTTTCTCATTTGTCACAAGTCGTTAACAGAACATTTGTGGTTTTTATAACTTATGCATGTAATGACGCAAGAGGGGGCATCAGAAAACATACCCTGATGCTATAAAGACAACTGCTGGTGTATTTTTGGGCGGAGATCTACAGCTGAGGTTTTGCAGTGTTCATCTCCCCACGCGTGTGTTCATTAAATCATTGTTTTACCCAACCCTCTGGACTTGGTGTTGTTGTGTACTTCATCCTCAATATTTGAACACTTAACACTACAAACCCCAAACACGCTAAACGTCACAAATCTCACATCTCAAAACTCTCTCTCTCTCTCTCTTTTTCTGCTGTCTCTCTCTCTCTCTCTCTCTCTCTCTCTCTCTCTCGCTGTCACTCCTAAAACTTCCCCCTCTTCCTAAACAGCCAAATGTCATGTTGCCATATCATTTTTTGATTGGTCGACATGGTGCATTTCTCCACCAACACGAATGGGCTGTTTTTTCTTTTTTTGCTCATAAGCAGAGAGGTCTCGCTGCGCTGTCCTTAGACAGTAAACGTGACGAAACTATTGAGGAAAAACAGGCGTGTATATTGTTTATCATGACTCTAGTTTTACGTAGCCTATCAATACAATTTAAAAACTGGTATATATCACCTTGTTGCTTTGTCATCTTAAAGCGGTCGTGTGATTGGCTTACCACGACTACTTTATTCTTCCTCAGTCAAACCGCATTTTCTTGCAATGGTAAGGGCGTTATAAGGATAGGAATAGTAACAGTTAAATTACTCGTTACTGAAAAAAGTCACGCCATTATTCCCATCACTGGACATCAGTAATAATTCTTCAAATATATTCATCAGTGTTTGAGCAGTTATAATATCAGGAACATGTCACATGACACACCTTAAACATCATGTGATCCACTCTCAGTCTGCACTTTCATTCATGACTTCAACAGGTTGAAATGAGCTTTGAAGAAACATTCAGTGAAATAAATCTTTCATCACAGGATTCATGTGAGCACCAGATGAACTTTACAAAGAATCACTGGATTTATCTTCTGTTTCAGATCAACTTTGATTGCTTAGAGTCATCTTAAGTCCGTTCGTTCTAACGTCTCACTCACTGACATCTTGTATGATTTAAGATCCCTACTGTTCCCCATTCCTCACAAGTTTTCATGCCTTCACACGTCAGCATATGAACTTTGCCGTGACTCAGAGTCAGTCTGAGCAGTCAGACAACATATTTGTATATCAGCACATGAAGGTGTGGCCCTCTCACACTCTTTAGGTGGAATCCCACCTCCTTCCAGGAAGCTCACCCCTGTGTCAGTTTTAATGTCCAGGTGTGGAGTGGAACCTGTTGTTGGTGTGTGCGTTTGAAAAAAGATGTAAGTTTGCATTGTTTCTTCCTTTAATAGTTTGACTGTTTGTTTCTGCTCTGTGATGTTTGGACCTGATGTTCAGCTCTTATTTCAGGACAGACATTGATCACTCTTGTGTTTTAAGACAAATCCACATGATTATAGATTATTGACCAGCCAGAATCCACACTGGTTATCAGTCAGTATCTCTGCGCTGAAACAATTGTTAGTGTGACAAATAAAATCAATCTGTATAAAACTTTACTAATCAGTGTCTGATGCGTCTAATCAGTCATCTCTGATTGATTACTGATCTTCCCTGTAACTGGAAACTGCAAGAAGAAAACAAACAAATCCGTTTTTTTGACAGTCGATTAAGATTTCAGATTTTACTGAACAGATGGGGAAGAAACAAAAGAAACCAAAGCAGCACCAGCTCAGCGTTTCCTTAAAAAAGCCAATCAGAAGTAAATAGATTTTTTCACAAACACCATGAACATTACCTAATGGTAATAATATCTGCATGTGGAGGATGCAACTTGAGTCATTCAGTTTGTTTGTTTCTTTTTTCTTTCCTTGATCAGTGGATTTGAGTCTGAGTTTTCTTTTACTGTTTGAAGCTTTTGATCACTATTGGTCAGTGCATGGTGTTTTGTGTTTCTCTGTGTGCTGCCCTTCATTGAAGTCTTTTGATTTTTTTGTTAAACACTTAGAACTTTGTTCCTTTTTAACTGTTTTCAGTCTGAGCGAAGGCTCGCTTGAGTTTGTTGTCCTGATTTTGGCCACAAACCTCTGACAGCTAATGCCAATCTTATGCTATATACATTTATTGTCTCTAATGGTACATTTAGATGAGTTGAATAATGAAACTGATACATGTTCAAATTCTTTTTGTAATGAAGCGTTCTTAGTCAATACCTGACTTTAAACATACTTTAATGAGTAAAATAAGCCTCAAACACATTTATATAGTTTCCTCGATAACTAAAGAATTTCAAGGTGTAAACTGCAGAACCAAACCCTGATACTTGTTTAATCTTTTTTTTTAATTAATCACAGATAAACTGTTTAAAAGAAAAAGTTGTTAGTTGATATATGTTCCTTATTGAATTCTATTTCTTGGATCAGACCAGTCATTCTTTTTACAGAATAATGAACTGACCGAGAGTGCTCAGTAGCCAGTTCATTATTTAATAAAAATAAATATTTTCTCTTTTAGAGACGATATACTCATGTAAAGGTTTACATCTATCTTTGTTAATCCACAAAACCACATAAGAAGCACATCTAATCACAAATGAACATTAATCAGTTCTGATTATCTCTAACCGGCATATCAAAGTCCTTAATATATCAGACACTCTGTGAACTGAGTCTGTGTCCAGTCTTTTGGAAATGTTAAGTAGTTAAGATCTGAACCACTTTGGACAAGATCATCTGACACTTGTTAGAAGATCAAGTCTGAGACTTCGTGGTGCTGCTGGTAACCAGAGGTGAGGACCTACAGAGGACCAAAGCATTTATTAATAAAAACAGAAGAATAGTGTTAAAAACCAAAGAAACAGTGTAAAATAACGTTTTAATAACTTGGCTAAAGTTCCCACACAGACACTCAGACACAAGGAAGTGTCCTGGTAAACATTGCTCTGTTGAAAGCTGATGATTGAGGCGTTACAGAAACTGATGGAACTGAGCATAACAGGAAGTGAGGCAGTCATTTATTTTACATAAAGAAAATCTGATATATGATCTCAGTTGAAGTCTAAATTGTAAAGTGTACAGTTTACCTTCAATTATGCATGGTACATAGCATGTTGTTACTGTTGATGCTTCACAAAGCTCAGGTATGCTGCAAACTGAAACTATGCTGCATGCCATTACCAGTTTTTCTAGTTTTGTGGTAGAAACTTCCGTGAACACTGTTTCTGTGACTTAAAACACTTAACATCATACATCACACCTCTGTTTCTGATGAATATGATGTAAGACAGAGCAGAGAATAATACTGAATTTAATGACCAGCTCACTTCTTCCGACCGGAAGTGTTTAGGAATCTTTATATCATTTTATACCCTAGGTTTTTTCACATAGTTCACTGTACCAGACTCGCAGCTGGACCAACGAGGCTGGGCGCGTCCGCCATTTCCTTTCACTGTGTGTGATCAGAGTCCTGGAATCAGACTAAACACACTGAATATGACCTTGGCTTGGCCTTTGTTCCACAGTAACTGCTGTCAGACTAACTGTTACTTAGTTAGCTTAGCTAGCAGAGCAGCTAAGCTAACTAAGTAACAGTTAGCTTCCAGAGTTCATACTAAGAGTATGAACTCTGGAAGCAGTCAGCTTGGTCCTGGGCATTGTTACTGAAGTAAGGCTGCTCTCTGCCATTTCTGCAGCCATGTTTGACCTACTGCTTTGTTGAACTACAGTAATAGAGGAATTTGGAGGCTGAACTCGACTGTGTGACACTTTTTGTAGTGAACTGATGAAAGCTGCGTCTCAGATTGAGTGGATGTTAGTCCAACACAGCAAACATGACCTTTGCAGCTCTCAGTTGATGTGCACATGAATGATTTGTGTTTCCTCTGCAGGTGAAGGTAGAAAGTGTGTGTGAGCGGATGTGAATTGAGCAGCATGGATCAGTGTGAGGACAGAGAGGAGGGAGTCCCTCCCTCTAAAACCACTCTGTGTGGGGAACATGAGAGCCAGACCAAAGCTCAGAGGTGAGATGACCATCTCTAACTGTCCATGACTCTTCTACATGTCAAAGCTCAGCACTCACATCACTGCTCCATCATTATTCACAGGAACCAGCCCGGACCTCCACCCAGCTCTGTGTCCTGTAAGAGTGATGGGTCTAAAGATGCAATCATATATTTTAAAGGCCAGCAGGCGTCTGTTGCAGAGAGGTGAGCTGTTAGTAACATGAACTCTTTGATGTCAGTTTGGTGTCTGATTTAAATGAAATTCTTGATGTTGTTTCCTGGTCAAAAATATTCAATAAGCGAGGAATTCATTATACAACTTTTGATCATCATTTACGTCCAGTTGAGAATGAATCTGTGCACTCGCATATCAAATGAACTGAAATCAGTAGTGTGATCTCCAGTCTTGATATAAGGAATGAGAGAACTGACAGCTGTTATTTTAATCAGCCTGTCTCAGTTGTTTTAACTCTCAATATCACAAAGAAATGTGGTAACATCTGGACTGATGAGTTTACTGTCAGCATTTTAATCGCTAGTTTAAAGGCTGTAGGTAGCAGCCATTGCTCTAACACTGTATAAATGTAACGGGGCTCAGTGCCGCTTCTAATAGTCTGAGCTGCTTCCAGCTTTATTTGTGAAGAGCACAGCAGCTTACAAAACACGTTATTACACGGAGTTATTACACATTTTCATAAGCTAAGATGACCTTAACGGGGCTACGTACGGTCATGTTAGCATTAGCCACGTCAGCACGTTACCTTCAATAGGTGGTCAGACTGAGTAAAGAGGTGCACAGTCAGAGGTTCAGTTCTCCTTTTCACTACAGGGTCCCTTCATTCTTCACATATCCGTGTCGAGCCGAGTGTAAATCCCGAGGCAGCAAGGTCTTTGTACAAGCACACACGCTTCTTAGCAGGGCAAAGATATCAACACAAACAGCAGCATAGAAAAATCTAGGCAGACAGCTTGTGTCTGTCCAACCAATCCGAGAGCTCCTTACATCTCCCGGTGTGGCTAATTTGCATTGCAGCAGGATTTTTCAAATGAAGTTGCTAATCCAGCTGCTAATCCAAATGTTAATTCCTGAGCTAATCTGTGAGCAAACAGCAAAGGGAAATGGATTTTGAAATGAGGAGTGGAATCGCCATTTTAAAAAGCATTTTGAAAAGCATTTTGAAAATCACATTATTAAATTGGAATTCAAAAATGAATTTACAAATGCAGAATTTATTCTACAATTCATTATTTAAGCACAGAATTCTTTATTTTGATGCGCATGGCATCGAAATAAGCCCATTCCCCTCCAATACCATATTGGAGGGGAATGGGTTTTTTTTCAAGCTCTGTTTTAACCTTGCAACCATACAAATTAGAGTGTAATAGACCAGTGTAAACTTGCTAGATATGCAATAGACAGATAATATTTTTGTTTGGGCTGAGTTTTATAGAATCTGTGGAATTGTGTCGTTGGAAATGTGGGACAGGACTGAGCATATAAATAAATGAAGCGATATCTCACATTTATCCCAAGATGACTGAGCGACCTAAATAAACTAAACATACATGTTTACATGACTTCCCATATCATTCCACCAAGTAGAAATTGCATCATCATATTTTTTAAGTTACACTCTATTATAAATTTAACATGTGTCATTGTCCTGGGTCTGTGACCCAGCGCTTTGAGTTTATTGTTATTATTTTTCTAGTTTATTCTGATTTTGTATTAGTTCTTTGTGTTTGGTTGTCGTGTATTATCCCTACCTGTGTCTCCCTCTGTACTCTGTTCATGTCTCTGAGTTTTGGGTTGTAAAACAGTCTGTGTCTTTCCTGTTTTACTTTGTAGGTCTGTGTCTCGTTATGTCCATTAGTTTCAGCTGTGTCCACCCCTGTGTGTCATTTCCTCATTACCTGGTGTGTGTATTTATAGTGTGTGTCTGCCTGTGCTCCTCGTCGCGTCGTCTGTGTTCCTCCGTGTTACTCTGCGTAGTTGGTATTTCGCCGTGTCTCTCGGTTCTCAGCTTGTGTTCTTCTCCATGTTACGTGTTCCAGGTTTATTCTTTTTTCCCAGTTTAGGTTTATGTTCAGTTCTGCCCTCACTTTTGTTATTTTCACCCTTTGTAAATAAACGCTCACCTGCATCTAGCCTTCATTTTGTATCCTTTTCTCAATACACCACACGACTGCTGCCCCAGCCATGACAACAAGGTGTCAAAAAGTTTGCAGCTGAATTAACACCACTTTTAGTAACATCCTCTGAATGCCTACTTTTAAAAACAGGATTTCAACAGAAATTGGAAAAATCAGATACAGTAAATGCGTCTTAACTGATCTGATACTCCTGACAAATACAGTATCACTACGGGTTTTCTCTTACGCAGCAGTTGTCCTTCTCTCCTGGATCGGCTGGAGCTTTCTTTAAGCTCCTTCTCATTTTTGAAAAATATCCAGCTGGGATAACCACATTTACTCAGGGCTGTCTTGATATGATATGTTCTTCTGCTTCCCTATGTGAAGTAGGTGGAATTAAGACACAGTTCCAAAAGCAAAAACACTTAGTCAGTGTTGAGATTGGTCCTGTTGCTGAGGTTGGGGTCATCCTGTAATCTCTTACTACCTCCAACGCTTCATTCAAACTTAAGGACTCAAACGTTCCTGCAGTTTCCCAGAGATTTTGCATGGTTTATTCCTTATATTGAGGTTATATGGTAATGATTAGGGGTGGGAGGTATAACCGGCATACGGTAGAAACAAAAAGAATGGCAGAGATTTTGACTATACCGCTCTACCGCGATAGCGCATGTTGATGGTGTCATCAAGCTGCGCCTATTTTGATTGAAAACATCGCAGCGGCTGCAAACAGTATCATCTGCAAATTATACCGGGCGACAGTAATAGTGAAGAGATGAAGGAAGTTTTGGAATATGAGGAAAGCCAAAAACTGCCTTTCCTCCACTTCCGTACCATTGATTCATTAATGTTGAATTTTCTCACAGCTGCTCTATTCCCATGTTGTTGCAGTATATTAATGACTAACCTCGTATTGTGGATGAATGATCTCAGTTGTTCTCCTGACTGAAGGTTGGTCCGTTTTCAGCATCCTGCCATGCGATTGCATTTGTCCCTAACCATTAGGAACCCTCACGTTAATGTTTATCGAGTAAAAAAAAGTTGCTGCTAACGATCATGTAGCACATCATTATATACCAGCTAGTCCTGAAGTCCAACTTCAGTTGTTTTCAGAAATCTCTCAGTCAGAACATGCTATACCATGTTTAGCTGGAAACTAGCAAGCTAACTTCTAAGTCCGTTAAATTGAATAAATTCTGTTTTCATGGATGTTAAACTTAATTGTTACACCTGGTAAAGCAGCAACACTGATGATTTTATTAAAGATGAAAGAATTTAGACAGTTTTTAACTCTCAGTGATGCTGCAGTGTTTGTTTGACTATGGGACCTGAAGAGGATGGAGTTTTGGACCCAGATTACTCAGCGAGGCTCCTGACTATGGTAGCCGTAATGCTCCGACAATCCATCAAACAGTGCGGCCTCGTAGCTTACCAAAATCGTACTAAAATATTTTTTGATAGATTTTTGAGCGCTGTGTAACACATAAAATCAGTTTGAGATCAGTAAGCACAACCAGAATTCATACATAAGGCGCACCGGATCAAAAGGCGCACTGTCGATTTTTGAGAAAATTAAAGGATTTTATGTGCACCTTATAGTGCCGAAAATGCGTTATACAGAAGAAAAAATACATCGCGATATATATCGTTACCACACATACTTCAAATTACACTGCGATATGAATTTTAGGCAATATCACCCAGCTCTAGTAATGATGATGCTTTGCTTGAACAATAACAAGAAATACTTTTAAAAATATATAAAATATGTATCAGCTGTTAAGAATCTAAATTGCATAGTTAAAAAGATCATTAACAGCAGGTTAAACACTAATGCTTGTTAATTCTCTTCTGCCTGTCAGCATATTGAGGTTTTGCACTGATAACTATCTAAATTACTAAAAAGATAAATAGAGACTGCAGATGGGACATTATCGCTGGGACACACCCATTGTTGTATTTGGATTGTCTCTTTCACAGCACAAACATTTTTAACCTTGAAATCTTTGAACATTTTCAGATTAGATTAAAAAAAAAAATCACAAAAGTGATATGATATGCACCAGACAACTTGAGTAAGTAGGAAGGACCATGATATTTGCTGCTATTACCGTTAATTTATTTGGAACTCCTAATGCAACATTTGACTGACCAAATCACTTGAAATGTTAAGAACAAAGCACCAAATACTTTTTGCAGAAATACACACACACATAAATATTGTTATGCAATTGGAGTGTAAGTGTGTATTAAACCTGTAAAGGAATGTTCCCTCCACACTGCTCCCCCTAGTGAATGCACAAGACATCATCGGATGTCTGTGAAGATTCTCAGTCATCCAGGTCATCGTTGGTCATACCCGTTGTTGTCATAGTCAAGCTGAAGAAGCTTCTCGGATCATCATCGGAGTTATTAAATATTGCTTAGGGACATTACTACTAATGGTGGCATCATCCACCATTAGTGGAGAAAAAATGGCGCCGGTGAGGTTGGCTGCCGTGCTGGATGCTCTGCCCCAACTTCTCCACTTTTTGCAGTTTTTCGTCACTTTTTGCTATATCTGCGATAATCTTGCATGGGCATCATGCAAAACACACAAATCCGCTACAGTAGAGACACTTTGGTTTCTATTGGTCTACAATACACGAACATTTCACCATGTCTAACTCCGGACCCAACCTGGCCAAAGGAGATCCTGAGAGAGAACAAAGGACGCGACCCTAAGCGACGGCCTCGAGGCTACGGGCTCCCATGCCCAGTATCCTGTTAGCCAATGTTCAATCCATCGAGAACAAGCTTGATGACCTCAGAGCCAGAATCAAGTTCCAGAGAGACATTCGGGACTGCAACCTCCTCTGCTTCACTGAGACTTGGCTGAACCCAGCGATACCAGACCACGCCGTGCAGCCGACGGGGTTCTTTTCGGTTTACTGCATGGACAGGACAAGGGAGTCGGGGAAGAAAAGAGGTGGTGGAGTGTGTTTGATGGTGAACAACAGATGGTGCGACAGCACAAACATCTCCCCACTCACACGCTCTTGCTCGCCCAATCTGGAGCTTTTGATCGTTAAATGTCGCCCTTTCTATCTCCCTCGGGAAATCACTGCGGTCATTGCCTGCACTGTTTACATTCCGCCTCACGCGGACTCGGACACTGCCTTATGTGAGCTACATGAGGCTCTCACACATCAACAAACACTTCACCAAGATGACGCACTCATTGTTATGGGAGATTTTAACAGAGTGAATCTCAAAGGGACATTTCACAACCTTCACCAGCACATCAACTGCCCCACCCAGGGCACGAGGACATTAGACCACTGCTACACCCCGTTCAAGAACTGTTACAAGGCTCAGCCCCTGCCGGCATTTGGAAAATTGGACCATGCCGCCATCTTCCTCATGCCTGCTTACAAACAAAGGCTAAAGCAGCAACCACCAATCAGGAGGGAGGTCACTCGCTGGATGGACCAATCAGTGGCCGCGCTGCAGGACGCACTGGATGACGCACTGGATGACGCAGACTGGGACATGTTTCGGCGCAGCTCTGATGACATCAACATGTTTACGGAAGCGGTTGTGGGATTTATTGGGAAACTAGTGGACGACACAGCAGAAAGAACTATCATCCGAACGTTTCCCAACCAGAAGCCGTGGGTGGATAAAAACATCCGCGATGCTCTGAGATCACGCACCGCTGCCTACAATGAAGGGCTCGTCTCCAGTAATATGGACCTATACAAGGCTGCGTCCTACAATGTGCGCAGCGCGGTCCGAAAGGCAAAGCGGAGCTACGGGGAAAAACTAGAGTCACAGCTACGACAGTGCGACTCTAGGAGCCTGTGGAAAGGACTGCGGACTATAACGGACTATAAACGACCAGCTTCTTCAATGATGAATGCAGATGCTTCACTGGCTGATGAGCTGAACACGTTTTATGCTCGCTTCGACGCCGCAGCAATTAAAACAACAAACGGCTGCACGCGCTCGGAGTGCACCAGTGAAGAAAATGCATTCGTCATCACAGAGCATGCCGTGAGGAACACCTTCAGGAGGGTGAACACCAGGAAGGCAGCAGTACCAGATGCAATCCCTGGCCGGGTCCTTAGAGCCTGCGCTGATCAGCTAGCACCGGTGTTCACGGAGACCTTCAACCTCTCCCTGGCCCAAGCTGTGGTTCCCACATGCTTCAAACAGTCCATTATAGTTCCTGTTCCAAAGAAACAACAGCCCGCTTGCCACAATGACTACCGTCCAGTAGCACTGACTTCAATTGTGATGAAGTGTTTTGAAAGACTGATGAGAGATCACATAACTTCTTCACTTCCTGCCACCATCAACTCACTTCAATTTGCTTACCGGACTAATCGTTCCACAGACGATGCCATATCTCACCTGCTCCACACATCCCTGAGTCACCTGGACACTGGCAGAGGGAATTATGTTAGGATGCTGTTCGTGGACTACAGTTCAGCATTCAACACAATAATTCCCTCTAAGCTTTTCACCAAGTTGACAGATCTAGGACTCAGCTCATCACTGTGTCAGTGGATCCTCAACTTCCTCACAGACAGACCCCAATCAGTGAGGGTGGGAAAACAAGTCTCCCCTCCATCTCACTCAAATTAAAAAACTTTAAGTTAGGATGAAATTGTGTTGTTGGCCAGGAACACATTTGACTCCAAGAAAGTTTTGTTTGAGCTCTGCCCTACTACCTCACAGCGGTGCGTTGGATATAAAGGACATCATAACAATATTAAACTCTGCCTTAAAGTGCTGAATGAGTGTGGTGAGAATATCCCCAGATTTGTCTCTCGTACCTGGATGATTTGCCGCCTCTTACACACTCCAGCATGGATGTGTGTTGTTTACTACGGAGAATGGACCAGCTATGTGCTCAGGTGGGTGCTTTAAAACATCCAATCAAACTACAGGCAGATGTTTTTGAGCAATTTAAGACCAATGCTGTCGAGGTCAACCAACGTGTGACTGCTCTTGAGTGTCAGTTTGAGGTGCTGACTGAGCCTATTACTCTGAACGCTCAGGGGCCGGAGACCGCTTCCCACTTCCCCTGTGGAAGCACTCAGAGGACCGGCAGGGGAGTCGAGTTAAAGGTGGCCCATGTGGAAGGCAGGGAACCGGAACTTTGGCTGGTTCAAAGACTGGGACAAGCACAGTGTCAGCGTTTTGTGCGGAGATATTGCTATGTGGTCAAGATCGGGCTCTGATGAGAGCCTCAGGTCCTAATATGGAAACTACTGCAACAAGGGAGGATTCTGTTGAGACAGAGCTTTTTACATGCTCCCCACAGTTGCGTAAAGTTGTGAAAAATGGCAGACTTTGTTGGAAGTTGGAGAAGGTTAATTCAGGTTCAGGAACGCATGCTTTTACCACTGGACGCAATAAGAGGCCTGGAGCTGTATCGATCATTGGCACTGGAGCTGTGAGTACAATCAAAACTGTGAAAACTAAATTGGTGAGCGTATTTGCCACTAAATTTGCCCTGGATGTAGATGCAGAAACTCTTGCTTTGTATTTGAGAGAGAAACTCAGTAGAGATGTGACCCGTCAAAAAATTTCTAGTTAACATAGCAAGTTATACTCTTTCAAGGTTACTGCTTAATGTAATGATGTGAGTTAAATGTACAATCCTTTACTCTAGCCTGAAGGGGCTCTGGTCTGGCGTTTTTCTAAACTGCGCAGACACGGTACAGTGGTGCCAAGCATAGGTATGAGGTAACTGTGTCCTTTTGGTTTACCTTTTGGTTTTACTGTGAATGTGGAACAAATGCCAGCAATAACTGAAAATAATATTGCTACTATTTCTACCAGTGTAAAATTAGACTGGTCAGCATTTAGGGAAGATGACTTCTTAGCTTATTATAGTAATGCCGATATACCTCTGAAAAACATTTCTTTGCCCAAAGAAGTGATTTTGTACAAGGATGTCAACTGTAAGAATGTTGTGCATAAACATGAACTCTGCTCCATGTGTGATGATATAGTGACTGCTCTGTATGAAAGAGGAAAGAGGTGAAAGGTTTTAGTAATTGTAAACCATCTCTACCATCAACTGTTGACGGTGTTTCTGGGGCAGATAACATTGAAGCATTATGGAGACAGCATTACAGTGCGTTGTTTAACTGTATAAAAAGTGAACCATATGAAGACAATTCTGACATGAGCGATGAAGCAATTAGTGTAAGGACACATGAGGTAAATGAAACCATTTGCAGGTTATCTAATAGTAAATCTTGTGGCTTGGATCACATCACTGCAAAACATTTAAAACATGCTAGTTTAAGGCTAGCTCCTCTTCTAGCGCTCTGCTTCACTGGGTTTATGATTCATGGCATACTACCTGAGTCAGTGCTATGCATTTTACTTGTACCAGTTATGAAATATAAAGCTGCAAAAGTGAGTTGTCTGGATAATTATAGGCTGATTGCACTAGCCAGTATTTTATCTAAGGCGCTAGAAATAATCTTGTTTGATAGAGTTAGTGTTTTCATCTCTTCCCTGGATGATCAGTTTGGCTTCAAACCAAAGCATAGCACTGTCATATATATGTGTCACGGTCTGGCTGGCAGACCGTGGGGATGTGGGGAAAGGAGGACCCAAAACGCAGACTCTGCGATGCAAACAGTGCTCTTTATTTACAGTGAAAAGGCTGTAAAAACAATAACTCCCCGTTGCTCCCTCGAACCCCGTGTGCGTGCTTCCCTCCGATATCTGTGCTCGTGCTCCCCGCTGTTGTGTTTCCGCACCCCCGTGCGTGCTGCCTCTCCGGACCACTCCTCCTCCTGTAGGGAAACCAGAGACGCAGCCGTCAACACTAACCCTCGGTGGGCATATACGCACAGCACAGACCTACGCTAACACACACTGACTTGGTAAGATAACTCAATGATCCCGCGTCGGTGGGAGCTCCAAGACTCTCCTAAGTAGCTCCCCCGACGAGCCCTGATCAGCGGCAGGTGTGTGGCTTCGGGTGTGGCCAGTCCCTCCGCAGGGCCACACCCCTCAGGCCTGCAGGTGGCCGAGCTCCATCCTCCAGGCACACCCGCAGACATACACACCCATACCTCGCCTAAACATATGAGTGGGACACAGACTAACACAGCACAGAGAAACACACATATGTACACGCACAGAGAAGGAGAAACGACACCAAAAATACATAATAATAATACACAGGTCCATGACTGCCCAGGGATCCTGGGTCGCCCAGTCCCAGGACCCTGACAGTACCCCCCCTCTAAGGGTCGGCTCCCGACGACCCAAAAACACAAACCAAAAACAGTACAACCAACCCAGGGCGGGCGGCGGGAGGTCCAGGACGGAGGGCAGAACCAAAACAAGCAAAAACCCCCAAAGAAAACAACCCCCCCAAGGTCACAGTCCCAGAGTCCGACCGCGCATCCCGCAGCGGAGCAACAAAAAGAAAAAACGCCACAAAACAGTCTCAGGCGGCCCATCAACATAACAAAAGAGTTCAGGGGGCCTACCTCGAGCCCAACGGCGGCGACGTAGCAGCTCCGGCGGACGGCCCCGGGTCCGGCAGCAGCAGCAAAACAGTTTAGGGGGCCTGCCACGGGTCCGGTGGCGGCGGAACGGTTCTGGCGGCCTGCCACAGGTCCGGTGGCGGCGGCGCTGCTCCTCCGGCGGCCTGCCACGGGTCCGATGGCGGCGGAACGGTTCTGGTGGCCTGCCACGGGTCCGGTGGCGGCGGCGGCGCTGCTCCGGTGAGCAACAGCGAGGCGTGGCACCAGGTCCATGACGCGCCGATCGCTGACGTGGACGCACCGGACGTAGATGGCGAGGAGGCCGCGCTAGACGTGGAGGTCCCTCCGGTCCGCTGATCTCCGACTCCGGCTGAGCGGGTCCCTCCTCGGCTGCTGGCAGCGAGAGCTCCTCCTCGGCTGCTGGCAGCGCCGGTTGTTCCTTCCGCTCGCCGAGCTCCTCTGCTGGTGGTTCGCTGAGCTGCTCCTGCTCGCTGAGCTGCTCCTGCTCCGGCTCGCTGAGCTGCTCCTGCTCCGGCTCGCTGAGCTCCTCGGGCATGCTGAGCTCCTGCTCGGGCATGCTGAGCTCCTCCGGCTCGCTGAGCTGCTCCTCGGCTGGCGGCTCGCTGAGCTCCGGCTCCCGCTCGCTGAGCTCCGGCTCCCGCTCGCTGAGCTCCTCCTCGGCTGGCAGCGCGAGCTCCTCCTCGGCTGGCAGCGCGAGCTCCTCCGGCTCGCCGGGCTCCTCGGCTGGCAGCGCGAGCTCCTCCTCGGCTGGCAGCGCGAGCTCCTGCTCCGGCAGCGCGAGCTCCTCCCGTTCGCTGAGCACCCACTGGGGCCCGCAGAGCTCCCACTCGGGCAGGGCAGGTGCGGGTGGTGAGGTAGCGGCCAGTGAAGCAGACGGCTGAGGGGTGACTGCAGGCGGATGAGTTGACGGCTGCGCTTCAGCCACAGATGGATGATCCGGAGGCGACGATGGTGTGGCAGCCACTCCCGGTAGACTGGACAGCGATGCAGGGACAGATGGGTGAAATGATGGCAGAGGTGGTCCGGCCGGCATATCGACCTCCAACTGAGGATGAAGGTGAGAGGCTGACAGGACTGAAGACTGAGCCACCAGCTGGGCAGCAGGCTGAGGTGAGGGTGAGATGGCTACTATGAAGGGTGGAGAGGATGAAAATGTTACAGCTGGCCCAACAAATTCCAGGGGTCCAGAGGCAACTGAGACCTCCAGTTCGGTCTCTGGGGAAGCCCTGGGGAGAACCTCCGTCTCCATGCGGCCAGACTGAGCCAAAAAGTCATTTGGGTCTGTATGCTCGGAACTCCCTAGCTCCCAGCTTACAGTCTCAGAGGGAATATTTGCTGGGTCTTTGGAGGTACAGCAAACAGTTTCTATTTTTATGTTTACAGAAAGGGAATTTATAACACCGGCAGAGTCCATTTTACTCACTGTGGCATCCAGAGCCGCTGGTCCTGAGTCTTCGACCAGCACAGGAGTGAGTGTGGATGTGGTTGAACGCTGCTTGCGAGGACGCCTTCTCCTCCGTGAAGGCGGGGCCGGGTGTATGGAAACAGTCTTCTGCTGTTCATCTGGGTTGTGATTTTCAATGACATGATTAATAGACACAAACGAGTCGGGTTTACTCACTGCGGTGATGAGCGCTGTTGGTCCGTTGCCAGCTGACTGGGCTGAAACCGCAGGAGTGGGTTGAGGCGTAATGGGATGATGGTAGAGAGTGCGGCATGCCTTCCGTAACGGCGGATCAAACGATTGTGCCGCGAGCACCGACGGGAAAGCCCTCCGCCGACGCGTGAAAAACCAAGCGGCTAGAGTCTCTAGGAGAGCAGCCGAACTGTCCATGCTCGGACCACCCAAGCCAAATAGTTCAAAACTCGAGCTCTCCCTTAACCTAGCGACCAGGTGCCTAAGTTTGTTAATGTCCAGAATGTTCGTGGTGAAGGTAGTGGATGTGAGGTGATTATCAAGGAACACTACCTGTATGTGTCTCCTGTGTGGATTTACGGCCTGGACTACGCTCCGGCAGTAATCCCATAGCTGCGCGAGCGATCTCTCCTCCGTGGCAACTCCTGAGTTTGCTGGGTCCATGGCGGTTGGCGGGATCATTCTGTCACGGTCTGGCTGGCAGACCGTGGGGATGTGGGGAAAGGAGGACCCAAAACGCAGACTCTGCGATGCAAACAGTGCTCTTTATTTACAGTGAAAAGGCTGTAAAAACAATAACTCCCCGTTGCTCCCTCGAACCCCGTGTGCGTGCTTCCCTCCGATATCTGTGCTCGTGCTCCCCGCTGTTGTGTTTCCGCACCCCCGTGCGTGCTGCCTCTCCGGACCACTCCTCCTCCTGTAGGGAAACCAGAGACGCAGCCGTCAACACTAACCCTCGGCGGGCATATACGCACAGCACAGACCTACGCTAACACACACTGACTTGGTAAGATAACTCAATGATCCCGCGTCGGTGGGAGCTCCAAGACTCTCCTAAGTAGCTCCCCCGACGAGCCCTGATCAGCGGCAGGTGTGTGGCTTCGGGTGTGGCCAGTCCCTCCGCAGGGCCACACCCCTCAGGCCTGCAGGTGGCCGAGCTCCATCCTCCAGGCACACCCGCAGACATACACACCCATACCTCGCCTAAACATATGAGTGGGACACAGACTAACACAGCACAGAGAAACACACATATGTACACGCACAGAGAAGGAGAAACGACACCAAAAATACATAATAATAATACACAGGTCCATGACTGCCCAGGGATCCTGGGTCGCCCAGTCCCAGGACCCTGACAATATGCAGTCAAGGAAATAGTTTGTATAGGGCTAAAAATTCATCTGTCCTTATGTGTGTCATGGATGCCTCTAAAGTTTTGATCGAGTAAACCACAGAAACCCTTTGGATAAAGTGAAGCGACGGGAGTTCCTGGATACACTGTGAGGATTCTCTCTTACTGGCACGCTCATCAGAAGATGCAGGTTAAATGAAGAAGCAGTATTTCTGCCCCCCTTGCTGTCAGCAATGCTGTCAGACAGGGTGGGGTTTTAACTCCAATTTTATTTAATTTATTTGTTGATGATTTGTTCATGCAGCTAAAAGCCTATACCACTGGGTTTATATTAGGTATAACATTGATAAATCATCTTATACGTGCAGGTGACCTGGTTGTTTTTCGTCCAAGCAGTGCTGGTTTACAGGCGCTTCTTAATGTCTGTACTGAATATGGTGTGCTATATGATATAAAGTACAATGCTGTTAGAAGAGCTGTCTTGATATGGAGAACCTAGCAGGGTAGCTTGCTAAATTTCCCTGTGTTTAAACTTACCCAAAAAACTCTTGAAGTTCATAAAAAGGTTAAATACCTCGGTCACTATAATACTGACCAAATAAATGATGACGACATATACAGACAAAGGCAGAAGCTCTGTGTGCAAGCAAATACTACTGCACGCAAATTCAGCTCATGTTCACCTCCAGATAAAGTGGCTTTGTTTAAAGCATATTGCACACCTCTATCTACTGCCCACTTGTGGCCATTCTAAAAACAATGTAGCATGCAGAAGCTGCATGTTGCATGTAATGATGCAATGTGAATCCTTGTAGGATACCTAGAAGGGGTAGTGCCAGCCAGATGTTTGTAGCTGTGCATGTTTGGACTTGTAAAGCACTTTTAAGAAAGTTAATGTTCATTAATAGAGAATGACTGGATGACTCTAGAAACCGAATAATTTTAGTACACACAGATCCAAGAGTGAGTGGTTCCCATTACTCATCCAGTCTGAGAAAGCACCGGTTGAAGTGTTTGTGTATGTATTTATTTCTTTTAAGTAGCTGTGTATTTTATGTATATTATGGTTTTATATTTTTACAAATGTTTTAAATTTTATATACATTTTATTTAGGTTTATATGTTGTGGGTTTTTTTTCTGGTGTTTTGTCTTCTCTTTATGGACATAAAGTCAATAAAGATTGAATTGAAATGAATTGAATTAAATTATTATTCTTGAACTAATTTTTAATTCCACAGAGTGGACCAGGAGAGCTCAGAGGTTCCCAGTAGTCAGTCTGCCGAGCAGCATCAAACACACCTGGACTCCATATTTATGGTCTGTACATGTACAACAACTACTTTTACATCTATTCTGTTTACAGTCATCTTCATGCTGCTCTTTGTAGACCAGTGGATAGTCAGTGTGGATCTGATTTTTGGCTCAATGATTTCAGTCTGATTGGGTCATTCATAAAGTATTCTGTTCCAGCTGCTGGAGGAAAACATTATCACTTTTGTGAAGAACGAGCTGAAGAAGATCCAGAAGGTTCTGAGTCCAGAATACACAGAATGCTTAAAGAGTCCAAGGGAGGATGATGAACAGGGGAGGAGCAGCAGAGAGGCATTTGTGAAGATTATTGTGGACTTCCTGAGGAGAATGAAGGAGGGGGAGCTGGCTGACCATCTGCAGAGCAGTAAGAGGATTTATGTAAAGATTTAAGCTGCTGGATGAATGAAATATTTAGTAATGTATAAAGAGATCGATTACCTTATAGAGAGTAATTTCTTTGTGGGACTGAAATTATAATGAGCATTTTGTAAAGAACATGAACTGATTGTTGATGTTCTATTTTATTATTGTTATTCAGAACTTCCAGCTGCAATTTGTCAGCCTAACCTTAAATCTAACCTGAAGAAGAAGTTCCAGTGTGTGTTTGAGGGGATCGCTAAAGCAGGAAACCCAACCCTTCTGAATCAGATCTACACAGAGCTCTACATCACAGAGGGAGGGACTGCAGAGGTCAATGATGAACATGAGGTCAGACAGATTGAAACAGCATCCATTAAAACAGACAGACCAGAAACAACAATCAGACAAGAAGACATCTTTAAAGCCTCAACTGGAAGAGATGAACCTATCAGAACAGTGCTGACAAAGGGAGTGGCTGGCATTGGGAAAACAGTCTTAACACAGAAATACACCCTGGACTGGGCTGAAGACAAAGCCAACCAGGACATCCAGTTCATATTTCCATTCACTTTCAGAGAGCTGAATGTGCTGAAAGAGGAAAAGTTCAGCTTGGTGGAACTTGTTCATCACTTCTTTACTGAAACCAAAGAAGCAGGAATCTGCAGATTTGAAGACTTCCAGGTTGTGTTCATCTTTGATGGTCTGGATGAGTGTCGACTTCCTCTGGACTTCCACAAAACTACAATCCTAACTGACCCTAGAAAGTCCACCTCAGTGGATGTGCTGCTGATAAACCTCATCAGGGGGAAACTGCTTCCCTCTGCTCGCCTCTGGATAACCACACGACCTGCAGCAGCCAATCAGATCCCTCCTGACTGTGTTGGCATGGTGACAGAGGTCAGAGGGTTCACTGACCCACAGAAGGAGGAGTACTTCAGGAAGAGATTCAGAGATGAGGAGCAGGCCAGCAGGATCATCTCCCACATCAAGACATCACGAAGCCTCCACATCATGTGTCACATCCCAGTCTTCTGCTGGATCACTGCTACAGTTCTGGAGGATGTGCTAGAAACCAGAGAGGGAGGACAGCTGCCCAAGACCCTGACTGAGATGTACATCCACTTCCTGGTGGTTCAGGCCAAAGTGAAGAAGGTCAAGTATGATGGAGGAGCTGAGAAAGATCCACACTGGAGTCCAGAGAGCAGGAAGATGATCGAGTCTCTGGGAAAACTGGCTTTTGATCAGCTGCAGAAAGGAAACCTGATCTTCTATGAATCAGACCTGACAGAGTGTGGCATCGATATCCGAGCAGCCTCAGTGTACTCAGGAGTGTTCACACAGATCTTTAAAGAGGAGAGAGGACTGTACCAGAACAAGGTGTTCTGCTTCATCCACCTGAGTGTTCAGGAGTTTCTGGCTGCTCTTCATGTCCATCTGACCTTCATCAACTCTGGATTCAATCTGCTGGAAGAAAAACACCTGAAATTGTTCAAGTTATTTAGAAAACAAGAATCAAGGAGTGAAGCCAAATCCGCAGAGACAGTCTTCTACCAGAGTGCTGTGAAGAAGGCAATAAAAAGTCCAAATGGACACCTGGACTTGTTCATCCGCTTCCTTCTGGGTCTTCAACTGCAGACCAGTCAGACTCTCCTACGAGGTCTGCTGACACAGACAGGAAGTAGCTCACAGACTAATAAGAAAACAGTCCAGTACATCAAGAAGAAGCTCAATGAGAATCTGTCTGCAGAGAAAAGCATCAACCTGTTCCACTGTCTGAATGAATTGAATGATCGTTCTCTAGTGAAGCAGATCCAACAGTCCCTGAGATCAGGAAATCTCTCCACAGATGAACTGTCTCCTGCTCAGTGGTCAGCTCTGGTCTTCATCTTACTGTCATCAGAAGAAGATCTGGATGAGTTTGACTTTAAGAAATACTCTTCTTCAGAGAAGGCTCTTCTGAGGCTGCTGCCAGTGGTCAAAGCCTCCAACAGAGCTCTGTAAGTAAACATTTGATCATCCCTTTTTAAAAAAAATAAAATAATTCTACTTAAGAAAATAATAGGTGTGTTCAATTAAGAAATGGAAATATATAACGGGACCTCGCTCTTTAACAAGTTCATATAAGAAATGATCATATAAGAAATGAAGAAAATTATACCTCGACTTGGTGACAATCTAAAGCTAATGAACTAACAACAGGTGGCTGAAGGGCTGAAGAGGCGCATTATGCTTCTTAATTTGGAAAGAATACTGAAGGTGCATGGTGTTTACTGCTAAATGACTATGTAGAGAGTGCATCAAGAGAGGATGGAGTCATACCATTGACTTTCAAATCTGTTAGAAATATGCAAGCTTTTTTTTTTATACGCTTCATTTCTAGGTATACTTGTTTTTAAAATAACAGCAAATATTTTTGATTTTGAAATGAGTACTGTATTCTTTTTATTACCTAGGACCAATATCAAAAAATGATAACATTTTATCATAAACACTTTTTTTTCAGACTCAGTTTCTGTAACCTCTCAGAGAGAAGCTGTGAAGCTCTGTCTTCAGTTCTCAGATCCCAGTCTTCTAGTCTGAGAGAGCTGGACCTGAGTAACAACAAGCTGAATGATTCAGGAGTGAAGCTTCTGTCTGCTGGCTTGAAGAGTAAACGTTCTAAACTGGAAACTCTCAGGTGACTTTCTGTGTGTGTGTGTGTGAGTGTGTGTGTGTGTGTGTGTGTGTGTGTGTGTGTGTGTGTGTGTGTGTGTGTGTGTGTGTGTGAGTGAGTGAGTGAGTCAAATCTTTATCCTTTTTGTATGCTTGCATCTTTAACAGAAGACATCATTGTGGATTCTTTTAAAAACTAAATCTCTTAAGTCCTGATTGTATCATGAACACATGTGTGTGTCTTTTGTATTATTTTTTTCAGACTGAATGGCTGTAATCTCTCAGAGAGGAGTTGTGAAACTCTGTCCTCAGTTATCAGCTTCATGTTCTCTAGTCTAAGAGAGCTGGACCTGAGTAACAATGGCCTGTGTGACTCAGGAGTAAAGAAGCTGTCTTTTGGAGTGGAGAGCCCATATTGTAAACTCAAAACTCTCAGGTTGGATCTAATGACTTTCTTTTATTAACCAGTTAAACCTTTCACAAAATTAAGTTCAGTTTCATCCTTTTAAGTATTCTAGCATATTTCATTATTTATTGGTCATTGTAGCACGGTGGCATGGTGGTTAGCACTGTTGCCGCACAGGAAGAAGGTCCTGAGTTTAATTCCACCATCATGCCGGGGTCTTTTTGTGTGGAGTTTGTATGTTCTTCCCGTGTTTGCGTGGGTTACCTCCGGGTACTCCGACTTCCTCCCACCATCCAAAGACATGCAGTTAGTGGGGATAGGTTAATTGGTTAATTCAAATTGCCCATAGGTGTGAATATAGAGTGAATGTGAGTGTGAATGGTTGTCTGTCTCTGTGTGTTAGGGTTAGGGTGCGACAGACTGGCGACCTGTACAGGGTACACAGTTTTAATAGGGCAAATATTATTGATAATAGAAAGACAGTAATTATTAAAAAAAATTGTTAATAAATGAAGACTCTGTCATTTTTAGACCTCCCTAGCTAGAAGTACCACAGCCGCAACTTACGGACAACTGCAGTCATTCCAGTTTTGTATCAAAAAAAAAAATCATTGTCCAACTTTTAACCGTGATTTTTGCACATGTTATGTCTTGTTATGCAACATCTTCTGGTTATTCATAATGATTAAAAATTAAGGGCATAAAAAAGTAGTAAAAATAAAGTAGTAGTAAAAGTAGTAAAAAAAAATACTCAGGCTCAGATACCTCAAAATTTTACTTAAGTACAGTGATGAAGCATTTGTACTTTATTACTTCCCACCATCTCCTTGATTAAAGATCTTATAAGTGAGTTTGTTAATGAAGACGGGAGGAACAGAGTCCAAAATTAATCATTTCAGGATGTCGACCACGTGGCCAGTGGCTGAGAGAATTCAGTACAGGTGGGAGGCCGAGCGGTCAGCGAAGACACTGGAGCCGATCTGGAGGGAGGCCACGTGGAAGACGGCGGTCCAGGTGAAGCTGTCACTGGAGCTGTGACTGGTACATCTCAGTTCAGCTTGGCAGATGGCCAAGGCACTAATTGAAGCTAGGCAGGTGCAGAATGAGACCAGACGGGCGGAGAAGCTGTAGATGACGGCATGGGAGCCGCCGGTGGAGGAGCTGCAGGTGACTGCGTGGGAACTGCCAGAGATGGAGCTGCAGGCGATGTTGTGGGAGCCACCAGAGGTTGAGCTGCAGGTGCCGGTGTGGGAGCCGTCGGTGGGGCAGGGCCAGCCGGTGTGGAAACCCCTGCCTGAGATGTAGAAGACCCCACAGCCGGCTCTGGCTGCTGTGGTTGTAGGTCAGGTGATTGAGCTGGAGACTGAACTGGAGACTGAACTGGTGGGTGAGCGAAAGACTTAACCGGAGGTTGAACCAATGGCTGAGGTGGTGATTGAGCTTGTGCATAAGCTGGCAATGGTGACACTGCTGCAGCCTGAGCTGATAAAGCTGATCCCTGAGCTGGGACCAGGGCTGCTAACCGCACCAGAGATCTAGCTAGGGCCTGGAATATTGGTTGTGGAGGTGGATGAAGTGGTGAACTAGCAGGTTGCTGAGAGAGCTCTTCCCAACCTCCAGAAGATGAGGACAATGGCTGGATGGGCTCACCTGAGCCTCCAGTGAGGTCAGGTTGGGTGCTTGCCACCCTCACCCTGGGTACTGGGACAGGCACGGAAGCTACCGACATCAGCCACCACCACACGGGGAATAGGAACTGGTGTTGGAGTAGGCTGGATCTCAGCTGCCCTTGCTCTGGGAGCTGGCACAGGAACGGGTGATGGCTGGCAGTCAGCTGCCCAGTCCAGAGGAACTGGCATGGTTGCGGGGACGTGCTGAGCCCTAGCCACCCGAGGAGCTAATACAAGGACAGGCTGAGCCTTAGCCACCTTCACCCAAGCAACCGGAACAGGTGAAGGGGAAGGCAGGGTCTGAGTCACCCTGCTAGCAGAAAAAGGCTGAGAGATAGGTGAGGTAATAATGTCCAAATGAGAAAAATGATCAGATTCAGTGCCATGAATTGTCTTTGATGACCCCTCCAAAAGTTGATTCTGTTCATCTGGACGTAGCGTTTTTAGTGGAAGAAAATTTGCATAATGATTTAAACTGGCACCACTGAAGGAGCAACGGGCTGGGAGGTCAGTTCCTTCATCACAATTATGCAAATTCTCATGACCATTGATCAACAACCACTGATCAAAGACCACTGATCAATGGCCATGAGGACCATGGCTATGAGGTAGCTCTTCTGTGTTGTGCCATCCGCTTCGCCAGAGGTTGTTTGGTTTCCCTGATTTATAAATCCTGGAAATCCTCCTGGCACTTAACAGTGTACACTATGTTACTCTCTTTGTGTCAGGGGAACCGGTCCTTAGAGTGGGCCAATTTTTGCCGCAGTTTGTTTTGGGGTTTAAAAGCCACAAAGATGCGGTGTTTAGAAAAAATGCGTCTCAACTGTTCCAATACTCCTGATAGGTACAGGATCACTACGGATTTTTACTTTGTCAGCGGTTGTCCTTCTCTCCTGGATTGGCTAAAGCTTTCTTTAGGCGCCTTCCCAGCTTTGACAAAAGTCCAGCCTAGTCCAGCTTTGACAAAAGTCCAGCTTTGACAAAAGTCCAGCTGACCACATTTACTCAGGGCCTTCTTGACGTAATGTTCTTCTGCTTCCCATGCCGCTGTGCCTGTTGGGATGGTGTTGGCTCTGTGTTGTAGCGTCCTGATGAAACCCCATTTATGCGCCAGTGGATGACAAGAGTCAAACCCTAAATACTGATCCATATGCGTAGGTTTCCGATACATAACAGCTTTTAGATGTCCCCCATTACTGATGAAAATCTTACAGATTACAGGCAAACCTGCCACTTTTCATATCCTCCCTGGTAAAATTGTGTTGGTCCACCGAGTTAATGTGGTCCGTCAATTGTGGTACGTCCTGAGATTTGATTTTCACCCAGGTGTCATCCACATACCTGAACCAATCACTCAGTGGTGTTCCAGGGTAGGATAGCAAAGCCCTCTTTTCCACTTCCATGTACAAATTGGCCACGATGGGTGAAACTGGGGAACCCATAGCGCACCCATATTTCTGCCTGTAGTACTGACCCTTGTATGTGAAATAGGTGGAATGAAGGCAGTTCCAAAAGCAAACACACTTGGTTGATGCTGAGAGTGGTCCTGTTGCTGAGGCTGGGGTCATCCTGTAATCTCTTACGAACTACCTCCAACGCTTCCGTGACTGGGAAGGAAGTGAAGAGAGATGTAACATTGTACAAGATCATGACATCACATCTTTTGTTTCCACCTGAGCTCCTCCACCCAAGGGGAGAGCGCTGCTTACTGCCACTCCAATAAATCCGAGATCGCTGGGTCCTTAGCGTGTCCTTGTGGCACAGGTCTTGTCATTCTGTCAGGGTGATTGCTGTGTGGATGTGAGGAAGAAAGGAGAGTAGCCAAACGCAGGACTCGCAGTGAAGGATAAGGACGGTGTTTATTAAAATGAATTGGAACATAAGATGGCTGACTGAATGACTGGATGACTGGCTGGCTGAACTGAACTGAGACACACAAGTGGGATTGACAATGACAAGACAAGCAGCTGGAGGAAACTAAAGACTTAAATGCAGTGATTGATGATGATGATTAGAGATGGGTGAGTACACAGCTGATCATAATCTGACTAATGATAATAATAATAATAATAATGGATACTTTATTGATCCCCATGGGGAAATTACTTGTTTTTCTCTGCATTTGACCCATTCACTCAGTGAAGCAGTGGGCAGCCCACTAAGCAGGCGCCCGGGGAGCAGTGTGTAGGGACGGTACCTTGCTCAGGGGTACCTCAGGGTAGCCGTTACACAGGAAGCAAACTAGAACATATCTAGCATATACATCAGCAGAAGGCTGCCACAGGAAAACAGGAAATGTGAACAGGTGGAAAAATCAACTAAACATGAAGAAACTGAAAACACTGATTCAACAACCCAGGAACCCTGTCAAAAACAAGCTTAAATATTGTTAAATAGTTCTCACTTCAACATGAAGACACTTTTAATACCTGTTTTATTGTTCTTTGTGTTTCTAATCTTTCAGACTGATTGGATGTGATCTCTCAGAAAGAAGCTGTGAAGTACTGTCCTCAGTTCTGAGCTCCCAGTTCTCTAGTATGAGAGAGCTGGACCTGAGTAAAAATGAAGTCAAGGACGAAGGAGTGAAGCATCTGTCTGTTGGAGTAAAGAGTCCATATTGTGAACTGGAAACTCTCAGGTAAAGACACTTTTTTAAATGATCATTTATCATAAAATCTGAAAATTATTGCATAAAGAACTAACCTTAATAGATTTAGTAATTTGGAATGGGTTATTTATTATGAATTACACCTGAAAATATTTTATAAAACTGCGAGGAGTCATGTGCATAGTAAAGGAAACAATCTTTGTTCTTGACTAAAATAAATAACATCACATCTCAGAATGATACTGAAAATTGATATTTGGTAGTTAGAAGCTAGAGTAATGTAATTCACTAAAAGGCTGTTGGAACATTTCCCTAAACGTGACAATAAGAGTACTGAGAACATTAGTAAGAGAGATTATATTCATCCAATTTTGAGTTGTCATTTTTGGCTTGCTGCAAAATCTAGAATTAAAGGTAAAGTTCAATTCAATTCAATTTTATTTATATAGCGCCAAATCACAACAAAAGTCGCCTCAAGGCGCTTCATAGATACAGAGAAAGTCCTTTTTCCCCACATATAAAACCTTGCACAATCAGATTCCGTCATAACTTAAATCACTCATACCTGATGGAAGACCCAGAGTGCAGACTTACTTATGATTTGTATATTTTCTAAAAACGGAAAACAAGACAGAGTGTTGTCTATTAGTCTATCAGGCCCATGTACTGTAGAGTCTGGATAATGCTTATCAGACTCTCAAGCATCCCTTAGTTATGTTGCTATACAGTCAGACCGCTAGGGGATTTTCCATGAGCCATTGAGTATACGTTTCTTTTCCTTCCTGATTTGTTTATATGTAACAGCATGTCTTTAAATGTTGTCTAATTTCTCCTGTGCTTTATGTTTGATCCTTGCTGTGACAAGTTTTATCTTTATTTTTCCTCTATCCACATACCCATCTAACAGTGACATAGCTGCTCCTCCCCAAACTTGTAATAATAATAATAGTGTATACTTTATTAATCCTGTAGGAAATTACTCCTCTGCATTTAACCTATTCACTCAGTGAAGCAGTGGGCAGCCACCAATCCAGCAGCCAGGGAGCAGTGTGTAGAGACAATACCTTGCTCAGGGGTACCTCGGGGTAGTCGTTTGGTCAATTCTATCCCTGCCCCTTGGTCCTGTTTCAGGTTTCTTGCTGTTCAAAGAGACTTCTTCCTCCCCAGTGTCATGAAGCACTGATCATGTGATGCTTGGCGTACTCTCTCCAAAAGAAGAAAAATAAAAACAAATGTTTAGTGAACAATTAACTGATGGATTGTTTTTTTTGTGTGTCTGCAGTCTGTCAGGCTGTCTGATCACAGAGGAAGGCTGTACTTCTCTCGCCTCAGCTCTGAGCTCCAATCCATCCCATCTGAGAGAGCTGGACCTGAGCTACAATCATCCAGGGTTATCAGGAATGAAGCTGCTGTTAGCTGGACTGAAGGCTCCAGGCTGGAGACTGGACACTCTCAGGTATGGAGAGAATTTCTGAAAGAGGAGGAAGAGCCGGAAACATTTCCTGCGTCCTTCACTCACTTCCTGTTTGTTTCATTCAGATGAGACATGACCAATCATATCTTTCCATTTGACATTTTTCCTTTGCTCACAACAGAAACTCAGTACAGTAGAACAAAAATAAGATATATTTCTGAAGGTGACTCCATTGAGAACTTCTCTAGCAACATTGACAATGCCTAATATTTAGTCACCATTTAGATCTGATCTCTTTATATCTGTTTAACCATGCATTCATTTCTAGAAAAATAAATGTTCTCCCTTATTCTAAGTAGACTGAGGTCTGTATACAGACAAGACTTGAACACATTAAGCCTGCCTTCATCAAAAGAGGAAAATTCAAACTTTAGTTAGGGTTTATAATCATGACTTCTTTAGAAACTAACAACCACACGTCTTTCATAAGGGCAAAATTAGAATTAAAGAAGAATTAAAGAATTTTGAAAAAAAATCAGAATTAAACATGGTAAAAATTCATTTTTAAAAGCCTATACATAAACTGTGCTTTAAAAAACAGTATCACTTGAACTAAAACTTATTCATACACAAATACTGGTTACCATGTCCGTGTCAAAAAACTAAAAACAACCGTGAAAGTGTTTAAAGAGCACCACCAAATCTGCAGATCTTAGAGCTGCAGACAGAGCAGATCAACGGTCATCAGGATTTTCTAATTTTCTCTGGTTTGTCTCCTGTCCTCTTGACTAGAGATGGACCGATCCGATATTACGTATCGGTATCGGTCCGATACTGACCTAAATTACTGGATCGGATATCGGAGAAAAATAAAAAATGTAATCCGATCCATTAAATATCACGAAAGCACCTCACAAAACTTGCAACACGCCGTAACTCGCCTCAGAACGTCGGAGCAGTATGCATCACGTGATAGAGCAGCTGTGGCATGCGGGACCTGTCGGTGGTCTGGATAGCATTTGGAGCTTCGCTAGCAACCTGGCATTTCATCTCCGACAAAGTTATCCCCGAGAGAAGTAAAGCAAGTGTGTAAGTCCATCTCTGAATGTTTGTAAAGCATTCCCACGTTAAGCTTAACGAGCGACTGCCTCTCGCTCTCCGGCTGCTACTTCAATCGTGAAACTGCTAATGATCAGCTGATCGGCTTTTCTGTCGTGAGTCTCTCTTGTTTGTTTTTGGTCCACTTTGCGCCAGAAAGAGCAAACCAGCGGCTGAACAACAGCAGCACGTTTAAGCGTGATAAGCTGTTGTTACAATTTATTTAATATTACTTTCTACACCAGGATCTTTTTCTACGTAGCTGACGGCTGGTAACTGTGCAGGGGCGGATCTAGCAAAGTTTAGCCAGGGGGCCGATAGGGCATTAACTGGGAAAAGGGGGCACAAAGACTTTCTTATTCTCATTTAAAATGTCTAGCTTTTAATAAATAATTATCTGACACCCAAAGTTTTAATTTGATGTAAAATGAATAGAAGTCAATTACTGTATATAGTGACTATTAAGTCTAATATATATACCCTAGTAAGCTATAGTACATTTTCCTTTGGGAAGGTACCATCTGTGCAGTCTGCAATTTTGTTGAAGAAAGATGTTGAATCTATTTAATATTTCTTGAAAAATAATTGATTTCTGTGCATTTTTTTTCACACTGCATCAAATTAAGGTTGATTACGTTGATTAAGCATCATGAGGTGGAGCGTGAGGGGTGGTTCCCTATTTTTTATTTATTTATTTTTGTTGTTGCTGGGAGTTGGAACCCTATTAGTTAGGTTGCTTAATATTTACGCTAAGTACTCTTTAAAATACCAGAATAGGGAGGATGGTGTAGGTCTAAGTTTATTAGATTGATCAGTATTGCTGAACTATGAAATATATTTTTTTTGCATACAGGTATAACAGAATAGCTTTAGTGTAGTTGTTGTTTTAAACTTGAGTATGAACTTGCAGACTTGCAAAATGCAGCAAGATATTTTAAAAAACAGTTTTGTTGATTAAAAAACACTATATCGGATTCATATCGGTATCGGCAGATATCCAAATTTATGATATCGGTATCGGTATCGGACATAAAAAAGTGGTATCGTGCCATCTCTACTCTTGACTGTGACCTTTCGGAACTGCATTTTTGTTACAAGCCCCAGGGGCGGACACAGGAGATGGACCCAAATGCAGCTAACAATCAGACAGTGATAAAGTTTTAAATTTTTTATTGAAACAGAAACTGAGCACTGATAACTAAATGTAGCTGGCACGGAACAACACTGGAGAAAATGGAGTAGCATTCCTCGACACTGGCTTGGGCAGTGGTATACAACGATAAAGGGTTGCAAGACGAGAGCCTAGACAGCGACTAGAGGTGAAGGGGCAAGTGCTATGGACAGGAGGAGTCTGAGTGGAGGGTGGTCAGGCAGAGTGATGGATGATTAGCTTTTACTTCCTGACCTGTGGTGGTGGTGGAGCAGGAGTGCAGGCAACTGAAGTGAGGGAAATCCATATTTTCCGATGAAGGTGAATGTGAAGTTGGCTTGATGCTGCAAACAGTGACAAGGTTGAAAGTGGAAACAATGCAAGCTGTGGGCACAAGAAGACGAGGTAAGTATCACAGGAGAATAAATCTCAAAGACCTAAAGCCATGTTGTCACAATTGTCATGAACCAGTGGTTGGCACAAAGAGTGGACCCAAGCGCAGACAAACACGCTGTCAGAATCCTGTATATTTCTCTCTCTTTCTCTCTCCATATTTACATATATACCCACTCGCCCCTGCGGGCGGTCTATCCTTCAAGCTCGGGTCCTCTACCAGAGGCCTGGGAGCTTGAGGGTCCTGCGCAGTATCTTAGCTGTTCCTAGGACTGTGCTCTCCAATGTCCGGGGATCTGCTGGAGCCACTCGCCTAGCTTGGGAGTCAGGACTGTCCAGCCTTTGGTTAGCCATTCTGGGTGTCTCTCATCGACTAGCAACTGTTTCATCTGTACTACCAGACACTCATGGAGTGCAGTCAGCTTCTTCAGCCAGTAGGCGTGAGTTATGTCAGGGCCTGGTGCTGTCCAACACTTCATACTGGAGACCCTTTCTTGGATATCTGCCACTGTGATGGTTACTGGTCTCTGATCAGGGAGGTTGCTGTGGTCTGCCCTCAGATCCACTAGCCACTGAGCATTGCTGTTATGGGTTGCATCCTTCTCCCATATGCTCTTCCAGTATTGCTCCATCTCCAGCTTCGCGGGTGCTGATCTCAAATTGTTCCTCTGCCACTGAGACTACACCTTGGCTGGTTCTGTGGAAAACAGCTGGTTTATTCTCCTGCCTTCTATCTCTCTGGTGTGCCTCTTCAAGCGGCCAGCCAAGGCTGTGAGCCGTGGCTTTGCAGTTTCCAAGGCCTCTGGTATGGACAGTTTGCTATACTTCTTAGGCACCTTCCTCATCGCACCTTTCTGCAGCTCCGATAGTTGGCTAACCTCCCTCTGTGCTACCTTGATCTTAGCCTTTATTATATGTGGCCTTTTAAAGGCATGTGGTCCTAAACCTTTGATCAGCTGTAAAACAGCCTGTTTCAGATTAAGTGTTGTTGTTGTTCAATAAATTGCATTCTCAAAAAAACATTTTGTCTCACTCCCATACATTATGATAAACAGTTAGAGGATGAGGGACTGAATGCTCTGCTGTTCTTCTACAATAGAATATGGCAGGCAGCAGGAAAGAAGCTCTAATTATTCCAAGTGTGAAACCATGAAAGGACCCCAGTAAGACCACACATTATAAGCCTATAGCACTAACTTCTCATCTAGGGAAAGTCATGGAAAGAACGTCAGTGGACAGACTGATGTATGTGACTGAAAGATGGCAGCTGTTTTCACCTTTTCAGGAGGGGGAGGAACACCACAGACCCAGAAGTCTGCTTATATCAGAGACAAAAAGTAATAAAATAGTGGGGACTGTTTTTTGGATATAGCATGTAGACTACAGACCTTAAGAATGTAGAATGTTATTTATTACATGTCAGACACACCTGTGTACACTTGGACAGGTAAATGCATAAGGAGATGGGGTATGGTTTTTATTAGCCAACTTCAATGATGGAAGTGAATGAATTGTTCCTTTTTAATATTATGTGTTTCCTGAAAGTATCACATGCCCGGGCCTAATCTGTCATCTGTTAACACGTCCAAAATCTGCACCGCTGGTGAACAATGCACTGTGAGGTCAATTTTTTGGATCATTAACATGCAAATTGTTGTGAACATTGATCAATGGCAATGAGTACCATTGACAGAGAGTTGGGGAATGGCTGCAATCATAGCATTGTAAGCTGGCAAAAGATGTACAGGCAAAAACATGAGTGTGCCATGGCTTCTCCAGTTAAACCCATTGTGGCCAACTTGTACATGAAAGAAGTGGAAAAGAGGGCTTTGTTATTCTACTCTGGAAATCTCAGGATGTACCACAATTCATGGATCACATTAACTCGATGGACCTGTAAGCCACAGGTGTGAACGGTTGTCTGCGATAGACTGGTGACCTGTCCTGGGTGTACCAGGCCTCTTGCCTTATGATAGCAGAGATAGGCTTCAGGCCCTCCATGACCCTGACAAGTATAGATAGATAGAGTGATAACTATGTGAAAGTTAATATAAATTCTTGCAGGTTCAATAAAAAACAACTCTTATAATCATCATGGAACAGATTTCCACGTTAATAAATGGGTTTCTATTAGTATTAAAAAAAACGGACTAACATAATTTGGGGGAGATTAACTCAGTTGGAATCAACTTCAGCAAATACGTTGATTTATCAAAGTTGTACCATTGCCCCCAGTACTGGCGGGAATGGGGCTCTGGAGGGCTCTGGGGCTCAAGAGTTATGTTACCCTCCATACTGTCAAGCCTTGTATGCAGATATCAACATGTGTAGTATCTACAGAAATCTTAGAATCTCAGCTAAATGCTCATTTAAACCATTTCTACAACCACCAAAAAGAGCAAAAACAAGCGGTGATTAAAAGAGCAGGTCCGTAAATGCACAAAAGTTAGCTAAACACAAACAACCGAGCCCAGAATTTGCCAGACTGCATGTAATGATGTAAACAATGGCTAGTTAGTTAGCTTATGTTACAGTCTGGCAGAGGCAGACTGTATGGATTGACGAAAAGGACCCAGAACACAGACTTCAAGGAACAGAGAACAAAACTTGAATGTTAACAAAAAAAAAAAGGTAAAAAGGGTACAAACAAAGGGCAAGACAAACTGAAGCAAAGCTAACATTAACCTAAACTGGGTGAACTAAAAATAAACATGAAAAAACCCTCAACATGAAACTTGGCCTGGATGCAACAATACCTGAAACATGGAAGCATGACATGAACAACAGCCAACCTGACAAAGAATGAAGAGAAACACACAGACTAAATACGCACAAGGGTGATTAGGGGAAGTGGAAACACATACACTGATGTAGGACATGGACCTTCAAAATGAAAAAGGAAACATGAGATGCAGATATGACAATACAAACTTGACAACATAAGACATGCAGCATGAAACACATAAAGGGCAAAGGGAGACTAAAAGACAGGGGTAGAAGACACAAGGGGAATCTAATAAACAAATGAACTTAGATAACCTGATGAGTTTAAACATACACTATAAACATAAAAATAAACTAAAACTCAAAACGCTGGGTCATAAGACCCAGGATCGTAACAGTTTAGCTATCACCTATTCCAAAACACCACGTTTCACCACCCTCAGACCAAAATTCACTGAAACAGCTGCAGAAAAATAGAACAAAAACGTATAGTGGCGCAAATGCACTAAGAAAGAAATTCCCTTACTGGACAGATTTCTGGCCTTGCAACTTCTGATTGGTAGAACTGAGGTGAATGCAGAATCATTACCATGATTCTGTTGCCTCAAATGATTAAAAAGAGGTGTGAATCATGCAAATAGGAAAAAAGAAGCCGAAGGTAGAGCCCCTTATACTTTAAATTGTCAAAGACCATGTACACTCACTAGGGTGCAAGGCAGGAAGGGCCTGTTGCCTTGAAATGTGTGGTTAATTCTTCAAAAATATTCAAAAGAACAAGCATTTTTGGGAATTTGTTGAAATTGAATAATTTCTGCTCTTTAATACCTACAAATTCAACTCGTACATGTTATACGTCCATTCTCGTTCATCCAATTTGTGCCAAAATTATTAATTGCTGTAATTTTTCACTGTTTCTCTTTAGAAGCATAAATCTTTTCACAGATGATGTTTATATGTTGATTACTGAATTTGTCTATTAAAGTGTGAACTAAAGCATATTTTAAAAGGGTTATATGCTAAAAAATAAAAAACTAAATTGGGCAAGGAAAAAATCCAATTCGTTTTTCTGTTCTAGCTTTGGTAACCTTGACACAGTAACAACTGCTGCAATATATACAACCAGTGTTGGGACTAACGCGTTATTAAGTAACGCGTTACAGTAACTACGTTATTATTGTGGTAACGAGCACGGTAACTAGTTATTATGCCAAAACCAGGAACGCGTTAGTCGTTAATTTAGATAGGCTCGTTATTCGTTACTTCGTGTGGTGGCTATCCCGGAGCTTCCACAGATTCAATAACATTAGCAAGTGGTGGAGGCGAGCAGGTGGATGAAGGAAAAGGGAGGCAAGAGGAGAGACCCGAAGCGGCCGCTGGTCCGAGAGTGTCAGGTGAACTGAACTTCAGGTAAGATGTTATAACCTGCAGTCCATCTGGATCAGATATGAACCAAGTTTAGGTGGAGTTTATTTTCGTTATGCTGACTTTTTCGTACTGCGTGCTAGCTAGCATGACGGAGTTTCTATACAGCTGGGTGGTGCTATGTTACTGATGTTGAACTTTATTTTGTTCATAAGGTTAGAGTTGCCAACCATCCCGTAAAAAACGGAATCGTCTCATTCAGAGAAAATATTACGCGTTTCGTATTGAGCTGAGAAGGAACAGTTTGTCCCGTAATTCAGCTACAATGAAAAAGACACAAAGCTGGAGTTATTCTGTGTTTACGCTGCACAGCTGCCTCTTCTTCTCTCATCGTCTCACCCTCCCTCTCCTGTTTCTACTTCAATCATGAAACTGATCTATGATCAGCTGATCGGCTTTTCTCTCGTTTATTTATCGCCCACTTTGCGCCAGAAAGAGGAAACCAGCGGATGTCGCGGTAAACAACAACAGCACGTTTAAGCTTGATCAGCTGTTGTTAGAATTTATTTAATATAAATTTCTAGTATCAGCTGATGTTTGCTGGAGCCACAGCTGTAAAGCTGCTGGTCATGATATCGGTTTGGTTATGTGATGAGAGGGAAACATGAAGATGAAACCAGGAGATGTGATGATTCATCATCAGAGCTGTGATGGAGAAACAGGTTTACCTTTTAGTTAACATGAATGAGTTGAAGGGAAGTTATGAACTGTTTCTGAGAGACAAATAACACCAGGATCCTTTTCTAAGTAGCTGACAGCTGGTAACTGTGCAGGGGCGGATCTAGCAAAGTGTTGCCAGGGGTCCATGTAGGACATTAAAAGGGAAAGGGGGGCACAAGGAAATACGTTCTTATTCTCATTTAAAATGTCTCACTTTTAAAAAAATAATTATCTGAGTCTTACAACAAACAATTGATAGATTGATACATATATACCATCAGAACAGTGTACATCACTGTCACAACAGTGTTTATTTTCATTCAAAGGCTTTATGATTTTTCCTATAATGGTGGGCTGGTCAATATATTTAACAAAGCCAAAACTTAAACAGGCAGACCAATAAAAGAGGTCAACTCAATAGACTAAACTCAAGATAATAATTAACAGAACCTCAAACAAACATATGACAAACTGACCTGCTGAAATGACACACAGGGGGACTTAAATACTGGTTTAGCTAAACCAAATGACACACACACACGAGGGAAAACAAGATGGCTGCCATATAACCAACTAATACAAAACATTTAAACAAACATGAAACACCCCCCAGGCAATGAAGCATGTGGTGCAATCCAATTAGGCTGTCAGTAGTACTTCAGGTCTCCCAGCCCTTTGCCACACCTTTTGCCAGACAGGAGGAGACACCAACCCCCAGGTAACTCAAACAAAGAAAGATGTATTAATATAACATAAAACAGAACTTTGACCTTGCAAGGTTAATATGTGTGCACGCCATATAAACATTGGAAGGTGTGATGGAAAAATGAATACATTTAATAAAGAAACGATATTGAACAATAAATAGAATATTTTAAAGTAGTGACTGTAAATTAAACTAAAGTGAATCAACGGGTGGTGAGGTGTGGAGCTTACCATGTGTGGCATGCCATCACAGATGTAAAAAGCAGGCTAGGATAGAATCAGGTGTGGGATTTCTCTCGTGGAAATGTGCACATTATTTTTTCCTTTCTATTGGTAGGTGGCACAGTGCACTTGTGGCAAGTAAGCAAGCTAGAAGACTGGCAATCTTGCTGGGTATCCAGTTACGGAAGCAACACATTAACAAGAGAATTCTGAGTAAAACCAAAGTTACTTTCCCTAGTAACTAGTTACTCTGAAAGTAATGAGTAACTTGAAGTAACTGAGTTACTTTTGATAGAAGTAACTAGTAATCTAACTAAGTTACTGATTTAAAGTAACTTACCCAACACTGTATACAACTGATGAAATGTCACAGGACTTAGCTATATTTTGAAACCACGATTGTTTACACAGAATTTTTAATTGCTGAGAAATACTCCATTCATTTTCGAGCAGAAACCTCAGAAAGCACTTGGGAGTTTAATAGGTTAATTAAGTTGGTCCAATTCAAATACATTAAATTCAAATAACTGACTTTCATAATGCTAAATTAGAGCAATGTAATCACAAATTACATACCGTATTTTCACGACCATAAGACGCACTGTACTAAAAGGCGCAGTCTCAGTTATGTGTGCCATTACTGTATTTAACACACACATAAGGCGCACTGGATCATAGGGCGCATACAAGTACCGTATGCGTATTTAAAAATAAAGCGGGAGCAAACCTGAGTTCGGTACCTTACTCACATTTCTATTACCGGTAATCGTCATCATCAACAACACACAAGCATACAAGTGTGCGTATTTAAAAATAAAGCAGGAGCAAAACAAAGTTTGGTACTCACATTTTTATCATCAGTCAAACCCATCGAAGTCCTCATCCTCTGTGTCTGAATTGAACAGCTGCGCTAAATCTCCATCAAACATGCCAGGTTCACTTTCTTCACTGTCAGAGTCACTTTCCGTGCCGTGCGGCTCCTCGGAAATGATGCCGGCTTTTGCGAAAGCTCGAAAAACAGTGCCAGCAGACATGTTAGCCCAAGCATCTACAATCCATTTGTTTCACTAGTTTTTTCACATCGGCTGTGAGATGGGCACGCATAGAGTCACAGATTAAGAGCGATGGTGATGCGTGGAAAAAAACACCTGGTCTCCTTACATACACCTCCCTGAGCCAGTCTTTCATCATTTCCTCATCCATCCAGCCCTTTTCATTTGCCTTAATGATGATTCCTGCTGGAAACTTCTCTTTAGGCAAAGTCTTTCGCTTAAAAATCACCATAGTTTCTGTCCATTAGCATGGCAGCCAAGTACAACAGTAAAAGAAGACTTTTCATACCCCGTTGTGCGTATCGCTACCGTGCTGGTCCCCTTCTTCTCCACAGTGTGACTCACTGGGATGTCAAAAGTGAGCGGGACCTCGTCCATGTTAGTGATGTGGCTGGGCTGGATGTGTTTGTCGCCGATGTGGAGCGGAAGATGGCCAGCTTTTCCTTATAATCCGCTGGAAGTTGCTGCGCTACCGTAGTCCTGGTCCGGATGGAAAAATGGCACCGTTTCATAAAAAGTGAAAGTGAAACTGCTTTTAGCCGAATGGTGACCATCGAAACGCTTCTCCCGCTCGTTCTTTGCTCGATGATCCACCGCTCGAGTCTTTCCTCCAACTCGGCCACACTTCACCCTTTAGCGTTCTCATGGTGTTCTCTACTACGTCCTCATTACAACACACAGGGCGCACTGCGCTATAGGGCGCGCCATACTTTTTGAAGAAAATCTAAGACTTTTAAGTGCGCCTTATGGTCGTGAAAATACGGTAATTATTTTTTTATGTTCAGTCAAACAGTTATTTTTTGAGTGAAGCTTAAAAGATTTATTGGAACTAAAATTTAAACTGGAATAAATATTTTAGAGTGGGTACGTTTTCACTTTTACTTGAGTAAAAAAGTATCTGTACTTCAGTAGAAGTACAGATACTAGTGTCTGTACTTTGGTATTCTTTGATGAGAGCCATGTAATGTCCATGTGTGCATGCTGACTGTGCTGCTCTGACCCCCCTCCTCCTTTCAGGGTGGAGCCTGCTGGAGTCCGATGGTTGAGACCAGGTCTGAGGAAGTGTAAGTGTGTTTTTAATGGGATTCATGAAAACAAAGCAGCACACATTCAACCATCTTCATCATGTCAGGAGTCATCATCAAAGTGTCAATCAATGAACAGATGATGGATCAATAACTGCAGCTGGATTGTGTTTGTTCTCTCCATCAGATTCCTGTCAACTCACAATCGACACAAACACAGTGAACACAAACCTCCAACTGTCTGACAACAACAGGAAGGTGACACGTGTGGACGAGGTTCAGTCATATCCTGATCATTCAGACAGATTTGATGTTTGGGATCAGCTGCTGTGTGAAAATGGTCTGACTGGTCGCTGTTACTGGGAGGTCGAGTGGAGAGGAAAAGTTCGCATATCAGTGAGTTACAGAAGAATCAGAAGAAAAGGAGGTGATGTTGACTGTGTGTTTGGACGGAATGATCATTCATGGAGTCTGGACTGCTCTGATGATGGTCCTCACTATGTCTATCACAATAACAGACAAACATCCATCTCCTCCTCCTCCTCCTCTGTCTCTAACAGAGTAGCAGTGTATGTGGACTGTCCTGCTGGCACTCTGTCTTTCTACAGAGTCTCCTCTGACACTCTGATCCACCTCCACACCTTCAACACCACATTCACTGAAACCCTTTATCCTGGATCTACAGTCTGGTCTACTGATTCCTCAGTGTGTCTGTGCTGAGTTGAGCGTAAAGAGTGTCTCCTGTTAGAGAAACACTCTTTTTTTCTCCATACAGGTGACCCAGGTGTTTTGTTTTTTTTGTTAGTTTGGTTTTTTTTGGGTTTTTTTTGTTTTTTTTCTCTCTTCCCCTCTTTCCTTTCTTCTCCCCCCCCCCCCCCCCCCCCCCCCCCCCTTCTCACCGTCTCTTCTCCCCTTTGGTTTTCTTTCTCTCCCTCTCTTTCTTTCATTCTTTCTCCCTGTCCTATCCCACAGTCATGTCTGTCCCGTTTGTAGCAACTGAAAATAAAATAAATTCATAATTATAATAAAGGTCAATCAAATGGACCAATATGGCAAGGCCACGATGATCCACTTGGTAAAATAAATCCGCTTGGCATCTTTCTTGGCCTTAAGACAACAATTCTGATGGCTATAGATCCAAACGGGACAAAAAAAAAAAAGAAAAAAAGAAAAAAAAAAAAGAGAAACACTCTGACTGTTGAACAGATAGTTCAGTCTGTACATGTCTGTCTGTTTCACTCACAAACACGTTTTGAGATTCATGGATTCAATCAGTTGATGTTTTAAACTCTTCTAAATGATTCCTTGTAAACTTCTTCCTCTTCAGTCCTTTAAAGATGGAAGCTCCCATTATTCCAGGATCCTCATGTTGTTTTTCTGTCTGTATTCCACTCAAAGCTTCACAGTGAATATCAGTATGTTGTGTTTCTCTGAAGCTCAGTGCACAACCAGCTCCTCTGCATTTTCAACAACTCTGAGCTCATTAAAATGACTCCAAATGTTTGATTTCTCTTTCTTAATGGGATGTTTCCTTCATGGCTGAATAAGTGGACATCCAATAGTACTCAGTGTATCAAATATTAAAGACATTCTGCATCTCTCATGTTTCTGTTGTTCTATAAAAACAGCTAGTAACAGTTAAAATAAAGTTGTTTATTTCATATGTTTCTGTGATAGATTCATGCTTAATTTAGTTCATCTATTTATTGGATAAGACGATAAAAGTGTAACATTGATTAAAAAACATGTCTAAAATATGTGATTAAAAAATATGGGTTTGTTTAAATATGAAAAGTGCTGTAAAGTTCGTATGAGGTAGAGTTTGTAATGGTCACATGACCAGAGTTTGGCTGATAGCGCAACCATGGCATTGTGAGTAAGAACCAGCATGGATACAGAGCTACAGCTACAGTCACAACATTAATGTTATTCTGCCTGTGGTCCAAGAGGCGCACACGGTATGGTTCCATGTATATTGTTTATATAATGTTGCAGACATGTTCTACATTGGTAATAAGAGGACATTTTTAGTAATATCCATTATTTTGTTTTTTTCTGTTCTGCTTGCTCAAGACTGTTTATGGAAACTAACATGAGAGACTCTGATAATATTAAAGACATTTATGTTGTAAACCTTGTGTTTCTTCAGTTTTCATGGTGTCTGAAGACAATAAGAGTGAGAGAGAGAAATAAATTTCAGTAGACATCAGTATGATGCGTGGCCATTCTTTGTTGGACCCCTGTAGTTACACAGCTGCTTTTAAAAACTGATCCAATCAAAGAAACATGAACTTCCATATTGATCAGATCAATACGTACAGCTCTGATGTCACTAACATCTCCTTGAAGTCTTCATTGATGGTGATTTGTGGCCCTCTGCTGGTGAGAAGATGAACTGCATGATGTCAGTTTAACACTAGATACTAAACCTGTGCAAATTTGCATCACTTCCCTCAACCCAACACCTACTAGAATTACTGGGTTTTTTATTTTCTGGTGCAAGTCCCGAGGTGTTAATCACCCCTGCTGAGATTTTCACAGGTCGTCAGCTCGTTTCTCCTCCAGCTTTTGTTGTGCCAACCACCCATTATCCTTGAGGGCAGGGATAGCTCAGTAGGTAGAGTGGTGGCCCCATGATCGGAAGGTCGGGGGTTCGATTCCCCTGAACAGCAACCCTGAGGTACCCCTGAGCAAGGTACCGTCCCTACACACTGCTCCCCGGGCGCCCAGTGGCTGCCCACTGCTTCACTGAGTGAATGGGTTAAATGCAGAGAGGGACCAATAAAGTACACTTTCTTCTTCTTCTTCTTCTTCTTCTTGAGGCCTGGCACATCTGCATTTGTTTACTCAGAGTAGCTCAGATCCAAGCCAGGCCAAACCTCTGTGTTACAACCTTCACAAATGTCTGCCGTATCTATACAAAATATCCCACACATTGACTGAACTGCAAATATGAAAGACACACATTCACACCTTCCTTTACTCTCAGCACAGATCTTCCATTGTTCCATTGTGACTGTGTATGTGTTGGAGTGGCATTGCATTACTACAGCACAGTGCTGTGCATAAAAGCAGACCGACCCAGGCGGGAGAATCATTTCTTCTTCGCATTTCTGAGAACGCAAATCAGGATGGCCTCTGTATCACTCCCACGCAGGAAGAACCTCTCTGCACAACAGGCTTTGGCCTTGCTTCAGGAAATGGACAAAGCAGACTCTGATGGAGGAGAGGTTTCATTTGTCCAGCAGGCCACTGATACCTCCTCAGAAGAATCTGAAAAGGAGACGGAACAAGAACCCAACATGCCTCCACAGAAGAGGCCCCGTGGTACTGGGAAGCCCAGCCAGAGCCACACGGCAAAAGACGGCACGGTGTGGGTTGAGGAGGACATTGGAATGCCCAGTGCAGTAGCAAATCAGTCAGCAAGTCAGTTCATGAACTGATGTCATTTATTTCAATCCTGTTTGTAAGAGCAATCATGTGTCCTGTTGGTGCCATTGTGGATTGCTGGTCAGAACGATTTCTGGTGCCAGTAATCAAAGAGACAATGCCCCGAGATCATCATTCATTTCAATAATGCAACACCTTCGATTTGATGACAAGGACACGCAGGCAGAACGGGTGAAAACAGACAAATTTGCAGCGATCTCCGACATCTGGACACGCTTCAACAAGAACTGTGCTAAGAGTTTCACTCCAGGAGAACGCATGACCATAAATGAACAACTGTTCCCTACCAAGGTTCGTTGTCCATTCACACAGTATATCGCAACCAAGCCAGACAAATTTGGGATCAAGTTCTGGATGGCCACGGACTTGGACACCAAATATGTCTGCAGTGCATCTCCTTACTTGGGAAAGGACCCCAGTCATCAGAAGGGAGAGAGGCTTTATATGGTCATGAAACTGATGGAGCCATTTTGGGATGATGGGAGAAATGTCACAACGGACAATTTCTTCACTTCACTGTCACTGTCGCACAGACTGCTGCAGCGCAACACAACATTACTGGGCACGGTGAATAAAGTCTGGCGTGAACTTCCTCAACTTGCGCAGATGTATTCCGTAAGAGCAGCAACACGCAGGTGTCCAGTAGCGTACATGCCTTGTACAAAATGTACAAGGCATGTACAGGGTGGGCAGGCAAAAGAAGATTGTTTCTGAGTCTTCTAGCTCAGGAACTTCCTTGCCGATTCATGCAGCACAAGGAAATATTAGCACAGAGACAGGCTGATGAAGCTGCTGCAGCTGCTGTGCCAGGGACTGTAAAGTCAACGCAGTGCCAGGTGCAAGAGAGCTGGAAACAGGAATCGCAGCAGGTTTACCTGTGCAACATGTCAGAAATTCACCTGTGCCAAATGCAGGGATGATGGACACTGGGTCTGCAAACGCTGTAAAGTTTGAGACACTTTGAAATAAAACAGACTTGTGTACCCATATATTGTGAATGTGTCTCGTTTGTATGTAGGTTGTAACACAGAGGTTTGGCCTGCCTTTGGATCTGAGTAAACAAATGCCAATGTTGCACAAACACACACACACATGCAGCAAATCTGCATTCATTAGTCCCACAAGTGGAAAATCTGCATTGTGTTACGAGTTCAAATATTGAGGGTGACCACAAAGACAACAATGGTCCAGAAGAGCTTCGGTCAAACAATGATTTTAATGAACACAAGCGTGGGGAGATGAACACTGCCCCCAGACAGCATCGATCTCCGCCCAATGATACACAAGCAGTTGTTTTATACCATCAGGGTTTACTTTTATGACTCCCCCTCATGCGTCAAGCAGATACAATACATGCATAAGTTTCAAAACCACAAATGTTCTGTTGACGACTTTTGACACATTTAAAATGACATCTTCTCCATCTCGAGGCCAGGTGCTTCCTATTAATCTTCAAACTCTCGCTTATCTCCTGGAGCAAACTGTCCCTTAGGCAGACACAATTTTGCAGTCACAAGCTTTTGCAACCTATAATTTGAACTCTGACCTGGTGATGGTGGAGGAGTGTGCGAGGAGAAGGCTCCGTGTGATAAGATGGAGGTCCAGGTGTTGGAGTGAGACGAGAGGAGAGAAGCGGGAGAGGAAGATGAGGCATGGGGGAGGAAGACGGCGTCGATCAGCACTCCGTCTGAGAGAGCTGAGGGGACAGAGTGGTTCATTTACATTTGGAAAATCTGACCGTGTCTCAATAAGATATCATGACAGTCACCATGGTTACCAGTGCGCTTATTAAAGTGTACCTCTCAGTCTCAATGTGTAGTAGCCATCGAGGGTGGAGTCAAACCTCTCAGGCGTCGCCCGCCCTCCCATTGCCACCGCAGCCACCTGCTCCTCTCTGTGGGCGTGGTCATAACGCATCGGGAGCGTCTCCACAGCAACAGGTGGGAAGGCCGGCAAAGTGTGGGCAGTAACAAAAGACGAGGTGTCTTCATCGTCATTATCATCGTCGTCATCGTCTTCATCATTGTTGTCATCAGAGTTTGTGTTTTCAAGGAACTCCATAGAGTGTCACGGTTCTGGGTCCGTTGGACCCAGTATTTTGAGTTTATTATGTTTTGGTTTATTTCTGCTTCATGGATTGTTTTCTTCTCGTAGTGATGATGATGATTATTATTTCTTGTTTCTGTTTATCCGTGCTTAAGGATTTGTTCTCAGTTATATCTCACGTTTAGTTTAGTTCAGATTACATGTGTCATTCTGTCTGTCTCTCAGTGTAAAGTCTGCATGCTTGTTTTGTAATTCATGTTTCCTGTTTTATTGTGAAAGTCTTTGTCTTATGTTAGTGTGTGCAGCTTAGCTCCCCCGTCTCGTTAGCCCTGATCTCTCCCAGCTGTGTCTCCCTCCTGTTGCCGATTCCCCCGTTACTACCCTGTGTATATAAGCCCTGTGTTTTCCCATGCTCAGTGTCGCGTCGTACCCTCAGAATTATGCCTGTGTGTCCTTGGTCTCAGTGTTCCATCCTCACTCCATGTTTGTTTTTCTGCCAGCAATAAAGCTGAGGTTTTTTGAGTTTCAATTCTGTGTTTGAGTCCTGCATTTGGATCCTCATCTCTGCCTGCCCGCACACAGAGCCCTGACAGAACGACGCGACCAGTAATGGATCCAGCGGACTCACCGTGGAAGCGCAGCTCCCGTTTTGACGGGACTCGGCTAGCGCTTGGAGGGCCTCCGTGCTGCCGTTCCTCGCTGGCAGCCTACCCTTCGGCCCACTCGTCTGCTTCCTCCCCGCGGACGCCCAGGTCTCGCAGAAAACGCTCCAGCCGGTCCCGGGAGGATTACTACGAGCCTGCAAGCAATCAGCTCACGCCTGCACAAGCCTTTTACAAGATGTTAGTATTTAGTATTTAGTATTTAGTATTTATTTATTCATTGTCATTGTCAAGAACAATGAAATTGCGTTTGGGGCTTCCATACAACCCAAAAAAAAGAAGAAAATAATAAATACCCCTTAAAACCCAAGTGTACATATTTAACCCAGTGTGACTCCAATGCAATAAGACAATCCTTAGCAATAATGTTCGTAGAAATTCAGACAAAGACCTGAGAAACATGACAAAATACAACAATGCAACCCATTCAATATTATTGTACTGTGAGATATGATATCAGATATGATAGTTATCTATTTAAGAAAGGGGGGGGGGGGGGCAGGAGGGGGAAGAGAATAAAGATATGATGCACCAATGCAGACCAGTTCATTGCTATTAAGAAGTTGGATATGGTTATTGTCCGTGAGAGGGGGGCAGAGAGTTCAGGAGCCTCACAGCCTGTGGATACAGGCTGTTGGCCAGTCTGGATGTTCTGGCCTGTATAGACCTGTACCTTCTCCCTGAGGGCAGCAGATGGAAAAGGTGGCGCGCAGGGTGATGTTGGTCCCGCAGGATACTGTGCACCCTCCTCAGACAGCGAGTGGGGAAGATATTACTTATCTCTGGCAGACTTGTTCCAATAATTCTGCCAGCTTCTTTCACCACCCGCTGGAGTGCTTGCTGATCGGCCTTGGTGCAGCTGGGGAACCACACTAGAAATCCATACGTCAGAACGCTGCTGATGGCACAGTTGTAGAAGTTCAACATCAGAGATCTGGGAATGTGTGCGCTCCGCAGTCTCCTCAGGTAGTAGAGGCGCTGTTGGGCCTTCCGTACAACTGAGGTGATATGGTTGCCCCAGGACAGGTCCTCGGTCACAGTTACCCCCAAGAATTTAAAACTGCTCACCCTCTCCACCGCCTCACTGCCAATGAAGAGAGGCAGATGGTTGTTATGGCCCCTCTTCCGGAAATCTACAATGATCTCCTTGGTCTTTTTGGTGTTTAAGACCAAGTTATTGTCGTGGCACCATGACTCTAGTTGTTGCACCTCTGTCCTATAGTTTGTCTCATCATTGTTGGATATAAGTCCGAGCACTGTAGTGTCATCTGCAAACTTAACAATGAGATTGGACGCGCAGGAGGAAATACAGTCATGGGTGAAGAGAGTGTATAGCAGAGGGCTCAGAACACACCCCTGAGGGGCACCGGTGTTGACCACAAGGGTGGAAGAGGTGTTCTTACCCACTCTGACACTCTGTCTACGGTTAGTGAGGAAGTCCACAATCCAGTTGCACAGAGAGGAGTTAAGTCCCAGTTGGTGGAGTTTGGGACGGAGTTTGTATGGCCGGATGGTATTAAAAGCCGAGCTGTAGTCTACAAAGAGGAGCCGTGCATAGGTGTTCCGTGATAGCCCTGATGCCCTCCCAGACCTGCCTTGGGTTTGTGTTGTTCTCAAACCTGGCCTCGATACGCCTCCTGTGCTGCTGCTTGGCAGTCTTGATGCCTCTTCTCAGGTTGGCCCTGGCAGCACTGTATGCCTTCTGGTCCCCGGATTTGAAAGCGTTGTTCCTTGTTCGAATAAGTTGTTGAACTCCGTGTGTCATCCAGGGTGGATTATTAGGGAACACACGGAATCGTTTCCAAGTTGTTACATTGTCCACACAGAAACAGATGTAGTCCAAGACAGTGGAGGTGTAACTGTCCAATGCGACACGATTGTCAGTGTCCATTACAGATTACAGAATACATGCCCCAAAATGTATTCTGTAATGTATTCCGTTACGTTACTCAATGAGAGTAATGTATTCTGAATACTTTGGATTACTTAATATATTATCATGCTTTTTACAACTACGTGAATGTACTATTGCTGTGTGATTTATTACTATTACTGAAGGTCTGCGGCTCCAAACAATACTAAAGGGACCTCTGGCTAATACGTTGGGTTCCGTGTTGGCCTCGTAGCCGAAAAATAGCTTTAGTTTGTTTTGTGGGTCAACTTTTCTTGCGAGAGACAGAGAGAGGTGTTGAAAGGCTGCTCCAACGGAACTTATTGTTTCGGAGGAAAACACGAACACAGCGTACAGTCGAGTCTTAATAGCTTACTTACAACTGGGCTCGTCAGGCACTCTACTTGCCTGCAGTGGTTATTATTATATTTACATGCTTCCAGCTCCCGTTTCTGCTCGATGATAACTCGTACTTTTCCCCTCGCCTTTTTCTCCCTCCTGGCGCTCAAAGACACATAACGGGTATGGCAGTCCATTCTCCCTGCAGCACCGACTACACTGCCCATCAGGCTACATTCTTTAGAGCTATGCCTGTAGCATTCTGCCTATTAGCTTAGCACAACAACAACAACAACAAAAAGGCACTCTCTCACCCAGGAAACAAGCAGAGAGAGAGTGTCACCCTGTAACCATGGCAACCGTAACGCTGCCGCCTGGAACAACAGAATGTAGCTGTCAAACAAAACCCAAACAGTCCTGACCCGCCACAATATGAAACAGGAAAGTACCGCCGTGTAATCCATTTATTTCAACAAAGTAAGTGTATTCTAAATACCACCTTTTTAAACGGTAACTGTAACGGAATACAGTTACTCATATTTTGTATTTGAAATTATAGTAAGTTACAGCAGAGCAAAATGAGTTTGTTCTTGGTATTGTGTTACACTATACACATACAGTAAGATTCACACAGCCAGCACCAAGAAATGGCTCAGTTACGGCACTGGTGTAAAGGAGAAGGCCTTAACCCTTCGCATGCCATACTACTTAAAGATGTTCCCGAGGACACATCTTGAAGTCATAGAAAGAACTCTGCAATCCATTAAAGTTCTTGGACGTGTGAAGGTTAGAGGACGTATGTATGATCCTCAGAGCAAGTGTTTGACCGTACTGTGTGAATGCAGAGAAAAGGTAAAAACTAAAGCCATTCCTCTGGACATTCTAGCTAATGGCAGCAATTCACCCTGGAGAATCATCGGCCACTTAGAGGAGGAGGATGGTTCAGTTGACCAGCTGGTTGCAGATGACTGGCAGGCATCTCAAACTGATTTGGGACCTGCCGCCACACTTCAGGCCTCCACTCCTGAAGCAATCATCAGAGCTGTTTGAGACCTTCTACAAAATACCTCTAAGCCTGCCAGTGACAATAGCAGCTACAGGAGGTTGCGCACCTTCTCAGGGTGCGCAACCTCACCATCGACTGATGATAGAGGAATATGATCGGCCTGACAGAGAGAGGAAAATCAGGATAATGGAAAGTGTAAAGGGTCCCGCATTGGAGATTTTACTGGCTGTATGATTTAATAACCCTGAAGCAACACCTCAAGAATACATTGATGTGATTGAGAATATTTTTGACACACCAGAAACAGGAGAGGAACTCTATTTTGCCTTCCGAATGCTATGTCAACACAGAGGGGAGAAACTTTCTGAGTTTCTGAGAAGAATGGTGAGATCTCTGAGCAAGGTGGTCAAAAAGGGAGGTTTGTCTCCTGCCCTCATAGACAACGCAGGTCTTGATCAGCTCATTAAAGGTGCAACAGGATCTGACCTGATGCTGTTAAGTTTGCATTTAAGGGAACGAAAAGATAATCCCCCTACCTTTCTGCAGCTGTTAAATGAGGCCCGCATTGAAGAGGAGCATGAAGCTTCTCGGCGTAGACTTAACCTCAACAAAGTCGTGCATGTCAAAAGCACTACTGTACGTGGAAAATCTCAGACTTGAGATACAAGGTCTGAAAACCCAAGTCAATGAGCTCACCACTGCTGCAGGGGTGCCAGGTGTCCATTCACCTGGGGCAGCATCCACAGAGAATGCTGAAGCAGACGGCTTGGGAGAAGACAAATACCTCCAAGCGTTAAAGAAAGAAGTGGTGAGGCTAAGAAAGCAGATCTCTGTCATGTCAGTCAACCCCAGCAAAGGGGTTGCGGTGCCCTCGCCCAGCCACCATGGTTCTCCCACGCACTGTCAGCGGGGAGCGAGAACACTCAGAGATCCCACTCACTCTTTCTGTTATCACTGCGGGGAGGATGGGCACATCTCTACCAAGTGTAAGGCTCCAGAAAACTACCCTAAAGTGATACAGAAATTCATTCAGGCTCAACGGAAGCAGGGAGAAAGTAATAAAATTCCCAGTCCTGCCAAAGAACTGACCACCACCAATGTAGGTGTTAACCGGAGTGTTGTCAATGTCAGGACGCCTAGTTTCCCTGAAGGACTGGTAGGGCCACCCTCCACAGCCGGTGTGAAGGTAGATGGTGTACCTTGCACTGCTCTCTTAGACAGTGGCTCTCAGGTGACCATCATTTTTGACAGCTGGTATTCAAAACACTTGTCTCATGTGCCTTTACACTCTGTTACGGGCCTTGATATTTGGGGCCTAAGTGAATCAGAGACCAGCTACCCTTACAGGGGGTACATTCAAATTGAATTGGAATTCCCTGAAGAAACACGAGAGAAAGTTGAGACTATCCCAGTCCTCGCTTTGGTGTGCCCAGACCCTCGGTGCTCAGATACCATACCTGTCTTGGTGGGCACCAATGTTCATAAAATCAGACCCATTTCTGCAACTGGAAAGAAAGTGAGAGTGGAGAATGTTTGCTCTGCCAAAGTGGATGTTCAGCAGCCTCAGAACCTACCGACTATTATGTCTCGGTCTGCCAAGGATGATGACAGTCCAGTAGCTAACGTTAAGTGGACTGGTCCTGGCCCACTGGTCATTCCAGCTGGGAAAGAACATATAGCTGTCTGTAAAGTCAAAGACATCCACACTATTGGAGACAGCATCCTCATCACAGAACGGGCATCTTCACATGCCCTTCCCTCAAGTGTGCTTGTGCAGCCAACCGTACTGTTCTCCAAGATGCTTGATAGAGACACGTTTCTGGTGCTCATGCGGAACCAGTCACTAAAAGACATTGCCATTCCCATGGGCACTGTGGTTGCACACCTGCATGTAGCTGATATAGTGACTGATGTCCCCGCCCAAACACAAAAGCTTCTACTAAGCTTGCTTGACCCATCTCTGTATAATTTTGAAAGTTGAATGGAAACAGAGGCTTACTCTGAAACTTGCAGAGAGAGGCAACATTTTCTCGACGGAGCAATGGGATGTGGGTTTGGCTAAAGGAGTGCAACATCACATTCGTCTAGCTGACCATACCCCCTCCCGAGAGCGGTCCCGCCATGTTGCCCCAGCTGATCTGGATGACTTACGCCGCCACCTGCAAGGACTTTTGGCAGCGGGGATAATAAAAGAATCAAGGAGTCCCTATGCTTCCCCCATCGTCTTGGCATGAAAGAAAACATGGCGGTTGCGCATGTTTGTGGACTAGCGGACCCTGAATCGCAGAACTGTCCCTGACCAATACACAGTTCCTCGCATTGACGAGGCGTTGGAATGTTTGTCTGGCACCAGGTGGTTCTCTGTCTTGGATTTGCGTAGTGGATACTACCAATTCCCATGGCAGAAGAGGACAAGGAGAAGACCGCTTTCATATGTCCTTTGGGATTCTTTCAATTTGAGAGGATGCCCCAGGGGGTAACAGGAGCTCCCGCGACCTTTCAAAGAGTAATGGAGAAAGCAGTGGGAGACATGCACATGATTGAGGTCATAGTGTACCTTGACGATTTGATCGTGTTCAGAAGAACTTTGGAAGAACATGAGCAGAGGCTAATCAAAGTTGACAGACTGGAAGAGACTGGCCTAAAATTGTCCATTGACAAATGTCAGTTCTGCAGGCCACAAGTGACATATGTTGGACACATAGTGTCAGAGAAAGGGATTGCAACTGACCCAAGAAAAGTTGAGGCGGTAGCTCGCTGGAAGCAACCCACCGATCTCCCATCACTGCAGTCTTTCCTAGGGTTCTGTGGGTTTTACCGTCGCTTCATAAAGGACTACTCCATCATTGTCAAGCCGTTAACCGAACTATGTAAAGGTTACCCACCAACCCAGAAAGGAAAGAGAGCTGTCAGAGTCCCAGAAAAGACCTACCATCGGGTAAATGAACCGTTTGGGGACAGGTGGGATACTGCATGTACAGAGGCTTTCCAGAACATTAGACATTCTCTTACAAATTCACCGGTTCTGGCATTTGCAGACCCAACCAAGCCTTATGTGTTGCACATTGATGCTAGCCTTCAGGGGTTGGGTGCTGTGCTCAACCAAGAACACCGAGAAGGGCTGCGGCCAGTTGCCTTTGCTAGCCGATAGCTTAGCTCATCAGAGAAAAACTACTCCGTGCACCAGCTTGAGTTTTTGGCGTTGAAGTGGGCTGTAGTTGACAAGTTTCACGACTACCTGTACGGAGCACTGTGAGGACGGATAACAATCCCCTCACATATATCCTCACCACAGCCAAGCTCAATGCCAGTGGCCATCGGTGGTTAGCTGCTCTTGCCACTTACAACTTCACTCTCCAGTGCCGATCTGGAAGCAGCAACATTGATGCTAACGTGTTATCGCGCAACCCCTTACCAACAGAGGACACTGATTGGCAAACTCTGCCCTTGGACAGTGTCAAAGCTCTGTGTAAGGAGATCTCCTGTAGAAAGTCAGCAGGAGGAGGGGCAGTCAGCTTTGCTGAATCTTTAGGGGTTTCCCCTGAGGCACTACCAGAGTGTTTTGTTCTCCCCACTCATCTTGACTACGGGTGTTTGACCCAGATAAGCAAAGCCGAGCTTATCAAAGCACAAGACAATGATCCAGTGATCGCTCCTGTAAAGAAATCTATGAATGGAGCGATTCCCTTTACTTTCGACAAAGACTCCAATGCAGAAGCCATGTTGCTTCAAAGAGAGGCAAACAAGTTGGCAATCACTGATGGAGTACTCTACAGGAAAGTACAGAGACAACCTGGAAAGGAAATACATCAGCTTGTACTACCCCGAGAGCATGTTGCCATGGTGCTTAGATTGCTTCATGATGAGTCAGGTCACATGGGGGTGGACAAGACTGTGGAGCTCATACGAGACCGATTCTACTGGCCTAGGATGAGTGCAGAAGTTGAGCAGTACATCAGGAATTGTGGGAGATGTGTTGCACGTAAAGCACCTACACAACGAGCTGCACCATTGAACCAGATCACCAGTAGTGGGCAACTAGATCTCGTGTGTATCGATTTCCTATCCCTAAAGCCAGACTCTCAGGGATATGCTAACGTTCTGGTAGTGACTGATCACTTTACCAGATATGCACAAGCTTTTCCAGCTAAAGACCAAAAAGCCTCCACAGTAGCCAAGATTCTCTGTGAGCGGTACTTTGTGCATTATGGACTTCCGGCCCGGATACATTCCGACCAGGGACGTGATTTCGAGAGTAAGCTGATCCACGACCTTCTGAGAGTGTTGGGAATCCAGAAATCCCGGACAACGCCTTATCATCCCCAGGGAGATCCACAGCCAGAGAGATTTAACCAGACGTTACTTTCCATGCTGGGAACCTTGGATCCCAAGAAGAAACATGCATGGAATCAGTCCATCAGTCATTTGGTACACGCGTACAATTGTACACAGAATGAAGCAACTGGGTACTCACCCTACCTGCTTAAGTTTGGCAGGGAGGCCCGGCTGCCTGTGGACATCTGTTTCGGAACCAACGACCAGACACACAGCAGTCTGACACATCACCAGTGCATAGCTAAGTTGAAAGCTGATTTGCAACACGCTTACCGCCTAGCAACAGAGGCTGCTGTCAAAAGTTATCAGAGACACAAGAAAGCACATGACAAGCATGTGAAAGAACAGACCTTGGCACCAGGAGACCTGGTGTTGCTAAAGAATTTTGGCACTGGAAAGCACAAGTTGAAAAATAAGTGTCAAGCACTATGTTGTGCTTGACAAAATGCCCTGTCTACCAGTATTCAGAGTGAAACCTGAGAAGGGAGTGGGGGTGGAGAAAACGGTGCATCGTAACCACTTATTACCCATAGGGTATCTAGTGAGACTTCCAAATGATAGTGAACCAGAGTTGTTTGATAGACCTGTCACTCGATCCCAAAGGGGACTCGCTAAGGCTAAACCAGTTGATAATCAGGGAGATGCATGCCTGACACAATTCCCATACATGGATTGTAAAAACCTTCCGTCACTGTCAGAACAGCTTCTGAGGGACCAAGGTCAAAAGCCAAATGTGTTGGATCTTGAGAGTTCAACCACTGATTTGGCAGATATTGAAAGAAATCCAGATGATCATAACCCTCCAGATCTCCATCTAGACCCTGAGGCAGTTACAGTGACTGGCCCTGAGGAGGGAACCGAAGAGAGTCGGATGTCGCTGGAAGGAGAGGAGCATCCAGTGGGCCGCCCACAGAGACTAAAGAGGCCTGTGGTGAGACTGAGTTATGATGAACTCGGGCAATCATCAGATCACCCTGTAGCGGTTTTAAGCCATGGGGTTTTGGTGGGAAGTGGCACTTACAGACATTCACGAGATCACACTTGCCAGACTTCATGGTGTCACCCACTAGCACTATGCCCTTCCTATGTTAAATAAGAGCTGGACTAACAAAGCACAGATTTTCGTGTTTATAAATCTGTGGGGTTTGATAGAGGCATCAATCACATTTAGAAGGGGGAGGGTGTAGCCCAGATGGGGATTTGGGAGTAGATACTCGTAATTCCCATGAACTTAAACGCCACAGTAACATAAGGTGTTCACAGTTAATTTTATGTGACGTAACTGTACCCAGAATGTAATTTGCCCTGTAATATTTCGCAAGGTAAATACAGGTATTTAGAGCAATGAAACTTAATCATAAAGTATTACTTTATGGTATGTAACTCTGAAGAGAGTTAAAATATTGTTCAGAGTTCAAATTTTCTGGAGGCCCGTGAAGGTAGCATGAAACGGGACCTGTGTATCTATTGCAATGGAGGAGGAGAGGAGAACGGCATGGAGAGATGCACGAGGTTAGCTGAACCAAAGTGAGAGACTCAGCTAGTTTTACTGAGGTTAACTAGCACAAAAGAGTGTATGACTAGAAAGCTAACCGTGTGAGAGCTTCGCAACAGATTGTGGGTGAAGTGACTTTTTGTTTCAACGGTTGCACCACCATGTAAAACTGTATTTCCAGCTACGAGTGCCGCGGCTAAAGGCTAGCCCGGACTGCTTGGCTGCGCCACGGAGGCAGCCGCTATGGACTGTCGGAGAGCTGGACAGTGACTGGCTAACGCGCTTGTAGCAGAGACAGCATCGGGTCCGCAGGGAGAGCGGAGAGTGGATTTAGTTTGGGCAATCTACCGAGCAACTGAACTGTAAGTTGGACTTTCGTGCTCTTACTGGGGAGAAGAGGATTTTTCTCCATCGTCCGCCGTGAGCAGCAAACAGGCCTGCAACAAGTGTGAATGTGAGTGTGTGTGGGGCCCATGTGTGAATATTGTGTATTTAATGGATTTATATAGCATATTTTCGAGTGTATGTTAGTGAGTCACTTACCAAGAGGTGATAACATAATTTGTGTTGTTTAACATAATTTCAAAGGGAATTATTTCATTTACACGTCATGTTTCATTTGTTTATGGAGCTGGATATCATTTGAGTTGAGTTAAGAAAAGGGTGTGTTGTACATTACTTTTTCCGGCCCTTACATTCATTAAATGTTTGGTTTGTGTTAAAGAGTTGTTTGGGGTTGATTATTTTACTACTGGTTAAGTCTAACTTGCAGGCAAAGGTTTACTGATAGTTTCCCTGATTCCTGTCTATACCAGAACCATTTGTTGGTATCTAGGCTGTAACGAACCTAACACCCCGCCTAAATCCACTTACCTCCAAACTGAGGTAAGTGGATTTAGACTCAGTATCACGGGTGGGGTGCTACACTCTTTTCAGTTTAATACATTTTCTAAGGCCTCTTACATTCCAGGAAATTAGTTCAATATTTGAATAACTACTCATACAGTTTGTGCCCTTAGTAACCTGAACCTGACTACATCTCGTCTCTCCTGTCGGAACTCACAAATTATTATTTCAAGAGCACTACACTTTAAAGACAAACTCTTACAAACAAAAAACAAAACAACCCCGAGACCTCCCATCGGTGTAGATCTCAAAACCTTCCCCCCCAAAGTCATTGCAGCTTGGTTATGCATCAGATCCATGAAAAGGAGCTGATAAAGCATCCTATTATTGATTCGAAGCTTCAAACTTAGATCCGACCGTATTAAGTCTGGGCTTGGGAGAGCCTGAGTGCCCTGGAGGGACTTTCCCTGCCGGATACACGATGGACGGGTGGCAGAACTGGAGGGTCATGTGTCTGGCGGGACTGTCGATCGAGGACGCTGAAGAAATCTACCTATTCGGAACCGTGATAACAGGGTTCGTGCTGATCGGAGTTGGCTTAGCCCTGGTTTATCAGAGAAATAAGAGAGCGGAACCGGCTGTTCAAACCCCCCCAAGGCTGCCCGCTGGAATTGACGCGATGGGACGAGGCCCGACCTCTCACAACGAACGTAATATGGTCAACACCTTGGAGACGCTTGCATCGGCTGTGAAGGCTCAAAGCAACAACATTGAGCGTATGGGGGGATACATCAGAGAGAGGCCTGCTCAAAATGGGACCCTTGAGCGACAGTTGGAAGACATCACGGAACGGATCACTGCAGCTGTGAGGTCTCAGAATCAAAAGAATGACAACACCATGGAACAGAAGTTTGAGGCTCGCGGCTCTCCAACGGGAGATCGAGAGGCCAGTGTCGGAGTGTTAGGGCAGCCTTAAAATTCTCCTGGGCTGCTCGCATGGAAATTTACAAATCAACATTGAGATTGCGGACCCCCATAACGGCGCCAGCTGCAGGCCCAAGGCTGGAGCCGAACAATCACTCCCTGATAACGACTGTGTTACGGCTATTCTTCCCGTCCCATGCAAGGACACCTGGATTGGCTGGAGGACTGTTTACTTAGCCTGATAGGCCGAAGGACACTGTCTCAGCTAAACTATGGACACGCACACACACACACACTTACACTGATAAGCACTCACTCATCCCCCCTCCCTTTCCAACGCCTTCGATGCTTGTGCCCTACCGGGGAAGATAGCAGTCAACTGGACCAGCGCAGATATACTGCAGGACCGGATGTGCTGTCTACACCGGCTCTCTCTTACCCTTTACCCGCCCCTGTTGCTTGTCTTGTGTTTCTATGGTGTATTGATAGTCATGTGCTTTTGTGCTGAGGTGTTTTTTCTGTTCTCAAACTGTTCTCCCACTAGGAGCTCAGTCTGAGTGGAGTTTTTTTTCTCCTCCTCTTACCTCATATAGTGTATTTTCGTTGTTTTTTCCTATCAGCCTACCTTTCTGACATGTCTGCCCAATGTGATGTTTGTGTAAAGTTGGTCAGAAGGTTCCTTTGTAAGTGCGCATGCGCCATTAGCGTGCTGCCTGCTGTAACCCTAATTTCCCTCGGGATGAATAAAGTATTCTGATTCTGATTCTGATTAACTAAAGTGGCCACATAATGTAAATGAATGAAAACATTTAAACATAACATATCTAAGGCCATCTATATCATACCTGTACAGCAACAGCCACTGTAAGTCCGAGCTGAAATTGTTCATCAGAGTTGCACATTTTAGATATGGTAGTGTTTCGGAGTGGGCGTGAATTTATCCCTCGTTTTGTTGCCGGACTCTTCGCATGAAATCTTCCACCTCTGCTGGTGTGGAAAAGGAGCCTGTTGCCGTGGTGGAAAATCCTCATTTTTGCTGGAAAGATCAGTCCGAAATTTATGTGCATTTCACGGAGTTGTTGTTTTACCTGGTTGTATTGTTTCCGCTGTTTCTGAACCTCCGTCGACAGGTCAGGGAAAAACATCATGTGACGTCCGTTGTGCGTTATTTTTCCCTTCAGATGTGCCGCTCTCATCACCCTCATCTTGTCTTGATAATTCAAGAACTTCATGATGATCACACGGGGTGGGCCATTTGGGGTATTTCGGCCTTGTAGCCTGTGTGCTCGCTCAATGATAGGTGGGGATGGGAGCACGTCCCGTCCCAAAATGTCAAATAGCCATGTTTGCAAAAATATTGTGATTTCTCCTTGTTCAGTATTCTCAGGTAATCCGACGAGTCTGATTGGATCTCCGGCTTCTGTTTTCGAGGTCGTCCATTTTTAAGATAAGATAAGATAAGAGATAAGATAGAACTTTATTAATCCCTCGGGTGGGTTCCTCTGGGAAATTCGACTTCCAAAAAGCACAGCAACGACCGAAGTTACAGTTACAGAATTGTTATATATATATATATATATATATATATATATATATATATATATATTGTACAGTGAGGTGAAGAGGCACTACAGCTTAGTTGTTCCCCCCTCCTTTGTCCTCCTGTTTCCCCTCCCTCTCCCCTCCAGAGAGGAGTTAAACAGTTTGATGGCGTGTGGGACAAAGGAGTTTTTAAGTCTGTTAGTTCTTGTCTTGGGGAGAAGCAACCTGTCACTGAACAGACTCTTCTGATTGTTTATGGCCGTGTGCAGAGGATGCCCAGCATTGTTCATAATGTCCAGCAGTTTCTTTAATGTCCTTTTCTCTGCCACTGTCACCAGAGTGTCCAGCTTCATGCCGACCACAGAGCTAGCCTTCCTGATCAGTTTCTCCAGCCTGAATGAGTCCCTCTTTGCTGTGCTGCTCCCCCAGCACACCACAGCATAGAAAAGTACTCCAGCAACCACCGACTGGTAAAACATCCTCAGGAGCTTCCTGCAGATGTTAAAAGACCTCAGCCTCCTGAGGAAGTACAGTCGGCTTTGGGCTTTTTTATACAGGTGCTCTGTGTTGCATGACCAGTCCAGTTTATTGTCCACCCACAGCCCGAGGTACTTGTACTTGTTGACCACCTCCACCTCCTCCCCCTCTATCTGAACCGGCAGTGGACCTTCTCTGGACCTCCCGAAGTCCACAACCAGTTCCTTAGTCTTTGAGGTGTTGAGTTGCAGGTGGTTTGTGTGACTCCATGCGACAAAGTTCCTCACCAGACTTCTGTACTCCTCTTCCTGATCATCCCAGATACACCCCATGATGGCCGTGTCATCTGCAAACTTCTGAATATGGCATAATTCAGAGTTGTAGCAGAAGTCAGAGGTGTACAGGGTGAAGAGAAGAGGGGACAGCACAGTTCCCTGTGGTGCTCCTGTGCTGCTGACCACAGTGTCAGACGTGATGTCCTTCAGCCTGACGTACTGTGGTCTGTCGGTGAGGTAGTCGGAGATCCAAGCCACCAGGCAAGGGTCCACCTCCATCCTGTTCAGTTTTTCCTGAAGCATACAGGGCCGGATGGTATTAAAGGCACTGGAAAAGTCAAGAAACAGTATCCTGACCGTGCCTTTTCCCTCATCCAGGTGTGAGTGGGCTCTATGCAGGAGGTACAGGATGGCATCCTCCACTCCGACACCCGCCTTGTATGCAAACTGTAGTGGGTCCTGGGCATGTTGTACCTGTGGTCGGAGGAAGTTGAGGAAGAGCCGCACTAGAGTCTTCATAAGATGTGACGTCAGTGCCACCGGTCGGAAGTCATTCAGCTCATTGGGCCGGTTCCTTTTAGGGACCGGGACGATGCAGGATGTCTTCCATAGGGCGGGCACTCTCCCCAGTCGCAGACTGAGGTTGAAGACTCGTTGTAGCGGCTCCCCAAGTTCAGCAGCACACGCCTTAAGCATCCTAGGACACACCTTGTCTGGGCCTGCTGCCTTTCTGGGGCGAAGCTTCCTCAGTTGCCTCCTGACCTGATCCACTGTGACACTGGGAGATGTTTGGGAGGAGGGGAGGGGGGGAGATGTCTTGCTGCTGAGAGAGGGATTGGAGGAGGGGGGTGTCAGGGTGTCAGGAAGGGGGGGAAGCGAGGGAGGCAGGAGAGTGGGGAGAGGACTCTGTAGTGAAGGTGAGGGTGAGGGTGGGGGGGTTGTGGGCTGGTCAAACCTGTTGAAGAAGTTGTTGAGTTCGTTTGCCTTCTCCACAGTCCCCCCCACTGTGCTTTTCTTGGTGTTGTGGCCTGTGATGGTTTTCACACCATTCCAGACCTCCCTCATATTGTTCCTCTCCAACTTCTGCTCCACCTTCCTCCTGTAGGTGTCCTTTGCTTCCCTCAGGCAGCGTTTCACCTCCCGCTGTGCTGCTTTCATCTCCTCCTTCACTTTGCTCCTGAAAGCCTTCTTCTTCATGTTGAGGACAGCTTTGACTTCCTGTGTTACCCACGGTTTGTTATTAGGATAACACCGTACCGTCTTAGCAGGGGCGACTGTGTCCACACAAAAGTTGAGGTAGTCTGTAAGACAGTGTGTCGCCCCCTCTATGTCCTCACCATGTGGGCTCAGGAGCACATCCCAGTCTGTGGTGTCATAGCAGTCTCTCAGAGCATCCTCCTTTTCTGGGGTCCATCTCCGGATGGAGCGCGTTGTGACAGGCTGCCTTTGGACGAGGGGTGTGTATTGTGGCTGTAGGTAAACCAGGTTGTGGTCTGACTTCCCTAGTGGGGGGAGGGGGGTGGCTCTGTATGCATCTCTCACATTAGCATACAGTAGGTCAATTGTCCTGTTGCTCCTTGTGGGACAATTCACAAACTGGTGAAAAGCAGCCAGAGTAGAATCCAGTGTGGCATGGTTAAAGTCTCCAGATATAATAATGAAAGCCTCGGGGTTTTGTGTCTGAAGTCTTGCTGTGACTGTGTGTATTTTCTCACAGGCAGCTGTTGCGTCGGCCCTCGGAGGGATGTAAACACACACACAGATCACATGACTGAACTCCCGAGGTAGATAATATGGCCGCAAGCTAACAGCTAGCAGCTCCAGGTCCGGACGGCATACCGAAACTTTAACGGAGACGTGTCCAGGGTTACAGTATCTGTTGTTAACGTAGACAATGAGTCCCCCACCTCTGCTTTTTCCGCTGGCCTGCGTGTCCCTATCGGCTCTCACGGATGTGAAACCGCATAGGTCTACGTTAGCCTGCGGCGTTAGCTCGGTTAGCCACGTCTCCGTGAAGATAAACAAGCTGCACTCATAGTCTGTGGTTGTTCAGAGCGCACAGTTCGTCAATCTTATTCTGTAACGAGTTCACGTTGCCCATGATCACTGTCGGGATTGATGGTTTGAATTTAGCAGGAGTTCCTGAAGTTTCTTATGAAGGGAAGCCTCTTTACTTGTGAGTGAAGAGACATCGTCTTCAACTTTGCTAATGCGAGTTTCTGCTGAGGTAAGCCTCTCTGAAAACACTCCAATTGCGTCTTTTATTTCTTGGTTTGATGTTATAACTTCTTGCAGTTGAGCAGTGAAGTGTATTTTCAGCGATTGAATTACGGCCAAAACACTCGCCTCGGTCTGTTGGGCGCTAGCACTAGCTCCTTCCATCTTCTCGGTTTCAAGTTCGTTCCTAGCATCGTCGTCTGATCCATCCTTTCCGGCTGTTTTAGATTTAAACCTATGTTTAGTCGGCATCCTAGCTGTTTAGATCAGAGCAGAAGCTTAGGTCGGAGAGGAAGCCACTAAAAGGTTGACTTTTAACCGCTGTTTAGGTGTACTTAAAGGATGTTAAGGTCGGAGCTCGAAGTCTTGCTGCTGTTCAGGTGGACGCCATAACCAATTACCGTTTGTGTGGGATGATAAGAAAGTGTTTGCTGGACTTTGTCTGTTTTCTTGTAGACATATGACCCATGTCCAAACTGGAAGTTTTAACTTTTGAAAGCAAGCTTGTTACTTTACAGCGACCTGCTTTGTCCCTTCCTGAAAGCTTAAAGTCACTCGCTGTTTAGTTCAGCTTGAGCCAAGAACACTAAAAGAGACGTTTGGCCACCAAAGTCTGGCAGTGGGAGTGGGTCAACCAGACACCCTATATCATGAACCGGAAGTAAGCTGTTACACTTAAAAAACAACAACTGGTATACGTGCAAGAAAATGAGGGGCTGTGTTTTTTGTAGTGCCAATTAGGAAGAGAATGTAATTGTTCTGCCCATTACTCATGCCGGTCGCTTAGACTACCAATCAGGTGGAACAAGATAACCTTCCTAGCACACCTGATCATTTCTCACAGCACACCTATGTGCCATGACACAGTGGTTGGGAAACACTGCCATAAGGAAAACAATAGTGCTACATAATAGTACATAACCAGTGTATCAACCATTCAAAGGTAATCTTGCTACAAGATTCCTTATATTTAGACCAGCCATGAATGACCTCAGTCACACAGGCCTGGTGTTGGTTACTAGGGGAAAATGGGTATTCCCTGAGTAGTTGGTGAGCAGTTATTACTGGCTGATAGTTACTGTGAAAATGGTTGCTAAAGCAGCGCCCTCTTTGCGACCACTTCACTTCTAGACAGCAAAGAGAGGCCTTTAGGATGCTGATGTTTTGTTTGTTTGGGGTTTTTGTTTTTGCTAAAGGCACCACAGTCCAAGTATGATGAACCTTTTGTTAAAAAAGATGTTTCTTTTGTTTGTTTGTTTTCTAATTGGGCATATTTCTAATCTTTATTCTTGTTCATTTTTAAACACTATTAGGTAATTAATCATGAGTAAAATATCATGAGTCAATATTATCAGGAAACCATCTGCAACATTTTCTATTTACAGTTAACCCAGAGTCATTGTGGGACAATGATTTTTAAAGAATACTAATTGTAGAATGAATAGATTTAATAGACGTTATACTCAGTCCCATCATCACTATCATTATGAGCTTCAGGAAAAACAAAGACATCCTTTTTTCCAATATCAAAAGGTATAAAGTGGCGAGGGTGTCCTGCTTTATGTTTATGAGGAGTTCACGTGACCTGACATGGTCTTTTTAAAGGCACCTACAAAGAGTATGTCACAAATAGTACGCAAAGGACAAAAGGAAAAGTGTCCAGAGAGCCATAATCATGGATAATCATCAGACATCAACGTTAAGCGGCATCTTCGGGACTACCACTTCCTCATCAGCTGTACTCGCTGCTGACATCTGAAAGTCTTTTTGCAGGACCTTCATAGTCCAGACCTCCAGGCAGGAAAAAACAGCCTCTTCATTTTGTTGCTGAACTGAAGTCCCAGTCCTCAGGCACTTCATGTCACATTATAATCTCAGGGGTACACCACTATTATATTTATATCATACTGGTCATGCTTATGTGTGTTTGGGGATAACTGTAACTACAAATATCCAAAACTTGATTCTGTTCATCTGGAAGTAGCGTTTTCAGTGGGAGAAACGTTGAACAGAATCAAGTTTTGGAGATTTCCTTACCTGGATGATTGAGCATGCATCAAGACATAACTATAAATAGTTATTTGGCATTATTGCGTTTGTGTTTGAGAAATTCTGTGCGCATTTTCCCATATAGTTCATTGTATGAGCTGCAAAAATGTTTATAGCGGCTGTAAAGTTGGACTTTTTACCTTGAAAATTTGTGGGAACTGAGTGATTGCTGGAACGAGCCTCAATTGGACATTAGAGGAACTGCAACTTCACGTGCTTTGAGGCTGGCTTCTCTTGTCTGTCATGGTGGTTGCAGCTCAGCTTAAGACTCACTTTGTATCATTCTTTTGTAGGAGGTGGAAACCTGGGCAGCCTGACGCCTGGACCCATCATGGTCTCGGTCCCGGGGATGAAGACTGCGCTCATCTTCATTCTGATGGACGTCTTAACGATCTGCACTGCTCCAGCAAAATGCGCTTCATCTGTCAGAGGCACACCATGAAAAACTAAACTCAGATGTGAACTGTGAGCTGACACCATTGAATAGTGTGATTACGAGCTACCAGAATGATCTCTTTCTGCTGTGCTGAGGGAAAGGTCATTAGTGCTTTGCAGTTTGTATGTTGTATCAAAATCTTGATGTATCTAATTTTCCAGAACTCCACTGGTGTCCAAAAATCTAATAAAACACATCATCAATTTCTCTGAAACCTTCCTTCATTATCCCGAACAAACCAAGAGATTAAAAGTTCTGTAAATAGTTCTTTGAATTCCTGAAAGAGTAGCCCTAAAGGAAAACTCTCCATGATCCAGATCAAGTGTTGCTTAAGCCAAGTCACTTTTGAGAATTCCTTAATTAAATGATCAGGTTCCTTAAAAAAGTTTTGAACTTGAAGTGCATTAAAAAAGCTCCCAGGATTCTTGAAAAAGTGCAAATGTGGAGAAGAGAACTTGCAGTAATTTGCTTTTCACAGAGCGACATTTAAATTTATGTCTGCACATTCAGATGTGAGATATGAAGCATCACCTTGGGTGGGGTGGCTGTTGCTCAGGTGGCAGAGCAGGTCAGCCACTAATCAGAAGGTCGGTGGTTCAATCCCAGGCTGCCTCCTGGCTGCATGCCAAATATCCTTGGGCAAGATACTAACCTTGTTTGCCTACTGGTGGTGGTCAGAGGGCCCGGTGGCGCCAGTGTCTGGCAGCCTTGCCTCTGTCAGTGCGCCCCAGGGCAGCTGTGGCTACAATGTAGCTTGCCTGTGTGTGAATGACTGAATGTAGTGTAAAGTGCTTTGGGGTCCTTAGGGACTGAGTAAAGTGCTATACAAATGCAGGCCATTTACCATACCTATGTTTTAATGTTGGAGGAGTCTCCTACACTAAAGAAATAAAACAAAAAATGCCATCCTCACTTCAAGACTTCTCTCCAGACATGACGTCAGGGCTGTAACATATGAAAACATAAACATGTAGCAAAGTCCAAAGAAGTCTAAAGTAGGCATTGACAGCTGAGGTACACAGTTAACATTATAGGGAATAACAGTTTTTAAGATGACTCAAAATGTAAAATACTGTAAAATATTTATTTGAACATGGATTGTGTCCATTTTTTAAAAATGTCCTCATTATAGCGTATTTAAAACAACAACTGCTGACCAAAGTGCTTTGCATTTAAAATCATCAAAAGAGATAAAAACATTGGAAGAAACGAAGCATAAAATTAGAATTTGTTTATTTTTCATTTCCTAATTTTTTGTTAAGTGTTCACATTTTTGTACACTGTATGGGGTTATGGGCTACAGTCTAAATGGCTTAGATCTGTCTTGGCTGACTTAAAACATGTTGGTTCTACAGCCATCATCATAGCTAGGATTATGAACTTGAATTGGGAACTCAGCTGTCTGCAATCTACTGACATCTAGGGGTGAACATGTGACAACATCTAAAGAGGTTCTCAAGTTAATCAGAGTTAATTTAGGTTTTCAAGATTAAGTTACTGAGAAAAATTCAAAAGGTTCTTACAGAAATTCTCTAGTGGTTTAAAAAGTTCTCAAAGTCCTTAAAAAGTTCAACAGTTAATTAAATAAGTCTAAGTTCTTATAGGGAAAATTGGAGAGTTCCTTAAAAAAGCCCAGGAATTTGTTAAACAAAGACGAGTTCCTACAAATGCCAAAGCTATTTAGGAAAGTAATCAGGCTCCTTGAAGCGTGTACTACATGTTGGTACATACTGCTGAAGTACTTCGAAACACTGACAACTTTATGAAGGTAAAACTTTTTTACCTCCTTTTTCTTATATTTCTTCTTCTGAACAAGGTTCAAGCTCTCCTCCATTAGCACCAGCCACAACTGAACTAACTCTTTAAGTCATCAGTCATTGTGGTTTTGTCTTTTCCAATCAGTTTAATTTCTGTTTCCAGACGAGTTTTTTATTTGTGTCACTATTATTGTTAACGGTTTTTGTTTAATTACCAATCTCATTATTATTATTTTACAGAAGGTGTTGGTCAAGGCCATGTTTAGGACTACCACAATAGAAACTGCACTTTATGAACTCAAAGTGATGCAGACCTCCCAATCCTCAAAAAAGATAAATAAAATAACCATAAAATAAAACTACACATCTGTGAGATGATTTAAAGTAGTAGATATTCAGATGATCCATGATGGGTTTGAAGATCCAAGAAACTGGTAGTGGAAGAAACATAAAAACCACTGGGAGATAAATTACTGCTGTCAGTGAGAGAAAACAGCTTTTTAGGGAGTTAGAAACATCAGTTGGACAATACGGCCACTAAAACATTCACATGGGAGACATTTTATTGGGATGTTAAATGAAATATATTTGCTTGAAGTATAAAAACTTCACATGTGTAGAAATCCAAAGAACATTCAGTGAAGAACAATGTTTTCATACTACAGATACAATGTACCAAGCTGTGAATCCAGGAAAACAAAAGTTTATCAATGTTAACAAAGCGGTTTGGCATATAATAAAATATAAAATATAATTTAAAGTTATTAAATGCTTTTTGGTGGCAAGAACAGAAAACAGGTTAACAAAGACAGGATTTCAGAAACACTGTGGACCTGACACTGTAGCACAAATGTTAATTCTATTTCAAAGCCTCCTTCACAGAAAACACACTGAATGTAACAGTGAATACTTTACAGAAATTTCACAGTAAAAAGGCAGAAAATACCACAAACAATGAAACAGCAGCAGCAGTGAGAAGCAAAGAAAGTAACCACATTGCATTAATCGCCACATTAGCTCTTTTCTCCTTATACTTACATAAGTTAATTTCTAAAGTTTAAAAAATGTTAAATATTATGTCACAGTCCACAAGAGGAAAATGCGGGATAAAATAAGGTCATAAATCTGAATTTTAAGGGAAGTGAGAAATAATTTTACACTGTAAATACAAAATGGTCCAAACCGAACCGTACAAACATGAAACAACACAATCTTAGTGTATTATTCAAAACAAAAGCAAAATTAGGCTTAAAAAGGGACTTTTAAGCCTAATTTTACCCTAAACAACAACACTTTTAACTATTTACCTTCTATTTAGCTTATGAACCCTGCTATACACATTTTATTAATACCTCAATATATTACTGCACTTTTTGAGTACTTTGATGAAGTGGTACTACAACTCCCAGCGTCCCATCAGCATTTTGTAAATAAGAACAATGAAAAAAGAGAACAGCAATAAAGTGTACAAATTTGTCACTGAAGATGTTACAATGTAGTTAAAATTAGTGTAAAAACTACAACTCTCAATACTTACAAATACTAGAATTTTTAAGTGCATATACTACAGCTCCCATCAGGCATCAGTTGGTCAGCTGAAAGGCTCTGCTTAGGACGAGTTCAGTTGTAGCTCCACCCAGATGACACGCCTCTACAATGCACACCAGCCACTGATTGGTCAGCTGGGACGCCATAGCGATAAGGTCACCTGAGAGGCAAAGAGAAGACCCTTTACTATCACATCTTTGTGTGTGGGAAGGTGTGACCAGATATGCTCTGTGGGAACATATCTAGTTTGTGAGGACATTTTTAATTAAGAGGATATTTCTGCTTTGTGGTCTATGCATTACAAGGACATTTCTGCTTATTAGGACGTTCCTGCATTTTGGGGACAAGTCTGCAATAGAAGGACATTTCTGTTCTGCAGGAAGCTTTCTGCTTTAAGAGGACATTTTGATAATGTAAGTGTTTCTGCTCAGTGTGGACATTGTGTACAAAGAGGACATTTGTATTTATGAGGACATTTTTACACTGTGACATTACAAGTTACACACTGTGAGGATATTACTGTTTGACGATCACATTTCTGCGTTATGAGGACATTTCTCTCTATAGCAGACTTTCCCAAACTGTGCCCAGAGACATTGCAGGGCGATCGTGGCTCAAGAGTTGGGAGTTCGCCTTGTAATCGGAAGGTTGCTGGTTCGAGCCCTGGCTTGGACAGTCTCGGTCGTTGTGTCCTTGGGCAAGACACTTCACCCGTTGCCTACTGGTGGTGGTGGCGCCAGTGTCCGGCAGCCTCGCCTCTGTCAGTGCGCCCCAGGGTGGCTGTGGCTACAACGTAGCTTGCCATCACCAGTGTGTGAATGTGTGTGTGAATGGGTGGATGACTGGATAGGGACTAGTAAAGCGCTATATAAATACAGGCCATTTACCATTGCAGGGGGGGCACGGTATGAAAAGGGGGGGGCAAAACGCTTGGACACTGCTAGCACGGGGCGCCCACAGAAACACAAAGCAGGAGATGAAGCATCGCTGAATATGTTTCCAAACCAACTTCATTCTAAGCCAAAGACCAGAAAATATGGTGAAGCAAATCTTCCCTTTGGCTTCACCTGCACAAGTGCCGAGGTAGGTCTCCTGCAGGATTGGTTTTCCCTTCATCAGGAGCAGCGCTGGGCTGTTTAAATCACAAACAGTATCCTACAGTTGTTTATGTTTTTAAACCCATTTTGCACAGAGAGGCATTTTTTGGAAAATGCATTGATAGTAATATTGAATATTATTACACATCAAATAAAATAACTACAGTAAAATAATCACATCGTGACGCCTCTGCCTTTCTAAATGGAGGGACAGTAACTGTGTGTGTATGTAAGCGTGTAAAACCTGAAGATGGTAAGATTAACAGTATTTTGTCTCTATCTGCCATTCTGCTATTCATCTCAACAATAACGTGGCGCACAGCGTGGCGTGAAAATAGCCACATGCCTTTGATGTTGCGTGACGAACTCTGTATTCCTCGTCCACACGTAAAGGCAAAAAAGGAGTTTAAAAAATCATCATTTTTGGTGATTCGAAACGCCGTTTACGTGGACGAAACAGCTGCGTTTTCAAATATACCCGTGTAGGTGCGGACGTAGCGTAAAAGAGTTAGTAGTTTATTTTATTACTACCTGTAATTTATTGCAGATTACTTGTATTTGCTTAATTGTTTACTAAATGTTTGAGGTGTGAAATAAACCGCAATGGAGCAAAATATGGGTGTGTGTGGTTGGAGGATGTGTTAGTGCGCACAAAGGGGGGGGGGGTTCTTGTAAAACAAAGGGGGGCCCAGCAAAAACAAGTTTGGGAACCACTGGTTTAGACGATGTTAGCACAGAAATATTAGCTTCTGTCATGACTGATGAAGTTACTGGTTAATAAAGTTTCCAGTAAAGTGTTTAATCGCAGCCACAGACTGCAAATGATCAGTGACTCAGGTTAACAAAAAAGAAAGTAAGAGGAAATTTAATTCTATAAAACGTGAAAAATTCCACACACATGTAACTCACCACTGTGTGAACATCACAGGGGAGAAATCGTTTCTCTGAGTCAGAGATGAGTGTCAATAACACAAAAGTAACACTCAGTGTCACGCAGTGACTTTTACACAACCAGGTCAGATGAACCAACTCACACTAAAACATGCATTTTGCTGCACTCTTTACACTCATTTCTTTTCTTTCTGCTCTTTTATATATTTTGTAAAAGAACAAAAAATATTTTATATCAGCAGCAAGTTTCCTCAAACTGCTGCATCACAGCTTTCATGCTCTGACCTGCATGTGAAATGAGATAAAAGCTCTTTATCAGTAACTTTTACAACTTCTGGCAGGTTAATGTCTGAACTTTGGAGTGAAACACACCCGTAGTTACAGGAAATAACACCACTGTCTGTAACTAAGTGAATCCACCTTAACACCACCTGTGTGTGTGTGACTGCATTACACTCCCACTGCTGGGAACCTGAACAAGAACCAGAACAAAGTCTAAAATAGAAGCTGACAAACAGCTGCACCACCGAGTGACACTTTATTTTATAAACTTCACAACAGGTTTCATGTTGTGACCTGTGGAGGTGAAAAGACACAAAAACTGTTTTACAGCTTTTGAGCTGCAGGCAGGATTGAAACACACCTTAGTTAAAAGTCAAACAGCAACATTTGTCTCCTCCCCTCACGTCACTCAAATGTGACAAACCAGGAAACAGGAAGTTCTTCGTCCTCAGTAAAGAGCGACGCACAGACGATCAGACTGAGCTCAGACCAAACTAGCAGCTTCCTCTGAGTGAGTCCAGCTACAGGAGAGAAAAGTGGAAAACTCCAACACTGCTGCTTCAAGCTGCTGACGCTCCACACACTGAATGTGAGTTTGAGCAAAAACACGACTCAAAGGAAGTTTCAGTGAAGGTGGTAGAGGAGGGAGGGGAGCCAGGACTGACTGTACTTCCTGTCTGCTGTTTTCAGCTTCACTCACAGACTCAATGGCTTCCAGATCAGAGGAGGATCTCTGCTGTCCGGTCTGTCAGGAGGTCTTCAGAGATCCTGTTATTCTGTCATGTAGCCACAGCTTCTGTAAAGCCTGTCTGAAGAGATGGTGGAGAGAGAGACCAACACACGAGTGTCCAGTTTGTAAGAGAAGATCTTCAAGGGAAGAACCACCTTTATGTCTGGCTTTAAAGAACCTGTGTGAGTCGTTCTTACAGGAGAGAGATCAGAGAGCTTCAGAGGCTCTCTGCAGTCTGCACTCTGAGAAACTCAAACTCTTCTGTCTGGACCATCAGCAGCCAGTGTGTGTCGTCTGCAGAGACTCAGAAAAACACACCAATCACAGATTCAGACCCATCGATGAAGCTGCACAACAACACAAGAAGGAACTTCAGGAAACTCTGGAGCCCTTAAAGAAGAAGTTAAAGGTTTGTGAAGAAGTTCAAGTGAAGTTTGATCAAACAGCAGAACACATTAAGGTCCAGGCCCGACACACAGAGAGGCAGATTAAGGAGCAGTTTAAGAAGCTTCAGCAGTTTCTAGCAGAGGAAGAGGAGGCCAGGCTGGCTGCACTGAGGGAGGAAGAGGAGCAGAAGAGTGGGATGATGAAGGAGAAGATGGAGGCTCTGAGCAGAGAGATAGCAGCTCTTTCAGACACAGTCAGAGCCACAGAGGAGGAGCTGAGAGCTGAAGACGTCTCATTCCTGCACAACTACAAGGCTGCAGTGGAAAGAGTCCAGCGCTGCCCCCTGCTGGATGATCCACAGCTGCCCTCAGGAGCTCTGATAGACCAGGCCAAACACCTGGGCAACCTGACCTTCAACATCTGGAACAACATGAAGGACATGGTCTCCTACACTCCTCTCATTCTGGACCCAAACACTGCTCAACCAGAACTCATCCTGTCTGAAGATCTGACCAGTGTGAGAGAAGGAGAGAAGCAGCAGCTTCCTGATAATCCAGAGAGGATTGATTCATACTGCTCTGTCCTGGGCTCTGAGGGCTTTAACTCAGGGACTCACAGCTGGGATGTCGATGTTGGAGACGGTACAGTGTGGGGACTGGGTGTGTTAGCAGAGTCTGTGCAGAGGAAGGGAAGCATACGGTCTGGATTATGGGGAATAGGGTTCTATGAAGGTGAATACTCAGCACTCTCACCATCAGCTCCTCTCACTGCTCTCTCAGTAGAGAAGAAGCTCCAGAGGATCAGAGTGAATCTGGACTGGAACAGAGGAAAGCTGTCGTTCTCTGATCCTGATACTAACACACACATACACACCTTCACACACACTTTCACTCACAGGATGTTTCCATACATTGACACTATTGATGGTGATAAAGTGAAGGTGTGTCCGTTGAAGGTGTCAGTGTCAGTGCAGCAGATGAGTTGAGGATGATGATGTTTCTAATGTTGTTTCCTGTCAGTGAGTTGAAGCTGTTAAACTGCAGCTGTCCTCCTGCTGCCTCGTTGTTCCAAAGCTCTTTGTTTCTCTTTTAGTTTCACTGTTTCTTTCTGTTTCTGCTGTCCACCTTTTCACATGGAAAATCATTTCACTGTTTCTCACTGAATGACTCCCCAAACTAGATTTGAAATTCTATCAAGTTTCTAATCATTACAAGTGATTCATGTTTCTATTTGATGTGTAAATGGAGATGATTTAGTTTGCTGGGATATGGACTGACATGTGTTGAATGGGAGGAGCAGTTTGTTGTTGTCTTCTTGTCTGTTTATGACAACAATAAATATGTTGTTGAAACAATGATTCATGTTTAACTCCATATATGAAATGTTTCTGATCTTTGAATTCTGTTTGATTAAAGACTTTCTTCATGACACAAATGAGATTTCAGTGTATTAATAGAACTAAATAAGCTCAGAGTTGAAAGGCTGGAGTATTATGTACGTGCTTCACTGTCAGGATCTTCAGGGGGATTCAAAGGGAAACATCAAACTGCTGTAATGAGATAAACTAGTTGGGCTGAACACACTTATCTGTAGTTTGTCTCCATCCAGGATCATCAGAATATAATGAACATGTGTGAAGAGCCACAAAATGCTGCTGCCCTCTCAGCATGATGAGCTCCAGCCTTTGTTAGCAGGACAACAGGAAACATGAGACAACTTTCAGAGACAGTAACCAACTGTGGCCACAAGATGGCAGCAGCTGATCTGAGATCCTTTATTGGACAGAAGGACTCTGCTCTGTGACGTCATCAGAGAGACGGCCTTCACTCTGATAGATCTGACGTCATGTCTGCACTGCGATGATGAAAGCTGATAAACACATTGTTATTGATCCATGAAATCACCTCTGTCCTCTCAAGTGTAGCTGTTTACAGAGCTGAAGAAGTCCTTCATCATCAAAACAGACAAACATGTATTTCCTGTATTAAGTGACGTCATCCTCACTCTGACCTCTTACATACATTCTGTTCAGTTTTCCTGCTGTAAGAAATAAACTGTGTGAAAATAGAAATGCAGGGAAACATCCATTAATCACAGCTGAGCCGTTTGTTTCTGACTCACATTCAATGAGGCTTCAGGTGTAAATACCTCAGAAGTGTTTGTGAGTTCAGTAGAAGCAGACCCAGTCGACCATCATGGCCTCCACAGCACTACACAATGCAACAGAAAGGCCTTCATCATCTGCTGAACCACCTCTGAACCACGACGCTCTCCCTGCATCTAAAAGCTGTTAGTCAGGATGAGATGCTGCTGTGATCACTCACAATTTACCTGTGAGACCTTTGTAAATATTGTCTTTGTTTCTGGAGGAAACACCTTTAGTCTGTTTGTATTTGGAGTGCAGATCTGGGCGTCCATCACTGTAACCTGCACACGTTTAGTTATTGAGTGTAGTTGATGTTTGGCAGCATTTTATAAGTGACAGTTCATGAACGGTGAAGGAACAGAGGACGCCTGACCATCCTACCTGTGTCAGTAAGAAGACTTTCATCACAACTTCACAACTTAACACAACTGAAAGCTGAATTCAGTGTTGCATAGTTTACTAACAGTGTGTGCTGACACTGAAGTTAGCAGTTTGTTTCCTAAGAGCTGCTGGGACAAACCACAGTGAGCGGCTACAGAGTTTAGTTAAGGTGGTTCTAACATGTGACCTGTTGAATTATTTACAGGGATTTATTTTTCATTTAAAGCATCATTTGTGAAGTTTTTATGAAGTTTACTTCTTTTATGTTCTTTGTGTAACGTTTAGATTTTCTTCTCTGGTGTTTTAACTCTTCAGGTTTCCTGTAACAGAGATGTAAACCACCGTTTTCTGATGCTGCTGCTCTGTGACATAAACACGGCCACTTTATTAGGCACACCTTGCTGGCTGCAGGTTATAACCCCTGCTGGAAACATCCCACAGATTTGGATCCTTATTGCCATGACAGCACCACACAGCTGCTCCAGATGCTGCAGGATGCTGGTCAGGGCTCTAACAGTGAAACTTTACTGAAAGTAACAAACCTGAGAGGAAATAAACTTTCGAACTAGCGGCTACACGGAAAGAAGAAACAGGAAAACATGGCAGAGGCAACTGTTTCTGTTAGTTGGACACTGCTAGCACGGGGCGCCTCCAAAAACGCAAAGCAGGAGATGAAGCATCGCTGAATATGTTTCCAAACCAACTTCATTCTAAGCCAAAGACTAGAAAATATGGTGAAGCAAATCTTCCCTTTGGCTTCACATGCACAAGTGCCGAGGTAGGTCTCCCTGCAGAATTGGTTTTCCCTTCATCGGGAGCAGCGCTGGGCTGTTTAAATCACGGACAAACAGGATCCCACATTCTTGATTTTTAGTTCACAAACACTTGTTGTAATGACGAACTACTCCTGACATGTTGGAGATGTTTGCTCTTTATACAGTAAAGTTACAGCAGGATACAAATAACATCAGGCTGATCCTGCCATGATTTGTTCCCTTGGTTCAAATCACAGACAAACAGGATCCCACAGTTGTTTATGTTTTTAAACCCATTTTGCACAGAGAGGCATTTTTTGAAAAATGCATTGATAGCAATGTTGAATTATTACGCAGGAAAAACAAACAAACAACTGCATGTAAAATAATCACACCGTGACGCCTCTGCCTTTGTAAATGGAGGGACAGTAACTGCCTGTAAAACCTGCAGACAGTCAGATTAACAGTATTTTGTCTCTATCTGCCATTCTGCAATTCATCTCATGTAAACAATGACGTGGCGCACAGCGTGACGTGAAAACCTTTGACGTTGTGTGTAGTAGGGTCACTAACACATGACCCTACGCTGTGTCACTGCATCATTTCATGTTTGGCACTGATCACCACCTGCACTCATGTATATATCTTTCTACGTAGCACTCATAATTCTTATTCTCATGTATATCTCATGCACATATCTTTCTTTCTACATAGCACTTTAATTCTTATTGTCTGCACTGAAGCACCGCAGCAATTTCCTAATGTTGTAAACCTCAACATCTGGCAATAAACCCATTCTGATTCTGATTCTGATTCTGATTTATTTTCTTACTACCTGTAATTTATTGCAGATTACTTGTATTTGCTTAATTGTTTACTAAATGTTTGAGGTGTGAAATAAACCGCAATGGAGCAAAATATGGGTGTGTGTGGTTGGAGGATGTGTTTGTGAAGGGGGGGACATTTTTCTTGTAAAACAAAGGGGGGCCCAGCAAAAAAAGATTGGGAACCACTGCTCTGTGTGTGTTCACTGACCTGGTGATGGTGGAGGAGTGTGCGAGGAGAAGGCTCCGTGTGATAAGATGGAGGTCCAGGTGTTGGAGCGAGACGAGAGGAGAGAAGCGGGAGAGGAAGATGAGGCATGGGGGAGGAAGACGGCGTCGATCAGCACTCCGTCTGAGAGAGCTGAGGGGACAGAGTGGTTCATTTACATTTGGAAAATCTGACCGTGTCTCAATAAGATATCATGACAGTCACCATGGTTACCAGTGCGCTTATTAAAGTGTACCTCTCAGTCTCAATGTGTAGTAGCCATCGAGGGTGGAGTCAAACCTCTCAGGCGTCGCCCGCCCTCCCATTGCCACCGCAGCCACCTGCTCCTCTCTGTGGGCGTGGTCGTAACGCATCGGGAGCGTCTCCACAGCAACAGGTGGGAAGGCCGGCAAAGTGTGGGCAGTAACAAAAGACGAGGCGTCATCAGCGTCATTATCATCGTCGTCATCGTCTTCATCATTGTTGTCATCAGAGTTTGTGTTTTCAAGGAACTCCATAGAGGCTTCAAAGAGAATCACTGCAGACAGACAGAAGATCGAGAACATCGTACTATGAGGAACGCCGTCCCCGTGGTCACTCAGGAGCACCGTAGCTCCATGATTACCATCATCTTTTTATGTTCTGTCATCTGTGAGGCCTATTCTGGCAGACACAAGGAGCACAGTTGGGTCTCTTTTATGAAAAGTTGTTTTTCTGGTCTCTGTCCTTTTGTCTTCTTGTTAGCACCACATTTGATTATTGTTTTTCTCACCTACGAGCATCGAATCTTGTGAGGACTAGTATTTCTGTTTTTTTCCTTTTAAATGATTACAGCCTCTCTGGTCACAGAAAGGTCACTTGTGAGGAGCACAGATTTTCTGAGGACTTCATGTAAACAAAGGCTCTCTATGATTTTTAGATTGGGTCATACAGAAACTTCCTCTCAGCAAAGTGCAGTTTCTTTAAAACAACATTCAGTCTTACCCGTCTTGTTGTTCTGCTCTGGCTGCAGTGTGATCCGGGGACTTCTGAAGGGACAAAACAATTCAACCTCCTTAGATTAGAGTTCACCTGTCACGAGGAGCTCTGACTAGTCAGACACTGGAATAGTGCGGTATGCAGTTTATACATTAATATAACCCGATGACCCGGAGTCAGTGACATCCCCCTCAGAACTGACCTCTTGTTTGGCGTGTCCGTCTGCAGAAGCTGCTTCCTCTTCCACGACTTCCTGCTGAAACAAACATGGTGAGTGTGACTCGCGGTCAGAGCTGAGCGGTGCAGTCAAAGCCGGTTTAAAGTCTCACCCTGCTCTGCGGTCCGGAGGACAAGGCGTCGACTTACTGACCAGTGAGGACGGAGAGGTCAGAGAGAGAGAGGGGGACGAGGGGGAGGAGGAGAGGGGAGGTCTGAAGGAACGAGGGGTGGAAGGTAACGGGAGTTGGGAGAAGTAAGAGGGGGAGGAGGGGGGAGATGCGTAGCGGTGGCGAGAAGAGGGCGAGGAAGAGGATGCGGAGGAGGGGCAGCGAGATGAAGCTCGGTCTGTCCAGAACAAGCAGCGATCCTCCTGAAGGAGAGACGAGGAGGTGTTAGAGGAGGAACAGAAGGAGGCCAGGCGGTCCGGGGAGTTTACACTGATGGAGACGCTTCACACAGTTCACACAAAGAGCTGATCTTCTACTAATTAAAGCTGCCCGAGCTCGAGTGTTTTCCCGATGTTCGCTGCGGGGAATCTCGAGAGCAGGAAAGTGATACATGAGTTATCCTGTAGTCTGTGGTCAACGCTGGCACATTCCTATTCACGAGGCTACACCGGCTTTGTTTCCGAGCATCTTTCCTGAATGTTTACACTGATTATTGGAAAAACAGCTAATATGAACTAATAAGAAAGTGTTTGTTGGACTTTGTCTGTTTTCCTGTAGACGTGTGACCCATGTCCAAACTGGAAGTTTTAAGTTTTGAAAGCAAGCTTGTTACTTTACAGCTTTTGTCCCTTCCTCAAAGCTTAAAGTCACTCGCTGTTTAGTTCAGCTTGAGCCAAGAAGACTAAAAGAGACGTTTGGCCACCAAAGTCTGTGTTAGAAGAATTAAGATTCACATTGGGTCCCATTTGTATCCGTCACTACTCAACTCTTTTCTTCATAATTTAAGCAAAGGATGAATAAAATAATAGATTATGTCAAATCTGTCTCAGTCAGTCATCTGAACCTTCTTTAAACTAAGTGCTGCACAAATCAAACCTTTAACGTAACTCTTGACTGAAATAAACGAGGTGCACTTGATTTATAACACAAGAGAAAACGAGAGATTTGCAGTGAAAATAAACACCAAAAAGTTGTCACACTTTCATCTCCGTCGAAGTCATCTCCACCCTTCTACATGCAGCTATCTCCCTCTAGTGGCCATTGTAAAGAATACAGGTTACCTGCCAAACCCAGTCTCTGTTATGCTGAATGAGTCACATGACCTCTGCATGTATTTTTGTTAGAACAGATGAGGAATGTAAAATAACTGAACTGTTTACAGATCAGATCACAAAGTAAAGCAGTTTACATTTACATAACAGATAATTGTGCACTAGCTGTTACCTCTCCTCTGCGGCTATAAGTAACCATGGTGATGGTAGCCTGGATACAGAAGGTGTGTCTCTCCCTGTAACAGAGCTGCTCCACCTCCCTCTTAAGCTCCGCCCCTTGCAGGAATCCCAGCTCACCTGTGTTTTAGATTCAGCACAGGTGAGACGAAAGATCATCACTGAGATGATTGAAGCTCCGACCGTCAGAAAAATGAAACTGCTCTGTGGTCAGGAGCTATAAACACAGCACGCTGACCTCTCTTGTCCTTCATGTATGTTTCCAAGGAGACCGGAGGGGGCGGGTAGATGAAGAAGCCTCCAATCAGAGCCCTGTTCAGCACCTCTTCATCGTCCTGGCTCCTCAGCCACTGGAGGAACTGCCGAACTGGGCGGAGCCTGCGGTAACTCATCTCTGAGTGGTGCCCCAGGCCTGGCAGTCGACCAATCAGGAGCGAGGACAGAGTTGACACACAACATTGACCGCCAGGGGGAGTCAGTGGGAGAAACGCTGCAACTGAAAATGTGAATCTAGCTTCGTACACAGCGTGTTACCTGTGCAGTACACCTGTGTGTAGGTGGTGTTGGTCAGGTAGAAGCAGTTGTGACCTTGATCCGAGGACCTGACCACCTTCAGTCGTGTACAAACAACCACGGACACTGCAGACGGAGGACGGGTAAACAAAGATAAAATGTGCTGTAGACACACATTCACATGTTCACGAGTCAAATCTACGGTGTCTCACGTGGGTACAGCCTCAGGTGGGTTTCTGGCTGAGACGTGGAGAAAAGTTTCACCATGACTGGCTGCTCACTCGTCCCGTCCTCCAATCGTAGCCAGCGATACTCCAGAAGCTCCACCCCTCTGCCATCTTCAAATTAAAATAAAATATAATAATTAGGAATAAAAAGCCAATTTCTTTGTGGCTGAAAGAAAACTCAAAGAAAACCAGCAAATTTTGTTGTCATGGTGTGTTTTTATCGCCATGGTAACTCCCTCACCCTTGCTCCTGATTCGCTCCGGCCGTCCTGAGAACGTCAGCAGGCCAATAACATCACATTGAGCACCGTTAGGGCAGTCCAGCAGCTCCTTACTGACAAAAAGAGTCAGTGTGTGCACTTGTCTTTCAAACCATGAGAGGACATCAGCTTTAAACGATCAAAATGAGGACATCTTTGAATTATGGGGACATTTCTCATGTATGATGTTTGCCTGTTTGAAGGGCTAGTTTAGTTTCAGGGTCAGTGAAACATTCAGCTGCAAGGACCAAGGTTACCGACAGGAGCCAGGAATGCTTTATTTAGACTAGAAGAGGACACAAAACATCTACCAAGGCCAAGTCCCCGTTTTTTGATCAAACCCACATTAAAACCTAAATTGCTTCACTAATATATAGTGTTTTATAGTGTCTTCATAATTTTGCTCACAAACAGATAAACAAACAGCAGCCTCTAAGGGAGTGTTTCCCACCACTGTGCCACAGCACATAAGTGTAACATAAGAAATTATCAGGTGTGCCGTGGAAGTTTATCCACTTTCACCAGATTGGTACTCCAAGCGAGTTGCGTGTAGTGACAGGACGAACAGGAACAGGAAGAACAATTAGATTCTCTTCAACTAAGTGGGTTAAGTGGACTGCCAACCGCCAGTAAAACAGAAGAAGACAAGAAGAAATACTAATGTACAGAGTAGTATTATAGTACGACTGCAATAAAGAGGAAAAAAAGACTCAGAGCTGTTGAGGAAGAACTTCCTGTGTGTCTTTCTTCAGTTCCTGCAAGAATATCAGCTTTGTGTTCAACTAAGCAGGCCTGGTTTCACACTAAGTAAGTAAATTGAGAGCAGATTATCATTATATTTCAATAAAAATGGTTTTTGTGACATTTTTGTTTGGTGGTGTGCTTTGTGATTTTTCTGATGTGAAATATGTGCCGTGGCTCAAAGAGTTTGGGAAACACTGCTCTAAGGGTTTGAGTAGAGTCCTCATGTGCAAACAGGATCATGTACCTGTTGTAGAAGCTGTAGGTGGGTGCAGGGGGAAGATAGTCAGGTGAAACAGTGGATTCTTGGAGGACAGAAATCTGTGCAGCAGGATTTCTGCTGTTCACACTGATCTCTGCACAGAAAAACAGAATCAGAGCGATAACTGTGAGTCACAGGTTCCCACGTATACAATGTTCAGTTAGAATAAGTCTGCCTTCTAACCTGTGGTGAGATTTAAAGGTAACTGAGAAGTTGAAAAGGCTAAAATGAAAGATTAAATATAGACGTGTGTGAATAACACAAGTGGGGAGACTCAATGAGAGGGCCACTGGACACAAAAGCAAAGAATCACCAGTTCAAACTGAGTTTTAGGGTGAAGTTAATATAATAATATGTTAAGCTTTAAAATCTGCACATCATAAAACACCTTTTACCCAAAAGTACCGGAGTTTGAAAAAGGAAAAAATGACTAAAAAAGTCTCATTGCTTTGGTCCTGTGTACCTATGTCGTTGAGCTCAGCCTGGTAATGCTGTTTGACTCGATAGCGTCTCAGGCTGATGATGTCACCGGGCTTGAGGCAGCGGTACCAGCTGACACATACACTGTTCCACAACACCACCCACACATTTCCTGTCCGATCGTTCACCTCCAGCACCGCCTGAAGCAGAGGGAGCGAGAGAACAGTTTATAAAGTCTGGAGTTCCTCAGGGATCAGCATTAGGTCCTCTGGTAATTACATCCTTTGTACTACTATGAACAAAGGCGTGTTACGTATGGCTGTTACACTGTCTTTATCTGTTTCACTTGAGTGGCTCTTTAAAACAATTAAGCTAAATTTGACAAATAATACCCAATTATTCCAGAAAATTGGACAAAATATGAGACTGAATGAGCAATTTTCCCCTGCTGGTATAGCAATTAATGCTTGTTTACACGGTCTGATGTTGTTTAAGTTTGAGTTAGTTTAAACAGTGAATAGGTAAATAAATAATAGAAATCTGTATTAATGTTTTTGCCAGTGTCAATAATGGCGCACACTAACCTTATAAGGACACTCACAGTTCCGGTCTGTTCTCCCGTAATACATGAGATGTGATTTTTTGATGATGCGTACAATCAGTTCGTGTTGGACGGCGCCTCTGGTGATGCCCCGGCGACCGTACAGGTAGGACTCACGCAACTCGGATATGGTCACAGCAGGACATCGTCCTGTTAACACACACAGCCAATCCAGCCAACAAGAACGAGATGAATCCCCTGTTTGAACGGATTTGTCTTAACTCACTTTATATTTTATAATTCTATAATTTACTATTACAATCTTCTGTCATATATCTCCTGTACTAGCAGTCGATGATAACGTTAAAAGTGGCAATCACACTGTTTTTTTCTACTCTTATATTTGTGTGATGTCATTGAGAGACAGACACCACACCCACCTGCTCTCTGGGGACAGGCAATGAGAAGAAAGGCTTCCAGATAAATGGTAAAAATAAGAAGTCAGCGGGTTTGTTTGAAGAAATGTTTTTTTAATGATGCCAGGTCTCTCTTGGAAATGAGATTTTTAATCTCAATGAGATTTTTTACCTGGATAAATAAAGGATTAATAATAATAAGACATAGATACCTTCCTCTGGCTCTTCTTCTGCTTCCTGACCCGCTGTCTCTTTATCAGTGGCTTCCATCCACACCTCCCCGCTGTAGTCCACATTGTTCCACAGAGGGAGAAAGACGGTCCTGCTGGCTCTCAGAGGAACCAAAGGACCTGCTGGATAAACAACATCAGCAAATCAGAAGCTTTAAAATTTTAGAAGCAAACCTTTTAATTTACAGCCCTCCCTGAATGTTCAAAGTCACTCGCTGTTTAGTTCAGCTTGGACATCATGTCCATCATTATCCAGTTCTTTTCTTCACTACTCATGTAAAGGATGATTCTATCCATCTCAGTCTGATAGCCAGTGACTGGCGGCTGCCATTGTAAGACGTTCTTCAGGGTCAAAAACACCAGAAAACTCTAAAACTAAATGGCCTGTATTTGTATAGCGCTTTACACATCCAGTCATCCACCCATTCACACACTGGTGATGGTAAGCTAGTAAACTAGTTAGAAAGAACGGGTTTATCACACTCGTGCACTTTGAGGAGGCCGATGGTTGTGAGCAGAATAACATTTGTGAAGAAATGAAACAGATCATTTTTTGTGTGGTTCACATGCTTCATATGTGCTACTAGAAGAGCCATCGTGTCAACCTTCTCTTAACTAAGAAGCGCTGCAGAAATCAAACCTTGATCAAAATGAAAGCGGTGAAGTTGATTTGTAACAAAACAAAAACAGATCAGCAGTGAAAAGGAATATAAAAAAAACGTTTCATATTTTCATAATTGTTTAAGTCATTTCCAACCTGAAATCTGAAAAATCTGAGAGTCAGAATCTCCTCGTTTCTAGCCTCTTACCTTCAGTTTTTGAGGATCCAAACCAGGGCAAAGAGTCCCAGTCCACATCCGACCATCTGACCCTGACTTCTTCATCCTCATCCTTCACCTCCAGGCTCACCAGCCTGTAGCTGCAGGAGCACACACAAGTCAGCTGGTCTGACTGCATCACAGCTCCATCTTCTCTATTGTCCTCACTCACCTGGCTCCTTCCCCAAAGGCCCCGGAGCACTCGGGGAGCTGTGCGGTAATGGCAGTGCTGAAGGTGGCGTGTCTCACTGCAAGCCCAGGCCGCAGGATGTTCCTCTCCACCAGCCGGTTCAGACCAGGATCCATCGTCACCTGAACCCGGCAGTCCCCATCACTCAATGTGGCGTCGTACAAGTCGTCACCTGAAGACATCAAACTGGTAAAACCCCAAAGAAAACCAGTATCGTCATCAGATTGAAATATATCAAACAACCAGTTAAAACCGGGTCCGACCTTTGAGGACGGCCTGGGGGAAGTAGACGGGGAAGCCCTGGTCCCTGGTATAACGCTGTAAGTCCACCACATAGAGGAACTCCCTGCAGACAACCGAAGAGGATGGAGATGCCTGCAAGGCAAAAAAAAGTGTTAGCATAGCTCCTGCTACACCTGTAGACGTTCATATTAATCACAACCAACTATGGGCTCAGTGTATGTACTTGCTGCTCCAAAAGCTCAGTTTATCACTGTTTTTCTAGTCTTGGATCTGTATGACATCACATAGAGGACAGAAGGGGCAGCCAATGAGAAGAAAGTTGTCTTAAAGGAGGAGGAGCAGGGGGAAGCTTAAAGGGCCAAAATAAAATAAAATAATTATTTTAAACTGTCATTCAGGTAAAACTGATGAAAGTTTTAGTGAATACAAAGTGGATAAAACATTTTGGAGCTGGAATTGAGCAGAATCGTTTCTACTTTAAGTCTGAGTGATAAGTGGCCTTAAAAACAAAATACAACACGTACAACATAAAAACAGATTAATGTTTAAAGGATGAAAACAGGTTATACTCTAAATCCGTCATTTCGCTGTCAAAAATTTACTGACGCCTTCAGGCAGAGGTGCGTCACACAAACCAAATCCAATTTTAAAAACGTACTAATCAATGATTTTCTTATTCCGCACCTTCAAATGAACAAACCCAAAACACATCCGGCTATTTTTCTAAATACTTATGATCCTAATTTGATTTCGGCACAACATTCAGTCACCAGACGGGTTGCTGTTTCTTTTTAGGAAGTGCGTTTCAAGCAGCTCATCCACAATCTGACATTTAAGCATGTTTCTTACAGGCTAAAAGCTAACGGATACAAGACAGTTTGGACATGTTTCTACGTCTCTATTATGTAATATTAATTTAGTATTCGGTCGGTAAACATAGCGGATCCTTTTCTATATCACATATGTTTTTTTAATGTGAGAATCATTCAGCAGCGCTAACACGTCATACTGACTGCGCTGGTCAAGATAAAGCTGAAGGTTTTTGAATGGAGTCTGGTGGAGGATGGGGTGGCGGCAAAAAGGCGGGGGATTTAGCAGCTGTGGGAACCGGTTAATCAATCAGACCGATCAAGATCGTCCTGGCGGCTGTAAGTAGAGGAAGCACACCTTGTTAGTACCGGGTCTGGACCGGGCCAGGGTTCTCTGGAAGAGGCAGCCCGCGGCTGCCATGTTGAAGAAGCCCAAACAATAACAGTGCGGTGCATTGTGGGAGGAGGGAGGAGACGCAGATTTTCTTGTTTAGTATTTATGACTTAAAATACTAATAGAACAAAATAGGATTACTTGTTAAATTAGTGTTAAAAATCTAAATGTTTAGAAGTAAAACACACCTAAAGAAAACTTCTAAAAACGTCTTTTAAAATTATATTTGGAGCTTTCAAACTTGACCTTTGACCTCATGTAACCGTGTGTTTCCGCGTTGTGTCTGACAAAGAAAGGTAAAAGAAAAACCTCCAAGTAAACACGTGCTCGCTCCAGATCCTCTCCCACAGGGGAATTGTAGAAAAGGCTCTGCGTTTATTTTTCCATTAAACATAAAGTACGAAGTTACATGGAACATTTTTGACATAAGAAAAAAAAAAACACCAGCAAAAAATCTGACATACCTGACAAAGAAAGGTAAAAGAAAGACCTCCGAGTAAATAACTTGCTCGCTCCAGCTCCTACAACCAAATACAAACAGTGGGGGGTTCGCTCAACCCATCACAACTTCCAAGCTAGCCATAATTATATATTCGTGCTAGCATTAATATGACAATAATTGAACTAAAATCGCAATCAGAAACATCAGGGTGGCTAAATATGAATTACATGTGTGTTGCACAGGGTACAGGGAAACGACACCCACCTCCCCCACAGGGGAATTGTAGAAAATGGGAGAGGCCAAAGGGGTACACTGTATTTACAGGGTTGCATCAAAGAAGAAGAACAATGAGGAGGGGCTCTAACCATAATGAATACAAATACAGGCTTGAAGGTCCTAACAGTCAGGTATAAAGAACACATTTTGTGTAATTATAACAATATGTAATCTATGACTGGGTTACACTCACGGAGTTTACTTTATTAATTACATATAATATATACGGGCATCTTTGAGTAACAGGCGTTTTTTGCAGGCACAGGACTTTACAGATGTTCAGACAGTGACCTTGTTCTGAGCGGCTGGTTTATTACAGCGTTTATCAAGGACCTTCATCTGGTCCCTGAAGTATTCAGGCTGCTGCAGGTGGCACAGGTGAGCAGTGAAAGCAAGCTTAGGTTAGATGAAGCTCGAAAGCTGTGTTTTTACAAAGAGCCTGAACATGGCTTTTATTTCAGAGGACAAACAGAAAACAAAAGGAGGAAATAAACAAAAGCAGAGCAACAGGTTCTCAGCTAATAAAAACTTTTACAGCAGCCACAAAATAGTCGAACATCTGGGGTTAGTTTTCAGTTCCTGAACAGACTTTTGTGACCGTTTGGATGTGGTACTTCCAGCCACTAAGCTCTGCGCGTGAAGTGCTGCGAGTCTCTGAACTCCAGGTAGAGGCTGAAGAGCAGGTGCAGGGACTGGACGCGGCTGCCGTAGACGGGGATGTCGAGCAGGCTGCACACAATGTCCGCATACTGCAGCAGGTCACAGTTCAGGCGGGCGGACGGCAGCTGCAGGCGGTCCAGCAGCTCCTCGAGCTCGGTTGGCCACTCCTGCATCAGGCTGTCGATGTCAGGCATCGGTCTGCTGTACTGGACGCTCGCTGGCGGCTTGGAGCGGTGCAGCGCGCTGATGCTCTCCACCCAGCTGTCCACCGCCCGCGGGTTGCTCTGAGGGTTGGCGATGCTCGTCACCTTCTTCACCTGCAGGAAAGGAAACAATGAGGAGTGACTCTGACTTTAATGCTGAGTGTGTGTGCGTACAGATGTGTGCGTGTGTGTACAGATGTGTGTGTGTGCGTGCATACAGGTGTGTGTGTGCGTGCGTACAGGTGTGTGTGTACCTCGGTGGCGCCGTGTTGCTTGGTCTCCTCCGACAGAAACAGCGACAGCACCGTCGGGTCCGACTGCTTCACGCTGGGCTCATCCAGAACCAGCAGCCCCAGGTTGTCCGGTTTGCCATCGGCCCTCGGCACCTGTGGGATCACAACATGAGGTCACTCTGAGGTCAGAGGTCGCGCTTTCTATGCTATCAGGTGCGATTGTGTTCGAACCTTGAGGAAGGCGTCGATGTCTCCCACTGCAGGGATGAAGTCCGGGATAAACGGCTTCAGGTTGTGCTCCAGCTCAACGGACTCGGGGGTGTATCTGAGACAAACACAAAACACGGAAACTCCAGATGTGTGCGTGACAACTACGTGATTTACTGCAGGGTCTTTAACAAATAAAGTGCTTTGAGGTGACTGTTGTTGTGATTCGGTGCTTTATCAATAAACTTTGATAAGGTTTTTTTATTTTTAGCATAAACAAGCACCAGATGGTGTTAAAAAACATGAGTTGGCACATGTGTGTCTCTGCTCACCGTGTGATGTACTGGAACAGCTCTTTGATGTCGGTGCTGACGGGCAGGTTGGCGTAGTCGGCGGGATCATACAGGCCCTCCGGCGCCTTGTGGAGCTTGCTGTCCTCCTCCGATTCGTCATCTTCGGAGTCCTCATCGTCATCATCATCTTCTTCGTCATCATCCTCTTCTTCCTCTTCTGGCCGCCCCCCTCCCGGCTCCTTCCCCCTCCCATGGTCCTCGTCAAACTCGTCGCTGCTGCTGTGGGCCGACATCAGGCTGTGAACCCTCCTGCTGCTCCTCCTGAACTCCACCTGAAAGACGAAGAAACAAAACCAGGTCATGTGACCTGAGACCAACCTGGAGCATGGCAGGACTGACTCAGCTTACAGTTCAACTCTGATGGAAGGAAACTTTATTTAGTGTTTTAATAAAAACTGGGGCTCTAAAACATGATGCTCACTTAACATTACCAGATTCACTCTTCTGTCATTTCTACACAGTTTCTACACAGACGAGTTTGTGACTGGAAACACTTTGAGCTTTAAATAATGAAGAAACACGAGCAGGCGTCACGATCACCGGTTAAACCGGAGCTCTCTGCAAGGACAGGAGGAGATTACCTGGGGCTGGCTGCGGGAAGTCGGGCTGTACACGCTCGGTACCTCCTCGGCGTCCGCCACATCCAGGCTCTCGTCGTACGGCTGGTTCTTCAGCAGGCGGCCTCCTCTGTCCCGGTCAACCCGCTCCATCGGAGCCCGGCGGGTCAGCTGCGGGCGGACACAGTAAAACCTCCATCAGAAACAACGGTTTACAGTAGCATTAGCCACCTAGCAGCAGACAGCTAACAAGAAGCCGACACCGGCGGTTTTAAGCCGATTAACCCACCTGAGACAGCACACACTCGGCATGCAGAGACAAACGACCTGCCGGCAGAGCTAAACTCAAATCTGATAAATATGTTTTAAATGTCTTACTTGTCGTCTGAGTTCAAGCCAAACTCGCTTTTCGGCGTCAAAATGGCCTTTGTGGAATGTTACGTATCTTGGCAACGGGACGGGCAGGGCATCTTGGGTAGTGTAGTTAGAATCTAATGAGAGCAGAAGCTCCAGCTCCAAGGCATATTATATTATATTATATTATATTATATTATATTATATTATATTATATTATATTATATTATATTATATTATATTATATAAAAAATAAGTGCTTTAAAGTAACTGGAAGAAAATAAAACAGTGGTGCATTTATTATTGGAGTGAAGTGAATACAGAAGAGTCAGTTCTATATTTGTTGGAATCTCATAATCTCTCAGCTCCTCTTGACTGCTGAATGGAAATCAAACAGATGGATGGCTGAGGCTCTTCTAAATCTGGAGAGTGAAAGACTGAAATAAAAATAAATAAATAAACATGTTAACAAAACTATTTTAAAACCACAAAAATCAAATCTATATAAAAAGAAAAACTATTGAGGCTCATTGTCATCAATATATTTCTGATGAACACGCAGGGAAAGGTTTCCTGAAGTGTGAAGTGACGATATTTATTCATCTGTTCTCGATAACAAAGAGTTTACACAAACAAGGCCGTCCACAGCTGTTTGTGGGGCGCCGACTCCTCTTAATATAGGTACTTGTGTTATTTTCTTATTGCGGTGTTTGTATGTTTTCCACCTACCTGAAACAATTCAGGTTCCCTGGCAGCTTTTCACAGTCTCTCAGGAGAGTCTTTAAAGATGAACAAAAACAGCAAATAATCATAAAATAATATTTCAGGCCTTTGCTTTTAGTTGTGCATTATTCTTTTTTCATGCTATCTTTTGTCTGTTAACCTTGTGTCATCTGGTGCTGTTTAAATCCTATATTAAATGAAACTGGATTGATGTTTCTCATAAATCAGCACTGGCATTGACTGATTGTAAAATCCTGAGGCAAAAACGATTCTTTCATTAAACTCTATTAAAGCGTTTGGGTCATTGCAGATTTCCTGTCGAGGTCGTTACATTTTGATGATCTTGATTTTATGTTGGTTGGAAGTCACAGCTGTGCAACCTGTATGTGTCACCACCACCACTGAACATCATCCTCATCGTTTAGTGCACCTTCATTCTTCAGTTATGCTGAACAAGTTTTTACTCCAGAAAACAAGAGGGACTCGCGCCCTGAGGACATGTTCCCAGTAGTTACCACCTCATAAGCTGTTATTTGGTTCAGAAGTCAAGAAAGAAAACCTTTATTTAGAAAGCACATCTTAATCCAGGTGCAAATGCAAGTTGTGAAACCCCACATGTAAAGCCTCACAGTAAAGCCATGAATTAAACAAGTCAGAACAGCAAACATGAAGAAAAGAACACAATAAAAAAAATCAGTAATAAAAAGACCTAAAACTAAAACCCTAAACATCCATCCATTCACTTCCGCTTATCCTTTTCAGGGTTGCAGGGGGCGCTGGAGCCTATCCCAGCTGTCATAGGGCGAGAGGCGGGGTACACCCTGGACAGGTCGCCAGTCTGTCGCAGGGCCAACACATAGGGACAGACAACCATTCGCGCTCACATTCACTCCAGCATTCACACCTATGGGCAATTTAGATTTTTCAATTAACCTATCCCCACAAAGTGCATGTCTTTGGATGGTGGGAGGAAGCCGAGCATCCGGGGAGAACCCACGCAAACATGGGGAGAACATGCAAACTCCACACAGAAAGACCCCGGCCTGATGGTGGAATTGAACTCAGGACCTTCTAACCACCGTGTTGCCAAAAATCCCTAAACAACAAAATAAAATTGAAAATATAAAGCAGCAAAAACGATTAGAACGATAAACTTAAACTAAGAAAAGGAGTAGGAGTTAAATCAGTTAAGATCAACATTGGTCCACTAAACAGGCCTCACAAGAGTGTTTCAGTCATTTCTTTATCAAGCTGATAAAATTTAGGTTGAAAAAAATGAGCTAATATTTGGCAGAAAAAAGAAAACAGTGCTGGGTATCTGATTTCCATAATTGATTTGATCCAATCAATTTTGACTCAGACAGAAATATTATAATTTGGATCGTTTATCTGTACATATCCATATTTTTATATCTGTGTATATAATAAAATCTGACACTAGTGAGACTTCACCACAGGTGTAAACATCACAGCAGACGTCTTTGTGTCAAAGTTAAGCTGGGCATACACGGTGCAATTTATGGCCCATTTTCAGACGAGATCGACTCTTTATAAATGTGACTTTTCCTTTTGTTTTACTTAGTGCTGTCAGCATCAACTCGCTAACCGAGATTTGGGGAGTTTCGCCTTAATCGTGTGTCATGCATCATGTAGTATACATGGGGTAATGAGACGCGATTAACACCTCACGACCAGCTCCCGATCAGCAATTGTACGGTCACATGGTTGCCACTTGTGAGGGTATCACACTATAGATGCGATGCCACGAGCCAATTTAACGCAACATCTCACACTCCGCGTGTGCAAATACAGAAACAGAAGTGAAAAAGATGAACTAGTAGAACTTTGGCAAGCCCATCCGAGCCTTTTTGATGTGGCCTTACAAAATTATCATCGCAACATCCGCGAAAGAAGTTGGATGGACATTTCTGCTCAACTGCAGCTGTGTTGTAAGTCAGTGTTTTTCATTAGCATTTTAGTTGATGTTGTTGGTGCTGTGTGTCTGTGTGAGTGAAAGACAGAGATGGAGAGAGAGGAAGAGCAAGAGACAGATTTTGTGTTATATCTTAGCTATATAATATAAGCTTTGGTAACACTTCATGTTACCAAGCTAAAATTTGGATGCACAGTGTGAGCACTCAGGTCGCAGAGCTGAGCATTAGGGTTTACAAACATAGGGTTTCTCTCCAGTGTGAACACGGAGATGCTTTTTCAGTGTACTCGAAACTGCGAAGGCTGCGACACACTCTTCACAGCTGTAGGGTTTCTCTCCTGTGTGGATGCGCTGGTGGATTTGTAGCGCCTAAAGCGTTGAAAGCTGCTCCGCACTCGTCACAGCTGTGCGGTCTCTCTCCGGTGTGAATTCTATGGTGAAGCTTTAAATTGTGTTTGGATTTATAGGTCTTGTTGCAGTCCTGGCACTGGTGCACAGTACGTCCAGTCTTCTTCTGTTTCTGAATAAACAGCAGACAGAAAGAGAGAGCGGTGACGTTAGACTCCACGAAGGAACAAAAAAATAAAACACAAGCACTCAGAGAGATCTATACTAAAACTGATGTTTTATTGTGTTTTTATTAAACATTAATATAATATATCAATCTTTGTGTGTCAGTGTGAAGTTGTATGCTGTATTGACATTTCTTAAATACCTCAAACCAAGAAAGAGATCATTATGAATATTATATTATTAAATCAAGTTTGGAGCTGATCCTTCATCTTAATCAGTGTGACGCTGACCTTTGACCCAGAAGATCATATAGTTTTTTATCTTTACACTTATGACTGGAACATGAAAAAATTTGCCATTTGTTAATCTCGGCAATGAGGGAAATGATGCCCACAATAACAACAACATGCTCCCCGAGTCTGACAAGAAGCCATAAAGCGAGCAGCAGGTACACGCTCGCTTTGCTGATCTCCTAATTGTGGTCATAAATATTTTGCGTAGTTGTGAACTGAGTTTTGTAGCCTTGTAAACCAAAATATCTGAAATTTTTAGGTTTGTGCATTTATAGATGAAAATTATGAGTGTGCAAAAAAGATTTGTGTAATAAATTATTTTTGTTCAGTTCTACTTACCGATACAAAGCAAGAAACTACATGTAAAACTGCGCTCAAGTTCCCTGGCTGTGTTGGAGTTTCAACTTGCAAGCACAAATTTTGACCCAATTTTTATTCCTTTCAGCTATTTGGTCAATGTCATGTCAATCACAAGTTTAAATATCCAGTCTGCGTGCCGGAGGGGTGCTTTTGAAAGGAGCTCAGTAAAGCACCCCTCCAACTGATTGACATGACTTTGACCAATCACTTTGCAAAAACAAGTGGTTTTTTGCTTTGTACCTGTAACCAGACCTTAGCAATTTTTTTTTAAAGTAACTTGTGTAAATATCTTTTACAAACACAAATTCTCATCTGTAGATGCACAAACATTTTCTGATATTTTATGTTTACAAGGGTACAAAACTCACAACTGCGCAAAATATTTATGACCACAATTAGACCCTGCTTGTGTTTGTGTTGCATACAAATGATATCACGGGATGTTCTGCTGCATTGCTATAACGACAATTAGGTGTTACTCGAGTGTAATAGAGATCGTGTCCAAATTCATGGGCTGCATCCTCCTGAGGACCCAGCCATTGCGGTCTACGTGGGCCGGGTCCTCAGAAGGTCGGGTAGGCCGGAAGTAAACGGCTGGGGAAATTGGACGGTCTAGCCTTCTGATTAGCGTCACCGCTGTCTCGGTGGAGTATAATAAACTCGGCCGTCTGCTCCTTGCTATCTAAAATATAACAGGACACTGGCGTAAATTCTCGACCATCTCACTCTTCTGTTTAATCAGTTTTCTGTTTGACGCCGCGCCATGAATTCTGGGATATGGTAGGCCATGAAGGACACACCCTTCAAATTCGGGGAAAAGGAGGACGCATTTGTCGGCTGCATTCGGAGGAGTCTACGAATTTGGACAGCCTTCGGCGTGTCGCTATGACGTAATCGGTCTACAAATGCGTCCTCAGGAGGATGCAGCTCATGAATTTAGACACGACCAAAGATTGAAAATGTGACGTCATTCCAGGGTAAAACCACAAAGGATTGTGGGTACGAGTGGCAAGCGGTACTAGCGCATGTAGGCTTTCACATGAAAACAGTCACACAGCGATAAAAAGAAACACAAAAAATGGCAAGAAGCTGTTGTATTATTAACTGCAATAGTCACATGACAGCACCGGGAAGCCGACGGGTAAAGAGATTTTTTATTGGATTCCGTCGTGGAAGAGAAATTGTTCAAGCCATGTTTCCGAAATAACAAAGAGCCGACGGATGGCCTGGATTGCAGCCATTCAAAGACCAAATATAACGTCTCAGAACACTCCAGCTCACATGTTAGTCTGCTCCAAGCATTTCCACAAAGGTAAGTCTTCTGTTGTAGTTAATACATATTTTATCATAACATAATTGTTGATGTAGGTTACAAATAAGTCTTAATTTGAATTGAATTCGTTGCGCTGTGCTGCTTTGTTCACTGTGGCTTTGCGGGCTAATGTTTGTTGTGTTTTGTAGGAAAACCAGCCTACAAAATGCTGGAATGCGATCCAGACTGGGCCCCCTCTATCAACCTGGGTCATACCGAGTTTAAAGCTGCTACCACAGCGAGATTTGATCGGTTAAGAGAGAGAGCGATATCAAAACAGCCACGAAAAGTCCCACATATATGTGCCCAAGTGTTGTACTGAAGCAATCAAGTGATGAATAACTGTTTTCCAGTATGTTGTTTTGCAATGTTTTTTGGTTGCATTGTTGATTTGTTTTTCACCGAAGCAGCTGATAAAGCAATAATACAGCATGATGGAATACAATTTTGCCTCTTTCTTGTAAGATTCTATGATAGAATGAAACAATAATGCCAGTTATAAATAAACACAATACATTGAATGAATTACTAACATTTATTTTATTTCTATTAGATCTGAAAATGTCTTGTAATACTACAACCTGAAACGACAAATAGATGCGTTTGCCTGTACAGGAGATAAAGGAAAAAAATGTAACAACAGCTGTGAAGTGGAATAGTCCAAATCACAAAGTAAACTGGAACTGGACTTGTTGCAGGGATCTGAAGTTACTAAACATTCTGTGAGTGTATGCACTCACACTTAGGACCATATACCGTATTTCCCGGACTACAAAGCGCACCTGAATATTAGCCGCACAAGCTAAAATCAGGGGAAAATCCTGTTTTGTACATACATCAGCCGCACCTGACTAAAAGCCGCAGGTGTTTCAATGTTGACTTATCATATGTAAGAGAATATGCACAAAGGGAATTGTCAGGAAAGAGATGGCTGTTTGGAGACACATCACTTTTATTAATATTTTGAAAAACAAGTTATGGGTACATATTTGCATAACTTTTTAGGTATATATACAAGTAGCGGTAATTACAAGTACGAAACATGTACTGTGCTTCATAAATGAGTAACAAATGTAGTACATAACAATAACCTACAGCACACCAGAAAAATAGATTCGGCCTACCTTTTAGGTGCAGTGACACGGCTTTAACAAGAAGAAAAGTCAGTCATTCACCATCTTTCTCTTCTTCCTGCGCACTAAAACCACCAAAGTCCTCTTCTCCAGTGTCGGAAACGAACAGGCTCAGGATGGCTTCGTCATCCACTCTCCGCTTCTCTCCTTCGTTGTCACTTTCAAAACCAGACGCAGAATTAATGATTACCAGTGCTGGAAATGCTAGCGCTTGATGCAGTGTTTTGATTATGTTGCCACTCGTACCCACAATGCAATGCGCGAAAGTCATATGGTCTGTCAATCTCTATGGAAAACCAGTCGAGCTAATCTGAGCAGGTTCTAATGAAAAGGCCCTTTGATTATTCATGGTTGGTGTGTGTGCCATGCCAGCCAACATACACACACATCAGCAGCTGGACCAGACTGTGACTCCATCAGAGACCTACACTGTTAGCTTTAGCACCTCCCTGAGGACATGTACTGTACCCCCGCCCCGAAAAAGTTGTTTCATTATTCCTGTCACGAGAAAAACGATTGGTACGATGGATCATACAATTCTTTGACTTCATTTAGAATCACAGTGATCCTCTGGACAGTGGAAGAACATATGAACAGCACAGACTGGATTCATACCTGCGACCCTCTTCTTGTACAGCACCACCATGTGGCACGTGTGCCTGTGAGTTTATCCACATCTAAGGAAGAGCTGCACATCTGCTGAGCCCTGCACGATGACCCAGTGGGGCTTCCCTGGATCATTAACATTATTGTCACTGTGATTACTTTCCCTCATGTTTAAGGCTGCACCACCCCAACACAAGAACATACATATTACTGTTTCATTAACAGCTTTAAAGGATATTTATTCGTTTATAACATTTTTTAAAATCTGTATTTTACATTGATTATTAAAAATAATTTAAACAGTTTATCGTGTTTATTTAAAACATTAATTTCACTGGAAATGTTTTGGATTTATTAAGAAATGATTTAAAAGCAGTGAAAATTATTTTAATGTGAGAGACCCGCTGTAGGAGATATTATTCAGTTTGCTTCGTATTTATTAGAATGTTTGGCTGTTTTATATGTTTATTGTTAGATTTGTCGGAGTCTAGCGGGACACCTCGGGTTATCCACACCAGTTGGCAGCTGCACTGGGTCTTTGCTGTTTAACAGCAGGATGCTCTGTCGGGACTTCTGCGCTGGACTGAATCAGAGGGCTGAACAGCGGAGAAAAGGCTTCTAAACATTTCCACTGGAGAAACACGTGTTACAGGCATAGACCACGGATGAAGCCTCAGTGAGAAAAAACCTTTTTGACTTGAAAAATGTCTTTTTTAAGAGTAATCTGGCCAAGAGGACAGCTGAAATTGCAACAATAGTTCTGTAAACATATTTTAAGTGGACAAAAGGGAGCTGATTGATTATAATGTAAGTACAATGACACAGTAATAAAGATACTTGAGAAACAGGTAATTTTTTAAATTTTATATATAACCCCTCTGTAATACCTGTTCACAAAAGTTTATTTAGCAACATACTTAAAGATATTACACATAAAAAACACATGGAAACAGTGGAAACCATTTTTTTTGCAGGCAATCACTTTTTGCCACAACACCGTCTACGAGCCAGTCACGGATCCCGGAACAGCCAGCGGTTTCCTGACTAAGGTTCAGAGCCGCGGAGGCAAAAACCGGCAGATACTTGTGTATTCTTCTACCCACACCGAGAAGGATCAGATATAAACCCACGCGTCCTGCTTACTGACCTGGGCTCCTGAGGAGGAGGTGGGGGCTCCAGCAGTCCGCTGCTCCAGCTCCTGGTTCTCCTGCATCACTACAGTGTGAATCCACCAGCAGCGCACTCGGTCTATGACTGGAAAGCACACCGGACAGCTGATATCTCCTGCGCGTTCTCGCGAACTCACCAAAAAGCGCGTGCAGGAGAATTAAGAGCCGCCCGTTCAAGTGATAAAGTCGCAGATCTCGCGGTGTTTGCAGCACTGTACTCCAGGGACGATTTTACCCATTTTTGGGGGTGCTTCAGAGACAGTGCATGAACTAAATAAAAAGTAATTGCGTAGTATAGGTTCTATTAAAATCCAGCTTCCCTTTATGGTTTGATGGAAAATTGATAGGCACCTGGAAGTGAGACTGTTAGTCTCACAAATGGTGCAAACTGCAGAGAAAAGCATCAGTGTGGGAGTCAAAAAAGGGGCAGCTTGACCAGTGAGGAACAACATATAATTGTTTGTAGTGATGTGTCTGTCGCAAACGAAATGGCTTTTAGAGCCGGATCTTTGACGTGAACGACACGAGCCAGCTCCTTATTTTTCTTTTTTCCTTCTCTCACCCTCTCTCTCTCTCGCACTTTTTTCCGCTTCACTCTGCACGTGAGCCTTGTGCTTTACGCTGGGCAGAGGGGGAGGGGCGGTAGTTACACTCGCAGCAGCACAGGAACAGAGCGGAAGGGAGAGAGAGAGAAAGAGAGCCAGGGACAACAATGTCACATTAGAAAGGTATAGTAATCATCCACAACTATTTTCAGTTGCAGATGATAAAGGATTCAGAAAGTTTATTCATGCAGGCCCATATGACAGAGAATGTGATTCTTTTTGTTTTCATATTTTAATTTATATTTTATTGTGTTGTGGTTTGCAGTGTTTTGTGTTGTTTCACTTAAAATTTCCTTAAAAGGAAAAAGCTGAAAATTTAAATAGTTAAAAGCTGAAATGTGAATAGTTGGTTTTAGTATTATATGATTTATTTATTACATTTTATGTGGAGTAAATAAATAAAAGTATATTTACGGTGGCTCCTAGAGACAAAGCACATACAAATTTCAAAACAGGTAAAAACTCCAAAACATGTACAAAACACAACAGAAGTGCTCCAGGATGCTGGGCGCACTTCCAACGACTGGATTTGGTGTGTGGTAGTAACAGGTAAATAAACATTTTTTTAAATTATTTTAATATATATGAGTGCTTGTGTATAAAAACACAAACAATACACACATGCTTTCAATTGTGTCATTTAAGTGATCTAAGTAGCTGTTTTGGAAGTTCAGTTAACGCTAGAAATGTGTTTTGGAGTTTGTACGTGTTGTACATGGCCACCGCATATATTTACATATAAACATATATAAATAAAACCACTTTTTTTTTTCATTAGTAATTCCGTTTGTGCTTAATTTTATATTGTTGTTAATAATAAATTATCTAAAGCAACAAAACAACCTGAAGAGCGGTTCGGAGCCGAAAGTGCCGGCTCTCTAAAAACAGCCGGAAATCCCATCACTAATTCTTTGAAACAACCAAACAAAACATTAAAACATTATTTATTTATTTTTTAGCTCCAGTGCAGAACAAACATGTGACAACATCTGTGTTGAAAATCAGTAAAGAAGCAAACCAGCCTGGAAATCTTAGATATTTTCTTTATAAGCAAAAGCAGTAAATTCATTTCCAAGCCTTTTAGAGTTTAAGATTTTCATAATAAAATGTAGAGATTACTGCCGAGAGATAAAAAGCTCATCTGGATATGTGTGAATGTTAAAACTGTTTCCAGAGACAGATATTTAATGATATGCATTTTTTCTTTGAATCTGCCCACACACTGGTTCACTTCATTCATGCTAAAGTTAAATGCTAGCAACACTGACACCTGTGTGTTTGTGCTGAGTTCAGCCTCATGTTGATATCTGAGCACAGAAGAAGTCCTGCGGTTCATGAGGACGGGGATCCATGATACTGGTTTCACTAATCGGACTCTCAAATGCTGTATGTTGCCTTACATCACTGGTGTTGAAGTAGTGATGTCCAGCTGCTCCCTGCTGCTCTCGCTCTCCTCATTTGCTTGTTGGATGTTGGTCCTCCTGGACGCCTTTCTCACCTGAGCTCGAAAAGTCTTACAGAGGTAAAAGTAAACAACAGGGTCCAGACAGACGTTGAAAACTGACACCATGGCGGCCGCCTCCTGCAGGTAGTACAAAACTGGAACCACAGAGCAGCTGGTCCGCAGAAAGGGGTAGGGAAGACGAACCAGGTGATAGGGGACAAAGCAAACACAGAAGATGCTGACCAGCACCAACATGTTCCTGCGAGACTTCACCAGCTTCTCAGAACCAGAGGAGGCCAGCTGCCTCTGCTGTGACTGCAACACCCTGCGGGAGATGCTGTAGTAGAAGAAGACCATGGATATGAAGACCAAGAGGACAATGATTGCAGAGAAGGTGTGGAGGATTTTGTACAGCAGGCTGACTGATGAACTAAAGGAATCAACACAGTAATTAGAGGTCAAAGGTTCCTTGGAGCTGATAAAAAAGCTGATAAAAGTGATTGTTGGAGCCAGGAGAATAACCCAGGTGATGACAGAGATGATTCTCGCAGTTCGTACTGTTCGTACAGTTCCTGAAGGATGTACGATTTTCCGATACCTGCAGACAGAAGAGGAAGGAGGCAGAATACAACTTCACTAATCACAACAGTGCCAAAACTGCAAAAGTAAATACTGAGCCAGAAAAAGGTACATTCATGCTTTTGTGAGGAGCACAGGGTGTGTACTTAACCACTTAATCTAGTTTTTACGTTGTTGTTAACTACAGTCTGAAATCAGTAAAGATTCTTACCTATTGGCAGCGATGTACGCCATAAATATGATGCTGGCGTACATGTTGAGGAAAAAAGCAGAAGCTCCAACTGTGCAGTGGAGCAGCCAAATGATGGGAGACCTGATGGCATAGTGGGCGATGCGCAGTGGCAGAGAGAGGCAGAGCAGGAAGTCAGCAGCTGTCAGGTTCTTCAGGTAGACCATGAAGCTGCTGGATGCCTGCTGCCGAGCCCGACAACAGTAAAACTTCATGATGAAGCCATTGAGGGGTAAACCCACCTGTAGAGACACAGAGAGGATGGAGAGAACAGGACGTTTGTAGATGCACAGAGAACCTTAAACCAGTTTCTAGCAAAACACATGAAAATTTGAAACTTACCAGAAACACCAGACTGTAGACCAGCATAAAGAAAGGGTTGGCTGATGTGTCGACATTACCACAGTTCTGGTCCGAAGACAGTGTTTCATTTTTGGGGTGAACCATGTTTCTGGTGCTGGAAAAAAAAAACACTTTAAAAAAAACAGTCTTTTAAACTGAATTTATAGGTTCATTTTTTAAAATGATTCACTCTTAATTTGTTTTGTTAAATTAATGTTGGAACAATTTTAGATATTGTGCTACAGGTTACAGTCTGCAGTTGTGGAAGGAAACATACAATAGCTTTAAACCAGACTGTTCTGTTCTATTAAAATGCGAGATTTCACACCTTTAAATGTTCATTTCAGATATGATCAATTGCAAGTTTCTGTTTTTATAGTTTAGCAAGATGCTTCTGCTTTTTGAGCATAGCTCATACACACACGTTAGGTTCATTGAAAGGTCATCTGTCTATGTATGGTATGGCTGGAAACGCACAGACACACATGCACCTACACACATTCTGTACATTAGTACCTTAGTTGTGGAAGGAAGCATTCATTAGTAAAGATACGTCAACCCTCTCATGAATCCTTATGACAATCCATTAAGCACAAGCTGAAGCAGTGAGCTGTAGGCAGAACCTGGACTCATCGCTGAACATAACGTTTCTCTATATGTTCACGTTCCAGTGCACATGGTACTGACACCAGGCCTGACGGTGAAGGGCAGTCATGGCAGGCCTCCTGGACTCCAATGAGCTTGGATATCAAGTTAAAGGAATTTACTCGAATTGCCTGCAAGTTTATATATTTCAATGTTTTGTTTTGCTGTTTTAATTCCTTTAAAGAATGAAATGTGCAATATAAGTAAAATTGACTTTGACATTGAAATTATCACGATGACTGTGTGGTAGGCAGAGCTAGGCCCCAATAGCAGGACTTGGAAACAAAGGGAGTGAACTAAAAGAGGCAGCTTTAATTACTCTAATACTGAACGCTAAAGCACAAACATACAAAGCTAAAAAAAATAGAAACTAGAAACACTTAACTTAAATACAGGCAGGATAACGAGAGGGTGGGAAACGAGAGGGTACACACTGGGACCAGAGAGAAACTAATTACTTGGAACAGATGAACTTTGAGGTTGCATGCTCAGTTAACTAAAAGTATTTTTTATCATGATGCTGGATTGACATCTCTTGAACGCTGAACTCAGCTGTGTTATTAATCATTGATTGTTTTTGCTCCACATGTCAGGAACTATTAAAAATGATAATTGACATTTTTTAAAATCAGCAGAAGCACAAAAGATGTGAGTCTGAGAATCCAGCTGGACCTGTATTTAACGTATCCCTCTGCAGTTTTTTGTGATGATGAAAAGTTACTTCTGTTGTTATGTCTTCCAGGTTAAATTGTAAACCATATCCAAGATGGCGCCGCGTATGGATGCCCTGGTGCTTCAGTGCATTACTTCTGTCTTGTTTTTGTGCATAACTTCTGTGTCTGGGCACTCCTCTGGATATTCTTACACCAGAGAAGAGCTTCTTAACTACAGGACTACAACACCTGGGGATTTACTTCCAATATTTGTCGCATCTGCGGCAGATTTACTGCAGACTCTGATCAGGAAAGTGAGACGCCGAAAGAGAGGTAAGCGAGCCGGTGCACTCGTGCGTCTGAGGAAACGCGGACTGTGAACTGCTCTTCCTGGGATCTTCCTTTCCAATGTACGCTCACTCAGGAATAAGATAGACGAGCTGGACCTGATGAGAAGCATGAACAGAGACTTTGCCTCCTCCTGTGTCTTATGTTTTACGGAGTCGTGGCTCTGTGAGGACATCCCGGACAGCGCGCTCAAGCTGGAGGGCTTTCATCTGCTGCGCGCGGACCGGCAGGCCTCTCTCTCTGGTAAGACCAAAGGTGGAGGTGTCTGCTTCTACATTAATAGTGGCTGGTGCACAGACGTAACAATGATTGCTCAGCACTGCTCTTCCTCTCTGGAATACCTTTTTATTCACTGCAAACCGTTTTATTCTCCGCGGGAGTTTGCTTCATTCATCCTGGCCGCTGTTTACATCCCGCCAGATGCGGATGCGCAGGCAGCTCAGTGCGCACTCGCGGAGCAGATACTGCACATGGAGCGGACATTCCTGGACTCCCTCATTATTGCTCTTGGGGACTTTAACAAAGCCAATCTGAGCCATGAGCTTCCCAAATACAAGCAGTATATTAAATGCCCGACCAGAGAGGAGAGGACATTAGACCACTGTTACAGCACGATCAGCGGGGCCTATCGTGCGGTGCCCCGCGCTTCACTCGGACTTTCTGACCACGTCATGATCCACCTAATCCCCGCGTACAGACAGAGGCTGAAGCTCTCCAAACCTGTCGTGAGGACCAAAAAACTGTGGAGCAACGAGGCTGTGGAGGAGCTTCGCACGTGTTTGGAGTCTACAGACTGGGACACAATGAAGGCTGCTTCTAACAGCTTGGACGAGTTTACGGACACTGTCACCTCCTATATCCACTTCTGTGAGGACAGCATTGTGCCATTACGCACCAGGGTGAGTTATAACAATGACAAACCCTGGTTTACTGCTAAACTCAAAAAGCTGTGGCTGGAAAAGAGAAAGGCGTTCAGAAGCGGAGACAGGGACTGCTACAGAGAGGCCAAGTACAGGTTCACTAAAGAAGTGGACATTGCTAAACATCAGCACTCTGAGAAGATGCAGCAGCAGATCTCAGAGAATGACTCGGCCTCTGTGTGGAAAGGTTTTAGGAATATCACCAACTACAAGCCTAAAACCCCCCACTCCACTGATGACTTGCTCTTAGCCAACACCCTAAACGACTTTTACTGCCGTTTTGACGAGCCATCAGGCAGCCTTCACACCTCCAACGGCCCCAACAATAGAGACACTTTGGACACTAATTCCCCCACCTCTCCCCCCTCCATAGAGCCATCACCACCTTCAAACTGTTCACCTACAACACCCCCCTCCTCACCCCACACAAAAGAGGATTTCACACCACCTCCTCCCACCACAACTCTTCATATTCATGAAGCAGATGTGAGGAAGCAGTTTAAGAGTCTGAATGCTCGAAAAGCTCCTGGCCCAGACGGTGTGTCTCCTGCCACCCTCAGACACTGTGCAAACGAGCTGGCCCCAGTATTTTCTGGCATTTTCAACTCCTCACTGCAGGCATGTCATGTGCCTACCTGCTTCAAGTCCTCTACCATAATCCCTGTCCCCAAGAAACCTAGGATCACTGGACTAAATGACTACAGACCCGTGGCTCTGACATCTGTGGTCATGAAGTCATTTGAGCGCCTAGTTCTCTCCCATCTCAAGACCCTCACGGCCCCCCTCCTGGACCCCCTGCAGTTTGCATACAGAGCCAACAGGTCTGTAGATGACGCCATCAACATGGCCCTACACTTCATCCTGCAGCATCTGGACTCCCCAGGGACCTACGCCAGGATCCTGTTTGTGGACTTCAGCTCTGCCTTCAACACCATCCTTCCAGACCATCTCCGAGGCAAGCTTTCCCAGATGAATGTGCCTGATCCCATCTGCCGGTGGATCACTGACTTCCTGACAGACAGGAAGCAGCATGTGAGGCTGGGAAAGAATGTCTCGGACTCCCGGACCATCAGCACCGGCTCCCCTCAGGGCTGTGTTCTTTCTCCTCTGCTCTTCTCCCTGTACACCAACTGCTGCACCTCCACCCACCAGTCTGTCAAGCTAATCAAGTTTGCAGATGACACTACCGTTATTGGACTCATCTCGGACGGGGATGAGTCTGCCTACAGGAGGGAGGTTGAACGTCTGGTGTCCTGGTGCATCCACAACAACCTGGTGCTGAATGCCCAGAAGACAGTGGAGATTATTGTGGACTTCAGGAAGCACACAGCTCCACTCCCCCCCATCATCCTGACTGACACCCCCATCACCTCTGTGGACTCATTCCGCTTCCTGGGTACCACCATCACCCAGGACCTGAAGTGGGAGCCCACCATCACCTCCGTCATTAAGAAAGCCCAGCAGAGGATGTACTTCCTGAGGCAGCTGAAGAAATTCAACCTGCCAACACGGACGATGATGCAATTCTACACTGCAATCATCGAGTCCATCCTCACCTCCTCCATCACCGTGTGGTACGCGGGAGCCACTATCAGGGACAAACAGAGACTGCAGCGTGTTGTGCGCTCTGCTGAGAAGGTGATTGGCTGCAGACTCCCATCTCTGCAGGACCTGTACACCTCCAGGACACTGGGGCGTGCAGCTCGGATCTCAGCTGACCCTTCTCACCCTGGACACAGTCTGTTTGACCTGCTCCCCTCAGGCAGGAGGCTCCGGTCCATTCGCACCAGAACCTCTCGCCATAAGAACAGTTTCTTCCCCTCTGCTGTTGGACACATGAACAATAACCATATGACTGTTCCCACCACTAACACATGACCCTACGCTGTGTTCACTGCATCATTCCATGTTTGGCTCTGATCACCACCTGCACTCATGTATATATCATGTACATATCTATCTATCTATCTATCTATCTATCTATCTATCTATCTATCTATCTATCTATCTATCTATCTATCTATCTATCTATCTATCTATCTATCTATCTATCTATCTATCTATCTATCTATCTATCTATCTATCTATCTACTTAGCACTTTTAATTCTTATTAGCACTTTTAATTCTTATTCTTATTTTTATTTTCATGTCTATTTAAGTGTAATTTATAACAGTATGTTTGCACTGAAGCACCGCAGCAATTTCCTAATGTTGTAAACCCACTCAACATTTGGCAATAAAACCCTTTCTGATTCTGATTCTGATTCTGATAAAAGACACAGCGCAGCTCTAACCTCAACCCTGTTGTCTTTCCTGTTTATGACCACTGAAACTGCTGCACAGAAAACTCAGACACGTAACTTCCTGATTAGTTGTTAAAAGTTAGTTAGAATTTAAATTTTTGTAAGTCATAAAGCCTTGGTGGTTTAATGGCATCACTGTAAATCAGAAAACACACAATGATTGATCGTCTCTTGTAACCTGACTTGCTGATAACTTGTGTTAAACAGGTTTTATATTGTGCTGAAAAAGTATTTGACCCCTTCCTGATTTTTTTCTAAATATAATGATGTGTTAGTCACAGTATGTTCTAAACAACATTATCATGTTTGAGCGTAAGGTTGTTTGTCCATGCATCTGGCACCAGGACACCACGAACCTTAGTCAATAAGAGACTTGTAATCGTATGTCCAGATTAGCTTCCAAAACACTAACCCAATTACTTTTGTTCCTTAAATCAGGACTGGTTTAAAATGATCTTATTTAGTTTTTCTGTCAGTATTAAATGTGAGAATCAGATACCATCCGGACTCACCTCTGGTTCTGCTGCGAGGAGGAAAAGTTGCTTCAGCCGTTCTCAGTGTGATGGTACCACTGTAACTAAGGAAATGCACAGTGACATCACTGCTGCCCTGCACACTGGCCTATTTCCTCTTTGTCTTCACTGTTAAACTGACACGACACGTGTCCAAAAGAGTCGAGTCATTCTCTGATCAGCTGCTGCTACACTTCTTATTTTAGCACTGACTCACTTTATTGACACTGATTGATTTTTTACTAATGTCCTTCACCTCTTCATCACTACAGCTAACATGAGACAGCACCTGAAGCCAATTCAGATTGCATCTGAAACAAGTGTCATGGATCCCAAGACTTTCTGAACAACTCAAATATTTCCTCAGCTCAAAGGTCAATCGATTGATGGTGCTGGCCAATGGATGCAATGAGGCTGATGTAAATCTGGGTTCAGTTTTTAAAGAAACTCCAGTGTACAATGTGGATCAATAAGGATCAAACCACTGACCTTTTGATTGGTAGATGACACACTCTGCTTCGTGAGCCACAGCTGCCTTGAATGCTGATCCAAAAACTATGAACGCACTGGAGAAAACCATTTCCCATCATTAACCAACGACCATTTCCCCTCCTCATCCAAATCCATTAATTCAGAAAAAAAAACATTTATAGATATCAGTGTCTAAAATATGCATCAACTGATTTTTATATTTAAAATGTATAAAACAGGAATCTTGTTAGGTTTTTTTTCATGAGAGAAGACTAATTTCCTCCAATTAAACGTTTTCACGAATCATTATCAAATTGTTACAATTTAAAATTACTGTTACACAGCACCAGGGACCTTCTGTATTGTAACTGTATTGCGGGTCACAGAAACAGAATGTTAGCATGATTGGTGGAATCAGTTGAAGGTGTCTTAGGTCTGATACATGCTCACGTTTCTTCTTCTGCAGCTTTCTGGGCATCTTCTTATATAGAGATTTAACCTTCTGCTAGCAACGCTCCCATTACCATGGCAACCACCTCTTGCCCTCCAGTCAGGCCTGTAGAGTTAAAGAAGTGGACAAAGTGCATATCATAACAGCAGATTCATGATTGAGGCCACATTCCTGTGAGGGAGTTGTGAGAAAGTGTTGTGTCTGCTTGTATCAGAGTGGGCACAACTGCTCTACAATATACTGTGTGCAGTAAAGAATAAAATACAAATACTGTATGTGATGCAAATTATGAGATATTAGCCTTACAGATAAAAATTAATCCCAACAGTCTCCAGCTCCAGTCCTTGAGAGCTACTGTCCTGTATAGGGATGGGTATCGTTTAGGTTTTATCCGATACCGGTGCCAAATCGGTACTTTTGAAATGGTGCCGGTGCTCAAACGGTGCTCAAACCGGTGCTTAAAGAATGGAGAACACAAAATTGGTTCAAAAACCTCTCATATTCAGCTGATTTTTTGTAAAAAGATAACAATGTTAGCCTTTTCTGCAGCTATGGGGCATATATGGCATCACTCTTAGCTGGAAGCAGTGCTTAAACAATGGAAAAAAAACAAACTTTGTCCAAAAACCTCTCATGTTTAGCTGTTTCCCTCTTTTTCTTTGGTCATTTTAGCCTTTTTGGCCAGGGTGAAGGGAGTATCTGCCATCAAACAAGAAGACAGCCGCATGTAGCTACAGTGTTGGGAAGGTTACTTTTGAAATGTATTCCATTACAGAATACAGAATACATGCCCTAAAATGTATTCTGTAACGTATTCCGTTACGTTACTCAATGAGAGTAATGTATTCTGAATACTTTGGATTACTTAATATATTATCATGCATTTTACAACTACGTGAATGTACTATTGCTGTGTGATTTATTACTATTACTGAAGGTCCGCGGCTCCGAACCGTATTAAAGGGACCTCTGACTAATACGGGTTCCTTGTTGGGCTTGTAGCCGAAAAATGGCTTTACTTTGTTGTCTGGGTCAACTCTGCTTGCGAGAGACAGAGAGAAGCGTTGAAAGGTTTCTCCAACAGAACTTATTGTTTCGGAGGAAAACACAAACACAGCGTAAAGTCGAGTCTTAATAGATGACTTACAACTGGGCTCATCAGGCTCTCTTCTTGGCTGCAGTGGTTATTATTATATTTACATGCTTCCAGCTCCCGTTTTTGCTCGATGACAACTCGTACTTTTCGACTCTCCTTTTTCTTCCACCTCGCGCTCACAGACACATAACGAGTATGGCAGTCCATTCTCCCTGCAGCACGGACTACACTGCCCATGAGGCTACATTCTTTAGGGCTATGCCTGTAGCATTCTGCCTATTAGCTTAGCACAACAACAAAAAGGCCTCTCACCCAGGAAACACGCAGAGCGTCCCCCTGTAACCATGGCAACCGCAACGCTGCCGCCTGGAACAACAGAACGTAGCTGTCAAACAAAATCGAAACAGTCCTGACCTGCGACAATATGAAACAGGAAAGTACCGCCGTGTAATCCATTTATTTCAACAAAGTAACTGTATTCTAAATACCACCTTTTTAAACGGTAACTGTAACGGAATACAGTTACTCATATTTTGTATTTTAAATACGTAACGGCGGTACATGTATTCCGTTACTCCCCAACACTGTGTAGCTATGATGATGTTTGCTAGTTCACCTTACATGCATTAATATAATAACGTGGTTAGCCTACTCAACGTAAATTACACACGAACAACATTAAGCTACTCACGCAGAGAAGAACGGCTGCTGCTGCCATCAAATATGGCGCATTTCTCGGTGTTTCATCGGATTCGAGGTGTTACCTCCTTTGACAGTATCACAGTATCAGCTTAAAGCACTTGTTGCAGGCTGCTGAGTTTGCATATTTTGCTGTGAAGTACAGCCAGACTTTTGACCGCTTCGCCTTGGGCATTTTTAATCTGTAGCTCTGCATAAAAGAACGTACGTACCCGGACCCGCCTACTATCCTCGGAAACATAAAATGATTGGCTAGAAGTGTATCACAGCTCAGGAAAAAAAAGCACCGAAATAAAGCACCGAAATGTGCGCTGCTTTTCGGTCTGGTTACTACCGTTTATGTCAGAACCGGTGCCATCATGGCACCAGACACCGGTACCCATCCCTAGTCCTGTATGGGCTCAAAATGTGGTCATAAATATTTTGTACTTGTAAATCAGGATTTGTATGTGTAAAAAAAATTTGTGTGTGTGTAAAAAAGATTTGTATGTGTAAAAAAAATTTGTGTGTGCGTAAAAAAGATTTGTATGTGTAAAAAAATTTGTGCGTGCGTAAAAAGATTTGTGTGTGTACTTAGCCAAAACAAACCCCTGCAAGTTAGAAGTACAAATTTTGACCCTATTTTTCTTCCTTTCATCTGATTGGTCAATGTCATGTCAATCACAAATGTAACAATCCAATCAGAGAACAGATGGGTTTGGCTGTCGGAGGGGCGCTTTTTTTGAACTTGAACTTTTTTTTACACACACACAAATTTTTTTAACACATACAAATCCTGATTTACAAGTACAAAACCGATTTACAAGTACAAAATATTTATGTCCACATTTTGAGCCCATACTGTCCTGCAGCTTTTAGATGCATCCCTACTCCAACACAGCTGAATCAGAATCAGAATCAGAATGGGGTTTATTGCCAAATGTTGAGCAGGTTTACAACATTAGGAAATTGCTGCGGTGCTTCAGTGCAAACATAGTGTCATAAATAGCACTTAAATAGACATGGAAAAAAAATAAAATAAAATAAAAGTAGGGATAAGAATTAAAAGTGCTACGTGGAAAGATATGTGCATGAGATATACATGAGATATATACATGAGAATAAGAATTAAGAGTGCTACGTTGAAAGATATATACATGAGTGCAGGTGGTGATCAGTGCCAAACATGGAATGATGCAGTGACACAGCGTAGGGTCATGTGTTAGTGGCGGGTACAGTCATATGGTTATTGTTCATGTGTCCAACAGCAGAGGGGAAGAAACTGTTCTTATGGCGAGAGGTTCTGGTGCGAATGGACCGGAGCCTCCTGCCTGAGGGGAGCAGGTCAAACAGACTGTGTCCAGGGTGAGAAGGGTCAGCTGAGATCCGAGCTGCACGCCGCAATGTCCTGGAGGTGTACAGGTCCTGCAAAGATGGGAGTCTGCAGCCAATCACCTTCTCAGCAGAGCGCACAACACGCTGCAGTCTCTGTTTGTCCCTGATAGTGGCTCCAGCGTACCACACGGTGATGGAGGAGGTGAGGATGGACTCGATGATTGCAGTGTAGAACTGCATCATCGTCCGTGTTGGCAGGTTGAATTTCTTCAGCTGCCTCAGGAAGTACATCCTCTGCTGGGCTTTCTTGATGACGGAGGTGATGGTGGGCTCCCACTTCAGGTCCTGGGTGATGGTGGTACCCAGGAAGCGGAATGAGTCCACAGAGGTGATGGGGGTGTCAGCCAGGATGATGGGGGGGAGTGGGGCTGTGTGCTTCCTGAAGTCCACAATAATCTCCACTGTCTTCTGGGCATTCAGCACCAGGTTGTTGTGGCTGCACCAGGACACCAGACGTTCAACCTCCCTCCTGTAGGCAGACTCATCCCCGTCAGAGATGAGTCCAATAACGGTGGTGTCATCTGCAAACTTGATTAGCTTGACAGACTGGTGGGTGGAGGTGCAGCAGTTGGTGTACAGGGAGAAGAGCAGAGGAGAAAGAACACAGCCCTGAGGGGAGCCGGTGCTGATGGTCCGGGAGTCCGAGACATTCTTTCCCAGCCTCACATGCTGCTTCCTGTCCGTCAGGAAGTCAGTGATCCACCGGCAGATGGGATCAGGCACATTCATCTGGGAAAGCTTGTCTCGGAGATGGTCTGGAAGGATGGTGTTGAAGGCAGAGCTGAAGTCCACAAACAGGATCCTGGCGTAGGTTCCTGGGGAGTCCAGATGCTGCAGGATGAAGTGTAGGGCCATGTTGATGGCGTCGTCTACAGACCTGTTGGCTCTATATGCAAACTGCAGGGGGTCCAGGAGGGGGGCCGTGAGGGTCCTGAGATGGGAGAGAACTAGGCGCTCAAAAGACTTCATGACCACAGATGTCAGAGCCACGGGTCTGTAGTCATTTAGTCCAGTGATCCTAGGTTTCTTGGGGACAGGGATTATGGTGGAGGACTTGAAGCAGGCAGGCACATGACATGCCTGCAGTGAGGAGTTGAAAATGCCAGAAAACACTGGGGCCAGCTCGGTTCAATATCGATACATTCAATCAGATGGTTGAATTACCTCTTCAGTGTGCCATCAAATGTGGAACCAAGCCTTTCATTTGATTCAGGTGTGTTGGAACAAGAATGCATCTAAAAGCTGCAGGACATACTCTTAAATGTATATAATTTGTTATTCAACCAAGAAACCCTTGTGTGAAATAGTTTTTAACTTTATTAATGAGAATTTAATTAATGAAGTTATCTTTGTCCTCTTTACTTTTTTCGGGCTTTTGCGGTGCTCATTTTATCCAGTTGTCAGGAACTATAGCCTCCCCCACATAGCAAAATTGGTATGGCCCGGACCTGGCTTACACAATGTGCTTACACGTGGCCCACATACCGCAAAGAATGACGGCCCTTTGGTGGCCCAGATCTGGTTTGCCAGACCTGGCCCACATCAGGATGACATACCACTTACGATGCCAGAAATCAGCCAGCAGTTTGACACCAGCTCTGATACCGGGCCAGACCTGTCTGCTATGTGGGCTTCTGACACTAAACAGTGTACACTATATTACTATGTTTGTGCCAGGGAACTCGATCTACAACAATTTTGGTCACAGTGTGGTTATAAGGTTGGGGAAACCACCTGAGACTGAAGAAGTCACTTGAATAAATGATGATGTTTCTTCAGCTGAAAACAGCACATCGAGATGAACAGAATCAACTTTTTTCGCAATCCTTTAACTTGTTGAAGGTGCCATCAATCCGGTACCTTCACTAGAGAATATCATAGGGAGCAGATCCCAGATTTTGTCTGAGTTAACTCTGTCACCTACCCCTTTAATCACTTCACTGGCCCTCACCTTCACCCTCACAAGTCAAACAACTGAAAACCACTGAGCTAAAAGGTGACAGGAGCTCAGATGAATGAAGAATCAGAATCAAAAATACTTTATTAATCCCAAATGAAATTATGGGTTAAAGTGCCACATTACATGTATCGATATTGAACCGTTCGATACAATGCTTTCGGTTCGGTACGCATATGAACCGAACAATACAAATTTTTTTATTTATTTTATCAACTTTTCTTCTGACGATGCTGTCTGTGTTGAGCGCTCAGTGGATCTGCATTCGACTACTCCGCCTAGGCTGCACTGTTGAGTGCAGAGCCACTGAGCGCAACGCAAGCTAGCAAGACAGCTCGTTGTAACATGGCAAATTGAACCTCCCCCACCCTCATTCAGATCTGGCGTTTGGAACTATTTTGGTTTTCATGTGAAGCATGACCCTGAAGGTAAGTGCGTCATGGACAAAAGTAAAACAGTATGTCGGATGTGCCACGCAGTGCTCAATTGGTGGGAACTAGTGCGTTAGCGCAGTTAGCTTGTTAACGTGTTGACGCCGTCCAGCCCCACGCACGGGCCGATCCGCGGTAACTCGTTAACTAAGATTGGCTGTGTTATGGCGTTAATGTCATTTTAACTAGATTAACACTGACAGCACTAGTGGGAACACAACGAATATGACTGCACATTTACGCCGACATCATCCTAGTGCAAAGACAAGTGGAAGCAGACAAAAACAACAAGCACGCAGGCTACAAACTTTACCCGAGTCATTTAGACAGCCGTTAGCACATGATTCTCCTTATGGGGACCTGATGTCACAGTCCTGGGTCTCCTGATCCAGCGTTTTTAGTTCTTTGTGATGTTTGTATTATTGTACTTGTGTGAGTTATTCTATGGTTTCTAGTTTCGATCCCTTGCCCTTCATGTTTCTCTGTGTCCCCTCTGTTCTGTGTAGTCTGTATCTGCATGTTTGAGTTCGCTTCTGTGTCTCTCGGTTCTTAGAGTCCTCTGCCTTATGGTTTATGTCTCTGTGTTTCTTAGTTGCTGTCTCCACTGTGTCAAGTTCGCGTCTCTGTGTGATCCTTCCTGTTTTACTTTGATGGTCCGTGTCTTATGTGAATGCGTCCTGCTTTGCTTGTCTCGTCAGTCCTGATTTCTCCCAACTGTGCCCTCCTTCTTTGTCTCATTCCCCTTGTTACTTCCCAGTGTATTTAAACCCTGTGTTTCTCTGAGTCAGTGTCGCGTCGTCTCTCGTGCTGTGTGGATCTCCCTGTGTCTCCTTGTGAGTTTTAGTTTGTTGTTCCCAGTTTAGATTAGTTTAGTTTGTATGTCTTTTCCTTGCCAGCAAATAAAACTGTGTTTTGAGTTCACCCCCCCCCCCCCCCCCCCGAGTCTGTGAGTCCTGCATTTTGGGTCCAACTCCTGCCTGCCACACAGCGATTCATGACAGTACGACGCGACCACAATATGGACCCAGCAGACTTACCCGGGGAGAGCGATCTGATACGCTAGCACAGCCATTAACTCCACCACAAGCTCCATTTTCACCTCTACCATCGCTTCAGTTATCAGTTCAGTCTGCCACTCAGTCACCCTTAGCTCCATCTTCCACACTACCACCTGTTTCTCTTCCGCCACAACCATCACTACACTCAGCCATTCAGGCTGCTACTCAGCGAGTCATTCAACCTATAGCCCTGCCATTAAGACACTGAGCCATTAGCCATCCAACCCGCAGCCAATTCAGCTGCTCCTCCACCCATTACACCTCCAGCACAACCGTCACTGCAGTCTCCTGCATCTCAGCTTTCCCCAGTGCAGTCTCCAGTGTCCCCAGTGCAGTCTCCATTGTCCCCAGTGCAGCCTCCCTTAGCACAGTCATCCACTCAATCACCAGCTCCACTTTCCCCCCCAACTATCACTACTACCTCTAGCTCAGTCTCCTGTGCACTCACCTCTAGCTCAGTCTCCTGTGCACTCACCTCTGGTTCAGTCTCCTGTGAAGTCATCAACTCCACCGCCTACTCCACTCTCACCACCACCGTTACAACAGACATCAGTTCAGTCCCCTGTGCCAGTGCAGACGCCCTCAGTTCAGTCTTCCGTGCAGTTATCTACTTCACCACCATTAGTAGCTCAGGTCCCCGTGTCTCCACAGTACCCCCCCTCAAGGGCTGGCTCCAGACAGCCCAGCAGAACCACAAAAATGGACCAAAACCAAAACAGAAAACTACCCGACCAGGGCGGGCGGAGGGGGCCCAGGACGGAGGGACAGAGTCCAAAAAAGGCCCAGATGGCCAAGTTCAGGGGGCCGACAGCGCAGGAAGCCAAAACAGTTCAGTTCCGGAGGCCGACCATGCGAATGGCAGCGGCAGTGGGGCAGGTCCGGAGGCCGGCCACGCAGTAGGCAGTGGCATGGAAACAGTTCCGGAGGGCGACCGTGCGGATGGCAACGGCGGCGCGGAAACTGTTCCGGGGGCCGACCATGCGGACGGCAATGGCGGCGCGAATGCAGGTCCGGGGGCCGACTGTGCGGACGGCAACGGCGGCGCGAATGCAGGTCTGGAGGCCAGCCACGCGAAAGGCAGTGGCGGCGTGTAGTCCACGCAGAAGGCGGGGGTGGCAACAGAAGTCCGGAGGGCGGCCACGGTGGTGATGATGCCCAACAAGCGGCCTGACAAATGTTTGATGATGTTGAGGCGGTAGTTTGGGAGCTGAAGGTGGCGTGATCCCTGCGGCACCAGGCGAGGCGGAGGCTGGACCAGACGAGGCAGAAGCCGAGGCGGAGGCTGGACCAGACGAGGCAGAAGCCGAGGCGGAGGCTGGGCCAAACGAAACTGGTGACGCTGAAGAGGAGGCCACTGCAGGCGATGCTGGAGCTGATGCGGGGGCTGGACCAGACGAGGATGAAGACACGGAGGCCGGACCAGGCAAGCCAGATGAGGATGAAGCTGAAGCAGAGGCTGGGCCAGGCTGGGCTGAAGAGGAGGCCACTGCAGGCGATGCTGGAGCTGATGCGGGGGCTGGACCAGACGAGGATGAAGACACGGAGGCCGGACCAGGCGAGGCAGACGAGGATGAAGCTGAAGCAGAGGCTGGGCCAGGCGAGGATGAAGCTGCGGAGGCCGGACCAGGCGAGGCAGATGAGGATGAAGCTGAAGCAGAGGCTGGGCCAGGCGAGGATGAAGCTGCAGAGGCTGGACCAGGCGAGGATGAAGCTGCGGAGGCTGGACCAGGCCACGTTGATGAGGATGCCGAAGAGGATGCTGAAGCCGGACCAGGCGACGCTGATGAGGATGCCGAAGAGGATGCTGAAGCCGGACCCGGCGACGGCGTGGGTGGAGCTGAAGCCGGACCAGGTGACGGCGTGGGGGGACCTGAAGCTGGACGAGGCGACGGCATGGGTGGAGCTGAAGCTGGACCAGGCGACGGCGTGGGTGGAGCTGAAGTTGGACCAGGCGAAGATGATGAAGCTGCGGGGGCTGGACCAGGCGAAGATGATGAGGATGCGGCTGGCGACTGGACGGGCTCCTCGGGCCCTCCAGCTGCTGAACAGGAGGCTGAACTGAGGGTGACTGACATAATGGTTGTGATGACAATGGTGGTGGAGTGGGAGACTGAGCTTCTGGCCGGGCGGCTAACTGAGCTTCTGGCCGGGCGGCTAACTGAGCTTCTGGCCGGGCGGCTAACTGAGCTTCTGGCTGGGCGACTAACTGAGCTTCTGGCCAGGCGGCTAACTGGGCTTCTGGCCGGGCAGCTAACTGAGCTTCTGGCCGGGCGGCTAACTGACCTTCTGGCCGGGCGGCTAACTGAGCTTCCAGTAGATAGTGTTCCTTATTTTCAGCTTTCAGATTAAAAGCCCTGGGTAGTATAACACAGGACTCGGGAGAGGCAGAATGAAAGCAGTCCTTTAAATCCTCAGAGCAGGTGTTAACGGACCTTGGAGTATCTGACAAAGAATTAACCGTTTCTGAATTACTCTTTTCACATTTGAATAACCCAGAGTTAACTGGCATTGAATTACTAGACTCAGGAATAACTGACAGAGTGTTCATGAATGCACGCTCAGATGGAGCAGAAAAAACACTGCGTTCCTGACTCACAGAATCTGCCGGTAACTGACGGCCGCGTGGACGTCGCTTTCGCCTGGGAGAAGGGGCAAGAGCGGCAGGGGAAGCTGGGGTGGGTATTCTAATATCCCCTCGGCTTGCTGCCGGTACGTTGGGGTTTTTCCCGGTGGATGAGAGGGTTTGTTCCCTGCGCCTTAGGGTCGGGGAACGGGTCCTGACTGTCATCTGCGCTTATGCGCCGAGTGGCAGTTTGGAGTACCTAGCCTTCTTAGAGTTCCGGGGGGGGGGGGGGGGGGGGGGAACTCAATGCTCACGTGGGTAACGACAGTGAGACCTGGAGGGGCGTGATTCGGAGGAACGGCCTCCCTGATCTGAACCCGAGCGGTGCTTTGTTATTGGACTTCTGTGCTAATCACAGTTTGGCCATAACGAACACCCTGTTCGAACATAAGAGTGTCCATAAGTGCACGTGGCACCAGGACGCTCTAGGCCGTAGGTCAATGATCGATTTTGTAATCGTATCACCAGACCTGCGACCGTATGTTCTGGACACTCGGGTAAAGAGAGGGGCTGAGCTGTCAACTGATCACCACCTGGTGGTGAGTTGGATCAGGTGGCGGGGGAGGACGCTGGACGGACCCGGTGCACCTAAACACGTAGTGAGGGTGTGCTGGAAATGTCTAGCAGAGGCCCCAGTTCGCGAGATCTTCAACGCACACCTCCGGCAGAGCTTCAACAGCATTCCGAGGGAGACTGGGGACATTGAGTCCGAATGGACAATGTTCAGCGGCTCCATTGCCGAAGCTGCTGCATTGAGCTGCGGCCGCAAGGTGGTTGGTGCCTGCCAAGGTGATAATCCCCAAACCAAATGGTGGACACCAGAGGTGAAGGGAGCCACCAGGCTGAAGAAGGAGTCCTATTGGGCTTGGTTAGCCTGTGGGACTCCGGAGGCAGCCGACAGGTATTAACAGGCCAAGCGGAATGCGGCTCGGGCAGTGGCTGAAGCAAAAACTCGGGTGTGGGAGGAGTTCTGAGAGGCCATGGAAAAAGACTTTCGGACTGCCTCGAAGAGATTCTGGCAAACCGTCAGACGTCTCAGGAGGGGAAAGCGGTGCTCTACCTGCACTGTGTATAGTGCTGGCGGAGCGCTGCTGACGTCGACTGAGAAAATTGTCAAGTGGTGGAAGGAATACTTCGAGGACCTCCTTAATCCCACTGACATGTCTTCCGAGGAGGAAGCAGAGTCTGGGGATGAGGGGAATGACCCGCCAATTTCCGGGGGCGAGGTCACTGAGGCAGTTAAACAACTCCTTGGTGGCAGAGCCCCTGGTGTTGATGAGGTCCGCCCCGAGTTCCTGAAGGCTCTGGACATTGTAGGGCTGTCCTGGTTGACACGCCTCTGCAATGTTGCGTGGAGATCAGGGGCAGTAACTGTGGACTGGCAGACCGGGGTGGTGGTCCCCATCTTTAAGAAAGGGGACCGGAGGGTGTGTTCCAACTACAGGGGGATCACACTCCTCAGCCTCCCTGGGAAAGTCTATGCCAGGGTGCTGGAAAGGAGAGTTCGTCCGCTAGTCGAACCTCGGATACAGGAGGAACAATGCGGTTTTCGTCCTGGTCGCGGAACACTGGACCAGCTCTTAATCCTCTCGAGAATACTTGAGGGTGCATGGGAGTTTGCCCAACCAGTCTACATGTGTTTTGTGGACTTGGAGAAGGCATTCGACCGTGTCCCTCGGGGTATCCTGTGGGAGGTGTTGCGGGAGTATGGGGTGTCTGGCCCATTGCTACGGGCCATTAAATCCCTATACAACCGTTGTAAGAGCTTGGTTCGCAAAGTCGGACTCGTTCCCGGTGGGTGATGGGCTCCGCCAGGGCTGCCCTTTGTCTCCGGTTCTGTTCATAATTTTTATGGACAGGATTTCTAACCCAGGACACGCTGGAGAGATTATGTCTCTCGGCTGGCCTGGGAACGCCTTGGTGTTCCCCCAGATAAGCTGGAGGAGGTGGCTGGGGAGAGGGAGGTCTGGGCCTCTTTGCTTAGGCTGCTGCCCCCGCGACCCGGCCTCGGATAAAGCGGATGAAGATGGATGGATGGATTTTCTTCTGCACTTTACACACTGTTAAAATAAATACAGCTTCCATTAACAGTTACTATTAGTGGTAAAGATCTTATCACCAATGAAGTTTGTTTTGTATGATCTGTTTCCTCAAAGTCACTACACAGTCTCTAATCACTACACACTTTCACTGTGTGCTGTAACATACGAATTAAGGCATGTTGCATAACTTGTTGTTTCTTTTCAGTTGTATCTCTCGGTGCTGTCCACTGATTTTATTGAGCTAACTAAACAGCAAATGGCTGTCATTTCTATTGTCAAAACAAATATTTAACCTACACATCTGAGTCTAAAATAGAAGGTTGGAAAGAAGATACAGCAGTCCCCTTTAAGTCTTCGTCATCACCTGATTGCTATTTCAGTACTTCCCCCTCAGTATTTATGTAGAAAGATGAGCTGTGGCTAGAAACCACAAAGTAGAAACTGCAAAACACTCACTGAAGATAAGATACTGTTATCACTTTGAGACACAAATAGAGACGCTCACTTATTTTCTCTTTGAGCCTCTTTTTGACGGAGGTGTTTATTTTATTTCATGAAACAGGCAGGCAGGAGGAAAGACCTAAATGCACAACTCAAAACACGTGGATGAACTGAAGGAGGCTGTTTTATTGCACAGATTACACAAAAAGCAGTTACAAAACTGAACCAAAATCTAGAAACTGGAAACTAATAACAAAACACTGGGAAACTACGGATGGCGATTTTAGGGAGCACAACAGAAGAAATCGACACAGCATGAGTCTGTGAAGGTTCTCAGTCATCCAGGTCATCGTAGATCAAGGAGCTTGGAAAGAAAAGTGTCTGGACTTCTTTAAGTTGCTTTAAGACGTTTCACCTCTCATCCGAGAAGCTTCTTCAGTTCTAAGTGTCAAATGGTGGCGAGTCCCAGATTAACACCCTGTGGGAGTTTCCCCCCAAAGAGCTCAACTCTTTCTGTACACCGTTATATTTGTGCCACAAAACCAGCCAATCACAGAATTGAATGCGAAAAAATCTGATTGGCTGTTTTGGTCTCCAATCAGCTCGAAATGACGAAATGGAATATCCCAGAATGCATTTCGTCCAAAACCCAAACAAGGCAGTGGCGGAGTTTGAAATATTACTCTTTCTGGGTCACAAAATAAACTTTTAAGATGTTTTCATGCGAAAATGGTGCTGTGTAAACTTCAATTATCTGCTCGATTTATCAAGACATCACATATTATGAACAATGCTGGGCATCCTCTGCACACGGCCATAAACAACCAGAAGAGTCTGTTCAGTGACAGGTTGCTTCTCCCTAAGACAAGAACTAACAGACTTAAAAACTCCTTTGTCCCACACGCCATCAAACTGTTTAACTCCTCTCTGGAGGGGAGAGGGAGGGGAAACAGGTGGATAAAGGAGGGGGGAACAACTAAGCTGTAGTGCCTCTTCACTTCACTGTGCAATACTTTTGTTAATGGTCAATGGTGCAATAGACCTCAATACCTGAAATGTGCAATTCACTATTTTTATTCCTATTTATCCTATTGATCCCCTTCGTATATTTTATTTATATTTGTCTCTGTATTTATATGTGTGTGTGTGTGTGTGTGTGTGTGTGTGTGTGTGTGTGTGTGTGTGTGTGTGTGTGTGTGTGTGTGTATAATATTCTGTAACTCTGTAACTTCTGTCGGTGCTGTGCTTTTGGAAACCGAATTTCCCAGAGGAACCCACCCGAGGGATTAATAAAGTTTTATCTTATCTTATCTCTTACCTTATCTCTTATCTTATCTTATCTTACATTTGCAAAAGTGCTCTAATGTTTTTGGAGATGCCTGGAACTTTTTACTCTGTGTTTCTCACTTCATAAAGGAATTATTCTTAAAATTAACCATCTAACACAGCAACAATGAGCAGATGAAAAAGACAAAAAATCCCAAATCAATTCACAGGTTGGACTTAGAACCTCTTAGAGATAATCTTCTAAACTGCTCATCTCACAGAAGACAAATCAGGACCCTCACTGGATGTCAAATCTTCATACTAGGGCTATCCAGTCAAGTTGATCTTTAATCATATGATGTTCACCGCCATCTTATCTATCCTCCTTAATGTCCAGCTGCTACTCACTCTCCTCATTTGCTTGTTGGATGTTGGTCCCCCTGAATGCCATTCTCACCTGAGCATGAAAAGTCTTACAGAGGAAAAAGTAAACAAGAGGATCCAGACAGACATTGAAAGTTGCAACCATGGTGGTCACCTCCTGCAGGTAGTACAACACTGGACCTACAGAGCAGCTGCTCCACAGAAAAACTGAGGGTAGTCGAACCAGGTAAAACGGGACAAAACAAACACAGAAGATGCTGACCAGCACCAACATGTTCCTGCGAGACTTCAAGAGCTTCTCGGAGCCAGAGGAGGCCAGCTGCCTCTGCTGTGCCTGCAACACCCTGCGGGAGGTGCTGTAGTAGAAGAAGACCAAGGATATGAAGACCACGAGGAAAGTAACGACACACAAAGCCTGAATGATTTTGAAGGACACAGTGACCAGTGGACTAAAGATGAGAACACAGCGGCTGATACTAGAAGGCAGAGATTTATGAGTGATGAAAAACAGGATAATGAAAATAATTCCTGTAGTCACAAGAAAAGTCCAGGTGATCATCGAGATGATGCGGGCAGTCCGTACTGTCTGCAGGACACGAGTTCGTGAAGGATGAACAATCTTCAGATACCTGAGAAAGAAGAGGAAGGAGGGGAGTAGACAACTTCACTGATCAGTCACAGTGCTGTCACACCTTCAGAAATCATTCATGCTTTCATCAGGAGTGCATGGTTTGCAGTCAACAACACCATCATGAACTGCAGTCTGAAATCAGTAAAAGTTTCTTACCTGTTGGCAGCGATGTACCCCATGAATATGATGCTGGCACACATGTTGAGGTAGAAGGCAGAGGCTCCAAAGCTGCAGTAGAGCTGCCAAATTATTATAGATCCGCTATTATAGTGGCCGATGCGCAGTGGCAGAGAGAGACAGAGCAGAAAGTCGGCAGCTGTCAGGTTTTTCAGGAAGACCTTCAAGCTGCTCGATGCCTGCTGCTGAGCTTGACAACAGTAGAACTTTATGACGAAGCCATTGAGAGGTAGACCCACCTGAACATGACACAGAGATGATGGAAAGAAGACTTTGGTACATGCACCTTCAGACTCAACATGAACAGTTTATGAAAACTTCAACCAGTGTATAACAGAGCACAGTCTGAAGATTTGACACTTACCACAAACAGCAGACTGTAGACCACCATAAAGAAAGTGCTGGCAGATGTGTCGACAGCATCACAGGTCTGGTTGGAAGGTGAAGTCTCATATTTTGGGTCAACCATGCTTCCAGATCTGAAAAATAAACCTACTTCAGAGATCTACCTCTTTGCAACAAACTGTTTATAAATGCTAGTTTAATCTTTGAAAGGATCAACCTTCATGGTCCCTTAGTTCGAGATAAATCAAAGTCAAACCAATTTTAAACATTGTGTTGAGATCAACTACATGTGTCTTTGAGACAGTAATTTTGACCCCCAGTAAGAAACCTTGGAGTCACTCATGATCAGTGTTGGGCAAGTTACTTTTAAAAAGTAATTCATTATAACTGAGTTACAAGATTCTAAAAGTAATTACTTGGAAAGTAACTGGCCCTGGGTGAGGGACCAGACAAAGAGCGATTCATAAGACCCTTATGAAAAGGACACCGAGGGAACAGTTTACCCTGCCCGGGATAGGGTTACCAGGGCCTCGCCCTGGAGCCAGGCCCGGGGAGGGTGCCCGAGGGCGAGCGTCTGGTGGCCGGGCCTTAGTCCATGGGATCCGGCCGGGCACAGCCCGAAGAGGAGACATGGGCCCATCCTCCCGCAGGCCCACCACCCGCAGGAGGCGCCATAGGGGTCGGGTGCATTGTGTGCCGGGTGGCGGCCAGGAGCGGAGGCCCTGGCGGACTGACCCCCGGCTGCCAAGACTGACCGAAAGAACGAGATCGCGGATACAAGCGGCAGAAATGAGCTTCCTCCGAAGGGTGGCTGGCCTCTCCCTTAGAGATAGGGTGAGAAGTTCGGCCATCCGGGAGGGGCTCAGAGTAGAGCAGCTGCTGCTCCACATCAAAAGGAGCCAGCTGAGGTGGTTCGGGCATCTGACAAGGATGCCCCCTGGGCGCCTCCTGGGTGAGGTGTTCCAGGCATGTCCCACTGGGAGGAGGCCCTGGGGCAGACCCAGGACACGCTGGAGAGATTATATATCTCGGCTGGCCTGGGAACGCCTTGGTGTTCCCCCGGATAAGCTGGAGGAGGTGGCTGGGGAGAGGGAGGTCTGGGCCTCTTTGCTTAGGCTGCTGCCCCCGCGACCCGGCCCCGGACAAAGCGGATGAAGATGGATGGATGGATGGATGGATGGAAAGTAACTATTGCATTACTTTAAAAAAAATGTTTAACCCTCTCGGGCCCAGGGTATAATTGGCCATTTTTTAACTACTTTTGATTTTCCCTCCATATTTCACCTTTAAAAACTATTTACTTTGCCTTGTTTGGTATCATTCATTTCAGCACAACCTCACGTGTCTGAATTTACAGTTATGTTTTCATTTTGACATACTGTATTAACACAATTGATCTAAAATCAGACAAAAAACAAAAAACAAAAAAAGTTACAATTTTACTGTAACAACCACAAACATGTTTAATAAATCATATTTCAAAACTTTAAATGCAAAAATAAATTGTCGATTTTAAAATCCTATGCACAAGTTTTGCAAACAACAAAGTTATTTGCATCCATTTACCTTTTACCCCTTTTTAAATAACCATTTCAAACTATTTTAGGAGAACGTAAAGGAGAACATCACAGCCTGATACCTGCAGGTCTGACAGCAGCAGGTGTATCACTTCTGTTTCTACCTGGAGACAGCAGTTGCCTCATTGTTCTGACACACAACACAAAACTACCCACAACACTACACACTAACTAAACAAGACAACACATTAACTACACACCCCAAACACGCTAAATGTCACAAATCTCTCATATCTCAAAACTCGCTCTTTCTCTCTCTCACTCTCTTTCTCCATCACTCCTAAAATGTCCCCCTTTTCCTAAACAACCAAATGTCATGTTGCCATATCATTTTTTGATTGGTCTAAGTGGTGCATTTTTCCACCTACATGTTCCTTCTTTTTTCCTTCAGGCTTAGAGGGATGTTCCCTCTAAGCCTGAAGGAAAACAGAAGGAACACACACATGTAAAGGAAGCACTCAAAACGTGCGGCTATCCTAAATGGGCGTTCTTAAAGTCAGCAAAGAGGCACAGAAAAGAAGACCAGACAACAGCGAGGGAGGATAAGAAGGACAGACGCAACAACATTGTCATCCCCTATGTAGCCGGTGTATCAGAAAAACTCAGGAGAGTTTTCTCCAAGCATGACATCCCGGTGCATTTCAGACCCAGCAAAACGCTCAGACAGAAACTGGTTCACCCGAAAGACAAAACGCCAAAACACAGACTTAACAATGTGGTGTATGCTGCACAGTGCAGCGAGGAATGCCCAGACCTCTACATTGGAGAGACCAAACAGCCACTTCACAAGCGCATGGCACAACACAGAAGAGCCACCTCCACAGGACAAGACTCAGCAGTCCATCTGCATCTTAAGGATAAAGGACACTCTTTCGAGGATGCCAATGTTCACATTTTGGACAGAGAGCCCACTCACATCCTGGGCCATCTGACCTCAGGAATTTACATGATAAGGTGGGGCCAGGTTTCACAATGAACTCACCCGAAACTCTGGCTGATCGGGACCCACACCTTGGCTCAGGCGATTAGAGGATCATCAGGATCATTGTAAGAATTTATTTAATATTACTTTCTAGTATCAGTTAATGTTTGCTGGAGCCACAGCTGTAAAAGCTGCTGGTCATGATATCGGTTTGGTTATCTGGTGAGAAGGAAACATGAAGATGAAACCAGGAGATGTCCTTACTGAATCATCAGAGCTGAACAGGTGATGGAGAAACAGGTTTACCTTTTAGGTGACATGAATGAGTTGAAGGGAAGTTATGAGCTGTTTCTGAGAGACAAATAACACCAGGATCCTTTTCTATGTAGCTGACAGCTGGTAACTGTGCAGGGGCGTGTCTAGCAAAGTTTAGCCAAGGGGGGAAGGTGGGGCATTAACAGGGAGAGGGGGGCACAAAGAAATACTTTCTTATTCTCATTTAAAATATCTCGCTTTTATTAAATAATTATCTGAATATTACAACCAAAGGTTTTATCTGACAAAAAATGTATAGAAAACATACATATAACAACAAGACTGTACATCACTGTCACAACAGCATCTGTTTTCATTCAAAGGCTCTATGGCTGTAATACCTGGTGGGCCGGTCCGATTGCCCGGGCCGATTTTGTGTCCCAGTCCAGCCCTGGGCACAACACGCAGTGAATTAATCTGAGAGGGTGCATTAAAAAGTAAATGGCCGCGCCAGCGGTGCACATTGCAAATTAGCTCGCATAGACACATTAGTTGTGCCGCTTCTTAATGACAGTATCTTAGTTAACAACCCCAACTACCAGATTCAACTTATAATTGGCTAAAAATAACTTAGCCTACTGGTAAGAGGGACGTTATTAGCTTTCCACATTCCGACACTTCAAAAGCTTCAGGAGCTTTCCGCTCAGCACAGCATCAGCACCATGGAGATACACGGATACATCCGTAGACTCGAGACACAATGTATTTTTGGGACTTTCAGGTGTATGGACCAATGTTTTATTTTCTGATCAAACCAGAGATCTTTAATAAGCAGCTGGATTTGTCTCACATTAACTGGCTGAGTTAATACCAGTTAATGTAACATCGAAGCAGCTGGAATCCACAGCTGTGTGTGTTCATGGAGCTGCATTTTCACCTGCTGGACATCACTACCTGACAAGTTTAACTGTCTTCAGAACATTGCAGAGGCCTTATTGACAGGATTTGGCTCTAAATATCTGTGTGAGCAGATTTTCTCTCACATGAGTGTCCTCAGGTAGCCGTCTGAATGCTGGACGCTCGGAGACCTGTGTCTCTGAGTGGGAGACCAGAGATCATATTAGCATGTGTGTCTCTGTATTAACAGACATGCCATATTGGCCTAGTTTATTTTTCTTATCATTGTTGTGAGGAGACCATAAATAGCATTTGCATTTTCTGTTGTACAATCCATTTGCACTTATGGAGTTCTTGTTATGGATAAAAAGTGTCTTTTTTTTTTGTTTCAAAATAGCTGATAACTATTCGCTGATAGCTGCCAACATCTGCGAACAAATATAATTCTATGAAGTGGTTCTATATAGTGTGTAACTGTTAACATAGAGCGTTATTAAATTTAATAATAATAATAATAATGGATTGCATTTATATAGCGCTTTTCAAGGCACTCAAAGCGCTTTACAAATACACTATTCATTCACTCTCACATTCACACACTGGTGGAGGCAAGCTGCAGTTGTAGCCACAGACTGACAGAAGCGAGGCTGCCATATCGCGCCATCGGCCCCTCTGGCCAGCACCAGCAGGCGGTAGGGTAAAGTGTCTTGCCTAAGAACACAACGACCAGGACAAAGAAAATTTATTGCTAATGGAGTCATATGGCACATTGACTTCTGAGGAAATTTTAAATGGCACTCGTCATCAGAAAGGTTGCCTACCCCTGATGAATACATGAGACTGGATTTGAACCCAGAACCTTCTTTTTGTGCAGTGTTAACCCCTGCATGCGGTCCTCCTTCACTATATTCTACATTGCAAACAATCTTTAACTTTTTATTTCTCCATATTTTTCTGAATTAATAATTTGGACTTCTACATCTTGTCTCCTCTCACAGTTGCTCTGAATAAAATGATTTGATTGCTGAGTGACATCATGCGGGATGTGTTACAACACACACAGTCAGTTTGCGTGTTTTTCTGTAAATCTGAGAAACCAGCTGGACTCACCTGTATTTGAAGTATCTCTCTGTACTTTTCTGAGAGCATGAAAAGTGTCTTCAGTCGTTATGTCTTTGTGGTTTTATGGTATCAATTTAAATCAGAAAACACACTGTGACTGCAGCGCTACTATGAACTCTGATGCATTTCCTGTTTGCTATCACTGACATTGGCGCACAGAAAAGTCACACATAGCTTGCTGATTAGTTCCGATAAACAGGTTGTATGCTTTGAAAAGCTATGTAGATGCAATTTTGAATAACCTACTGAGTGTTTTGTTGAGTTCAATTAAATTAATTTCACAACAAAAGTTGTCTAATGATGTTTTCTATGTAATGCACCGTACAGTCTTGCTGCTGAATATAATGCTTAGAAAAAGGTATTTGACGCCTTCCTGATAATATTTTCTGAATATAATGATGTGCTAATCACAGTATATTTTCTAATATATCATCATGTTTGAGCACAAGGTTTTTCATCAGTTCACCTGATGCCAGGACACCATGGGCCTCAGCCAGTAAGACATCTGTCAGCATGTATTCAGATTAACTTAATGTTCACTCACAGAATCCACCTTAATATTTTGTCCTTTCAGTCAAGACTGGTTAAAAGTGGTTTTATTCAGTGTCTGTTGTATCACGAGAATTACAAAAGATTTGAGGATGAAAAATGAACAAGACTCACCTCTGATTTTGTAGCTTTTTGTGAGAAGGAAAAGTTGCTTTAGTCGTTCTCGTGGTGTGATGGTATCACTGTAGATCAGGAAATAAACAATGACCACACTGTTGCTCTCCCCATTGACGTATTTCCTGTTTCTCGTCAATGTTAAACTGTCACAAGTTATTTCCGAGATAGATATGTGTTTGCTACACTTATTCTTTGAACTTTGACTCAGTTACTTTACTAGGTTTCAGGTTTTCATTTGAAAATAAAATAAAAATAATAAAAAATAAATAGAAAAAATAGTAAGAGCAAAATATTAATAAGATGTAGTAAAAGAAAAAAGAGATTTGCAGGCAGCCTTGGGGGGTGGGGGGGTTTGAACAGCCGGTTCCGCTGTCTTAATTCTCCGATAAGCCAGGGCCAAGCCAGCTCAGATCAGCAAGAACCCTGTTATCATGGTTCCGAATAGGTAGATATCTTCAGTGTCCTCGATCGACAGTCCCGCCAGGCACACGACCCTCCGTTTCTGCCACCCGTCCATCGTGTATCCGGCAGGGAAAGTCCCTCCAGGGCACTCGGGCTCTCCCAAGCCCAGACTTCTCGTTGAGAAAAGGGTGTCAATAGCATTCAGAGACCAGTTGATCAAATCCATAATTCTCTTTAGGTTTTAAAAACAGACTGTGAGAGTGTATTCCAGGGAATATGTCTGTGAAGGTTCTCAGTCATCCAGGTCATCGTTGTCAAAGGAGCTTGCAAAGAAAAGCGTCTGGACTTCTTTAAGTTACTTGAAGACGTTTCACCTCTCATCCGAGAAGCTTCTTCAGTTCTAAGGTCAAATGGTGGAGATATCTGTAATGGTGGATATCATTACAGGGAAGTTTTTAGGAGTGACACCCGCAACGGAAAGCGGGCGAGAGAAAGACAGAGAGAGAGAGCGAGTTTTCATATGTGAGACATTAGTGACGTTTAGCGTGTTTGGAGGCTGTAGTTAGTATGTTGTGTAGTTATTGTTTTGTATTGTGTGTCAGTTAGACGGCTGAATTTCACATTTGCTCTAAAAAAGCCGTCAAAGGCAGATTCCAGTGTAAACGCTGTTCCCACATGGAAAACTGGACTGATGCACCTCCTGTTGTCAGACCTGCAGGGTTTAGGCCTGTGGTGTTCTCCTCTGTCTTATACTGAACACAAACTACATTTTTTGGACTGGCACAGATAATTTGTGTGCCTTCTTATTTGATGCAGCACACCTGATTGTTCTGTAAATAGATTTAAATGGTTACATAAAAAACGCCCGAGGCCTTGGCTGCATTTTTAGGTAAATAGTACCATATAACTTTGTTGTTTGCAAAACTTGTGCATAATTTTTAGAAATGTACAATTTCTATTTGCATTTCAAGTTATGAAAATGATTCGTTAAACATGTTTGTGGGTTTTACGGTAAAAAATATAACTTTTTCTACTTGGATATTAAATTTTTTGTCTGAATTTAGATCACCTGTGCAAATTTAGTAAACCAAAATGAAAAAATAACTCTCATTTCAGATATTTGAGGTTGTGCTGAAAATAATGATACCAAACAAGGCAAGAAAAAGATATTTTAAAAGTGAAATATAGACGTAAAATAAAAAGTAGTCAAAAACGGCCAATTATACCCTGGACCCCAGAGGGTTAAGCCAAAAAAAAAAATGAAGCACACACTTATTTTTACATTACATAACACACCTTTTACATATTTGTGGAAAAACTCTAAAGTAGGAAAATGGGTTATAAATGTTTTTTTTTGTTTTATTTATTTATAAGCAAAAGGAATTCAGTCATTGTCTTTTGTTTAATTTTCATTATGAACTGTACAAATTACTGCTGAACAGGATAAAAGTTCCTCTTTACATTGAAATTGGGGGAAGGGAGGGAAATGGAAACAGATGGGGAACACAAGCAGTAGACTAGACAGAGGGAAGCAAAACTGAACCCGCTGAGCACAGGGTGCAAAATAAAACAGGAAACACACTGAGCCGCAGACTAAGACACACAGCTTGACACTGGGTTCGTTGAAGAAACAGACATGGATTCACATGACATAGAGGGGAGAAGAGGAATGAAACACAAGGAGGGGAAGCATGGTAACAAAAGAGGGAGACAGAAAGATAGGACACGACTAAGAGCTGAAGGGCAAAGAAGACACACAGATAGAGAGGGAGCGAAGGACACATAGATGAAGACAAAGGCACAAAGGTAACCTAATAAACAAAAGCACATAAACTAGAAATTCGCAAACATACTAAGCAATGTAAAATGCAATACTAAATTGTATCTAAATCTAAAAATATTAAATCATTAAATCATCAATCAATCAATCAGTGTTTATTTATAAAGCACTTTTCATACAAAAAATGTAGCACAAAGTGCTTTACATAGTTAAAAGCAGCCCACCCCACCCTCCAACTCACTCCCCACACTCTCATTAACATAAATGATGTGAATACACACATATCCCCCACCCCCCCACACACATACACACACGCACACACTTAAAGAGTAAAAATTGGGCTGGGTTCACATGAGCCAAGTGAGGAAACACTATAACAGGGAGCCGTCTGCACCGGGAGCCGGTAACAGACCGCAGCCTCCAGGCTGGGCACACAGCAGGAGGGAGGCAAAGGAGCCCCCCAGCCAGGCTGAGAGGACCCCCAGAGACCCAGCAGCCATGTTCGATCACAGCCCCGGTGCAGAGAGCGCCCTCCGAGGAAACACTGGAGATATGACACAATAGGATATATACAGGGTAAAATGATAAAATAAATAAGAACGGGATACAATATACATATAAATATAAATAGAGTAAGAAGATTAAAAAATGAATAAGAATAAAATCAATAAATATTAGGTAAAGCCTAAATTAATAATAGAATAACAGGATAGAATAAATAAGCATAAAATAAATAAACATTAGCTGAAAGCTAAATTAAAAAGGTGGGTCTTGAGCCTGTTCTTAAAAACATGTACATTCTCTGCGGCCCTGAGCTCCTTCGGCAGGCTGTTCCACAGACGAGGACCATACCACTGAAAAGCTGCCTCTCCGTGAGTATGTGTCCTGACTTTAGGGACAATCAAAAGGCCAGTACCAGAGGACCTCAGGGTCCGCGAGGGTTCGTATGGTAAAAGCAGATCTGAGAGATAAGAAGGCCCAAGACCATTAAGACATTTAAAAACCAATAAAAGAACTTTAAAATCGATCCTGAAACACACGGGGAGCCAGTGCAGCGATTCTAAAACCGGTGTAATGTGGGCCCGCCCTCTGGTCTTCGTCAGCACACGAGCTGCTGAGTTTTGCAAAAGTTGTAAAGTTGAAATATTCTTCTTAGGAAGACCAGAGAGCAGGGCATTACAGTAATCAATGAGACTGGTAATAAAAGCATGCATCAGCATCTCCGTGTTGGCCCGAGAGAGAATTGGGCGGACTCTGGCTATATTTTTTAGATGATAAAATCCAATTTTGGTTACATGTTTTTAACATGTGGGATAAAACCAAGCTCAGAGTCGAAAATAACACCCAGGTTTTTCACTTGTAGCGAAGGACATAGTGAAAATGCCTCTAATTTAGACAAGAGTTTCTCTCTCTGAGCCTCGGGACCGACGATTAAAACTTCAGTCTTGTCCTGGTTAAGCTGTAAAAAGTTTTCTGCCATCCAAGATCGTATATCTAAAATACAGTTAAAAAGGGCATCCATTGGTCATGTGAGCCAAATCATGTGAGCCAAAGAGCCAGAACCATATGAACAACATTTGAATTTGACCACAGAATGGTTCAGTTCATACTAAATCAGCCTTTGAGCTCATTCCTGAAAACTAGAAACATAAACACTGATGCGTCTCTGTGGAAATGTTTCTGTGTTGATTCTAGCTCTGTTTTGATTTCTGACTTGTGGTTTGCGAGGATAAAGGTCCATGACACTGGTTTTATCAACTTGTAAAACAAAATTGAAATCTAAAATGTACATTTTCACAACTAACTGGTTGAAGTCACTGGTTCTCATGTAATGATGTCCAGCTTGTCCCTCCTGCTCTCATTCTCCTCGTTTCTAGTCGGATATTTGGCTCTCCAGGATGCCTTTCTCACCTTGTCCCAAAAAGTCTTACTGAGGAAAAAGTAAACAAGAGGGTCAAGGCAGACGTTGAAAACTGACACCATGGTGGTCACCTCCTTCAGGTAGAACAATACTGGACCTACTGAGTCATCGCTCCACAGAAACGTAAAGGGAAGACGAACCAGGTAAAATGGGACAAAGCAAACACAGAAGATGCTGACCAGCACCAACATGTTTCTGCGAGACTTCACCAGCTTCTCAGAGCCAGAGGAGGCCAGCTGCTTCTGCTGTGCCTCCAGCACTCTGCGGGAGATGCTGTAGTAGAAGAAGACCATGGATATGAAGACTAAGAGGAAGATGAAGGCAGAGAAGGTGTTGATTATTCTGAACAACAGGCTGACTGATGGACTAAACAGGTGAACGCAGCGGCTAGGATTAAAGGTCAGAGGTTCCTGGGAACTGAAAAAAATTATGATATATACAATTGTTGGAGCCAGGAGAAAAACCCAGGTGATGACAGAGATGATTCGTGCAGTCTGCAGTGTCTGCAGCATGTGAGTTCCTGATGGATGGATGATCCTTAGATACCTGGAGAGAGACGAGAAATAGGCAGAATACAACTTCACTAAAGGTGCCTAATCTGAAGAAGTCAGTTAAGTCAAAAGGATACATTCATGCTTTTGTCAGGAGCACAGGGTAGTGGTTAACCACTTAATCTAGTTTTTACATTATCGGTAACTACAGCCTTAAATAATAAAGGTTCCTTACCTGTTGGCAGCGATGTACCCCATGAATAATATACTGGCACACATGTTGATGAAGAAGGCAGAAGCTCCAAAGCTGCAGTAAAGCCTACGAATGATGGGAGAGCTGCTGGCATAGTAGGTAATGCGGAGTGGCAGACAGAGGCAGAGCAGGAAGTCAGCAGCTGTCAGGTTCTTCAAGTAGACCATCAAGCTGTTGGATACCTCAGGCCAATCTCGACAAAGATAGACCTTCAATGTAAAGCCATTGAGGAGTAAACCCACCTGAAAATAAACAGAGTGGAAGGAAAAGAAAAGGATTGGTGCATACACCGGCACATAAACCAATTTCTAACAGAGCACAATTGGATAATTTGAAACTTACGAGGAACACCAGACTGTAGACCACCATAAAGTAAGGGTTCATGGATGTATCGTCATCGTCATAGGTCTGGTTCAAAGATGATGTCATGTTTTTGGGGGCAACCATGGATCTGGCACTGAAAATAAATCCAGTTCATTTTTGAAATGATTCACCTCCACAGTCTCTTGGTTTGTTGCGTTAAATAAATGTTGGATTCATTGCCAAGAAGCACTGTTACAACAAAGAAATAGTCAACCAAACACAAATTTATCCACTTATTGTATAAAGTTTATATATAGATATATATATTTATATGTTTTACTTTGCTGTTTTCATTGCCTTAAAGAAATGTGAAGTCATATTGTTTCGTATGTTTTTGTTTCTTTTGACAAGCACATTAAGTTTACATGTAACAAAATGCGCTATATAAATAAAATGACTTTGGCTTTAAAAGCTCTTCATATCGGGGCAGGTCTGTTTATTTTGCATTATTGATTCCTTATGTTAACTGACCCCTGCGTATTGGCTCCGTTTCATACCAGCATGTCCCAGTCTTGATAAGAAAGCATAGTTGTATTAGTTATTTCCTAACAAAACTTCAGGGATGTCATTCCCTCCAAGTACGAATAATGAATCAGAGACAACAACAGGAATAAACTGCAATATATATATATATATATATATATATATATATGTATTTATATTTTCAAGACAGTTAAAAAAAAACCTTGTTTATGGACATTTCTTTAATTTTTTGTCTAAAAAGAAAACAGGTTCTTAACAAGAAGGTTTTTGCACAAGAAAATTAAGCTCATTCTAGGAATATATATAAAAAATTTTCTTAATAAGATATTGCAGCTCACATTGAACTTTATTTACAGGTTACACACTACACTTCAAAAACAGCTCTGCTTGAAATAAACCAAATATTCTTAAATCAGACAAAATTGTCTTGTTGTTAGCCAAGCAACTTTTGCTTACCCCCATTGGCAGATTGTATTTTCTCAAAACAAGATGATTTTGTAAGATTTAAGACTATTTGCTTTATTTTAAATGGTAAATCACCTGTATTTGTATAGCGCTTTACTAGTCCCTAAAGACCCCAAAGTGCTTTATACATTCAGGCATCCACCCATTCACACACTGGTGATGGCAGCTACATTGTAGCCACAGCCACCCTGGGGCGCACTGACAGAGGCGAGGCTGCCGGACACTGGCGCCACCGGGCCCTCTGACCACCACCAGTAGGCAACGGGTGAAGTGTCTTGCCCAAGGACACAACGACCGAGACTGTCCAAGCCGGGGCTCGAACCGGCAACCTTCTGATTACAAGGCGAACTCCCAACTCTTGAGCCACGATCGCCAAGAGAGCTGTTTTTGCACTGTAGGAATATAACAGGTGGTAACAGACTGTTTCTTTCTATATTCTCTCTATGTGCTGGTTTGCTTGAGACAGTAGGTGCAGACCATTCAAGTTAAGTTCCACTGAGAGATGAAACCAGTAAAATTAGTGCCATGGATCATAATGAATGTTCTCAAACGTTATCAACATATTTAAGGTAAGGTTGTTCATCAGTGCACTTGGCACCAGGACACCTCAGCCTTAGTGAAAAGAACATTGGTAATCATATATTCACATTAGTTTCCTGAACACTGGCAGAAGCAGGCTGATTATTTTTGTCCTTTAAGTGAGGATGGGTTAAAAAACATCTATTTTTTTTCCTAGCAGTAGAAGTATTAAAGATGTGAGAATGAGAAACTATCAGGACTCACCTCTGGTTCTGCAGCTTTCTGTGAAAAAGTTCTAAAGCTGCTTCGTCCGTTCTCAGAGTGATGGTATGACTGTAGATCAGGAAATATACAGTGACATCACACTGCACACTGACTTATTTCCTCTTTGTCTTCACTGTTAAACTGTCAGAATATATTTCCACTAGAGATGAGTCATTTTCTGATCAGCTATTGCTACACTTCTTATTTTAGCGCTGACTCACTTTATTACCACTGATGGATTTTTTAATGTCCTTCATCACTACAGCTAACATGAGACAGCAACTTCAGCCAATTTAAATTGCACTAGTGCCATGGATCTGCAAAAAAATGTATGCAGATGCATTAGGGATAATGGTATTCACTGGCATATGTTAGTATATTCGTTTTGTTTAACAGGTAACAGATGAACTCAAAAGGGCCACTGACACCACTTTACAGTCTCCTGTCTCTTTCAGGTAGTCACCCTGTGTCCCTCCCTCTTCTTCTGGCAAAATCCAAAAATGTCCTTCCACATTCCTCTTCCTAACACTACACCTACCAAACACCTCTTCAGCTCCAATCCTCAAAGTCTAAAGTTGTCTTCAGCACGATAAGTGTTGCCACCTCAGCATGAGCCCTTGTACAGGAGTAGAAGTAAAAACAGGAGGCAAAGAAGTCACAGACACTCTTTTTGGGGAAATTCATCTTTACAAGCTGTTACAACATCATCTTTTGTATAACCTGTGATGCTTTGAGTCACTGCACTGATGTATGATTTGAAAGACCAAGACTATCATACACTCGTCTCAACCAGGGTGTGTCACACTGTGCACATGCTGGGCGATATTGCTGCTACAGGCAGAATGATAGTTGCACTAGACTGGTGATAAGCTCATTGCAACAACAGAGTGGCAAAGTGGAAGTGATCTAAAGCTTGGATTAGTCACCAATAAGAGCACTAGGTGCGGTGACTCCCAAGCTAGGCGAGTGGCTCCAGCAGATCCCGGGAACAACATCGGAGATCTCTGTCCAGAAGAGCGCAGTCCTGGGAACAGCTAAGATACTGCGCAGGACCCTCAAGCTCCCAGGCCTCTGGTAGAGGACCCGAGCTTGAAGGATAAACCGCCCGCAGGGGCGTGCTGGGTGTTGTATACATACAGTACATATATATATATACATATATATATACTAGGGGTGCAACGATACACAAAATTCACGGTTCGGTTCGGTTCGATACTTTGGTGTCACGGTTCGATATTTTTTCGATACAAAAAAAATGTTCATGCCTTTTTAATTTGTCATTTATTAAAATTATAAATATATATTTTAACTCAAAAGTACAGTTTTTAAATTTAACCCTAACCCTTGTGCGTGTTTTTTATTTTGACAGCGAATGCGCACCTGCGGACCACTTATGTGCAGCCCTGGTTATTTAGCTCGTCATATTGCAGCCACAGAAATTCTTTTGTCCATGAAACCATAAAGCTGCACTTTCTTTTTGCCTTATAGTCTGATTTGTCATAACTTCTCCGTTTTGTGGTAAGCTTTTCTTTGGCTGTCACTTCTTCACCCTGACCTGTCTTATTTGGCTCAGCAGAACTAAAATATATATCTGTCTGTGAAGGTTCTCAGTCATCCAGGTCATCGTAGTCAAATATAAATCCTGCTGCTTTTACACACGCACTCACATAAGCTCAGCGATTCTCTGCGCGATCAACCTCTCACATGTTTAAGCTGCGGGAGATTTCACTTGTCATGTTTGCATAGTAAGCTAACGATTAATAAGACGATGTCAGAGGAATTGGTGCACAAATTATCATCACTCACAGATCAGTGCTGTCGCTCTCTATACACAGTTCGCGCGATTGCAAAGTGAAAGCAAAAAAACAAGCGCAAATTCAAACGCGACTTCAATATGTCACATATTGACAGTGGCTCACCGATGCCAATGACATAATTACCCAGCTACATTTCTGAAAGAATGCAAAAGCATTGACATATATTTTTCCTTCCTACAATAGCCCGACGGGCAGGGAAGAGATAGATTTTGGTAGCCCGACTGAAAAAATCGCTAGCCCCGGGACGTTGGGCTAGCGATATTGCGAGCCCTGTATCTGATTGAGGAATCACTCATCTTTGGAAAAGAGAGTTTATTACAGAGAAATGGCTCTTTCCAAAATAAAAGCTATACTATCCGCTTCTTCTGGGCTATATTCTCAGCAGCATATTAAACATATATAAGGAGAATCATGTGCTAACAGCTGTCTAAATGACTCGGCTAAAGTTAGTAGCATGCTTGCTTGTTTTTTTTCTGCTTCCACTTGTCTTTGCACTAGGATGATGTCGGCGTAAATGTGCAGTCATATTCGTTGTGTTCCCACTAGTGCTTTCAGGTTAATCTCGCTGAAATGACCTTAACGCCACAACACGGCAAATCTCCGTTAACGAGCTACCGCCGATCGCCCCGTGCATGGGGCTAGACGGCCAACACGTTAACGAGCTAACTGCGCTAACACACTAGTTCCCACCCATGTAATTGAGCATTGCATGGCACATCCAACATACTGTTTTACTTTAGTCCATGACTCGCTTACCTTCAGGGTCATACGTCACATGAAAACCAAAATAATTCCAAACGCCAGATCTGAATGAGGGTGGGGGAGGTCCATGTTGTAAGGAGAGCTTAACTTCTGTCTCGCTAGCTTGCCCTGCGCTCTTCCTTCTGACGATGCTGTCTGTGTTGAGCGCTCAGTGAATCTGCGTTCGACTACTCCGCCTAGGCTGCACTGTCGACCCTAGGCGGAGTAGTCGAACGCAGATTCACTGAGCGCTCAACACAGACAGCATCGTCAGAAGGAAAGTTGATAAAATAAATTACAAATTTTGTATTGTTTGATACATATGCGTACCGAACCGAAAGCACTGTATCGAACGGTTCAATATCGATACGAATATCGTTGCACCCCTGACTTCCGCAGGCACAAGCATTCTCCACTGCAACCACTGAACATCCAAGGTATGGACATTGAGGCTGTGGACAGCTACAGGTACCTTGGTGTTCATCTGAACAATAGACTGGACTGGACTCATAACTCAGACGCCCTCTACAGGAAAGGGCAGAGCAGGCTGTACCTGCTGCGGAGACTCAGGTCGTTTGGAGTGGAGGGCCCACTCCTGAAGACCTTCTATGACTCTGTTGTGGCTTCTGCTATCTTTTATGGTGTGGTCTGCTGGGGCGGCAGCATCTCTGCTGGGGACAGGAAGAGACTGAACAGGGTGATCCGAAGGGCCAGTTCTGTTCTAGGATGCCCTCTGGACCCAGTGGAGGTGGTGAGTGACAGGAGAACGGCGGCTAAGCTGTCATCCCTGTTGGACAACATCTCCCACCCCATGCAGCAGACTGTGACAGCACTGAGCAGCTCCTTCAGTGGGAGACTGCGGCACCCACGGTGTGGGACGGAGAGATTTCGCAGGTCTTTCCTCCCCACTGCTGTCAGACTCCATAATAAAGACTTTAACTGAACAAACACACACATCCACACATGTGCAATAACACTAAGTGCAATAATCCTTTCTGTCATCGTTGTATTTTTACTCAGTTGTATATAGTATTTGTATTTGTATTCTATTTTTATCTTATTGTATATTTATTTTATTGTATTCTACTGTATATAGTATTTTATTCTATTCTGTACAGTTGTGTACTGTATTTATTCTTATTGTATTCTAATTTTTGCCTCATAACTTTTGCACTGTCCACTTCCTGCTGTGACAAAACAAATTTCCCACGTGTGGGACTAATAAAGGTTATCTTATCTTATCTTATCTTAATATATACATATATATATATATATAGAACCTAAGATATACGCTCTCAGCTTCATGACATAGCTGTAGATTAGGAAACACACAGAGACAACACAGTGAGCCTGCACTCTGTTTCCTTCAACGCAAAGCTTGGTCAACATAATTCAAACACAGAAACACAGACATGTCATTTTCTGATCAAACAGTTTTTGCTACATTGTCATGATGAATGCCTGCCGCTTACAATGCAGTTTTGAGATCCTTCTCCAGAGCTTTTGCGCTTTTCACTTTGTTTCCAGCAATAAAACTGCACTTTAAGTTTTACTCCTGCATTCTGAGCCCTGCATTTTGGATCCTCAACAACTGCACACAGCTACCCATGACAATTGACCTTACTTTGTTAAGAGCACTCAGATAACTTGTGAATTACAACTATATGACCCAGTAGATTCAGATTCCTTTTCACCACAACAGTCCAACTCTGTAGCACTGCTAATTCATGATCTAAAAACAAGTCAGTACAACAGTGCTATATGTACCAGAAAGTATGTTTGAGTCATGATGTGACTGCTTAGTGCTCAGGAACATAAATCAGTGTAGTACAACTCTATGATCAGATATAATTTGGATTAAGTTGTTGATCTTTAGGCCCACAGAAGCCAGATGCAGGAAGTTGATTTTTTTGCTGTCTGATTAAAAAGTCCTTTGATCCTGTGAGTCTTACACAGTAGATCATGCAGGGTTCAGCCGATGTGGGTGAGGGGACTCGCCGAGCACTATCTCAGTATGGTTCAGGTGTCTTCCCTGCTATCCCTGACATGTAGAAAACTGAATAAGCCTGCAGGCCGACTCCTATCAGTCCCACCTGTTGATGAAAGTGCTCCACATTGATCCTGTTACTTCTGGGATGATTTTAGTAGCATGGACAGCAGGCTCCAAGGGAAAAAAATGTAATTGAATTTAAAGAATAAAACTCAGGCTTTTTTCTTTACTGTTTCAAAAACAAGGTTACAAGGCCAAAGTTAATTGCAGGAAATTTTGTTAAATTGATTTTCCAAAGCAAAAGTAAAATCAAATAATAAAAATCACAAAACAATAATAAAATCACTTAAACTATACTTATCCAATTTCATTACTCTGAGTTAATGTTGATCTTGTTCTTATCTTTAGTGAGGAGAGGACCTGTGATCGTGGCTGCTGTCCGTGGTGCTGATAGGATATTGGAATGATGCTCATAACATTGATTATTGCTCCATGCTGATATTTCTGCATTTAGTCAGCATCTCCATGAATACTGACTGAGCAATATAAACATCAAAACACAGACCTAAGTGTTATTTTCTTTGCAGCCTTGAAATTAAAAGTCATGATGGAAACTGAAGTGAAAAAAAAAAGAGTATTTATTCCTCCATCAGTTATGATGCAATAGATTTGAAAATGAAACCTGAGTCTGTGTGTAAAATTTTAAGATGTTTACTGAGTCAGACTCAATATAAAAGGTGATGTAAGCCGGCACGTTGAAGCTTCAGTGAAAGCTTGAGTGACCACTCTGATAGTGGTCACCTTCACCTCTCCAGACTCCGCCCTGTTCTCTCAGGAGTACCTGATAGTTCTGTTTATCTTTCAACGTAGCACTCTTAATTCTTACTCTCATGTATATATCTCATGTATATCTCATGCACATATCTTTCCACGTAGCACTTTTAATTCTTATCCCTACTTTTATTTTTTCCATGTCTATTTAAGTGTTATTTATGACACCATGTTTGCACTGAAGCACCGCAGCAATTTCCTAATGTTGTAAACCTGCTCAACATTTGGCAATAAACCCCTTTCTGATTCTGATTCTGTTTCTGCCACCTGCATCTGACTGTGGAACACAGCATGAAAGAAACAGGAAGAAGTCAAGAAAGAAAACCTTTATTTAGTGAGCACATCTTAATCCAGGTGCAAATACAATAAAAAAAAAAAGCACATTTAAAGCCCCATGGTAAAGACATGAATTAAACAAATCAAAACAGCAAATATGAAGAAAAGAACACAAGGAGATAATCAAAATTAAAAAGACCTAAAAATAAATCCCTAAAACTCAAAACAAAACTTAAAACTGCTGAAGCAGCAAAAATGATTAAAACGATAAGCTTAAACTAAGAAAAAGCAAAGAAATTAAATCAGTTACGAGATGCAGGAATAAGTACTAGGATTTAAGAGTGTAATAGCAGACTGAACGGAATACAGTTACTCATATTTTGTGTTTTAAATACGTAACGCCGGTACATGTATTCCATTACTCCACAACACTGCCCCTAATCCAGAGCACCCCACCCAACCCCCACACCGTTCTTGCTTCCATTGCCAACAGGTGCCCCCTTTACATTTCTGTCTGCCCCCTCATATATGCCTGTCTACAACCGGCCCAGGTACTGTCACTGGGTTCATACTCAAGGAGTGTTCACAAGAAATCATCAGTATCAAACTGTGACAACAAAAAATGTTCATTAAGGCAACCAAGAATGGGATAAGTTTGATGTGAATCTTTAGTAATGGATGGGGGAAGCTCTGTGACAATTTTATCAACAAATAAGGATTTCATCGTCTTCTGGATGTGATACCTTGGCCTCCAGTAACACTATGAGGAATCTTAGAGTCATTTTGACCAGGACTTGTTTTTCAATGGAAATATTAAGCAAATATTTAAGCCTGCTTTCTTCCATTTCTGCAATATATTTAAAATTAAAAATATCCTGTCTGGGAAGGATGCAATGGCTGTTTTTTTTTTTTTTTATCCATATGTGGATGCACCTGCCCACCTCCCAATAGTGATGGGATTTCCGGCTCTTTTTAGAGAACCGGCTCTTTTGGCTCTGAACCGGCTCTTCAGGTTGTTTTGTTGCTTTAATTAATTTATTACTAACAACACAAAAGGAATTACTAATGTAAAAAAAAAAAAAGTGTTTTTTTTAAATATATGTTTATATATAAATATATGTGGTGGACTCTAGAGACAAAACACGTACAAATTCCAAAACACATTTCTAGCATTAACTGAACTTCCAAAACAGAGCTACCTAGATCACTTAAAGCACAATTGAAAGCATGAAAGCATATGTGTATTGTTTATGTATTTATACACAAGCACTCATATATATTCAAATAATTTAAAAAAAATGTTCATTTACCTGTTACTACCACACACCAAATCCGGTCGTTGATACTTGCTGGCTTGTGTGGCCACTAGGTAACAAAAGCTCAACACTGCGCCCAGCATCCTGGAGCACTTCTGTTGTGTTTTGTACATGTTTTGAAGTTTGTACGTGCTTTGTCTCTAGGGGCCACCGTAAATATACCATCCATCCATCCATCCATCCTCATCCGCTTTGTCCGGGGCCGGGTCGCGGGGGCAGCAGCCTAAGCAAAGGCTGCTTAGGCTGCTTAAGGCCTATATTTAAAAGTAAATATACTTTTATTTATTCACTCCACATAAAATGTAATAAATAAATCATATAATACAAGAACCAACTATTCACATTTCACCTTTTAACTATTTAAATTTTCAGCTTTTTCCTTTTAAACAAATTTAAAGTGAAACAACACAAAACACTGCAAACCACAACACAATAAAATATAAATTAAAATATGAAAACAAAAAGAAGATGCATATTCTCTGTCATATGGACCTGCATGAATAAACTTTCTGAATCCTTTATCATCCGCAACTGAAAATAGTTGTGGATGATTACTATACCTTTCTAATGTGATGTTGTTGTCCCTGGCTCTTTCCCTCCCACTCTGTTCCTGTGCTACTGCGAGTGTAACTACCGCCCCTCCCCCCTCTTCCCAGTGCAAAGCACAAGGCTCGCATCTGGAGTGAAGCGGAAAAGAAGTGCGAGAGAGGGTGAGAGAAACAAAAACAATCACAGCTCGCAATAAGGAGCCGGCTCGCATCGTTCACGTCAAAGATCCGGCTCTAAGAGCCATTTCGTTCACGACCGACACATCACTAGTACCCAAATACTGTACCGCTCTCCAACCACACACTTCTTTAGGTTTGCCATCAGCCCTGCCTGCCTCATGGACTCCGGGACTGTGACCAACCATTGTACATGATCCACCGAGGTATCACTATGAATGACAACACCATCCAGGTAAGGAACAGCATATGTAGTGTGAGGACGCAGCTATCGCTCCATGAGGTGCTGGAAAATGGCCGGGCTTCAACCAAGGCAAACAGAAGTGTGACGAATTGATACGAACCATACAGAGTAGAGAAGGACGTTTTTGTCTGTGGACTCTGCACACAAGGGAATCGGCCAGTGGGCGTTGGTTAAATGTAGCATAATAAAAAACCAAGCAGTGCTTATACAGTCCAGGTCAACCGGGGACATGAGATAAGCATCAAACCATGAGACCTTGTTCACTTTGTGACAATCATCACAAAACCCTGCGCTCACTTCGTAATTACCTGGAAGCACTTTAAAGACAACCGGCCCCTCTCAACAGCCGGACAGGCTGCGTTTCAAAGTGGTGCTCCGTGAGAGTCGTGCATACGAGCAGGGGGGAGAACACATCTTCAAACCACTGCTGCAATGCAGGATCATCCACTGTATTGAAATGTGTGAGATGTTAATTACAAAGCATCTTAAACAAACCCTCTGAAAATTTTATGCCCACAGCACCTTTTTGAGAAAAAAAACAAACATTTTATGACCTTTTGGTCCTTGAAGATCATTTCTGAGTTTTTAACGAGCTGCAGGAACCCTGTTCTGTGTGAGTGGAGAACAGCCAAGTCGCCTCCTCTGATAAACCTCCACATGTACCACTGAAAACTATTAAACTAGTTTGAATCTGAAATCATGGCTCAAACTACTTGTTGTGAGACCATTTTTTTATTTTTCACACCAAACTGTTTAATAGGACAAACTTTACACAGAGTTCATCAAATATAACTAACGCTTTAACATTATCAGGATTTCATAATACAAACTTCAAATCAACAGGAAAACAGCTGCAGAACATGTGGATCAAAATGAATTCATTAAAAAACAACATGTGGACTTCAAGGATACAGTAAATACACTAAAGTGAAAGGAGGAGCCAAAAATAGAGGTTTAATAGAATTTGAAACAACTAAAAGTAGTCACCTGTGATCTTGAAAATGGTCTTGATGTGTGCTGCTGTTTTTAACTTTTAACACTTCTTTAAAATGAATACATTAAAAAAAGAAGTTAATTTTGGAAAAACTAAGAAAGTTCAAATGGAAGAAATTGACTGTTAAGTCTAATTGTTGAATGTTGTTATTGTAGTTCTTCAATTTGAGAGTCTTAGTTCAATCTATAGGTTCAAGACATTCCTTTGTCTCTGACCACCTCTCCAGCCACTGTGTGCTGGGGGAGGTTTTATTGTAGACATATCCCATGTGAAGATTCTGTTTGTTGTTTGGTAAGCCTCCTGCCCTTTGTATGGCTTCACTGTGTTATGCATGGTGAACCAATACAGGAATTGAACCATATATTGGGTGTGAGGGAGATTACCATTTTATGACTAAGACTGTTGTTAGAAACAGTTGGATATCACGCACAAAGAGAGACACACATTCTCACATGCACACACACACACGTTCTTGCACATGCATATGGGTGCTTGCACATACACACTAATTGACTATGTGCACGTTAGCATATGCTACTTCCGGTGCGGAAACTCCTGTGGGGAGCTTTGTTTCCGGTGTCCTCTTCGCGCCTGGTTTACGGTCCAAAACAAGTTAAGCAAATGGCGATTTACATTTCTATAGATGTCTTGGGCATTTACCCAATATATCTGTAAATGATGTTCATCGACTTGTCGATATTTTTCCCCCACGCCTCAGAGCAAAAGAGAAAATGGATTCAAATGTTATATTTCTCAGCTGTCCCTCGTTTATCGCGGGTGTTATGTTCTAAAAATAACCAGCGATAGGTGAAATCAAGTAGCCAAATTTATTTTTTGACGGTGCAAAACATTTCATGGACATCGTGGACATACAGCACTGCACTTCAGAGTCACACTGCTAGCATCGATGCAGCGATTCTGTACTGTACAGGAGAAACGTCACGGAGGAGATCGTTTGCAGCGATCAGGACGCAGGACACAATGTGACGTAAAAATAAGCATGCAAACTTGCACTAAAAAAAATCCATGAAACAGCAAGGTGAAAGGTGAACCGCGCTATAGCGAGGGACCGCTGTAATTTTGAAGGTAAGTCACAACATAACCTTCGTAAATACTAATGTATAAAAACTCTTACCAGCAATCATTCATTTTTTGTGTGGCTTTTTTCATGGTTTGTTAACATGCTGTGAAGGTGTGTACTTGACTAGCTGATATCGACATAATGGGGAAAACATCTGGCTTGACTACTCTTCACCTTTAGTTTGAATGCTGAACATTTGCCTGTTTAAATCATAAGACCAGTCACTATACAGAGATGTGCTTCTGAATGTGGACGATGTGTCTTCTGCTGCAGTGATGCCGTTCTGCTTGTGTTGAGTGATGTAAACAACTGATCGATCTAAACTCTTTAAAGGTCAAAGTTGATCATTAGATTTTTTATGACACAACAGCGGTGAGTGTTCCCACCTTAACTTAACGCAATCTTTCCGTTTTTGAGTTTTGGACATGATTTTGGAGTATATCTTCACAGTAGCGATTGACCACAAAGTAAAGCTACCGGAAATGCACAACCCCACATCCGGTCTCAAACCAGGAAGTTAGCATTGTCTTGTGCACATAGTCAATAGTGCCTTGTCTTAAAACCATTGGGGGTGGTTTTACGGTGGGAGGTGCTTGTGTTGTGTTGTATTGTGTAAACTGTAACTGTCATGCCAATAAAAAGGCTACAAGGACAGCTGCTCTTTGAAGGATTTAGGCTTCAAGAGCTGGTTCTTGACCAAAGCTTCCCTCATTAGCGAGTTAAAAAACCGGATAAAGATGATCTGTTATGTCTTTCGTTCTTCATGAGGAATTAGACTCTAAACTAGCGGGGCATGTGGAAACACAGACCCAACATTGATATGGTAAAAGTTTGGTAAAAAACGATATTTCTATAACTTTAATAATACAGTAACAAATACAACTACTAAACACTACTGTGTCCTAAGGGAACAAAGAATAAAATGTAACAGGGATAACATTTTAGAGAATTAAAATCCCTAAAAGGAAAAATAATAAACTTGATATGCATATCTATACATGCAGCTTCCTAAATGTAACATTCAGGATTATTCACTGCAGGTCCAGAAATCAGAGCTACCTCATCAGATCCAAGTGTAACATCAGCTGACACTCTTTACAGGAGATTCCATCTGAACTCTGTGGAGCCTGATCTCAAGGTTTTTAAGTCTGACCCTGAAACCAGAAGAGGATCTTTCTCTCTCTTCAGATTCATTGTGATCCAGTGATTTCAGTCCTGCATGATCAGGCTGATGTTTGATAATGACGTGAAGGTTTTTGCACATTGGTAACAGTGAAACAGTTTATGTACAGCGTGGGATCGTTTGTGTTCGGAGTATGAACTGAGATTCCTGAAGCTCTTGTCACACTGGTCACAGCTGAAGTTCACTTCCATGTGCGTACGTTCATGTTTGTTACGATGACCTGATTGTGAGAAGCTTTTGTCACAGTGTCTGCACTTGTATGGTGTCTCTCCTGTGTCACAGTGTCTGCACTTGTATGGTGTCTCTCCTGTGTGGATTCCCTTATGCTTTTTCATTGAGCTCACGTCCAGTGGTGAAGGATGACCCACACTGGTCACAGATGTGCTTTTTGACCCCACTGTGGAAGAGTTCATGTATTTTTAATGTACTTGGTGTGTGGAAGCCTCTCCCACATTCTTTGCAGTAGTTCATTTTGTCTCCAGTGTGACTACGTTGATGTGGTTTTAGGTCCCGTTGATGATTGGAAGTTTTTCCACAAAGATCACAGAGAAACTCTTTCCCACCACCACAGTGACGACAGGGTTGAGAAATGGATCCATGTGCTTTGCTCCGCTTCTAAACAAAGACATTGTAAGTCGGGGAATTCCTTCAACATTTTTATCCTGAACGTCGCCTGAAATAAAGAGCATCTCTGCCAACGTCCAATTACATTTTACTGTTTACATTACAACACTCAGCTTACTGAGTGAAAATGAGTCTTCATTTTTCCAAACAGTTCATTCAGTATAACTCCATAAGTTTACTGATCAGACTTGTTCCAAACAATCAGGTTAAAATTACAAGATAAAAAACTAAATACATCCTCACAGTAACTGCACTTGTAGAGTTACTTTCTGGTGTGGATCTGTTGGTGTTTTTTCAGGTAATGTGGAGATTTAAAAGTCTTCTCACACAGGTCACATTTATAAGGTCTCTCCTCAGAGTGGCTAAACATGTGTCGTTGTAACTGTGAATCTGTTGCAAACAGTTTCCCACACTGATCACAGTAGAAAACATCATTTCCAGTGTGAATCCGTAGGTGAATATTTCGGTACTCCTTGTCGCTGAAACTTTTTCCACAAACGTCGCAGCTGTACGCCTTAATTCCAGAATGGGTAACTAGATGCCTCTGTAAATGTTCATTTTGAGCAAAAGCTTTACCACACAACTCACAGCTGTGTGCTTTAAATCCACTGTGGACGAGTTGGTGTCTTTTTAAATTTTCAGCCCGGGTAAAAGACTTTCCACACAAGTCACAGCTGTAAGGTTTAACTCCACTGTGGATGAGTTGGTGTGCTTTTAAGCCCCCAGCCTGGGTAAAAGACTTTCCACACAAGTCACAGCTGTAAGCTTTAAATCCACTGTGGACTAGTTGGTGTGCTTTTAAGCCCCCAGCCTGGGTAAAAGACTTTCCACACAAGTCACAGCTGTAAGCTTTAAATCCACTGTGGACTAGTTGGTGTGTTTTTAAGCCCCCAGCCTGGGTAAAAGACTTTCCACACTCATCACAGCTGTAGGTTTTCTCTCCCTTTCTTCTGTGAGGTTTGTCAGCCTCCTGAGAGCGCTGACTTCTCGCTCCATGTTGGTCCTGCAGTGACAGAGATACAAACAGAGGCAGTGAGTGAAATGCAGTCGTGGAACAAACTGAAACTCCCTCCATTGGTGGAATCAAACATGTAAACAAATACATTGTTGGTGTGTTACCACCACCTTCTGTGCTACAATGAGAGTTGTAATGAAAAATACATATTGAAGAAATATTGATCAGCTGAGAAAATCTTTTACTCATAAATGATCTTTGTATTATCTTATAACCTCTGAGTTTTTTGTTTGTGAATGTAGATTGTGAATGTATGGAGGAGCCCAGGATGGAAAAGATAATGATGCTGTTAACAGGTTTTTAAAAACCAACTAGCTGTGCAAACAATTTCAATAATAGAGTAACTGATATTTTTCTTACCTTTTGTGTTGAAGACATTGTTTCCTCTGTAGTGGCTGAGCTGAGTCCAAATGGCTGAAATTGCTCCTCTGCTGCTCCACCAGACTCTTCTCCTCCTGTTACTCAGCTAGGACACAAAGAGTGAGTATATATATAAAATTTGTGATTGACATGACATTGGCCAATCAGATGAAAGGAAGAAAAGTAGGGTCAAAATTTGTACTTGTAACTTGCAGAGTTTCACACGTATATTTTTTTCCACACACAAATCTTTTTTACGCACACACAAATTCTTTACACATATAAATCCTGATTTAGAAGTACAAAACTGATTAACAAGTACAAAATATGTATGACCACAATTTGAGCCCATAATTGTGGGATATATGGGATCACGAAGCGTGCACCGGACCATGCTTGATATTTGGGGAAATCGACGGCGCATTTGGAGTACGCATTTGGAGTACGCATTTGGAGTACGCATTTGGAGTACACTTTGGATTGGGACAGCCGTCGTCGCGTGGCGGTGACGTAATCGCACTCAAAATGCATCACGAGAGGGGGCGTGGCCAGGATTTTCGGTTGAGGTGCCATGTTTCTGGGCCAAACAAAGCGCAAGCGAAAGAGGACTGAAAACATGCGAATAACACCCGCTATGGTTCGTAGTTGCTGTGCGGTCGGTTGTAATGTTAGATCGCACAGCCGGAAAGGGAATAAGGTTAAAAAAGGTTTATCTTTTCATTCTTTCCCCACTTGGACGCAACATAAGGCAGCTCATGTATCGGATGTTACCAAAAGGCGTCTAGTCTGGATAGCAGGTGTGAGACGAGCTAATATCCAGTTCTCTTCCATCTCCAAATATCTGTTGGTGTGCTCCAGACATTTTCATTCCGGTAAGTTATAGATATGTTCATATCACTCTTTATCCGGTCTTTAAGTCTGACGTCACTAGCCGGGTTCAAACTCCGCTGCAGGTCCATGAATCAGACGATCACTGTGGCATCACTGAGAGTTGAAAAACTATATAAAGTCTTTCATCCGTAATAAAATGATCAGCGTTCTTAATGATTGGCAAAGTGTGTTTCTGGAATATTGTGTTTTTGTTGCTGCAAGTGGTATTTATGCAATTTTTGCAAAGCTATATGTGGAAGTAAACCGTGACCTAGGACAAGCTGATGGCTTAAGATGTAAGTACAACTCCTCCAGTTTCATATGGAAAAAAAGATTATTGCGCTAGCTTACGTGATTGCAGTTCTACAGGGATTTAAATATAGTTACACAAAATGGAGCGTGCCCGCTCCGATCGGCTTTAAAGGGTTAAAGAAAACAAAAATATTAAAATCATGATGAACATTTGGAGTGGTGATTCTATAACTTTGTGTATATAATTTGGCATTTTTTACTGATGTAGGCAAAAAATGAATACATGATATAATTTCATTCAGTTCAAAGGTTTATTTGCAAGACGCACAAACAGACACAATAGAAAGTTACAAATGTATTGTGCACAGTGTTGGGAAGGTTACTTTTAAAATGTATTCCATTACAGAATACATGCCCCAAAATGTATTCTGTAACGTATTCCGTTACGCTACTCAATGATAGTAACGTATTCTGAATACTTTGGATTACTTAATATATTATCATGCTTTTTACAACAACGTGAATGTACTATTGCTGTGTGATTTATTACTATTACTGAAGGTCTGCGGCTCCGAACCGTAGTAAAGGGACCTCTGACTAATACGGCGGGGTCCGTGTTGGGCTTTTAGCCGAAAAATAGCTTTACTTTGTTGTGTGGGTCAACTTTTCTTGAGAGAGACAGAGAGAGAGGCGTTGAAAGGCTGCTCCAATGGAACTTATTGTTTTCGGAGGAAAACACGAACGGTGTACAGTCTAGGGCTGGGCGATATGACCCAAAATTCATATCTCGATATTTTTTAGCTGGATGGCGATATAAGATATATATCTCGATTTTTTTTTTTAAAGCCATAAGTTAAGAACAAAAAGAGAGTTCTGAGTCACACTGTGTCCCAGATGTCACACGGGCACTTTTATTTACATACAGCGTAGATGTACATGAAGAAATTACTCAAAAATAAATTATCAGCATTTATTAAATAATCATGGTCCATAAATAAAAGAAAACAATGTTGTTTTTGTGCATAACAAAAAGCTCACAATTGTGCAGTCAAAATGTAAACTAATAGACGCTGAGCATAATAACAAAGAGACAGATTTCAAAGCTGCACCACGTCTCTGAACAGGTGCCATTTGTGGTCCTTATACACACACAGTACATATCACTCCGCGAGGCTCCTCCCCGGTAGCTGTAATCCTCCGACAATCCATCAAGCGGTGCAGCTCCGTAGCTTAGCAAAGTCATATTAAAACATTTTTTGACAGATTGCTGAGCGCTGTGTACCACATAAAATCGGTTCGCGGTCAGTAAGCACAACCAGAATTCATACATAAGGTGCACTGTCGATTTTTGAGAAAATGAAAGGATTTTAGGCCTAACGACATGCAGCCTTTCATGGCTGCATGTCGTTAGCGCGGTTAGCTCGCTAACACGTTGACGCCATCCAGCCCCACGCACGGTAACTCGCTAACGGAGATTTTCCGCTTTCATCTTGTCATTGCCTGCAGGTGAAGCTATGGGGGAGGCGGAGTTGTGTTCAGTGAAGGAGAGGCGAGGCCGAGTAACGTTGCGTAGAGACAAAAGTGGACGAAAGAAAGGCAAACCTGCGGCTCCACAAGTATAATTATAACGTAACATAGACTACATCGATATAAACGATATTGTCACATCTTATATCTCGTATGAAAATATATCGATATTTTTTAAAAACTCGATATATCGCCCAGCCCTAGTACAGTCGAGTCTTAATAGCTTACTTACAACTGGGCTCGTCAGGCACTCTTCTTGGCTGCAGTGGTTATTATTATATTTACATGCTTCCAGCTCCCGTTTTTGCTCGATGACAACTCGTACCTTTCCACTCCCCTTTTTCTCCCTCCTCGCGCTCACAGACCCATAACGTGTATGGCAGTCCATTCTCCCTGCAGCACGGACTACACTGCCCATGATGCTACATTCTTTAGAGCTATACCTGTAGCATTCTGCCTATTAGCTTAGCACAACAACAACAACGAAAAGGCGCTCTCTCACCCAGGAAACACACAGTCGCAGAGAGAAAGAACGTCGCCCTGTAACCATGGCAACCGTAACGCTGCAGCCTGGAACAACAGAACAGCTGTCAAGCAAAACCAAACAGTCCTGACCCGCCACAATATGAAACAGGAAAGTACCGCAGTGTAATCCATTTATTTCAACAAAGTAACTGTATTCTGAATACCACCTTTTTAAACGGTAACTGTAACAGAATCCAGTTACTCATATTTTGTATTTTAAATATGTAACGGCGGTACATGTATTCCGTTACTCCCCAACACTGATTGTGCATGAAAATTAATTCAGACGTGGTGCAGATGTGTGTCACAAGTTAATCTGGCTATAGGCTATGGCACTTGGCCAGAGGGGGTGCTAGTTGACTCGAATCTAGTGGTGTGTGATACTGCATATTTTGGTATAGACCCGATACCAAGTAAATACAGGCCAGTATCGCAAATATTGATACCAATACTTTTCAATAAATAAGGTGGATGCGCCATTTAATTGCTAAATCGCAATTAATTTTCATGACCTTAAGTGTTTTTTGTGATGTTTCCTTTTTTTATTATTAAATAGTGAAAACTAGTGGTGCAACGGATCACAGTTGATCCATAACCCGAACCGAGCTCACTCCACGGTTCAGCATGCACGTGATCTGAAGATTCGAAAAAAAAGTATGTGTATGGTAGTCAGTCTGTCAAGTGGTAGTTATGGCCAGCGCTAGTGGTCCAAGTGAGGAGCAGAGGAGTTTGCGGTATTTTTTCAGCCCTTTGCGGCCCAATTCGACCGGGCTAAAGCTATTACAAAAGATATTGGGGTGTTTAGCTGCAGACATGAGGCCGTAATCCATTCTGCAAAACAAGGGGTTTAGACTAAGATGAACGTGCTTGAGCCATGCTATGATATCCCATTGCGCATCCACTTCAGTGATAAAATTGTTCCAAGCATGTAAGAGCACAAGTTTAACATTATGGCTGAACTGTCCCAGGCTTCTTCTGTTGCCCAAACTACAAATGGGTGGACCACCAGGGCAACGGAAAGCTACATGACCGCTCATTATATCACAGCAGAGTAGTAGACATAAAGCCCTGTACTTCCCTATATTGCACCTTAATTTGTTTTTATATAAGTGCGTGGAATGAGTCTTGAGTTGAATGCTTTTTAATAGGCAAATAAATACCTAAATAAGTAAATGGTGAGTCAGATTTGTCGTTTTTTTCTTTTTTTGCTGATCCGAAAATTGATCCGATCCATGACTTAAAACCGTGATCGGATCTGAACAGTGAGATTTTTGATCCGTTGCACCACTAGTGACAACCCAGGACATAATAAGGACAAAGTGTATAATTAAAAAGAAATTGCTTTATTAGTGTGGCTGGTCTGTAATGCTGTTGCAGGTGAAATGGACTCACCAGCACCACAGTTCTTCAGCTGAGACACCTGAGTTAGAAAACACAAACACTGCAGTTGTCTTTACTCGCGAGCAGAGATGGGCAGTAATGCGTTACTTGTAACTGGACCCTCTACAATTCGTATACCGCCACAACAGGTCCACCGGTGATGCCATAGCCCTGACACTACATACTGCCCTGTCACACCTGGAGAAGAGAGACACGTATGTGAGTCTGTGAAGGTTCTCAGTCATCCAGGTCATCGTAGTCAAAGGAGCTTGCAAAGAAAAGCGTCTGGACTTCTTTAAGTTGCTTGAAGATGTTTCACCTCTCATCCGAGAAGCTTCTTCAGTTCTAAGGTCAAATGGTGGAGAGTCCCAGATATAAACCTAGTGGGAGTGACCCCCCACAGAGGGACAAAAGGACCCCCTGATGATCCTCTAATCGCCTGAGCCAAGGTGGGAAACTGGGCGTGGGTCCCAATCAGCCAGAGTTTTGGGTGTGTTCATTGTGAAACCTGGCCCCACCTCAGCGGGCCCAACACTCTAAAGGAAAAGAAAGACAACGCAGGAAATTTCACACCTTGCTTTCAAAAACACACACTCCTCATCCTGAACCTACACAACCCAGAGAAGAAAACACACCTGATGCCAGTCAGGAGAAATGGGTTAAGAACTTTTCAGACAGGATTCTCACTGAAACTCAAAAGAGAGTATTAGCCAAAGGACTCAATTTTGCCATTTCTCCACAACAGTTGCCCATAGTGAACCTCATCACAGCCACAGAATCTGCCATACGGATTAATAAATTATCACAGACAGAAGCAGAGCAAATCAGGATGAAAGTCTCAGCCACGCTCTCCAGTGCCAAAGTCCCTCCATCCAACCTCACAATACAGGAAAAGAAGGCCGTCGCTTCCCTGAGCAAAGACCACAACATCACTGTTTTACCAGCTGATAAGGGAAGATGCACCGTGGTCCTAAACACTACAGATTACCATACAAAGATCACTACTCTCCTCAGTGACAACAATACCTACGAAGCCCTAAAGCGAGACCCCACAAGCAGCTACAAAAAGAAAGTTATAGCTTGCCTTCAAGACTTTGAAAAGGACAAAATTATTGACCGCCTTACATATCACCGCCTTTACCCAGGGGATGCCATACCCTGCATCTATGGACTTCCTAAGATCCACAAGGAAGCTGTCCCACTCAGACCCATAGTCATCATCATCATTTATTTATTTATATAGCACTTTAAAAACACACCTGGTAGACCAAAGTGCTGTACAATACTAATATGCACATAGTAATAAAACCAGACATAGCAATAAAGTTAAAAAACAATAAAAAAAATAAAATAAAATAAAATAAAAATGTCAGTTACCCACAGAGTTAAAAGCCAGGGAATAAAAATAGGTTTTTAATAAAGACTTAAAAACGGGCACTGATGTAGCCTGTCTAATATGGAGAGGAAGGTTATTCCAAAGCATCGGCGCGGCAACAGAGAACGCTCGGTCTCCTCTAAGTTTCAGCCGTGACTTTGGGACCGAAAGTAGCAACTGCTCAGCTGACCGAAGGGAACGAGTGGGGACGTGGGGCTTCAACAAATCAGACAAATAAACAGGTGCCAGACCATTTAGAGATTTAAAAGCCAATAAAAGGACTTTAAAACGGATCCTGAATTCAATTGGAAGCCAGTGTAAAGAGGCCAAAATCGGAGTGATGTGATCAAATTTTCTTCTACCAGTTAAAAATCGTGCCGCAGCATTTTGCACTAATTGCAGGCGTGACAAAGTGCCCTGCCCAACCCCTGTTAAAAGAGAATTACAATAATCTAAACGTGAGGTAATAAAGGCATGAATAACGCTTTCCAAGTCACGCTTGGAAAGAAAGGGCTTAACCTTTGGATAAACGTCTGACGTGATAAAATGCTGATTTTACCACCCCGTTTACATGGTCATCAAAGGTGAGTGCAGAATCAATTTTAACTCCAAGATTTGTGATCGAACTCTTTAGTTGGGAAGTCAAAGCTGCAAGATCAACATCCAGAGTATGAGAAGAGCGATTTGGGCCAAATAAAATTGCTTCTGTCTTCCGATCATTAAAATTTAAAAAGTTTTTTGCCATCCATGCTTTGACATCAGTAAGGCAGTCAAGCAGAGGTCCAGTTGGGAGACTATCAGAATGACTAAAAGGTAAGTAGAGCTGGCAGTCATCTGCGTATAGATGGAATGGCACTTTATGCTTTCGGAAAATCGCGCCAAGAGGCAAGAGGTACAATGAAAACAATAACGGCCCAAGAATAGATCCCTGTGGAACACCCCAAAGCAGAGGGGCCACAGAGGATGAAGCCGACCCCAACTTAACACAAAATGTCCCATTTAAAAGATAGGACTTTAACCACAAAAGTGCCGAACCAGTAATTCCCACACAGTGCTGTAAGCGGGAGATCAGCAAATCGTGATCCACAGTGTCAAATGCAGCTGTCATGTCCAACAAGACCAGCACTGCATATTTACCACGGTCTGTCGCTATCAGGATGTCATTCATAACTTTTACGAGGGCTGTCTCCGTGCTGTGGAATGGCTTAAAGCCGGACTGAAAGATTTCTGACAATTTAGAGTCATTCAAGTAGTCCATCAACTGAGTATAAACAATCCTTTCCAGAATCTTACTAAGAAAGGGAAGCTTAGAGATGGGTCTAAAATTTGATATGACTGAACTGTCTAAGCCTGGTTTCTTAAGTAAAGGATGTATGACTGCATGCTTAAATTCCCTAGGTACTTGACCAGACAAAAGACTAGTATTAATAATGTTCAGAATATGTGGTCCGATGATAGGAAATACCTTTTTAAGAAAACGGGGAGGAACAACGTCATTTGGAGAGCCACACGGTTTAGCATTCAACACAAGTTTCTCTAAATCAGATAAAACAATTGGTAGAAAAGCAGAGAACAGACTTGAGCAAGAACCATGCATGGCTGGGTCAGCAATAGGTAGAGTCGGAGGTCTCAAACTAGCAACCTTTTCCACAAAATAATTAAGAAACTTATTGCACATAACCGCAGAAGAGTGCAAAAGAATATAGCCTTCCGGATTAAGTACAGAATTTATAGTGTTATATAGAACACGAGGGTTATGCGAGCTGGCAGCAATAAGTTGAGAAAAATAGGAGTGCTTGGCAGCCTTTACTGCTCTCTGATAGACTTTCCAGCTAGTCTTAAGAGCTTCCATAGAGATGCACAGCCTATCTTTTTTCCACAGTCTTTCACATCTTCTACATTCTTTTCTAGCGGCTCTGGTAAAATCAGTTAGCCAAGGACTAGCCTTTGGCTTGCATTGTCTGAATATAAAAGGAGCGACAGCGTCGAGGACAGATTTACAAGCAGAATCCAAACCTGAAACTAATCCATCTGAGATGGACAACTCAGGAGGATAAGAAATAAATTGGTCAAACAATATGGAAAACCGCTTGGCAGTATCTGAGCCAAAAGCACGATAACATCGAGCAGGTACAGCACGCTTAAGAACAGGATTAAAAAGAACAATATCACATAAAATAGGCATATGGTCAGAGAACACCGCATCCTCGACAAGTACGTTTTGGACAGATAAACCATGTGATAAAACCAAGTCCAGTGTGTGACCACGTTCTTGAGTGGCACCTTTAACAGACTGAATAAAGTTAAAAGAGTTCACTAAGTCCAGAAAGTTCTTAGCCAGGGGCTTCCCCGGGCAGCAGACGTGTATATTAAAATCACCAAGTAAAAGGATCTGGTCATACCGTGATGCACAGTCAGCAAGAAACTCTGAGAACTCGGATAAAAACTCCTTGTTATATTTTGGGGGCCGATAAACAATCGCACACAACAGCGAAGACGAGTGGCCCAGTTCACACAAACAGAGTTCAAAACTGGTGTGGCGTGTTGATGGGGATAGCTGCTTAAAGTCAAGATGTGCCTTAAAAACAACAGCTAGCCCTCCTCCGTGACCAGAAACTCTCGGAACACTAAAAAAGGCACAGCCAGCCGGCAGTAATTCAGAAAAGGCACTTAACTCACCGGGTGGAATCCAAGTTTCAGTCAAGCAAAGAAAATCCAGTGCATGGGAAGCGAAAAATTCCTTCAAAATGAATGTCTTATTTGCCACCGATCTGGCGTTAATTAATCCCAACCTGAGAGGAATTGGCTCGGGAGCTTCCGAGGCAGCAACAACCAGATTCACAGGTCGGAGGTTTGTTTGGTCCACTCCACGCCAACGCAGATGTCGGAGAGGAGAGGGTTTTGCAGAACCCTTCTCGAGAGATCCCACAACAGGAACCAAGCAGGAGTCCACCGGGTCCAAAGCACGCAACGGCACCAAGAGTCGCGGGCAGGATCGACAAATTGAGCGAAGCTCATGAGGAAAACAAGAGATCCTGAGTCTCAGTTTGACAAGGAGACCTCCACGGTTACCTCGTCTCCTGCGTCGCTTCCGCACATCCAGTGGCAATGGTAAGGAGCGCCAGTGAGGTGGTGTTACTTCCAAATCGGGAGGCAGAAAGCCTTGGTTGTCATTTCCAAACCGAGCTAAAGCTTGGGTAGATAAGCCTATTTCCAATAATGTCTGGCGATCATAAAACAATGCAGGGCTGACATGTTGCACAAAATTGACTAAAAACAATAAAATAAAACAAATAGAAGAGAGCGATAGACGGCATGCCAAACACACAGGCGCCATCTTGGTATGTGTCATCCATGCCATGTCACAGTTAACATGGTGCCTACTAGTCAGTAGCATAAACTCAGCCACTTATAACATTGCTAAACACCTTGCTACCATCCTTGCTCCTCTCGTGGGGAACACCCCACACCACATCAAGAACTCCACCGACTTCACCGACAAGGTCCAGAAACTTACCCTGGATCCAGATGAAACCATGGTGTCCTTTGATGTAGTCTCTCTCTTCACTTGCATATCCACCACGGAGGCCGTGGAGGACAGGACCAACTTCACACCCGATCAGATCTGCACACTGTTAGACCTCTGCCACACCACTACATATTTCAAGTACAACGAAGGCTTTTACAGACAAAAACATGGCTGTGCCATGGGCTCCCCCGTGTCACCTATTGTAGCCAACCTTTACATGGAGGAAGTGGAAAGAAAGGCTCTTGGCTCTTTCAAAGGAAGAGTACCCAGCCACTGGTACAGATATGTGGACGACACCTGGGTCAAAATCAAGACACAAGAAGTGGAATCCTTCACTGCGCACATCAACGCTGTGGATAAAAACATCAAGTTCACCAGGGAAGACACAAAGGACAACTGTCTGCCTTTCCTGGGCTGCGCTGTGCACATTGAAGAGAACGGCAAACTCAACATCGAAGTTTACCGGAAGCCCACACACACGGACCAGTACCTCCTCTTTGACTCCCATCACCCTTTGGAACACAAACTTGGAGTAATCAGGACTAGGGCTGGGCGATATATCGAGTTTTTTAAAAATATCGATATATTTTCATACGAGATATAAGATGTGACAATATCGTTTATATCGATATAGTCTATGTTATGTTATGATTATACTTGTGGAGCCGCAGGTTTGCCTCTCTTTCGTCCACTTTTGTCTCTACGCAACGTTACTCGGCCTCGCCTCTCCTTCACTGAACACAACTCCGCCTCCCCCATAGTTTCACCTGCAGGCAATGACAAGATGAAAGCGGAAAATCTCCGTTAGCGAGTTACCGTGCGTGGGGCTGGATGGCGTCAACGGGTTAGCGTGCTAACCGCGCTAACGACATGCAGCCAGGAGGGGCTGCACGGCCTAAAATCCTTTCATTTTCTCAAAAATCGACAGTGCGCCTTATGTATGAATTCTGGATGTGCTTACTGACCGCGAACCGAATTTATGTGGTACACAGCGCTCAGCAATCTGTCAAAAAATGTTTTAATATGACTTTGCTAAGCTACGGAGCTGCACCGCTTGATGGATTGTCGGAGGATTACGGCTACCGAGGAGGAGCCTCGCGGAGTGATACGTACTGTGTGTGTATAAGGACCACAAATGGCACCTGTTCAGAGACGTGGTGCAGCTGTGAAATCTGTCTCTTTGTTATTATGCTCAGCGTCTATTAGTTTACATTTTGACTGCACAATTGTGAGCTTTTTGTTATGCACAAAAACAACATTGTTTTCTTTTATTTATGGACCATGATTATTTAATAAATGCTGATAATTTATTTTTGAGTAATTTCTTCATGTACATCTACGCTGTATGTAAATAAAAGTGCCCGTGTGACATCTGGGACACAGTGTGACTAAGAACTCTCTTTTTGTTCTTAACTTATGGCTTTAAAAAAAAAATCGAGATATATATCTTATATCGCCATCCAGCTAAAAAATATCGAGATATGAATTTTGGGTCATATCGCCCAGCCCTAATCAGGACCCTACACCACCGGGCAGAACGTGTTCCCTCTAAGCCTGAAGGGAAAAAGAAGGAACACACACATGTAAAGGAAGCACTCAAAACGTGCGGCTATCCTAAATGGGCGTTCTTAAAGTCAGCAAAGAGGCACAGAAAAGAAGACCAGACACCAGCGAGGAAGGATAAGAAGGACAGACGCAACAACATTGTCATCCCCTATGTAGCCGGTGTATCAGAGAAACTCAGGAGAGTTTTCTCCAAGCATGACATCCCAGTGTATTTCAGACCCAGCAACACACTCAGACAGAAACTGGTTCACCCGAAAGACAAAACGCCAAAACACAAACTTAACAATGTGGTGTATGCTGTACAGTGCAGCGAGGAATGCTCAGACCTCTACATTGGAGAGCCCAAACAGCCACTTCACAAGCGCATGGCACAACACAGAAGAGCCACCTCCACAGGACAAGACTCAGCAGTCCATCTGCATCTTAAGGATAAAGGACACTCTTTCGAGGATGCCAATGTTCACATTTTGGACAGAGGACAGATGGTTTGAAAGAGGAGTGAAAGAAGCCATCTATGTCCACTGTGAGCGACCATCTTTGAACAGAGGCGGGGGTTTACGACACCAACTCTCTGCCATCTATAATCCAGTTTTGAGATCCCTTCCCAGACGCCTTAACGCCAACTCACATCCTGGGCCATCTGACCTCAGGAATTCGCATGATAAGGTGGGGCCAGGTTTCACAATGAACACACCCGAAACTCTGGCTGATTGGGACCCAAACCCAGTTTCCCACCTTGGCTCAGGCGATTAGAGGATCATCAGGGGTCCTTTTGTCCCTCTGTGGGGGGTCACTCCCACTAGGTTTATATCTGGGACTCTCCACCATTTGACCTTAGAACTGAAGAAGCTTCTCGGATGAGAGGTGAAACATCTTCAAGCAACTTAAAGAAGTCCAGACGCTTTTCTTTGCAAGCTCCTTTGACGACACGTATGTGAGAATGCTGTTTGTAGACTACAGCTCAGCATTCAATACCATCGTTCCCTCGAAGCTGGACAGGAAACTGCAGGATCTAGGACTGAGCAGCTCCCTCTGCAGCTGGATCCTTAGCTTCCTGTCTGACAGACGCCAAGTGGTCAGGCTGGGCAGCATCACCTCATCCCCCATCACACTGAACACTGGTGCTCCACAGGGGTGTGTACTGAGCCCTCTCCTGTACTCACTCTACACCTACGACTGCACAGCCACTAACAACTCCAACATTATTGTGAAGTTTGCGAATGACACTACAGTGGTGGGTCTTATCACCAATGGTGATGAGACGGCCTACAGGGAGGAGGTCAGCGCCCTGACCCACTGGTGTCAAGACAACCATCTCACCCTCAACGTCGCAAAGACAAAGGAGTTGATAGTGGACTTCCGGAGGTGCAGAGAAGTACACACCCCCATCACCATCAACGGCGCTGCTGTGGAGAGAGTGAGCAGCTTCCGGTTCCTTGGTGTACATCTGGCTGAGGATCTTACGTGGTCAGTACACACAAACAAGACAGTGAAGAAGGCGCAGCAGCGCCTCTTCTTTCTCAGGAGACTGAAAAGATTTGGCATGAGCCCCCGCATCCTCAGGACCTTCTATCGCTGTGCCATTGAGAGCATCCTCACTGGATGCATCACCACCTGGTATGGCAACAGCACCGCTTACAACCGCAAAGCTCTCCAGCGAGTAGTGCGGTGCTCTGAACGGATAATTGGAGGTGAGCTTCCCTCCCTCCAGGACATCTACAGGAAGCGGTGCCTGAGGAAGGAGGGGAGGATCATCAAGGACTCCAGGCACCGCAGCCGTAAACTGTTCAGACTACTTCCCTCAGGAAGGAGGTTCTGCAGCATCCGGTCCCGTACCAGCAGACTGAGAGACAGCTTCTTCCACCAGGCCATCAGACTGCTGAACACGTCATAGACACCTCAGCTTCACTACTGGAACTTCAACATTATGCACTCCGTACTGTACAGTAATGCCACTGTTTTGCACAATATCCAACTACAAACCTCTGTATATTTTATATATTTAACTTTATTGCTTACTCTATTTAATTTGTAAAATATGTATACACACACACACACACGTAGAAAAACATATTTAGTATACACATCCAGTAATGCATATACTATTATATATTGTACATATATTTATTAGTCTCAGATGTAGCTATTCTTGTATTTTGCTTGTTTTATATGTTATTGTATCTTTGCACAACTCTGCTGCTTGTGAAGCTCGCACACAAGAATTTCACTCGCATGTACTGTACCAATGTACCTGCACATGTGATGTGACAATAATGTGCTGCTGCTACTACTGCACATTCACCCAATGTGTGTGTGTGTGTGTGTGTGTGTGTATATATATATATATATATATATATATATATATATATATATATATATATATATATATATATATATATATATATATGGGGTGCAACGATACACAAAATTCACGGTTCGGTTCTTTGGTGTCACGGTTCGATATTTTGTCGATACAAAAAAATGTTCATGCCTTTTTAATTTGTCATTTATTAAAATTATAAATATATATTTTAACTCAAAAGTACAGTTTTTAAATTTAACCCTAACCCTTGTGCGTGTTTTTTATTTTGACAGCGAATGCGCACCTGCGGACCACTTATGTGCAGCCCTGGTTATTTAGCTCGTCATATTGCAGCCACAGAAATTATTTTGTCCATGAAACCATAAAGCTGCACTTTCTTTTTGCCTTATAGTCTGATTTGTCATAACTTCTCCGTTTTGTGGTAAGCTTTTCTTTGGCTGTCACTTCTTCACCCTGACCTGTCTTATTTGGCTCAGCAGAACTAAAATCTATATCTGTCTGTGAAGGTTCTCAGTCAACCAGGTCATCGTAGTCAAATATAAATCCTGCTGCTTTTACACACGCACTCACATAAGCTCAGCGATTCTCTGCGCGATCAACCTCTCACATGTTTAAGCTTGCTGCGGGAGATTTCACTTGTCATGTTTGCATAGTAAGCTAACAATTAATAAGACGATGTCAGAGGAATTGGTGCACAAATTATCAACACTCACAGATCAGTGCTGTCGCTCTCTATACACAGTTCGCACGATTGCAAAGTGAAAGCAAAAAAACAAGCGCAAATTCAAAAGCGATTTCAATATGTCACATATTGACAGTGGCTCACCGATGCCAATGACATAATTACCCAGCTACATTTCTGAAAGAATGCAAAAGCTTTGACATATATTTTTCCTTCCTACAATAGCCCGACGGGCAGGGCAGAGATAGATTTTGGTAGCCCGACTGAAAAAATCGCTAGCTCCAGGACGTCGGGCTAGCGATATTGCAAGCCCTGTATCTGATTGAGGAATCACTCATCTTTGGAAAAGAGAGTTTATTACAGAGAAATGCCTCTTTCCAAAACAAAAGCTATACTATCCGCTTCTTCTGGGCTATATTCTCAGCAGCATAAGGAGAATCATGTGCTAACAGCTGTCTAAATGACTCGGCTAAAGTTAGTAGCATGCTTGCTTTTTTTGTCTTTGCACTAGGATGATGTCGGCGTAAATGTGCAGTCATATTCGTTGTGTTCCCACTAGTGCTTTCAGGTTAATCTCGTTGAAATGACCTTAACGCCACAACACGGCAAATCTCCGTTAACGAGCTACCGCCAATCGCCCCGTGCATGGGGCTAGACGGCCAACACGTTAACGAGCTAACTGCGCTAACACACTAGTTCCCACCCATGTAATTGAGCATTGCATGGCACATCCAACATACTGTTTTACTTTAGTCCATGACTCGCTTACCTTCAGGGTCATACGTCACATGAAAACCAAAATAATTCCAAACGCCAGATCTGAATGAGGGTGGGGGAGGTGCCCTGCGCTCTTCCTTCTGTCTATGCTGTCTGTGTGGAGCGCTCAGTGGATCTGCGCTCGACAGTGCAGCCTAGGCGGAGTAGTCGAACGCAGATTCACTGAGCGCTCCACACAGACAGCATCGTCAGAAGGAAAGTTGATAAAATAAATTACAAATGTTGTATTGTTCGATACATATGCGTAATATATATATATATATATATATATATAATGTTCTTCCTCTACACCCCCCCCCCCCCCAATTTTTGCACATGTCGAGGAGCGTGTCAGGCTACATTTCACTGTGTGTTATACTTGTATAACTATGCATGTGACAAATAAAGAACCTTGAACCTTGAATAAAAGTGATTTGATTTTAATATTACTCTTATTATTCTTTCTGGGTCACAAAATAAACTATTAACATATTTTCAGGCGAGAATGTAGCTGTGTAAACATCAAATATCTGCTCAGTTTATCAAGACACCACATATTTTCAAAAGTGCTCCGACGTTTTCGGAGACGTCTGTTACCCACCAGCTCGATAGCTAACCGGGGTTCAAGGCTCACTAGAGCCGGTGAGAACAGCGGACTCCTGGCAAATCGTTTTTAAACCCACCGCAGTCTTTCGCTACTCAGGTTAAACATGATACATAAGTCACTTAGATAACTGTTATTAATGTTAATAACAGATAAATGTTATTGTTTGGCTTTTTTCAATATTTTATTTGTTCCTGAGTAAATCGGTTTGGCTGAGACTAAAGTTATAGTTTTTACACAGCTGAATAAACTTCAAGCAGACAACTGATTATCAGAATTGTGAGATGCTTGAGAATATACTCCGGTGTCCTGTTATATTTTAGATAGCAAGGAGTTTATTAAACTTCCCCGAAACAATCTGCAATGTCATTAAAATTTAATAAACTATCATTTTGTCTTTATTTTTAGTTAGCACATACCCTAAACACTTAAAGCTGTAAGCTAATGATAGTTATATAAGAGCAGATGCATGCTGGTGCAATAAGCTGTATGTTTTACGTCCAATGGATGATGATCTGATTAGTCAACTATATACAAAAATAATCGGTAACTAGTCGACTATCAAAATAATAGTTTGTGGCAGCTCTATCCGATACCAATACCGATTTCATAAATTTGGATATCTGCCGATACCGATATGAATCCGATATAGTGTATTCTATAATCAATAAAACTGATTTTTTTTTTTTTGTTAAATCTTGCTGCCAGAGTGGGAGTAGATTCAGCCGGATGGTTCCCCGGGCTCAGTCGGGCGAAGGGGGTAAGTGGTGGGGTGTGTTCAGAGCCCTGCATGAAAACAAGGACACTAACCATGGTGGACCAAGCTCAGGGGTCCGTTCTTCGTACCTCGCTAAGTAAGTTAGCTGGATTTGAATGTTGACGATTTCGCGTGATCTTGGATCGTTCGGTTCTCCGAAGCTCATCCAGGACTTGCTGTCATAGCAACAGATCCGTAAGCGTAAACCTGCTCGGGAGCAGGCTTACTTTATGTAAACAAGATTAGATTGCGGCCACTCAGGTATGTCCGCTTCATTTATACAAAAGCAACAGAGATATTTCTCCACTGTTTTACCATAAATAAATATTATCAATGTAACTAAAGATAATGCAGTATTTGATTCTTTTATTGATTTCATACAGATACATACAGGTCATTTCCTAAAAAAGGGAAATGTACTATTAATCATTCTATGTCATGTATTTGATTATTTCAGATGTAATTCATATTTTAGAGTAGTAATAGTAAATCACTTCGTGTAATCAAGATGAGAGACCACGGCTATAAAAGCGAAGGTGGATTTGAGAAGTCTGTCGCAGCCATGTCCTGTCCGTATACGCGAGCCACCCATTGTGGAAGGTGCAAGATTGATAAGGAGAGTTTCCAGAATTCAGCGTATATTGCGGGATAGACAGGATCCTTCAGCTCAGCGCGACAGTGTGCTCATAGAGAGATATCGATTTTCCCGTGAGGGTATTATTTACTTAACCAACTTGTTGACGAGGGGGTGCAGGACCACCACCTGTCTGTTTTTGCTCTGCCCTTTTCTTGGTTGCTGTTATAAACAAACAAATTATTTCAGGGTCTCTTTTCAAGAGGCTAAAAGCAATATAAGTGATAAATATTACCATTCTGTAGAATATTCTTATATTTCACTTTTACTTGTTCCCATGTTCTAGTTGGTCCTGTTGTGGCTCTAATGTGAAAGAGGGTATAACATAATATCCATCCATCCATCCATCCATTTGCTTCCGCTTGTCCTTTTCAGGGTCGCGGGGGGCGCTGGAGCCTATCCCAGCTGTCATAGGGCGAGAGGCGGGGTACACCCTGGACAGGTCGCCAGTCTGTCGCAGGGCCAACACACAGGGACAGACAACCATTCGCACTCACATTCATTCGCACATTCACACCTAGTGACAATTTGGATTATCCAATTAACCTATCCCCACAAGCTGCATGTCTTTGGACGGTGGGAGGAAGCCGGAGTACCCGGAGAGAACCCACGCAAACACGGGGAGAACATGCAAACTCCACACAGAAAGACCCCGGCCTGATGTTGGAATTGAACTCAGGACCTTCTTGCTGTGCGGCAACAGTGCTAACCACCGTGCCACCGTGCTGCAGAGGGTATAACGTAATATAATATAATAAATTTACCCTACCGCCTACTGGTGTTGGCCAGAGGGGCCGATGGCGCAATATGGCAGCCTCGCTTCTGTCAGTCTGCCCCAGGGCAGCTGTGGCTACTGCAGCTGCCTCCACCAGTGTGTGAATGTGAGAGTGAATGAATAGTGGCATTGTAAAGCGCTTTGGGTGCCTTGAAAAGCGCTATATAAATCCAATCCATTATTATTATTATTAAATTACTTACAAGTTTAATTTGTCAGCAACTTCCTGCCAGCCCTCTCTCCTTGCTTTTGCAGCCTTTGCAGCGTTCCCTTGCGTTTTAATTAAACACTGAAACTCCTGAAATGCCTCAATCAAGAGTTCTTGCACTGCTGACGAAAAATACTGAGCGCGCTCCTTCGACATTTTCGCCGACCAATCAAAGGGTTGCCGATCAATGTTTCTACTCTCGATGTGTAGCCCCTTTTAAGCCACCCGGCGATCTCACATTACTTCATCCAGCTATACTAATCCTCAACAACAGGTGTGTTCGGAGAACCGGAATAGTAAGCTCAAAGTTAGCGCGATGATTTGATCTTGGGTGTGTCATTTGATCTTGGATGTAGTAAGCGAGGTACGAAGAACGGGCCCCTGGTAAGATTTTTTTAGGTTGTAAGTATACACTCATGTGCAGTGTTGGGTAAGTTACTTTAAATTAGTAACTTAGTTAGATTACCAGTTACTTCTATCAAAAGTAACTCAGTTACTTCAAGTTACTCATTACTTTCAAAGTAACTAGTTACTAGGGAAAGTAACTTTGGTTTTACTCAGAATTCTCTTGTTAATGTGTTGCTTCTGTAACTGGATACCCAGCAAGATTACCAGTCTTCTAGCTTGCTTACTTGCCACAAGTGCACTGTGCCACCTACCAATAGAAAGGAAAAAATTCTGTGCATTTTTCTACGATAGAAATCCCACGCCTGGACCGTTGTTGACCGCCGCCATGATTCTAGCCTACGTCACAGCGTCATGTTTTTACATCCAACACAAAAACTGCAGTCGTGGTGCTTTCGATTGTATAAAACCAGAAATTCTGCCTTCCGAATACGAAGATGTAGGTAACACCAGACTCCAGAGGAGCTGCATACAGGGCTGGGCTGGGCTGGGACACTGGGACAGACCCGGGCATTTTGACTAGAGACCGTCATAAAGCCTTTGAATGAAAAGAAACGCTGATGTACACTGTTCTGATGGTATATATGCATAAATAGATATTTTAAATGAGAAAAAGAAAGAAAAGTATTTCTTTGTGCCCCCCTCTCCCTGTTAATGCCCTACCTGGCCCCCTGGCAACACTTTGCTAGACCCGCCCCTGCACAGTTACCAGCTGTCAGCTACATAAAAAAAAAGGATCCTGGTGTTATTTGTCTCTCAGAAACAGTTCATAACTTCCCTTCAACTCATTCATGTCACCTAAAAGGTAAACCTGTTTCTCCATCACCTGTTCAGCTCTGATGATCCAGTAAGGACATCTCCTGGTTTCATCTTCATGTTTCCCTCTCACCAGATAACCAAACCATATCATGACCAGCAGCTTTTTTGCAGCTGTGGCTCCAGCAAACATCAGCTGATACTAGAAATTAATATTAAATAAATTCTAACAATAGCTGATCAAGCTTAAACATGCTGCTGTTGTTTAGCGCGACCTCCGCTGGTTTCCTCTTTCGGCGCAAAGTGGGCGATAAACACACAAGAGAGAAAAGCCAATCAGCTGATCATTGATCAGTTTCATGATTGAAGTAGAAACAGGAGAGGGAGGGTGAGAGGATGAGAGGAAAAGAGGCAGCTGTGCAGCAAAGACACAGAAAAACTCCAGCTTTGTCTTTTTCATTGTAGCTGAAGTCCGGGACAAATCACGTCCCTTTTAAGCTCAATATGAAACGCGTAATATTTTCTCTGAATACGAGACGATTCCCTTTTTAGGGGATGGTTGGCAACTCTAATAATGAACTTTATCAGTAAAATCATAGCACCCACCCACGTATATAGAAACTCCGTCATGCTAGCTAGTACCCAGTACGAAAAAGTCAGAATAACGAAAATAAACTCCAACTAAACTTGGTTCATATCTGACCCAGAGAGACTGCAGGTCATAACTTCTTACCTGAAGTTCAGTTCACACTTGGACCAGCGGCCGCCTCGGGTCTCTTTTCCTTCTGCGTCCCCTTTCTCTCATCCACCTGCTGGCCTCCACCACTTGCTAATGTTACTGAATCTGTGGAAGCTCCGCGATAGCCACCACACGAAGTAACGAGTAACGACCCTATCTAAATCCCAGTAACGACTAACGTGTTCCTGATTTTGTCATAATAACTAGTTACCGTGCTCGTTACCACAATAATAACGTAGTTACTGTAACATGTTACTTAATAACACGTTAATTCCAACACTGGTCATGTGATATATTCATATTGCCCATGTCATTCATTCCTATTTGGGCTGTATTTACTGATACTGTATATGTCATTTCTTAATGTTCTGTTTGTTTTATCAGGGGAGAAGAATGATGTGGATGAGGACTTGGTCAACATGGCGATAGAAGATTCCCAGCCCTTCACTATTGTGGAGGACAGTGTGTTTAGAAAGCGTGTTAAAGCTTTGAACACTAACTATGTTTTCCCCACAAGGCAGGTGTGTATCTTAAAATATGAAGCATGTTTCCATTTTGCCCATATTTCCATATTAAGAGCAGCACTTTCTTTTGTTTAGGATTTGAACGCTATGGTGGTCCAAACATACAAAGATTCCAAACAAACAGAAAAACTGACTGTGGCAAAGACTTCTGCAGTTAGTTTGACATCTGATATGTGGACCTCCATTAACACAGAGGCTTACCTAGCTGTCACCTGCCATTTCATCGATTCTAACACTGCATTGCATTCTGTAGTGTTAGGAGCCTCATCTTTAGCAGCTTCTTCATCAGAAGCTTTTCAGCCTGTGACTCCAGGTATATGAGCACATTTTGATTTATTATGAGGCGATCGTGGCTCAAGAGTTGGCATTTCGTCTTGTAATCTTAAGGTTGCTGGTTCGAGCCCTGGCTTGGACAGTCTTGGTCATTGTGTCTTTGGGCAAGACACTTCACCCGTTGCCTACTGGTGGTGGTCAGAGGGAGGGCCTGGTGGCGCCAGTGTCTGGCAGCCTCGCCTCTGTCAGTGCGCCCCAGGCCATTTTTTTACCATTTTATTGTATTTAGTTACTTTCATTTATTTTTTCTTGCAACCGCTGCTTTGCCTGTGCCCCGTGAAAAGGTATTTTCAAAAGCAGGGGAAATCCTCTCAAAAAAGAGGAACCGTCTTAATCCCAGCACTGTGGAAAAGCTGCTATTTTTCAATTAAAAAAAACTTCTCCCTAGTGTCATAGGCACCAGTGTTGGTCAAGTTACTTGAAAAAAGTAATCAGTAACTAATTACTGATTACTTCCCCCAAAAAGTAATCCCATTACTTTACTGATTACTTATTTTCAAAAGTAATTAATTACTTAGTTACTTTTTAAAAACACGATTTACAACCTGAATAGGTGATAAAGCGATAGATCTTTCAGCCCAATTCTACTTTTTCTGCATAATCCATCATACAAAATGTAATCAAATGGAAAAGTCTCTTTTTAAAACTTGTTTTATTAGTTTTAATCTTTTAACTTTATGCATCAAGCAAAAATGTAATTATATGCAACATTCTCTGACTGGAAGAAATTTGTTTAACATTTAAACCTATTTTCTACACATTCCAGCACATAAAATAAAATATTTTTTGTGTTTACACTCAGTCTTTCAAATAGATGCAAGTAAAACACAGCAGAAAATAAATAAAGTCAAAGACTCAGCGGTCCTTTTGCTCTATTTTCACCTGTAAAGCAGGAGTAGGGTAGGCGGAGGGTTACCCTGGTGCAGGTGTGCAGTTGAAGAATCCGTGAGTTTCTCTGTGAGTTTCCCATTACATGGTAGCGCACTCGGTGCTTGTTTGGAAGTTTAGGGGTTTTTTCGCTGTAAAAAGAAGTTTTCTTCCCACGCACAATGGACACTAATGTTTTTGTCACTTTTTATGGAATCAAACTCAAAGGTCAGTACTTCCACGCTTTAAACGCTGCACGCTCATACTCTCTCCCACAATCGATATATTATCCATTGTTGATCTGCACACAGCTGTTGTCACTAACGGCGCACTCGCTTACGTCACTGTCGTGAGACATTCTCGCAAAAAAAAAAAAAAAAAAAAATCACGGTTTTAGTAACGCAGTAACGCAGCGTTCCTACGGGAAAGTAACGGTAATCTAATTACCGTTTTTGCAATAGTAATCCCTTACTTTACTCATTACTTGAAAAAAGTAATCAGATTACAGTAACGCGTTACTGCCCATCTCTGATAGGCACTGTTATAAAGTCACAAGAACATTCACATCACAACTCCCTATTTGTTTCCATTTCCAGCTGTGTTATACACAAACATTAATATAATATTAAATATAACTAATATTTAGAGTTTAGTTATTGATGTCATGAAAAAAAGTAATTTATTTATTCAACTTGAAGCTCCACACACTAGTTTGTGTCATTATCCAGATGTACATAAGCATGATTACCAGTGTTGGGACTAACGCGTTATTAAGTAACGTGTTACAGTAACTACGTTATTATTGTGGTAACGAGCACGGTAACTAGTTATTATGCCAAAACCAGGAACGCGTTACTCGTTACTGGGATTTAGATAGGGTCGTTACTCGTTACTTCTAGTGGTGGCATCGCGGAGCTTCCACAGATTCAGTAACATTAGCAAGTGGTGGAAGCCAGCAGGTGGATGAAGGAAAAGGGAGGCAAGAGGAGAGACCCGAAGCGGCCGCTGGTCCGAGAGTGTCAGGTGAACTGAACTTCAGGTAAGAAGTTATGACCTGCAGTCCATCTGGGTCAGATATAAACCAAGTTTAGGTGGAGTTTATTTTCGTTATGCTGACTTTTTCGTACTGGTGCTAGCTAGCATGACGGAGTTTCTATACAGCTGGGTGGTGCTATGTTACTGATGTTGAACTTTATTTTGTTCATAAGGTTAATTATTAGAGTTGCCAACAGTCCAGTAAAAAACAGAATCGTCTCGTATTCAGAGAAAATATTACGCGTTTCGTATTGAGGTGAAAAGGAACAGTTTGTCCCGGACTTCAGCTACAATGAAAAAGACACAAAGCTGGAGTTATTCTGTCGTTACGCTGCACAGCTGCCTCTTCTCCTCTCATCCTCTCACCCTCCCTCTCCTGTTTCTACTTCAATCATGAAACTGATCAATGATCAGCTGATCGGCTTTTCTCTCTTGTTTATTTATCGCCCACTTTGCGCCAGAAAGAGGAAACCAGCGGATGTCGTGCTAAACAACAGCAGCACGTTTAAGCTTGATCAGCTGTTGTTAGAATTTATTTAATATTAATTTCTAGTATCAGCTGATGTTTGCTGGAGCCACAGCTGTAAACCTGCTGGTCATGATATCGGTTTGGTTATGTGGTGAGAGGGAAACATGAAGATGAAACCAGGAGATGTCCTTACTGAATCATCAGAGCTGTGATGGAGAAACAGGTTTACCTTTTAGTTAACTGTTACGGTCGCTGACCTCTAGTGGCTCTCCCTCTGTAGAAGAGTTGTTTTTCTCCTTTTCTTGTGTTGCAGATCTGCCTCATGAGCCGCAGCTGAGGTGTGTTCCGGCTCGTCAGCCACGGCATATAGGCTGCCATCCTAAACTGCCACACCCCCTGCCATTTTCCCCATGTTGCCAGAGCTGTGAGCTGTAGAGTTTTGGGCAGCGGGCCTTTGTGTGTATGTGTGTGAGAACTTACCCTCTGTGAACTTTGGTTTTTCTTTCTTTTATTGTGAGCGAAGGTGTGCCCTTATTGTGATAATTAGTTTGTCATTGTGGAAGCAGGTAGGGGTTCTCTGCCATTTTTGTTTCACCTGTTTTCTCCTGGTTTGGTTAGACAGGGAGCTCAGCCATTGTATTTTGTTTTTGGTTAGTGAGTACTTGGTTTTGATTTCTAGCCAAAAGGGGGTGTTTTGTTTATTGTTTTGGCCTTGGAGACCCTGAAGAAAAGAGCTTCCCTGTGTTTTTGTACTGTAGTAGTTTTAGGCAATAAATCTTGTATACTGACATCTATTTCTCCAGTAGTTCATGTGTTCCCTTTCACTTTGTGTTACCCCTCACTCCAGTCGACACTCCGTTCATTAAGTGGGGCGTAACATAAGTGGGGGCTCGTCCAGGATTATTTGGGTTATGGCACAGTTTAGCCTGGGTGATTTTATAGCTAGGCCTGCATTGGACCAGCTTGATGCATGTCGGAAGGAGGATTTGTGTGCTGTTGCCGCGCATTATGACATCCTTGTGGCCAAGTCCATGAAGAAGAGCGAGTTAAAGACTCTTGTTGTCAGTGGGTTGGTTGGGCAAGGCGTGTTCCCCTTAGAGGTGGACTCGGGGGATGCCGCGTCGCTCCTCGAAACCTCTGGTCATCCTCAGGTTTGTGCTGAGGAGGGGGCGGGGACACCTACGGTGGTCAAACCAGGTGAGGGAAAGCCACCAACCTCTCTTCCACGGTTTGAGCCCTTCTCTGTCGAATCTAGTAATCCCAGTGTTAGTGCACGCGTAAAGGTACGTTTAGTTCGTCTTGAACTTGAGGCCAAAGAAAGGGAACGTAAGGATGAGCTTGAGTTCAAGTTAAAGTGTCGGGAGCTAGAAGCTGAGACATCTATTAGGTTGCGTCAACTGGAGTTGCAAGCTAACAAATTGTCTCCTGAGCCTTCTGCTCCACCTACAGTGAAGGATGAAGACAACAATAGCAATCCTTCAGATAATTCTCTCCCTGCTCCTGCACCTCCGGCATTTGATGTGGGCAAAAACATTGCCCTAGTTCCACCATTCAGGGAGACTGAGGTGGAGGCCTATTTTAATGCGTTTGAGCGCATTGCTATGGCGTTACATTGGCCCAAGGAGGTTTGGTCCCTTTTGCTTCAGTGCAAATTAATTGGTAAGGCACAGGAAGTATGCGCAGCTCTCACTATCGAGGACAGTCTTGTGTATGACAATGTCAAAAGCGCTATACTCAGAGCCTATGAGTTGGTGCCTGAAGCCTACAGGCAGCGTTTCAGGACCCTGAGGAAATCCGCTGCTCAAACATTCCTTGAGTTCGCAAGGGAAAAAGGGACACTATTTGATAGGTGGTGTCAAGCAAGCAAAGTGTCAGAGTTCAACGCATTGCGTGAACTGGTGTTGTTGGAGGAATTCAAAAACTGTGTTCCTGATCGTACAGTGCTGTACCTGAATGAACAAAAAGTGGCCACTTTGCAGGAGGCAGCTGTCCTGGCAGAAGAATTTGCTTTAACGCACAAAAGCGTGTTTGTGGGTAAATCCGAATCACACTATCGTGAACGACTGGAAAAGGACACAAAGCCTCAACAACATAGGGGTTCCTTGGGTTCCAAGTCTGATAGACAATGTTTCTACTGTCACAAAGTGGGGCATATAGTTTCTGAGTGTTTGGCTCTTAAACGTAAACAAGCGCCCCAGCAATTAAAACAAGCCAAAGGGGTTGGCCTAGTCAAGTCGCTGAGCTCCCCCCCCCATGTGACCATGAGTGAACCTGATAAGTGTTTTAAACCCTTTATTTTCGATGGTTTTGTCTCCTTAACAGGGTTTCCTGGGGATCAAAAGCCCGTGAGAATACTGAGGGACACGGGGGGCTCGCAGTCATTTCTATTGGCCGACGTTTTGCCAGTCAGTGATGAGTCATCTTGTAACGCTAGTACAATAGTGCAAGGTATTGGGATGGCCTACATACCTGCACCATTACATTGTGTTCATGTGCAGTCGAGGTTAGCCTCTGGTTTGTTCAAGGTTGCAGTAAGAAACTCATTTCCTATTCAGGGTGTTGAGTTTATAATGGGAAATGATATTGCTGGGGACAAAGTACTCCCTGTTCCTGAGGTGGTGGATAAACCCAGCTGTATCCCGGAAGAGGACGAGCTGTTGAAATCCCACCCTGATGTGTTTTCTGTCAGTGTTCTTACCAGGTCGCAAGCTCGGAAGCTGGAGGAAGTGAACCTAAGTGAGACTGTTCTTGGATCTGTTCTAACTGGGGACAGAGAGCCAGCTGCTAGCCCTTCTAAACCAGCGCTCGATGAACAGGGGCTGGCTACTCTGTCTGAGGTTCTTCCTTTGCCGGTCTCACGTGAGTGTTTGAGCCAGGCTCAGGAAAAGGATGAGTCACTCGCTAACTGTTTTAAAGAGGTAAGCGAGTTAGCAAACAATAAAAAGGCACACAGGTTTTATCTTGAGGATGGGTTACTGCTAAGAAAATGGGTCTCAAGACCTGCATTACAGCAGGAAGGAGGTGATGAGGGTTGGGGGGTGGTACGCCAAATAGTCATTCCTAGGGATTACCGGGGTGGCATATTGCAGCTTGCGCATGAACACCCATGGTCAGGTCATTTAGGTATTACTAAAACCTATGACCGCGTTCTTCAGCACTTTTTCTGGCCAGGTCTGAAGAAAGACGTTGCCAAGTTCTGCAAGACATGCCAGGTTTGCCAAATTGTGGGTAAACCTAATCAGACAGTGCCACCTGCTCCTCTTAAACCCATCCCGGTAGTTGGGGAGCCTTTTGAGCGTGTTTTAGTGGACTGTGTGGGTCCTCTACCCAGAACAAAAACGGGTAATCAGTTCCTCTTGACAATCATGTGTGCCACAACCCGTTTTCCTGAAGCCATACCACTTCGAAAAATCACCGCTCCCACTGTGATTAAGGCTCTACTTAAATTCTTTTCAACATTCGGTCTGCCTAGAATTGTTCAGACCGACCAAGGCAGCAATTTCCAGTCAAAACTGTTCAAGCAGACATTACAATCACTTGGTATCAGACACATCCCTTCCAGCCCTTACCATCCCCAGTCACAAGGTGCACTAGAAAGATGGCACCAGACCATCAAGTTGATGATGCGAAAATATTGTCTGGTGACTGACAAGAACTGGGATGAGGGACTGCCATTCCTGCTGTTTGCAGCTCGTGAAGCAAAACAGGAGTCCCTTGGTTTCAGCCCTGCTGAATTAGTTTTTGGGCACAGTGTGAGAGGGCCTCTAAAAGCCCTGAAAGAACAGTTTTTGTCTGATGTGCAGCCGCAATCAAATGTGCTTGAGTTTGTCACGCAGTGTCGGGAACGTTTGTACCATGCTTGTGCAATAGCTAAGAAGTCTCTGTCAGCAGCCCAAGGGAAAATGAAGCGGCAGTATGACCGGAAGGCAGTGCAGCGTTCTTTTAAACCTGGTGATCAGGTACTCGTGTTGGTGCCCACATCTGGTCCGTCTCTGTCAGCCCAATTTGCGGGACCATATGTGGTAGAGAGCAAAGTCAATGACACAGACTACATCGTTCGCACTCCGGATAGGAGGCGTAAAACACGGCTCTGCCATATAAACATGCTGAAACTGTTTCACTCTAGGGAAGACGATCGCGAGGGCTCCATCTCACTCATTTCTGTGCCCATAAACCATGATGATGGTTTGGTGAAGGGTAGTGAAGGTCAGCAGAGCGGCAGGCTTGCAAACTCAGAGGTTCTTGGTGCCTTAGACACGTACCTCTCCTATCTTCCTCATGACGAGAGAGACGATGTGAAAGATCTGATCCTAGCGCACCCTAGTCTGTTTGGGGATGTACCGTCTAAAACCCCAGTGTTAAAGCACGACATTGACGTGGGTGATGCGTGCCCTATTAAGCAACACGCATACCGGTGCCCCCCACTCAAGAGGGAATTAATGAAAAACGAGGTACAGTACCTGCTTGGAAATGGTTTGGCGATACCTAGCCATAGCTCTTGGAGCTCTCCATGTCTGCTGACACCAAAGTCAGATGGTTCTCCTCGTTTTTGTACTGATTTTAGGAGAGTAAATGCAGTCACAGTCCCTGACTCATACCCATTGCCTCGCATGGAAGACTGCATAGACAGTATTGGAGCCGCCACCTACATAACAAAGCTAGATCTGTTAAAAGGGTACTGGCAGGTTCCTCTAACTAGCAGAGCCTCTGATATTTCAGCATTTGTTACTCCAGACTATTTCTTGCAGTACACAGTGATGGCGTTTGGCATGCGGAATGCACCAGCCACTTTCCAACGACTTATGAACCTTGTGTTAGCAGACATTCACAGTTGTAATGTGTATTTGGATGACATTGTGGTATATTCTTCTTGCTGGACTGATCACGTGGGTACTCTGAGGGATGTTTTTGCTCGTTTAACCCAGGCTTCCCTAACTCTGAACCTGGCAAAGTGTGAATTTGCCAAGGCGGTAGTGACATACCTCGGAAAACAAGTGGGACATGGCCAGGTGCGCCCCGTGAATGCAAAGGTGGAGGCCGTACTGAGCTACCCGGTGCCCACCACCAGACGGGAGCTCAGACGCTTCTTGGGTCTGGTGGGCTACTACAGATGTTTCTGCCGGAACTTTTCAACAGTGGTGGCTCCCCTGACTCGTCTGTGCAGTCCAAAGGAACCCTTCGTATGGACTGCTGAGTGCCAACATGCATTTGACTGTGCCAAGTCTCTCCTTTGCAGTGCCCCTGTACTGGCTGCTCCCGACTTCAGCAAGGCCTTCAAGCTAGAAGTGGATGCAAGCGCTACGGGCGCTGGAGCAGTACTGTTGCAGGATGGAGTTGATGGCATCAGTCACCCGGTTTCCTACTTCTCAGCTAAGTTCAAGCCTCATCAACTCAACTATTCCACCATTGAGAAGGAAACCCTGGCCATGTTGCTTGCTCTGCAGCATTTCGACGTGTACGTGGGGTCAACCACCACCCCTGTCATGGTTTATACTGACCATAACCCTCTGGTATTCCTAAAGCACATGTACAATCATAACCAAAGATTGATGAGATGGGCGTTGCTTGCTCAGGAGTATAACATAGACATCCGACATCAGAGAGGTGTGGACAACGTGGTGGCTGACGCACTGTCCAGGACCCAGTATTAACCCCTTAACCCCAGTAACGGACCTGGTGGCAGTTGTTAAAGGTGTCTGTTTACTGTATGTGATATTTTATGTGGGGGGGTGTTACGGTCGCTGACCTCTAGTGGCTCTCCCTCTGTAGAAGAGTTGTTTTTCTCCTTTTCTTGTGTTGCAGGTCTGCCTCATGAGCCGCAGCTGAGGTGTGTTCCGGCTCGTCAGCCACGGCATATAGGCTGCCATCCTAAACTGCCACACCCCCTGCCATTTTCCCCATGTTGCCAGAGCTGTGAGCTGTAGAGTTTTGGGCAGCGGGCCTTTGTGTGTATGTGTGTGAGAACTTACCCTCTGTGAACTTTGGTTTTTCTTTCTTTTATTGTGAGCGAAGGTGTGCCCTTATTGTGATAATTAGTTTGTCATTGTGGAAGCAGGTAGGGGTTCTCTGCCATTTTTGTTTCACCTGTTTTCTCCTGGTTTGGTTAGACAGGGAGCTCAGCCATTGTATTTTGTTTTTGGTTAGTGAGTACTTGGTTTTGATTTCTAGCTAAAAGGGGGTGTTTTGTTTATTGTTTTGGCCTTGGAGACCCTGAAGAAAAGAGCTTCCCTGTGTTTTTGTACTGTAGTAGTTTTAGGCAATAAATCTTGTATACTGACATCTATTTCTCCAGTAGTTCATGTGTTCCCTTTCACTTTGTGTTACCCCTCACTCCAGTCGACACTCCGTTCATTAAGTGGGGCGTAACATTAACATGAATGAGTTGAAGGGAAGTTATGAACTGTTTCTGAGAGATAAATAACACCAGGATCCTTTTCTAAGTAGCTGACAGCTGGTAACTGTGCAGGGGCGGGTCTAGCAAAGTGTTGCCAG